>NW_027269265.1:3670000-4342500 GCF_023055355.1 Agelaius tricolor
GGTGGCACACCAAAACCCTGTTTGACAGTCACTCCTCAGAGTCAGAGCGTTCATTCCATCCAAAACAATGACCATAATGAACTGATAATGCTCGAGAGGAGAACAGAGGCTGCTCAGGAAAGCTGGGGCTGTCCCTGGATCTCTGGCAGTGTTCCAGGCCAGGCTGGACAGGGCTTGGAGCAGCCTGGGATGATGGGAGGTGTCCCTGAATGGCAGGGGTGGGATGGGATGAGCTTGATGCCCCTCCACCCCAAACCACTCTGGGATTCTGTGATGTGAGGCTCTGTAGCTCTCAAGATAATTCAGAGGCAGCTCTGAAAGATCAGCTGGAATCATTCCAAGCTGCTGCAATAACAGATCTGTTTCAGGATCCCCAGGGCTGGGTGCTGTGGACAGGAGGGATCTTGGGCAGGGGATCTCTGTTGTGCCCTGGCTCTGTGTCACAGCTGGCACAAACAGGGCACCTCCCCTGCTCCCCAATGTGGGGCCATCTGCTGGGCTTGGGGACCAGCTCTGGGCTGGGAGGGGAGGCAGCTGTGGAGCTGAATGGCCTGGTGAGGATGAGGAGGTGGCACAGATCACAGATCCTTATGGCTTTGTGTTTTACAGCTCTTGGAAACTGCCAACTCCTCCTCTGTTTTGAGGAATTATTTTCTTTTTGGTAGTTGACAATTTATAGCAAATGTCACCATTTGGTTGTTGGTCTTGATGACATCAGTCCTGAAAATCTGAAATTTTACTTTTGTCATTTTTTTCATTTATAACAGACAGGGAAAGGGGCAGAAATATCCCCAAACCTCTCATAGCCACTGATGATGTAGCTGTTGGGTTAGTTTGTTAATTAACTTTATTTCACCAATGGATAAACACTCAGGGCACACCAAATTATTTTATGGTGTTTGAGCTTTAAGGGGAGGCTTATGGGGAGGCTTTAAGGATGAGGAAGGGGCCAGAGAAGATGATCAGGGGGCTGCAGCAGCTCTGTCTCCTGTGAGGAAAGGCTGGGAGAGTTGGGATGGTTCATCCTGGAGAAGAGAAGGCTTTGGGGTGATCCCATTGTGGCCTTGCAGTACCTGAAGAGAGTCTGCAAGAAAGATGGAGAGGGGCTGGTTAAAGTGACAGGGCACAGGGAATGGCCTCCCAGTGCCAGAGGGCAGGGATGATTGGGATTTTGGGAAGGAATTCTTCCCTGTGGGGGTGGGCAGGCCCTTGCACAGGGTGCCCAGAGCAGCTGTGGCTGCCCCTGGATCCCTGTGAGTGAGCAGCAGGGAAAAGGGGGGGATCTGCCCCTCTGCTCCAGTTTCCTGAGACCCCCACTGGAGTGTTGTGTCCAGCTCTGGGCCCCCAAAATCAGGAGGTGGAGCTGCTGGAGCAAGTGCAGAGGAAATGATGGAGATGCTGCAAGGGCTGGAGGCAGGCTGGGAGAGCTGGGGGTGCTCACCTGGAGAGGAGGAGGCTCCAGGGAGAGCAGGGAGGGACTGGGGACAAGGGATGGAGGGACAGGACACAGGGAATGGCTTCCAGACAGCAGGGATGGATGGGTTATTCAGAAGAATTCTTATCTGTGATGGTGATGAGGCCCTGGCACAGGGTGCCCAGAGCAGCTGTGGCTGTCCCTGGATCCCTGGCAGTGCCCAAGGCCAGGCTGGACAGGACTTGGAGCAGCCTGGGACAGTGCAAGGTGTCCCTGCCATGGCAGGGGGTTGTAACTGGGTGATCTCTAAGGTCCCTTCCAGCCCAAACCATTCTGGGATTCTCTAAAGGCCGACTCTGAAGTGTTGATAGTTAACGCCTGAAGCTGCAGAAATTTGCATATTTTAGAAAACATTTAGAAGCCGTCAAAGACTTGGTGTCTCTTCCATTTTCTCCGGGTGCTATGTTGGGTAGTTCCACTTATGTGGGCAGAGATGCTGTTGTGGATGAGGTGGTGCTGGCAGGAATTAGTCATGGTGGAGTGACAAAGGAACCTCTCTGCCGAGGCTGCCGTGCCACCCAGTGGAAATGCAGCACAGCCTGTTGCATATCCAGAAAACCTTTTTTCTGTGTTTGAGAGATCATCTTGGAGACAGGAACTAAATCTGGCACATCAAGTGTTGGAATAATGTCATACAACTCAAAAAAAAAAATAAAATAGGAAAGCAGTTGATGCTTAGTTTTGGGTTAGAAAAAGTGCTTTGGATGGCTCTTCCTAATGAGGGTCTGTAAGGACTGATGGTGGATAAAAGCCAGGAAAGGCAAAAACATGGGAAAAATTGCTACTACACCATAGTTTCAGTGAGATGGATGCAATCCAAGAGGGTTTGGAGCTGAAGAAACCATCGTGGAGCTGGTTTGTTGTGGAAGCTGTGCAGCAGGACGGATTTAGCACGGCACACGTAGCACCAGGCTGCCAGAACCAGGCACAGAGCTCCCTTACAGTCAGCCCTGCTTGTGGAGGCTCTTGGAAGAACTCTCCTGCCAGAGCTGGGTTGGAATTGTGCTTCCCAGAGCAGCCTCTCTATCTCACCTCCCTGCTGGTAATTTCTGGGAGCAGCTCATGGAGAGGATATCCAGGAGCCCTTGGCCTCTGGCCTGAAGGTTTTGCAGGGTGTAATTTCTAGGCAGGTGCTCTGAAATCCTTCCTGCCTCTCATGGCTCTTCGGAATAAAGGGTGAGAGGGACTCAGCTCCTGGCAGCTTTGTTTTTGCAGGCATCAATCATCTCTCTCCATCCAGCTCCAAGGTGGCTGAGAGGTGCTGCCCTGAGCAGCAGAGCTGGAGCTGGCTGGCTCTGGGCTCCTGGGAAGGCAGAGATGTTTCCAGGGGCGTTGGCCTTCAGAAAACAAAGGGAATCTTATCTTACAGCACCGTGGAATGCAAGCAGGACTTGACTCTGAATGCTGCCAGCTCTGTTGTCTTTCTGCTCCCTGCCAAATGACTTTAACTCCTGAACCCTCCTTCCATTTGTTCTTTCTTCATCCCAACTGCAGGGAGGATAATTTGGAGTAGAGTTGGAATGTGGCAGAATGAATGTCTGCTACATGAATGGGATTCTCTGCTGCTATCAGTGCTTGTGCACCAGGAAAGCTCCAAGAGATAATTGGTTCATTCTAATGACTCTGAAAATCCCATCAAGTCACCAATCAGTGTGGGGTTGGTTTTTTTGTTTTTTTTTTTTTCTAAAATCTTGAGCCCATGTGTGACCTGGAGGGACTTTAAAATTTACTTACTTGGGGGTCTTCTGTCTGTCACTGTCTCTGAGTCTGATTGGTGAGCATGTGAATGCCTTGGGCAATAATTGTAATAATATAATTGATATTCCTGTAAGGTTTTGACTGGGATTCTTTGACTAGTGTTGAACAAGCTGAATGGAATATAGATTCCAGATTTAAGTACAGATGAGTTCGTAGGTTGTCTGAAAGGGTAATTTCAGTTTCTTTTTTATGAAATGAAGGTGGCAGTACCCAGATTAAATGTCTGTTTAAAAAACATCCCTGAAATAGGGCATCCTTTCTGCAAGAGGATCCTTGACATGCTTGGCATGGGCTCAGTTATCCCAAATGTTGCCAACAAATGTTGCTCTTGTCTGCTTGCCAAAGTAAAAAAGCAACTAAATCTCATTATAAGCTATGCTTAACTACTTTTTTTTCTTCTTCTTTTTTCATTTTTTTTTTCATAATCGTGCAGCAGAATTGTTTCCTTCATTATCATGGCACAGAAATATTTGGGAATGATCTGCTAACACATATTTGGGATATCAGTTAATATTTGGGAAGCAGGCTTGTTTCAGCTGTGTTCACCCACTGCCTGACTTGAATTTACTCCTCTCTGACACTTTTGTGACAGATCACAGGATTTTCTTCTGAGTTCTCCTTTAGTTTCCTTTCTTCTCTTCCTTCTCTCCCTCGCAGCAAATGTTCCAACTTCTTCTGTGGACTATTTTCAGTCTGTTGTAGATCTGGTTTTCAGTTGGTCTTATCCCATCTCTCCATCTGCCTAAATGAGGATTCTCTTGACCTGTTTTGGTGGTTTTTTTAATAACTTGATGATGATGATGATGATTATCTGTGCACTTATGTAAAAGTTTTTTGTACTTGTCTGTATGTTAATGATTGTTCTCCTTTATTTTGGGGGTTATATTAAATAGCTTCTCTGTCCATGGAGGTAAATTGGACTACAGTACCACCAAAAATCCCCTGCCAACTTATTGAGTGTGGTTAATTGCAAAAATTAATGAATTCTTAGCAGAAGAGGTATTTCTTGAAGAGAAATTGAGTTTGTCATAGATGTCTCAGACAGCTGAGCTGTAATAGCAGGAGCAGAAACCACTTCCCTGGTGTAGTTCAGTTGGTTTCTCAACTTTAAACAAATAATCCTTGATCTGAAATGTTCCTCATCTGAGACAGAGAGTCCTTACTTGAAAGAACTACTGCTGTTATAAATTAATACTGGAGTTTTAACTAACCTTTGTATTCATGCAGTTAGGCCCTGAATTCCATCAACTTTGTAGATACATATTTCTTAAAATATTTGTTTAAATTATTAGGTGTTTCCTGACAGGTTTATTTAAATTACTAGGTATTTCTTGAAAGGTTTATTTAAATTACAAGGTATTTCTTAAAAGGGTTATTTAAATTATTAAGAGTAACTTGAAAAGTTCACTATGTTTCCACAGAGGTCTGGGTTGTTCCATGTGGTCATAAATAACTTGGGAAATGAGATGAGCAGTGTCCTGTTGATACAAAGCCATTCAGGAAAGTAAGGATTGGGTAATAAATTAGCAGAAATAATTCAGTGGCAATAAATCTGCTGTGATTCAGAGTAGATAAATGTAGAGTGGTGCATATAATTTCACATATAAAATGCTGGGCTGACCCTTGACACTGAGGAGTGAAATATTGCCCCAGAAGTGTCAGTTCCATAGGGATCTAAAAGCAACTGAAAAATGAAGAAGTATTAGGAAGGAAATAGAAGACAAACCAGAGCATGATTATGATACTGTATAAATCAATGGTTATCCCACATCTTCAATGCTCTGTGGTTCTTTCTTGTCATTCATCCCAAAAGATACAAAAGACTTGGAAAAGCCTCAGATTGAGGCAGGGAGAATAATCAAGGGTAGGGAAGAGCTGCTGCACCAGGGTCAGGGGAATGAGCTGGGACTCAGCCTGGAGAAGGGAAAGATGAAAGAAAATGGTAAAAATCTGTAGGATAATGATCAGCATGGGTAAGAATAGACTTGCTGATTTCCTCAGCTGCAAGAATGGAGGAGCTACAAGTGAAGGTAGTAAAATCCAGGTTTAGAACAAAAAAAGGAGGTGGCTTTTGTGCAACAAATAGCAGCCTGTGGAGTGCCCTGCCAGTGGGTGTTGTAGGAACAACTCTGAACTGGGCAAATGAGACATCCCCTCATCTAAGTGAGGAAACTGGATGTGTTTGTGGAAAAGGAATTATTTGAGGGTTATTGCTCCATGGAAATTGTCTACAGCTTAGGAAGTGGCTGAGATTTGAATCATTGAAGTGTTGGGGTGAGAGTCATTCCTGTTCTTGTTCTTCTTTGCTGGTCATTGTTAAGATAAAATGGGATGGTCTCTACTAGTTCAGATAAAATGGGATGCTGAGCTAAGTGGCCCCTTGTCTGATCAGAGCTGTCCTGAGGTCAGGAGATTGTGTGAATAGTAACAAACTTAAAATACAGTTTCAGAGAAGATTGTACAAATAATAGAATGTAAGTAATGTGGATATATATTAACCTAAGAGAGTAAAATGTAAATAATGTGGATATATATTAACCTAAGGGAGCTTACAGACCTATTTGATCTGGGCTTTCTGTACAAACCTCCATCCCTGAGACCATTTTCTGTCTTAGCAGTCAGTTCTTCACCATCAACAAGGGGAATACAAGGATTGTGTTTTGTGGGGACCAACTTTGCAGTAGTATTTGTACTCTTGACTTCTGTTTTACATTTTTCCTGCTCTTATGTTCCTTTCTGGCTCCTACCCTCTACCCTAAAACTTTTTGGCTGCTCTTGATAATCTTTTTAACAGTTCCTCACCTCTGGTTATGTGTTAATATGTCTCATTGGTCCCTAATTTTTAGTGCCTATTTATGTGGAAGTGAGGAGAGGTTGGAAGTTGGATACATGTTAGTGACACCTCTGCAGTCAATTACTGCAGTTGGGGAATGTAAATAAAAGCATCCTCTGCCCTTGGTGTTGTTATTTATTCTGAAATAATTGGAGGATAAACCATCACCAAACTATAGTTCTTTTATTTTTGGCAATGAGATCCATGGGGGGATTCCAGCTCTGAGGTCCCCAACATGAGAAGGACATGGACCTGCTGGGACAAGTCCAGAGGAGCCAAAGAGCTGCTCCCAGGGCTGGAGGCAGGCTGGGAGAGCTGGGGGTGCTCACCTGGAGAAGAGGAGGCTCCAGGGAGAGCTCAGAGCCCCTGGCAGGGCCTGAAGGGCTCCAGGAGAGCTGGAGAGGGACTGGGGACAAGGGATGGAGGGACAGGAGCCAGGGAATGGCTGCCAGTGCCAGAGGGCAGGGATGGGTGGGAGATTGGGAAGAATTCTGAGGGTGGGCAGGCCCTGGCACAGGGTGCTCAGAGCAGCTGTGGCTGCCCCTGGATCCCTGGAGGTGTCCAAGGCCAGGTTGGATGGGCTTGGAGCAGCCTGGGATAGTGGCAGGCATCCTTGCCCATGGCAGGGGGTTGTAACTGGGTGATCTTTAAAGTCCCTTCCAACCCAAACCATTCCATCATCCTCTGATTTAATCATGTTTTGGTTTAGAGGCATTGACTTCACCCACAAGAATCCTGCTATACCTTTCCCAAATCCCAGTTTAGAAAACACCTGGAATCCTTCCCAGGCATCCCTGTCTGAGCAGGCTCCATATGCTCCATATGAATGCTTAAAATATTTTTTGCTATTGCAATGTGACCCATTTCCATCCTGGGTCACACCTGTCTGACAGGAGGCAGGTGGAGGCTCAGGCCTTTCCTTTCCTTTATCCAGAGAAAGGTGTTTGGGTCACTCTGTGAGCACAGGGAGACAGCTGGGACAGCAATAAACCCAGGGCTAAAACACAGAGAGTAAATTTATTCCCATTATCTCACTAAGTGGGGATCCCCAAGGCAACACCTGGCACAGGTGTCCTGATCCCTGCTCCAGGAGCTGCTGTGGGCCACAGGCTCTGCAACCAAGGCACCAAGAGGTGCTGCAGGTTCAGCACCTGCTGTGCTCCAAATGAGACAAATGTAGATGTCTCAGTTAGTCTTGCTTAAAAATACCTTTATTATTTTCAACAAATTTCACTTTATCTTACCTTACTTTTCAGCACAATGTCTGGAACTGATGATTTTTCGGTAAGTAACAGTTTTTCTTTCCTGAAGATCAGCTGTCACCATCATATTTTCTGAAAAATCTCTTTGCCCAGGATTTTTCTCCTGGGAAGCTGAGAAGCCTCAGAGAAAAAAGAAAATAATAATTATCTGATTTGCTTCTCCTGTGTTTTGCTGCTTTAGAATGTAGTTGGAAATTGTTTATCCAACATGTGAATTGTTTTTACTTATTGGCCAATGATGACCAAGCTGTGTCAGACTCTGAAGAGAGAATCACAGGTTTTTCATTAGTATCTTTGAGCCTTCTGTCTGTATCCTTTCTCTATTCTTTAGTATAGTTTAGTTTAGTATTCTTTAATATAATATAGATCATAAAATAATAAATTAGCCTTCTGAGAACATGGAGTCAGGTTCATCATTCCTCCCTTCGTCGGGGGTCTCAGAAAATGCCACAATCAGCCAGTTGTGTTGATTATCCCTAAAGCTGACATGGTTTTTTGAAGGAAAAGGGGAGCAGACAGCTGAGACATTTCCTCTGTGTGGCAGTGGTGGTGTTTTCCTTTTGGGTAGATGTAGCAATCCCTGGACTAAACGTCAGAAGCTGCTGGGTGCCTCGTGGGTTCTCTCCTGTGACATTAACCAAGGAGCTGTGCTTTCATGGCATCAGGATAGTTGCAATGGAAATTTAGGGAAATGTTTTCAGGTTTGTGCTGCAGCTGCCTGCTGTTCCGTGTGGTGGGTCGCCTTTTATCTCTGGCTTTTGAACTGTGGCCTGTCAGAATGCCTCTGCTGCCTTAGCGATAGGAGCTGCACAAAAATGAATGTAATCATCTCTGTGCAGCCACCAGAGCTCCTCTCCTCCCTCCCTCCCTCCCTCTCTCCGGCAGCTGGGCTGTAGCCACGTGGTGGGGGGATGTCTGCAGCCGGGAATTCCGGCCCGCACATTCCATCCTCACCGCCGCTTTGTCTTTCAGTTGGCAGATGCTTTACCAGACCAGTCGCCTGCTAAAACCTCCAAAGTGAGCAGCACCAAGCCTGGCCAGCAGCCCGGGCAGCCTCCGCAGGGCTGGCCGGCTTCCAACCCTTGGAATAACCCCAGCGCCCCCCCTATGACTCCAACGGGACTGCCACCAAACACCTCGGCTTCCAGCGTGCCCTTCGGACCTCCTCCCACGGGAATGTATCCTTCAATGCCCCCGGGACCGCCTGCTCCATTTCCTCCTCCTCCTACTGGACCCTCCTGCCCTCCTCCTGGTGGTCCATATCCACCCCCAACTGTACCAGGTCCTGTCCCACCAGGGCAGTATCCTCCACCAAATATGCCCTTTCCAGAGCTTCCACGACCTTACGGAGGTCCAACAGAGCCAGCTGCACCTCCTGCTCCTGTTGGGCCATGGGGATCCATGCCCTCTGGAGCATGGGGACCAACAATGGGAGGGCAGTATCCTGCTCCCAGCATGCCATATCCACCCCCAGGGCCATACTCTGCTCCCACCCAGACTCCAGGGGCTGCGCCGACGGTACCATGGGGTACGGTCCCGCCTGGAACGTGGGGACCGTCACCGCCCGGCCCATTCCCTCCACCCACAGGATCATATCCAGCTCCAGGACTATATCCTACGCCCCCTAATCCTTTTCAAGTGCCATCTGGTCCTGCTGGTGCTCCATCAATGCCTGGTGGTCCCCATGTGAGTATTTCATTTTGGTGTCAAGTTACTATAAAGTGTTTCACTTTTAAGTGGGGAAATTCAGTAGCATAAAAGCCGTTAGTGCAGGTAAGGAGTTTGAACACACCTCAAGTTTTGTTCCTCAAGTCAGTGGGATAACAGCAATTTAAATATTAAATATACCAGAATGGCTAAATTATGTTCATGTCTCACATTTATATTATATAATATTATATAATATGATATAATATTATATCATTATATCGTATTATATAATATTATATCATATTATATCATATCATATCATACTATATCATAGTATATCATATCATATTTTACATATTATATTGCATATTATATTACATATCATATGTCATATCATATATAATATCAAATAATTGTATTATTTTATTATTATATTATGTCTCACATTATATACATCTGTATTATTATTTTATACATATATAAAAATAATTATTATATTATTATAGTGGTCTTCCACTCCTTGGAAAAACTCTGAAAGCCAAAAAAAGGGGGAAAGCGTAATAATTCTGAAGGAGAAAATATCTTGATCTCTTTAATCAAGAAGAATTGCTCCCCTTTCTGATAGAGCAATAGGGAAGGAATAACAGAATATAAAGATGAATTTGTGATTCATTAACAGTATTTGTAACTGTGAATGAACTGCTATGTGAAAAACCTGTATTGACCATGCCTTATTGTTTCTTGCAGCCTTACCGCTGAATACGTTCTGGGCAACAAAATACTGTAGTTTTCCACCTTCATCCACTACTTACAGAGATTTTTACAGTTTTTGTTTCAGTAATGTATGGGGCTATGAAGAATATTGCCTCTTGTATGTGCATTTGAGGTATGAAGGAGCAGTTTACATCAATTTACCTTGCTCATATGCTGGCATAATTATTTGGTTTAATCAAGTGAAATACAAAGAGAAGAAATCAACTAACACACCTGTGGTTCTTATGTTGGCAAGTATTCCTTGGAAAAACAGGAGTTGCCATGTAAGGATTATAAAGAATCAGGCCCATGGAATTTTAAAAAGTCAATTCTTAAATAAATGCTTTAAGTCTCGTTGCCAGACTCCTGCTGGTCATTGAACGGATGGATAGTCATATTTTGTCTATTTTCAGGTTATTCTAAAAAGTCAATAGAGAAAGTGTTTCAACATTTTAGTCAAGAAACCTAATTTTTGAACGTGCTACAGTAATTCAAACTAACAAGACAGAGCATGTGAACTCGAAGGTTTTCTCAGCATTTTGTACATACTCAAACCAATTGCTCGGTCTGGGACTGTGGAGGAGAAGAGCCACGTTTGGAAGCCTTGGTGTGACTTGTCAGCACACTGTTGGTGTTCACAAACAGGCATTCCTGTGCAAGTGAAATAACCTGGATGTGCAGTTAACTTTGAATCAGCAAAATGTGAGTTTTATGCATGCAAATGAGGACATCCTGTTGCCAGTTCTCATTCTGTGGTGGTTGGAAGTTTGGCTTGGTCTGTGTAAAGAGAAACTGATCCCCACGTAGGTACTTCCCTATTTCTGACCTGGGTTCTAGTCATTTCAAATTTGACTTGGCTGCTGGGTTGTGTAAACCTGGCAGACTTTTTCAGAGTCCCTGGAAACTGAACTTGAGCTTAAAACCCAACCTGAGCATTCCCTTCCCAGCAGTTTTTGGCACAGTTGTGTCACGACAAGAGATCCTCGTTGGGCGCGAGGGGCTCTCGTTCGCTGTCCCTGGGAGCAGCCCCTGTTCCCAGCTGGGTGTGTGCATACCTCACGGAGTAGGAGGAATTTGGGAGAAATTGAATGTCAGGAAGCCTGTGCACTGCTGTGCAGCTGCCTCTCCCAAGGGGCACTGCCCTGAGCTTTCGTGTTCTTGCCATATCTGTGCCAAGCACGTCCGAGGGGTTTGCCGAGACACGGCCGCGGCTCTTGGTGTTACTTCATGGCCTGCACTTGGACCACGGACAGTTTGTTTCCTCCCCAGCTGGGGATCTCCTGACTTAGCCTCTGTGGGTAGAATTAGGAACAGATTTTGCTTCACATGGTAGCTCATTAGGGAGTCTTTGTATCATGGAACTGTGAACACGAGTGAATTCTCCTCCAGTACTTTCGTGGCTTCCTGCATGCGTGTGATGGACGCAAAAAAAAAAAAGCACATGGGGTGACCTGGTGGTGATGCTCCTTGGTAGTTACAGCCTTTATGGCAAAGTCCTACAGTATTTTTGCAGGAGAAAGCAGCCAGCTGAGCTGTGGCTGCTTTAATCCAATGTCATGAAAGCTGATAGCAAGGGAATGTCTATTTTTTCTTTTAGGAAGACAATACTGGAGCTGAACAAAACTACTTTAACACTTCAACTTAAACCCCAGCAACTCAACCCTTGTAATAAGTACCAAAAGTGCAAGTCTTCACTAACCTTAAAAAAACCCCCAGTTGCCCCCCAAGCAGACTTGGCAAGACTAATTAAAAATTAACATAAGCAACATTGACTGCATTTGCTTAAGTGCTTTTTTGATACCTGCAGCCTTAGACTGTAAATCATTGTAATGAAAAAACCATTTATTCCAAATGAATGGATCATGCAGTAGCAGCCCTCCAGTTGGAATTGCACTGGCCATATGTCTCTGCAGGGAATGGGAAGAGGTAGGAAAGGATAAAGCAAAAGTAGCAAGTAATGATTTTTGGAAAGGGGTTTTGTAAAAGTAACTAGACTTCTAGGTTCTTCCTGAAATAGGCAGGATTTATTACTGGAACATTTAGGCTAAAATTCAATATATATGGGATGTTTTTCAATGTATATTCGTATTTCTTGAGGTCATGAAAACTGTTTCATAACCCCTTTGTTTTTGTGAGCAGAGTTCTTTGCATAGCAGTGAAAAGGGTATTCCTGTTAATCTATTGTGTAAAAACTCAAGGTGTCACTATATACCGTGTAGTAACTTTATCACATGTTATGTCAAGTGTGAGCAACTTCTGGCCTGAAGCTTTTGCAATGGAATTTGTACATTTCTATGCATCATTTTGAGTTCAATTGCTGAGGAGTTCGTTTTGACTTGTGCTTTGAGGTTGACATACTGCATTTGTTTACAATACGAAATATAAGCAATCACATCTTTAAAGTATAGATTATCACCTGCTGCTGTATTTTCTTTAGATGAAACAAATATTGCTGTATGATAGTGAGAAGCTATAAATACAGGATTTGATATTTTTTTGAAAATGCTGTCACTTTTGTATAAGATTAGACATTAAACGTATTTTCAAGACTGTTGTGTTCACTGTTTTTCAATTCCTGCTTTTGACATGCCTGTGTAGACTTTTGCCTTGAATGAATAGTAAAAATAGGACATCCTTGATTTGCAAAGCCTGAATATAAAATCAGAATTACTTGACTTCTGTGAGTGTTTTTCCTCTTCCTTTTGTAATATTTGCAGCCTGTACACGAGGGATATTAAATGTGGATGGGACCGTGGCTCTGGTGTAGCATGTCAGCCCCAGGTACTGCCTGTTCACAAATTCCTTGGTAATTAGGAGAGAAAAGCTCTGATCTTGCTTGCTCCAGAGGAGGAATGGGAGTGGTTTTTGCCTGTGAAGAGCTGTGTGTGTGTTTTCCCTGCCCCTGAACAATTCCTGTGCCAGATTGACACATGTGGATGTGGTAAGTGACCCCCAAACCCCTGTTCTTACACACTTCCCAGGAGTTTGATGGGATAAAGTGAATAACAGAAACTCCAGGGCTTGGCATCAGTGTGAACTACTGACTTTGGGCATCACTTGTGGCTGCATTTCCATGTCTTGGCTTGCAGAGCAGTTCACACTGAGCTGGCCAATGCTGCTGCCTTGGTTCACACCCTCACCCTTCAGGGAAGGTAAAAATGGCAGCAGTGAGCAGGAAATAATAGAAACAAAAAGCTCTTTTTAGGCCATGGTCCAAAAATAATCCTGAGATCTGTTAATAGAACAGTGCAGTGTGTGGGCAGTGCTTTATCCTGACTGTTCAGCTGTGGGATTGTCCCTTCCTCTGGATTTCCCAAGTGAATTCTGTCTGCAACTCCTGTGCATCAGTAAAGACATGGCCATGCAGACCCAGTGGTGTTAATTGCTGCCCTGCAGACCCAGAGAACTTCAGTTTAATATTTTTGAGGGACCAAGTCCTGTGAGAGGGAGCTGGGAAGGGGCTCAGCCTGGAGAAAAGGAGGCTCAGGGGGGACCCTGTGGCTCTGCACAACTCCCTGGGTGCAGCCTGGGCTCTGCTCCCAGGGGACAAGGGACAGGATAAGAGAGAATTAAACTGCACCAGGGGAGCCTTAGATTGGATGTTAGAGGAAATTTCCTCCTGGAAAGAATGGTCCAGCCCTGTCACAGCTGCCCAGGGAAATGGTGGAGCCCCATCCCTGGAGGGATTTAAAAGCTGTGTGGATGTGGCACCTGGGGACAGGGGTCAGTGGTGGCCTGGGCAGTGCTGGGGAAATCATTGGACTCAATCTTAGAGGGCTTCTCCAAACAGATTCAGTGCTTCTAAGTGATACTTATCTATATAATTCTTAGGAGAGGAGTAAAAGCTATTCAGGACTGTTGCAGAGAGGTCAGTGCAGGGTTCATCTTGCTGTGGGTGTGTCAGTTCTGCTCCCCTCCTGTGAGGGAAGGTGCCCAAACTCCTGTGGGTGAGCCCAGCTCCATTGCTGTGCCCAGCCATCAATGGATTCAGTGCCCAGCCACTCCAGACTGTCCCAAGAGAGGAAGGTGGTCAGCACAGGGTGGTTTGGGTTGGAAGGGGCCTTAAAAACCATCTCATTCCAGCCCTGCCGTGGGCAGGGATTCCTCCCACCTTGATGGGAAGGGTGTCCTGAGCCTCAGTGCAGTGAGAGCCCTTCAGCATCCATGGAAGGATGAAATGTTCCATGTGTTTTTTATCAATATTGGCTGCCCTATTTCTAAAGTTAAGCTCAGAATTCCAGTTGTTAGAGGGTGATTCCATACACACCAAACAGCCATTCATTCACCAGGCACTGGTGTCTGAGTGTCAGCTGGGCAGTGAAAAAACACAAATTTCAGCTTTCACCCAAAGCTTCCAACCAGCTGCTCCCCACAGCAGGAATAACCCTCAGTGTCCCACCAGGGTGTGCTCACCCCAGCCCCAGGGGATGAGCAGGGCCATGCCAGGAGCACTGGAGCCAGCTGTGTCCCTGGGTGGGTGTTGGAGGTGTTTGTGCCCTGCAGGGCAGAGAGTCTGCACCCACAGCCCCCATCCCTGGGCAGCCTGTGGGACCAGGGCTCTGGTCTGGAGAGGGCTGGTGCCTCCACCCAGGGGTTGCTCCCCTGTTCCACTCACTGCTGGCCCAGTTTTCCCATGTCCAAGGTTGGTGTAGTGGGATGAGCTGCTGTAACTTTTCCTCTGCTCCCACAGTAACTAAAAATGCCAGCTGATAACAGAGAGGGAACGTATTTTTGGTCACTCTTGCCTGCAGAACCTCTCAGGTTTGTTGGAAGCAGGTTGTCCATGGAAACTGTGGCTGCCCCATCTCTGGAACTGTCCAAGGCCAGGCTGGATGGGGCTTGGAACAACCTGGAGTCCCTGCTCATGGCAGGGGTGGGATTGGATCATCTCTAAGGTCTGATCCCACCCAAACCATCTGGGATTCTGTGATGGTTTTGTTTCAGAGATCCCCTGGCTGGTCAGGTTGTCCTGTTTGGTGACAATGGGACTTTGCATCCCCTGAGCAGCAGATCCTGAGCTGCCATCAGTGCCAAGCTACACCCAGGTCAGTGCACAGCAGGAACAGTTCTGCTCCCTGTTATCACCTTCCAAAGGGAACCCTCCCTGTTAAATGAGAGACTGGGAGATAAAATCTCAGTGCCTGTGTTCCTGTCCTCTTCCCAGTTTTCTCATGACAAGACAGGGAAGGGCTGTGTTGAGCAGCCCTTGGCACACCTCGGGTTTCATTTCAGGTCCTCCTCCTGCTGGCTGTGCAAGATCTTACCTGCTCTTGCACATTCATGTTCTTGTGATTAGGGGAGGGATTCCTGTAGCAATTAACCCCTAAACTCCTGCATCAGCTCAGTTTCATTCCAAGTGAGAACCAGGAACCTCCCAGTGTCCCTTCCCACCGGAATCACACAGCACTCTTAGAAAGTAGCGCTGGTTAAAAGCAAATATGGAATTTATCCATTTTTGAAATAAATTCAGGAGATGACAAAAGACACTGGATTTCATTTGGGAATTCCTGGGCTTGGCATGAATGGGGAATGGCATGAAGCTGTGCCAGGCTGGGTTTAGGTTGGATATTAGGAAAAGTTCTTCCCCCAGAGGGTGCTGGCACTGCCCAGGCTGCCCAGGGAATGGGCAGAGCTGCAGGGAGGCTTGGGCAGCACTGCCAGGGATGCCCAGGGTGGGATTGTTGGGGATCTGGGCAGGGCCAAGAGCTGGATCAATGATCCCTGTGAGTCCATCCCACTCAGGACACTCTGTGACACCCCTGGCTCATCAATGCATTGTCCTGGGGTAGATCCATGCTGAGAACCCCAGAAGTGTGTCCTGACAAGGGTGCTTTGTCGGGATACTCCACTTTTCTGACCTGTTAAAGGATAATGAAAAGTAACCCTGTGCTGTGGTGCCTTTTGAAAGGAACCTGCTTCATTTGCACATTGTGAAACCCTCACATTCCAGAGCTTTGTGACATTTTTTTTACATTCCAGTGCTGTGTGACAGAAATGGTTCAGAGGGGTTGTTTCCAATTTGCCTGTGTGCCCTTCAGTTACAGGCAAGACCCTCCAGCAAAGAGAAGGTGGCAGAATATCACAGTTTAAATTCACTTAAAGTGGGGGAAATTGCTGCTTTAATACCCTGGTGCTGCTCTCCCTGTGTGCCCAGCTCTATAAAACCAGGGTTTGCTGGCACTCCTCAAGGAGACAGAGTTGTTGATCTTGGAGGTTTTTTAATTTAATTCAAAGTCTCATCAGCTTCCACACCAGGCTTTCATTTCTGCATTTCTGCCTGGATTTTGTCCTGTTTCCCCTCAGAAAGCAACAAATACAATTATATAATTATATATATATATATAATTTTATTTATATATATATATATAATTATATATATATATATATATATATATATATATATATATATATATATAATATAAACAAATAAACCTGGAATGCTGGGCTGATCACATTCATGGCTCTGTGCTGCCACTGTCACCATCCTTGTTTGATGCTGCTCTGTCCTGGCTGGCAGAGTAGGGAGCTGCTGAAAGGAGAGTGGGGGTGGAATGACATCAAGCAAAAACTGCTCTGAGTGGGTCAAAAAAAATATATATAAGGTGTTGGGAAAATGAGTTTTTGAGTGTTGTGTGAAAGCAAAGCACGATGAGGCTCCTCTGGATTTTGCTCTCCGTGCTGGTGCTGCCCCCTCCACCACCAGCTCATCACCAGAGGGCTCTGCTGCTGCTCCACCTGCCCTGCAAAGCCTCTGGGAGAGGTGGCTGTGTCTGCTATTGATTATTTTAAACACTGAACTTGATAAAAAAATGTCAAACCCGACATTTTAGTGACATATGGTGCTGCTGGGAGAGGTTGTTAGGACCTGCAGCTTTGCACAGCCACTGCCTGAGCTCTGCTCTGCAGGAGGAGCACAAACACAGGAGGCTTAAATCCGGGCCCTGCTCAGTGTAAGGGTTCACAGCAGGATGGATTCCTGTGCTCTGCAAAAATCTAGTGCAGGAAAGAAGGAAAAGGACTCCTCCAAAGCACTTCCCTCTCCTCTGGTTTCCTGAGATCTGGCAGAAACCACCCACTGAGGTTGGATTTGTGTTTCCAGCCTCAAAGATTCTGTGATTGCTGTGTAATAAAGTTGTTTTAAACTCTGCAGAGTGGTTGGTACTGAGGCTTTCTGCTGGCTGAGGCTGAGCTGTCCTGGCTTTCTTTGCCCTTCACGTTTTTCCCAGCCCCATATGCTCAGGGTGGTGTCACACAGGGACTTTGCTCTCCTTGTGGAGCATCTGTCCCAGAGACAAGGGGGGTTTTCCCTGCCCTCAGTGAACTGATGAAATCCCTTCCTTCAGCACAGCACTTTTCCTCTCAGCTCTTTAGGCTGGAGTGGTTTCTGGAGGGGTTGGCTGGACAAGCACAGAGGGCAAGAAAAGCACCAAGGTCTTGGATTTGAGGCAATGACCAGTTAAGGGCTTTGGCCCCATCTGCACCAGCATTTGGGGTCACTGTAGGCATTTCTGCTGCAGTTATTTAATCATATTTGCATGCAGGATGCTCCACAGGAGCCCCTGGGCAGCAGGCTGCAGAGGAGGATGGAATTTCTATCGAGTTCAAAGCCAGGGGGAGTGTGAGGACTTCTGTAAAATCTCTGCTTACACAAATTGCTACGAGACTCATTCAACGCTCGGAAAGCAGCTCTTGCTCAGCTCTGAATGCCAGCCTCAAAGTGCTTCTCATTTCCCCATCTTCAATCACAGAAAAGCTTCGAGGTTAGCAGGGTTTTGCTCATCCACAGCCTCAGCATGAGAAGCTGGGTGAGGATTTTTGGGGTGGACTTGCAGCTCTCCTGGTGCTGCCAGGGCAGGAGGGGCTGGGTGAGTCCAGCTTGGTGTGTTCCAGGAGGAGGGAGCTCCAAGGGCAGGAGTTGTGCTTTGGTGCTTTATAAAAAGAATAAAAGGAGGATAAAGAGCAAGCCCAGACCTGCTGTACACATGAGGGTTCATGTGAGCAGCAGGGGTGGTGCCATTTATCCCCTGGTTTTCCTTTCTTTGCCATCAAACTCGAGGTGCTCAAGTTCCCAACCTTCCTCTGATGGAGTTTTTCCCCAGTGCTGGGGCAGAGTGACTTTGGGGAGGGGGAGATGCTGATGTAGCCCAAAAAGCTCTGGAATGAACCAAATCCCCAAAAGGGCAGGAGGAGGAGGAGGAGGACGAGGAGGAGGAGAAGGAGAAGGAGAAGGAGAAGGAGAAGGAGAAGGAGAAGGACGGGGACTCTTCATCCCTGCTCTCACAAGTCCTGGGATGAAATTGCTCAAGTCTGGCAGGTCCCAAAGGAGATTCCCATTGCCTGATTTTGCTGTGATGCCCTTTTTTATTGCCCAGCAGAGTCAGAGGTGACTCAGCCACTGGAATTCAGGGCTGGGGCTGTGGTGACACCTCAGGAAAGTGCCATGAGGGGCTCCACAAAGGCTCCTGAAAGCCTCATCCCCACTCTGAGACAGAAAGGAGGTGATGCTGTCCCAGCTCCCCAGGCTGGGAGGTGGCACAGGCAGAGATGGTGGCTGAATTTAGCACTTGGGGATGGTGCCAAGCACAGCCCCCGTGGCAGATCTGCAGCCCAAACATTGCACACTGTGGGTGCTGCCAGTCCCACACACATCAGGCCACAGGAATCACAAGGCAGGGAAATGTGGATGTGGCTTCTGCTCTGCTCTGGGAAGTGCATCTCTCACACCATGGAGGTTCTTGCCCTCTAGATTGGTTTCCTCCAATTAATTCACCATCAGGAAGAGAGGAGCAGCTTTCTGTTTATTATTTTCCATTACTGCTCTGAAGTTATTCAGTAATCCAAATGACTGCTTTAAGGTATTTCCCTTCTGGAGATCATTTATCTCTTGCAGTGGGGTGTTTTTCCACAGCTGCAGTGAGGAACATCAACCTCCCCCAAGCAGATCCAGCCACTGTCAGGTATCATTTGGAGAAATGGAGGGAATTGAAGAAATGCTGGGAATTCTTAAAATGGGGAAAGCAACTTGTGCTTGGAGTGTTTGGCTGCAGGGAAGGGCAGGCTGAGAGCACATCTCCAGAAATGGGGTGGTCCCATGGCTGATCCACCTCCCTGGCTCCTCCATCTCCCACCCCCTGGGCTTGCAGTTTGGGGCTTTACATCATCCATGGCACCAAGGAGGGTTTTGTTTTACATTGAGGGTTCTCTGAAGCAACCCAGATACTTGGGAGTGCTTAAAAAATTTCAAACCCATGGAATATATTGATTTTTGAGGCCATGACTAATTCTTTACCCACTTTGGAAGAGCCAGGGTTGCATGGCCAGGCATCACAGGGCTGTGAGTGAGGAGATCTGTGCCTTACATCTCCCTCAAAGCCAGCGTGTTCCAGCCCTGCTCTGCTGACTCCTGGCCATCAACCAACCCTTCCACCCCCCTGGATCCCAGAGGCAGAGCTGTGAAGCTCAGTGGCCATGCCTGGGTGTCCTGTGAGTCACCAAGGGATGACTCAGGTGAGGAGCATCCCTGGCTCTGAGTGCAAAGGGCTCAGCACCCACCCCATGGATGCTGAATCATGGATTTGTGGAATGGTTTGGCTTGGAAGGGACCTCAAAGGCCACTTTGTTCCATGGGCAGGGACACCTTCCACCAGATCACGTTGCTCCAAGCCCCATCCAACCTCACTCATCATCCTTGCTGCAGCTTGGGTTATTTAAGTTAAGGAATTAATTAGATCTGGTTTTGATTTCTGTATCCACTGACTTTTGGTCAAATTTTCTTTATCCTCATGTGTTGGGTTGGACTCGATGATCTTTGAGTCATTCTGTGAATTCTCTGTCTTGCATAACTGAAAGTAAAAACCTCAGGGCATTGGAGCAGGAAAAATAAAACCAGGCCAAGATTTTTGGTTGATGTTTGAAGCCTTTGAGTAAAATCCCGAAGACAGCAATGAGGTGTTCAAGGTTTTCCAGGAAAATCTTTCTTCAAAGACATCTGGAGGGAGTTTTAGAGAGGAAGGGAAAACCTGTGCTCTAAGGAATTCATAGGGCCCTGTCTGAGTTACAGGCTCAGGAAGCTGCAGCTCCTCCTGCCATGGATCAGGGATCCTTCAGCTTTGCTGGCTTGAGTCCTCTCTTTCAGGTCCCTTTGCCCTGAAACTCCTCCAAAGACATTGCAGTGTCTCTTTACTGTGGGCTGGGTGCTGTGAGAGGCAACTGAGGCAGCGCTCCCTAATCAAGTGCATTTCTTATATACTAATACTCTTAATATCTATTACTTAATACACATTAAGTATAATATACACATTTCCCTGAAATACTCAATTTCCAGCCATTCCCATGGGCATCCCTGCCATTTTTACACCCTCAGGTTTGGTCTGAATCCCTGTGACAGGTATGGCATGAAGCTGCAGGATGCTAAAATCCAGGCTGGAGCCCTGATGGAGAGGAGGCTGCTCTCTTTTAAGCAAAATCTTTTAGATAAGCAGAGGAATTTATACTAAAATTAATCAGAGCTAAAGTGGACAGATTTTTGCCTCTTTTTTTTTTTTTTTTTAGCTATCAGCCGCAGCTGAGTCCTTTAGCTGAGGGCTAAAAGCAGCAGTTCGTGCTCTAATGACACCAATTAGAGGGTGCGTCCCTCAGCAAGCTTTGCTCGGCCCTGAATTGTTCAGGGAGGTGGATTAGATGCTCATTGTGGGTGTCTTCCTACTGAAATCCTCTCTTCTGTTTGATCCTAATCTAGTCCAGTCTAGTCCGTTCCATTCTAATTCCCTTAATTTCTATTCCCTCCCTTTCCCTTCTCCCAGCAGCAGATCAGGATTTCAGCTCAAAACCACTTTGTTCTTTTCCATTGCTTTAAGCTGTGGAGCCCAGAGATGATTCACCCTCAACCTCAAATAAAATCGGGTTTGTTGAAATTCCAGCTGCCTCCAGCAGCCTCCAGAGCCCATCCTCTGCCGGCCTCGCTGCGTCGGATGAAAACAAAGCTTTTTTAGCTTTTATTTTCTTCGTGGGGAAGGAGAAAACGTTCAGAATTTCAAATCCAATCGGTGTTTCCCCGAGCTGCGCTAAAGCTGGGGGGATGGAGCCGTGAGGCACAACACGGGCAAACATCTGGCAAGGAGAGAACATCTGGGCAGGGCAGGGAAACGGGAACGGCCGGGCGAGGCACAAACCGCCGGGAAAACCAAATATTCCCTGTTAACATCCCCCGGGGGTGATGTCCCGGGTGAAAAAGGGGAAACACGGGGCTGGTGTGGGCTGTCACGGGTGAAAAAGGAGAAACACGGGGCTGGTGTGGGCTGTCACGGGTGTTTGAGGCTGTCCCGGGTGTTTGGGCTGTCCCGGGTGTTTGGGCTGTCACGGGTGTTTGTTTGAGGCTGTCCCGGGTGTTTGTTTGAGGCTGTCCCTGGTGTTTGTTGGGGGCTGTCCCGGGTGTTTGTTTGGGCTGTCCCGGGTGTTTGGGCTGTCCCGGGAGTTTGGGCTGTCCCGGGTGTTTGTTTGAGGCTGTCCCTGGTGTTTGTTGGGGGCTGTCCCGGGTGTTTGTTTGGGCTGTCCCGGGTGTTTGTGGGGGCTGTCCCGGGTGTTTGTTTGGGCTGTCCCGGGTGTTTGGGGCTGTCCCGGGTGTTTGTGGGGGCTGTCCC
Organism: Agelaius tricolor; assembly: GCF_023055355.1. Taxonomy (NCBI): domain Eukaryota; kingdom Metazoa; phylum Chordata; class Aves; order Passeriformes; family Icteridae; genus Agelaius; species Agelaius tricolor. The sequence continues at coordinate 3,691,370 of NW_027269265.1, forward strand.
GCGTGTTTGTGGGGGCTGTCCCGGGTGTTTGTTTGGGCTGTCCCGGGTGTTTGTGGGGGCTGTCCCGGGTGTTTGTTTGAGGCTGTCCCGGGTGTTTGGGGCTGTCCCGGGTGTTTGCTGGGGTCTGTCCCGGGTTTTGGGGGCTGTCCCGGGTGTTTGGGGCTGTCCCGGGTGTTTGTTTGAGGCTGTCCCGGGTGTTTGGGGCTGTCCCGGGTGTTTGTGGGGGCTGTCCCGGGTGTTTGTTTGGGGCTGTACCGGGTGTTTGGGGCTGTCCCGGGTGTCCCCGGCTCGGCCCCGCCCCGGCCCCGGCCCCGCCCCCGGGCGGGTCTCGGTGCGGAGCCCAGAGCGATCGCGGAGCCGCCGCACGCAGGTGAGGGATGAGGGATCCCGGGGGGAACAGGGGGGTAAGGCACCAAAATCCTTGGAAATGAAGAGTTTGGGGTGCGTTTGGAGAGCGAGGGACAGGCGGGAGCTGCCCCGGGCTGTGCGGTTTGGGGCGCACGGAGAGCCCCGGGTGGTTCAGGGGTGATGGAGGGATGGGGACTGAGGGGGAGCCCCAAAGGGGTTTGTAACCCCTGAAACCCTCCCTGGATTTGGGGATAATGGGGACTGAGGGGGAGCCCCAAAGGGGTTTGTAACCCCTGGGGGGCTGGACAGCCCGGAAACCCTCCCTGGATTTGGGGATGGTGGAGGGATGGAGACTGTGGGGCAGCCCCAAAGGTGTTTGCAACTCCTGAGGGGCTGGACAGCCCTGTCCCAAAATCCCTGCAGGGTGAAGAATTATAATTATAATTCTATTATATTATAATATATTATTTATATTTATATCATTATAATTATTAAATTATATTATGATATTATGATATAATATTATATTATATTACAATTATTAAATTATACTATAATATTATAATATAATATTATATATAATATATTTTATAATAAGTTGATATTGGAAGACAGAAGATGCTGACTGGACTTTGCAAGAAATGCTTCTTAATATGAGCCGTTTTTATTTTTCTATCCTGCCAGTTATGTTTAGGAATGAATAGGTTGATTTGAATTCTGCAGGAACAGCAGAATTCAAATAAAATAGCAGAATTAAAAGGGGAGAGAACTGGTGTTTCTTTCCCAAATAGAAGGTTTTTCCCACTTGCTGTGAGCCCAGGGAATGTTTGGGGTCAGCTCTGGGACGTTCCCTGCAGCTGATCCTCTGCTGGGGCAGGGAGAGCTCAGGTGAGCTGGAGCTCAGCTGCCCAAATGCTGCTGGAAACCAGAGCTCAGGTACTCGAGGAGCAGCTGAGGGAGCTGGGCAGGGGCTCAGCCTGGAGCAAAGGAGGCTCAGGGGGGACCCTGTGGCTCTGCACAGCTCCTGACAGGAGGGGGGATCCGGGAGGGATTCAGGCTCTGCTCCCCGGGAACAGGAGACAGAGAAAACAGCCCCACGTTGCACTAGAGGAGGTTTAACTGCATATTAGGGAAAATTCCTTCATGGAAAAGGTTGCCCAGCCCTAGCACAGCTGCTCAGGGCAGTGGTGGAGTCCCCATCCCTGGAGGGATTTAAAAGCTCTGTGGATGTGGCCCTTGGGCACACAGTGCTGGGTGCGCTGGATGTGCTTAGAGGGCTTTTCCAGCCCCACTGTGCTGTGATTCCCTGCAAGGGATAAACCCCTTCCCATGGCAGCTGGCAGATAACCCAGAGGGCATTTCCAGAGAGCTCCAGGAGCTCCAGCACTGAAGTGGCAGAGAGGAGGTGGCACTGGGCTCCAAGTGCCTGCAGGGGATTGGGGGTGGCAGAGGTTTAGTGGGTTTGGGGGACTTTGGGTACAGCCTCCAAAGTGCCCCGATGTGTCTGGGGACACAAGGCTGTGCCAGCCTGTCCCTGGGGGCCTGAGGGAACAGAGCTGCTGCTCCTTGAGCTGTTCCAGTGGCATCATGCAGGACCCCCACTGCAGCAGCCCAAGGCACTGTGGAGCACGCCTGACCTGTGTGTGCACCCCCAGCTTCTCCTGCCAAACTACGGCAAACCCCTGGGCTTTAGGAAGAGCCCAGAAGGCAAATAAAGCTTTGGACTGCTCAAACACCCTGGGTCACTGCATTTCTGCCTTAAAAACCCCCAGCGTTTTGCAGGGAGAGGAGTGATTTGCTGGCTGTGAAACCGGGGGTTTGTTATTCCCGAGGCAGGGCAGCCGCGCCTCCTGCGAGCTTTGCGCATCTGAACGTTTCTTTCAAAGAGAATTCGCCTTCTCTGCTCTAAGTTTGGCATTTTCCTTTTCTTCCCCCGTTTCTGGCTCTCCCTTTTTCCTGCTCTTCTGAACGCTCCAATTGACGGGAGGAGCCCAGCTCGGGCTATTCCTGTGCACACAGGCAGGTGCGTGTTCTCCGTGTGTTTGTGGACTCACAGAACTTGCAAAGCAGCTTTTATCCGCTGGCCCTCCCACGGCGCCCTCCGGCTGGAAAGGGACAGTTGTGGACGAAAGGGAGGAGAAAGGGGGCCTGTGTGGGTGGCTGCCACCTGCTCTGCCCATCCCGGGCCATCCCGAGTGTCACAGAGTGTCCCCGATGTGCTGGGCTGGGTTTGCACCCCCCGGGCTGATGCTGCCCCTGCGTCCCCCCGGGGATCCCGTTTGGGGTTTTTTTTATGGAAATGGAAATCCTGGATGGTGCCTCAGGGCTGGGGGAGTGAATAACACCGGGAGTGTTGTGAGCTGTGCTGGATTCCATCCTGAGGGTTCATCCCGAGGTATTCGGGCTGCTCCCAGCAGTGCCTCCCGTTTATCCCCCAGGTGCTGGACCAGGATTTATTCTTTGGAGCTGTCAGCTCTGCTGGGCAGGTATGTGATGGCAGCTCAGCAATTCCCATAGATCACTGCTCTAAACTGCAACTCCCCTCAAAAATTCTGGTTTTTGGATGGGGCAGGTTAAGAATGACTGACACTTCCTTTTTTTGTTGTTTTTCAGGAAAAATGTCAGACGGTTTCTCTGTAAGTATGGATGTCCCTAAAAACCCGTGGGGGCTGTGGCTGTGGCCCTGAAGCAGAGACCTTTGGCTGGGATGGGAGGGAACACATCCTTGTCCTTGCTAAGCTGCTCAATCCCCAAACCCTGTCCAGTTCTGTCAGCAGTTTTCTGGAAAAGCCCAGGGAGCAGCTGAGAGCTGAGCTCTTGCCCTTGGCCACCTGCAGGCTCCCAAAGATGGACTTTGGAGAGCTCAGTGTGATGCCAGCAGGAATCTCCCCCAGCTGACCTTGTCCTCTCCTCTGTCCCCAGCTATCTGATGCCTTGGCCAACAGCAACAACCCAGCCCCCTGTGCCCCCCCAGCCCAGGGCTGGCCCTCCTGGGGGAACCAACCAGCAGCTCCTGGAGCCTTCCCAGGGTATCCTGGAGCACCAGGAGCCTATCCTGGAGCACCTGGAACCTATCCTGGAGCACCAGGAACCTGTCCTGGAGGACCTGGAGCATACCCTGCATACCCTGGAGCACCTGGAGCTTATCCTGGAGGCCCAGCAGGACCAGGAGCGTATCCAGGAGCACCTGGAGCATTCCCTGGAGCTCCACCAGCAACAGGGCCGTTTCCTGCCCCAGGACAACCACCCAGTGGCCCTGGATTTGGGCCTTCTGCTCCTCAGGGAGGACCAACAGCTCCTCAGGGAGGACCAACAGCTCCTCAGGGAGGACCAACCCCTCCAATGGTAATGGCTCCATCATGATGAGGGTTTGTGTCTTCAGGGGCTGATTTTGCTTGGCCACAGGAGGGGCCTGGGGCTGGCTGTCCCCAGGGGTGGCATTGGGCCTTTGAGGTGATGTTTTGCTGACACCAAATGCCTGTTGTCTCCCAGAAAGTGCCCTTTGAGCTGCCCCTGCAGGCAGGACTCGTCCCTCGGCTGCTCATCACCATCACTGGGACTGTGAACCCCAACCCAAACAGGTACTGGGGGGTCCAGCTCTGAGGGTGGGGGGACTGCAGGGTAGAGCAGGGGGGCTGGACTTTGCTTTCCATTCCTGAATAACCCCTGCCTGGTGTAACATCAAATGTTACACCAAGCAAATGTGTAAATGCCTTGTTGTTGCCCTGTGGGGTCTGTGGGGTTTTCTCTCTGCTATTTTTGGGAAGCCCTGTAACAGAGTTCAGGGCTTTTATGGCAAAAGCAGCAACTCCATTATTGTTTTTGCAGGTTTTCACTGGATTTCAAGAGAGGCAATGACGTTGCCTTCCACTTCAACCCCCGCTTCAACGAAGACAACAGGAAAGTCATTGTCTGCAATTCCATGTTCCAGAATACCTGGGGGAAGGAGGAGAGGACAGCTCCCAGGTTTCCATTTGAAGCTGGAAAACCCTTCAAGGTACCAGAAAAACCCATCTCAGCTCAGTCTCAGTAACCAAAAGCACTGAGAGGGTTTGGGCAGCAAGGCCTGTGTAAGGACAATGATGCTTTTGCACAGGAATCAGCTCCCAGGGCTGTTTCTGGGGCAGCCACCCCATGTGCTGACCCTATAGCACCTTCCAGCTCTTCTGACCCTCTGCTGCAGCTCCAGCTGCCCAGGGCATAACTTCTCCCCTGCTCTGGTATCCCCATGGGTTATGAAACCCTCTTTATTTACACTGTTGTTCTGCACAGTGGTTGGACAGGTTTCTGTAATGTGTTTTCCCTGCTGGCAGCTCCTCTCACGAGGTGTTTTTCCCTGCAAAGGAGGTTCACAATGTGGAGTCTTGCTTTGAGGGACTGGCACAGGGATGAGGAGGCAGAAACTGGGCTGGAACACAGAGGAGGGAGAGCACAGGAGAGTTTTGGGAAGGCAAAGGTCGCTGGTGTTGCAACGCCTCCAGCAGCCTCCAGCCAGTGCCAGCCTGCTCAGGTGTGTGGCTTAAAACAGAACAAATCCAGGTGGTTTTGGGGCTGATGTGGGGTTTTCCTTGCAGCTCCAGGTGCTTTGTGAGACGGATCACTTCAAGGTGGCGGTGAACGACGCGCACTTGCTGCAGTACAACTTCCGCGAGAAGCGGCTGAACGAGGTCACCAAGCTCTGCATCGGGGGGGACATCGCCCTCACCAGCGTGGTGCCCACCATGATCTAACTGGGGGGACTCTGGGCAAACTCTGCTCTTGTAGGGTGCAACACAAGTGCCTTCTCATCAGCTCACTGTGAGGTAATAAAACATTTAACCTGGACAATTTGGTTTAATCATATCTTGAAAGACATGGCAGGCTCCAGGCGAGCTGAGCTCTGATGTGGAAGGAGCTGAGCTCCTGCTCCTGCTGTAGAGGCAGCAACAAGGAGTTTGATTTCTGTGGAGAGGAACTTGGGAAAGCAGCCTATGGCATTCTGCCCTGGTCCTGTGGACAGGGGCAGCAATCCTCTAGGAAGCACAGAGAAAACCTGACAGCCTCTGAGCCTGACCAGGATGAGGCATTTCAGGAGAGGGCTCAGAGCTGGAGGAAGCAAAATCTCCCTGCTAGACCATGGCTGGAGAAGCCATCCCTGTCCTTCCAGCATGTCCCAGGAACATTTCCCACCCCAGGGAGATCCCATCCCTACGAGTGTTGGGTACTCCATGAACGGGTCACGAGGCCTGTGCTGCTCCCCACTCATCACCCCCGTGTGAGTCAAGAGCAGTTTCAAGGGTGGGGAGCTTTATTGGCAAGTTCATCCTGTGAGTCAGGCTGGTAAAAAAAGAAAACAGAAGTATGTTCTCTTTGCTGTGAGTCACTGCAGTCTTGTCTGGAAAACAACAGTGCAACAGCCACCACTGAAGTTTCCAAAGCTTTCTCTGACGTGGCTCATGCTGTTTTATAACAGTGACTCCTTTCATACTTTGAGTGCCAAGTTACAAGCAGAGTCCTTAAAATCTCCAGCATATGCAGCAGTCTAGAGCAGCACGCTGCTACAAACCAGCATGGAGAAGCTGTGGCTGCCCCAGCCCTGGAAGTGATCCAGAACAGGTTGGATGGGGCTTGGAGCAACCTGGCCTGTGGAAGGTGTCCCTGCCCATGGCAGGGGCTGGAATTCGATGGGCATTGAGCTCCCTCCCAACCCAAACCATTCCTCAGCAGCAAAGTGATTAAAAGGATCCCTAGAACTGGAGTTAGAAATGAAGAAAATGGATTCCAGCACACATCACCTTCCTCTTTATTCAGTGTAATCAGTACAGAGCTTCCAGGTTAAAACTTAACCCCTGGCAAGTGGCAGCAACACTTTCTGCTGAGGGACTGAAATCTCTGCTTGGTTTGGGATCAAGGCTGGTGGAAGGATGTGTGTGTTACACTCAGGTCACTGGTACAAGAAGAAGCCCAGTGAAGTATTTGTTAAAAATATAACAAGTGGTGGTACTGTAATGCTTCTCCTCAAATCCACAGTCTATAGAATTGGCATGTTCCTTATGCACAAATATGTTACAGTCTGGATGGGGAATGCACAAGGAACAAGATGAGAGAAGAGACTGAGCATAAACATGTCAAAAACAAGTAGAAAACATAGGTCTATTAAGATACTGAATAGAAAACTGCATCCTTAAAGGAAATAATATCAATGCCTATTTCAATACATCACCAAGAAAAGATATTATCTGACTTAGAAATCCTTGTTCTGAGCTAGTTTCTGATATTACAAATCCAGTGGTTCTTACACACCAGGAAAACTTTCCCAGGAAAGAATTGCATGCATCCAACCCTGCCAGAGCTGGTGCTGAGGCAGGTGCTAACACAGCAGCCTGGGGGTGCACAGGTACCCCCAGAGCAGGGCAGAGTGCTCTGGGGAGGGAACAGCCTGGCTGTCACCCCAGAAGGTGCCTTCCCAGCAGATACAGGGCACGGGCACAGCTGGTGGGGTGGGCACCTTGTAACAACAAGGAGCAATGAGGTCAGACCAGGGTAGAAAAGCTCAAAGGTAACAGTTTTACAACCTGGAGGAGACAGGAAATACATTAAATGATAGCAACATAAAAATGCTTCAGGTTGCAGTGAGAATTTACAGGCAGAGGATACAGCAGAACACAGCCCACTACTGATGCACAGCAGAGCTTGGTGCATCACAGCTGCACCATCAAATGACACAAACCCATTGTCAGATCCACTACCATGGGTACTCTTCCTCTCTCAACACATTCCAGGGTAGCAGATTGTGTTCCAGACACCCTCTGTGGGCTTCCTGTTCATAGAATTTACATCTTTTGCATTTAAAGTCACTTTTCATTGATCCCCAGAGGGACCAACGGGAGAAAACACGATGAGGTCACTGAATACTTCAGCTGCTGCAAACTTCTGGGCTTTAGTCTTGACTGGAGTGAAGGGGAGCTCAGCATCCAGCACTGGCTGTGGGAGGAGCCAGAGAGTGGAGTCAGGGCTGGAGGAACACTTAAACCACAGAGCACCAAAGGACTCTGTGTTCCCCAAAAGTAGTTTTACAAGCTTATTTCCCAGGCATAAAATAAAAAGTGATTACATGTGGTCCGTGCTGAAGACAGACACTCCTTACTCAAGTCAGTAATCCATATTTTAAAGAGGATTTTTCACAAGAAAACCTACCCCAAATTCTATTAATTGTATTAAATGTGAAAGCTTTTGCACACCTTTTCCCTGCTGAATGTTACTTCCAGCTCTAAATGCTGAGGTGATTAAAAGAGATTTGGGGTAGACTTAAATTCCAGGAAGAAAAAAAAGGCTGTTAGTGAATATCTACAAGGAAATTTGTAAGAAATACAACTTAAAGGCTCAATCTGACAAGAATCAGACATTGTCCTGCTACAAATGTCTTGATTCATCCTACACTCATCATGTGCAATAAGGAACACCAGTGTGAGCCCAGCAAGGAGACAGCTGGAATGTGGTTTGTGTTTAAAGCTACACCAATTGGCTTGATAACATCTTTAAGAGTTTAATTTCCTTTGTGCAGTAACTGAGTCTGCAGCAAAGGTGAACAGTCCTGCACCATGCAGCTTGCCTTAGTCAAATCAACTTGAAGGTCAACTTACCATATCAAAAGGATTTCTGTCAATGAGTGTCAAATCACTGCATGAAACACCTGAAAAATAAGAATATAATTTTAAAAAAAAGTTAGTCTGATGCTGCCAAAGCTGAAAAAACAGTATTGTTCCCTGTATTTATTAAAAGAAGAAATCCAAACTCTAAAGTGTATTTATTTCTTTATATTAGCTTTCTCTTTCACATATCCCTCAGAAACTGTTCAGAGAAATCCAAGGGCACTGTTTGCTCATGTGCAACTTGTGTTTAAGTCACACCAGCTAAGGGAGGCTTTTCTAACAGCACCAAGAAATCAATCTGATTTTAAACAGTAATATTCAGATTATTATAAATGTTTAGGATAACAGAAGGCCCCAGCCATGCCACCCCTGCAGCCCTGAGAGAAGCACCTGGCTGATGGATTTGTGGCTCTCCAGACTGAGCAGAGTTTGTCTCCTTGTCTGGGCTGCACATGATGATGTCTTGCCCCTGCTCTGCAGCAGACAGTTCCATCTCTTCCATGCCATCCCCTGCTCTTGAGTCACTGCTAGAATCTCCCAGGACCTGAAAAACAGGGATTTGCTCTGTGCCCAGCCATGTCCTTGTTATGTCAGACCCAGCCCACCCATCTCACCTACAGATCTTATGGACAATTCAGGAGAGATTAATTTAACTGCAGGCACTGAGCAAGGCACAGGCAGGCCAAGGCTCAGGGTTAAGGCTGTGACTCACATCCCAAATGGCCTCTAAAGCCTGAAAATCCCTCTGACAGTATAAGGGAAGTTACTCCACAGGAAAGAAGGTTTTGAACTTCAAGTGTTATCTGGTGACTTTTCCTCCAGAAAAACCCATCAGCAACACTGAAAGGTTTCCCCAGAGAGTAAAATCACCAACACTCCTTTTAATAGAGAAAGGATGTAGTAAAAGCCATAAGAAAAAATTAGTAACCAGGATTAAAAAAAATATATATATGTAGGGGGATGGGAGGGGAAATGACTGCTGCAGTCATGCACAGATCCAAGCAGCAACAAATAAAATTTATACACTCAATTTCCAATGAAAGTTACTAAAGGATGATTGACTCCAAAGCACTGACTTTCACTGGTAGCACAGCATCATCTGAATTAGAGGCCACATTCCTGCTTTTTGAAGGCTACTCAAACACAGGCAATGTCACCAAGTCTTCAGACATTTCAGGACATGGATTTCTGACTCTTGGATTAGTTCTTTTAACTAATTAAGGAGATTAAGAGCCCAATGCTCTGCTGTGGAGGATGCTCTGAGGACTGAGTGCTGTTGCTTTTAGTCAGGGTCCATAAATGCATTTAATGCATAATTATGCACATAATGCATTATTATATTACATTATTATTGTATTACATATATCACATAATGCATTATTATACTTTAAATGCATTTTTAAAATCCCCACCAGAAAACAGGAGGTGGTGAAGATTGCTTCTCCAAGTGACAAGTGTCCCCCTGGAGCAGCCAGGACCCCCAAAATACAGCTCTAAAGAGCAAGACAAGGTCCCCAAACTGCAGCAGTCTCCACCCTTGTCCACCCAGAGGTAAAAAGCACTGCCCTGAGGAATACACAAGATTTCTAAGTGAGGATTTGATCAGAAATCCAAGGGGCTGGGATAATCAAAAGAATTTTTCCTTTGCTAGCAAAACCAGAGTATTTAAAGCACATCCATGAACAATGCATGACTTACCTTATTTCCTTCTGCTGTGCCAGCAGCCAGACACATTTCTTCTGCAACAACAGAAATGCTGGAAGGGAAACCAAAACATTTTCAGTCTTCTCAATCACCTTCATCAATCACCTTCTGACTTGTCCAGCTAATGTTACAATTTGTTCTGCAGTTTTGCTGCCTTGGTTGGCACTGCTGAGCTACATCAAATTCAGACTTCCTGGGCAAACAAACTTCTACCCCAGCAGCAAAATTAAATTTGAGCAAAGCTCTTAATATTTGCTTAAGGGAAGGAAAACTCACAAGCACTTGGCAAACTTTATCACTGCCAAATGGAAAGGTAACATTTAATGGGTTTTAACATCATGTCTTTCAGTTCCAACTCTAAAATGATTTGCACAAGGTTAATTAAAAGCTGCTTTAACATGCCTACCTCTGTTCAAGACTTTCAGGGAGTTTATCCAGTGGGGGAGATTGTTCAGTGGGAAGTTGGTCCATTTTCAGACTCTGGACTGGGTGGGAGCCTTTGAGGGCTGATGGGGTTTGTTTTGCAGATGCATCCTCAGGGTTGCAGAGAGGAGAAGAAAGCAGAGATCTAATGGATGATCTTTGATTTGCCAGTTTTCCAGGGGTCCTTGGAAGCAAACCTGGAAAATGTGTTTCATATTTCATTCCTAGAGCAGTTACCAGAAGCTGAAATGAACTGATCACATTATGATTCTAACCAGAGACACAATTGTTTTCTGCTTGCTGAATCATCTTATACAAATATTAGATGGAAATCTTACATACACTTGCAAAGAGAAATTGAAATGATTAACTTCCATCTTTCAAATGAGGCCATTTTAATAGAGTTTAAAAGACACAGATTCAGAACTGATGCTGAGAACAGATTCTCTGCTGGAGTTGGCTTAAACCCAGTGGTGCTCAAAGCTTTTCAGAAGTTCCCCCCTACTTACAAGAGGCACATGAAAAAAAATGTTAATTTTGTCATGAGAAGAGAGTTCTGCACCCAAAAAAAGGAATTTAAAATCAAATTATGAACTAGAAATGTGAGAGAAGCAGAAGTACTGGAAATACTGGCTGCATATAGATGTCAATAAGATAAAATGCTGGAGATGAAGTTGTATTTTGAGCACCTGCTAAAAAACTTGAACTATTAAACAGCTTTTAGAGCAAACTGGATTATGTCACAATCTTGTTAACCATGAGCACAGATTATGAGTGGACTTTATTTGCAGCTTTGAAGACAGCACTGCAAGAGGTTTAATTAAAAAACAGAAATCCCAATTCCTGTCTTGCAATTAGAGGATGTGAGCTGGCATTGACTTTGATGAAAGGGCTCATCAGCTGAATCTGGGCATGCTCAGATTAGAATTTCATTATTAAATTTATGCTGGAAAAACATGAACCAGCTAGTTCACCTCTGCCTAAGCAGGGATTTCATGCTGCCATAACCACTCAAATCAGCACATTCATGTACCCCAGTTTACTTTGGAGCCCTGATGTAATCAGGCACTAGGTGAAACAGTGTGTCCAGTCCTGGAGCTGCAGCCAGAACAAACAGCACAATTCCTCTCCTCAGTGAAATGGATTAAACCCTCTTTGGTACTTTCAGATCACAGAAATCACGATTAACCTTCACCTACCTGAAAAGTTTTTCACAGGGCTTTCAATCCTGAAAAATCCTGCTTCAAAAACCACTTTTTCTGTCTCTGGCAGCCTCTCCTGCTGGGCACCTTCAGCATCTCCCCCCTGCTTCATTCTGTCCCTCATGGCTGCTTTGACAGAAGCCAGACGGCTCCGGGCAGCAGCTCTGGCAGCAGCTTCCAGCTTGGCCTTGGGCATTCCACCTGGCACTGCCTTTTTCTGGAATGAAAGGAACCTGGGTCACACCTGGAAATTCTGCACAGGAGCAGTTGCACATGAACCTCTGCACAGGTGCTGCTGCCACAGACACAGCAAGGAGCAAAGGAGGCTCAGGGGGGACCTTGTGGCTCTGCACAGCTCCTGCCACAAGGGAACAGCCAGGGGGGATTCAGGCTCTGCTCCCAGGAACAGGAGCAGAGGAGCTGGATACATTTGTACCAGAGGAGGTTTGGATTGGATATCAGGAAAAATATTTTCACTGAAAGGGTTGTCCAGCCCTGGCACAGCTGCCCAGGGAAGGGTGGAGTCCCCATCCCTGGAGGGATTTAAAGCCATGAGATGTGGCCCTTGGGGACAGGTGGTGGTGGCAGCATTGACAGTGCTGGAGGAATGGTTAAATTTGGGGACTTTTCCAACCTCAGCAATTGGGGACAGGTGGTGGTGGCAGCATTGACAGTGCTGGAGGAAGGGTTAAATTTGGAGACTTTTCCAACCTCAACAATTCTACAATTTTATGCATCAAGGCCTCTGCCCATCCCCAGCATTTCTTGGGCTGCCATCCAGCTGTTAAGGTAAGTCTGTGATGACAACATCAATAATTTTTTTTCAAATGAATCTGCAGTTCAAAAATCCTCAGTATAACTTTTTTTCCCAATAAATTCAGTAAGATTTTGGAAGCACTGGGATGCAGGGACTCCTAGTGGCAAGGACACAGTGTAACCACAGAACAGACTCCAGGCAGTCAGTGAAGCCTCTCATGGCATTCAGTTTTCCAAGGGAAGTTTTGTTTTGTACCACCTGAAGAGTTCTGGCATTTATGGGCAGTTCCCACAGACCACATTCCCTCTGTTTTCCCATGCCTGGAGTTTCTTATCCACCTTCATCTCAATTTTATGATTAGTTAAGCAGTCTCAAAGAACTTGGAGTTTAGGCAATGCAAATACAACTTGATATTCAGAAGCAATTATATATTTGAAACCAAAGAATAGATAAACCAACTCACATTACAGCTTATTTTGCAATAAGCACTAACTTATTTTGGAGAGTGTCAGATCCATTTGTGCTTAGAGAAGCAGCAGTTTAAAGCCACCCATGGTGTTGGCTTAATGGGACACCATTACAATGGAGCACTGCTCAAAACTGGCAGTCACTCCCAAATTCCTGGGTGGTTTACTTCCCAGTTATGTCAGTGGCCCAGATAAATTGTTTTACATCTGAAGAGTAAGTTAATTTCCTAAATTTAAGAGATTTTTCTTACTAGCATAGAATCCAATGACTCCAAAAATTACATTGTTAATTCTTAGTTCTAATCTTAGCAGCCAAAAGAGGCAACTAGGACTGAACCCACCAAATAATACAAGAGAGGTGGGGGAGAAGGGTGCACCCTGAGAGGAATTTCACTTAATATTCAATATATCTAAAGAAGCCATGCAAGATGTGCTTTAGGGGTATTCATACCTTGACAACTGCCTTGCTTGGGACATCAAGTGGCTGCCACTCATTGTCTTGAAGCTTCACCAGATTATCAAACTTTTTATTCACATCTTCAATCTGTTGGTCACATTGGAGGAAAGCAAAAGAATACACTGTAAAATAACCTTTATTCAAACAAGCACAGTCTTCCATCCTGCAGGAAACATCTCTCAAATACTTCTGAAGAAGGAGATCAAACTTTTATACTTTCTGCAAAGAAGTCAAAACCTGTGACTAGGACCATAACAAATCCAACTCTGCACTTAATTTAATTACTTACAAACTCCTTTGTTGAGTGCTGATTTACAAATACTGTTGAGAGCTCTTTTGATAATTCAGATTATATTTCATTCTGAAACTAAAGAAAGCATCAACAGAGGAAAAGAGATGAAGGTTTTCTGTCACAGACATCTTTTCATGAAAAATCCTTTCCTTAGGATTTTTCCTCCTGAGAAGCTGAGAGGCCTCAGGAACAAAATGTAACCAATGGTTATCTGCTGCTGTGGAATGCAACAGGTGCAGCTGGGGTTGGTCTCATGTGGTTGTTTCTAATTAATGGCCAATCACAGTCCAGCTGGCTCAGACATAGAGACTGAGCCACAAACCTTTGTCATCATTCTTTCTTTCCCTTTCTGTTCTTAGCCAGCCTTCTGATGAAACCTTTTCTTCTATTCTTTTAGTACAGTTTTAATGTAATATATATCATAAAATAATAAATCAAGCCTTCTGAAACATGGAGTCAGATCCTCATCTCTTCCCTCATCCCAAGACCCCTGTGAACACTGTCACAGTTTTCTACCACCTAAGCTCAGCCCTAAATAGAGTTATTGTCATTTCTGCTTTATTCTCATACTGAAGCATGGAACCCCTACTTTTCAGGTGAGCTTCAGGAATTTTCCAAAAACTGGGAGGTAGACATTGTGACTGTATCCTCACTCCAAAAGAGAATAAAATTTGGCCAAACATAATTATTCCAGAGACAGACAAGGCACACAGCCCAAAAACAACACACAACAGAAGAACTGGTCCATGAATTATAACTCATAGTATCCCAACTGCAACAATTCACTGTCACAATGTGTTAAAACAAGAACCTGCATTTTTTACATTAAAGATAAAAAATATAACCAAAAAAATTTCAGTACTTGGTTCATAAATAACTCCATCAGTTTTATCCTACTAAGTTAACAAGCAAGTACATACCTGAAAATTAACCATATCCCAAAATCCATCCAGGTCTGTACACGTTGTTTCTTTTTCACCTCGTTTAAATTCACAATTATCAACCAGTCCTTCAAACTGTTTGAACCTTTCTCCTATGAGCAGCCTTGTCTGACCAACTGTGGTGCGAATCAGGTCTTTAGCTGGTAGCAAGAAGAAGAAAAATACAGGATATCTTAGATAAATAAGTGTTTGAGGAGTCTGGAATTTGTTGTCCCACCTATTGCAAACCTGCAATTCAATTCAGATGGAGCTTCCTGTCCACTGAAATGCTCTGAAGTTGCTTCTTTCAAAAAAAATTCTCTCTCTCAATTCTTAAAGATAAGCATTGCTGGAGTCATCTGTATTTTCCCAGATAAGGGAAATTCCACATTAAAAGCTAATCTTATTTTTAAAAATCAGCTTGGGTAAAGTTCCTACATTTAAATACTGACTAGCAATAGAACAACTATTTTGATGAGCACTTTGTTCACTTTATCAATCACCATCACTGCAAATGCCACACAAATTTTAGGACTAGGAGACTTGGGGCAGATCCAACTCTAAACTTTCTCTAGTACACCTTTGCAGATTTTTTTTTGCTATTTTGCAAACAACACATACATATCACATATCCTTCTCTCTGTCCCATTCAACTCCCAGAGCCCTTCTGGTGCCTGCTGCAGCTCACTCTTACCATCCTCTGCAATGTCCAGCTCAAGGTTTCCTTCCCACTGCAGGCACTGAGACAGCAGCCGCTCTGTCTCAGCCCGAAGAACGTTTCTGAAAATACAAAGAGAGAGAAAAAAATAAGGATTTGGAGCATTTCCTGACTTGTGGGGCATGTTAGTGGTTACTATCCTTTTGCTCTCAGAGAATCCACAGCCTCTGAGCTGGAGATTAGATTGTTTTATTTTGCTGAGTGGCTGAAGTGCAATTTCTTTTCTGCTTTGATCCTTATGATCCTTAGGACAAGGTGTTGGTCTCCAGAATTTTACTTTCCTTGCACTTAGGTGCAAGGAAAACAGGTACAAAAGGTACCTTTTGTACCTTAAGGTATAAAAAAGAAAGCAGGAATGTCTGCCTGCTCAAGTCACAGCTGACACCATTAAATTAAGCTGATCTTTAGAAGAAGTCTTGTTTTTCTTATTAGCAATCTTCAAATGGACATCAGGGAAGTGAAACAAGTGAAGCCAAACCTGAAATAGGGCACATCATGCTCCTGCTCTCTTGTATCATCTGACTTCACTGCAAGTGCTGTTGAGGCAGGAGTTGTTTTGTTTGATCTCTGAATGGAAGTTCTCTCATCTGATTCACCTGCTGAAAAACATGAAAGGAATTTGTTCAGAATCTGGTGATAATTAAAAGCATCAGCATAAAATAAATGTGAATTTCCTACCTCCTCCTTTCAAACTTGTGGTCATTTGCTGTTCTTGAATGCCTTTAACAGAAGGTGAAGGCTGACTTTTTAAATTAGGCTTTTTAGTTTCACTGGATTTTTCAAATATTTTGCTGAAAACAAACAAAAGTACATTTAGTCAAGACACATTGAGAAAATGACATCAAATATAGCCAATTTCACAGAAATGCACAGTTTAGAAGGCAAACCCCCACACAACACTAGAGAACTCAAATAAATAAATCAGTGCAGATAGACACAGGGCAGAGTCTTTGACAGCTGCTCCTCAAGCATGGACAGAATAATGGATTATATCCATTTCTGCTGTTGTGTTGAGTCCACATTTAAGCAAAGACAGAAATCATGAGGGATCAGGTGTTACAACACCACAACACTTTGTTAAAGAGTGAATCTTTCTATAGAAAAATGATTTTTTGCAACCCCACAGAGGTTCACTTGCATTTCAGGTCCCATTAGAAGGAAGACTCTTACACTGGAGATTTTGAAAAATTCCAGACAGCACTGGGTGTCAAAAAAGCATTTGCCCTTGAAGGAGACATGGGTGTCACAGTGTAGGTTGCCAATCCACTCAGAGGCTGAAACACAAAGTTTTGAGGTGCAAAGGAGCGTGTTCTGGGTCTCCTTGGAGAAAAATTGTTGTTTTCCACTGAGGTTTGCTCTTGCTGAGGTTCTACTGGCATTGAGTGCTTGGAATCAGCTGCAGAACTTTTCAGCTCTGGTTCCACTCCAGCATTTGTCTCCACTTCATGTTTAGAAGAAATTATCTGTAACAGCATAGACAGAGAAATCAAATCAATCATGTGTTTGCAATAGGGCTGAATTATAACATGAGTGTCTGACAGCCATCAGGAAGGGAACAGTTTAAGGTAAATCAGTCCTAAACCAGCACATCTGGACAGAAGTGATGAGTTACCAACAAGCCCAACCATTTTTGACACCTGCAAATCATTCCAGAGCCAGAAGTTAACACTTCACTACAAAGAATGCAACAATCCACTCCAGGGGCTAAAGCAGAACACCTTACCAACCAAAACAATAATTAAAATTGACAAATGCCTGCTCCCACTGCTAGAAATAAAAGCTTTAAGGTGATAAAATCCTCAAGAGCAGAATTACTGGTTCCAAATCCAGCTAGGACTGTTGAATAACCATAGTTTGTGCACATACTCCAATCCAAAGACTGAAAAACAAGCTGCAATAGGCTGATAGCTGAGGAATGCAACCCAAGTGCAGTTAGGACCACAGAATGTCATTAAAAGAGGAGAAAAAAATTAAACAATAATTCCCATTCTTATGAGATGAGTGACCAGATGGTCACACAGAACACAGTTCTGAGATACCTAATTGAGATTGTTAGCTCAAGCCAGCCAGAAAAACTTTGGGTGGTTTTCAAGAAAACATGCATCTTCAACCCACTGAAAGTCTTGTTATACTTCAGTCACCTCTGCTAGGAATGTAAACCTTGAATTTTGCTTTTAGGCAACCTTTCCAAATGAGCTGCCTGTGGTTACCAGCCTGTGAAGAGGTGCTTGTCCAAGGAACAGAAAAGTGCTCTCACCTCCTGTTTGGCTGTGATTGCACAATCTCAAACACTCTAAAGCACAGCTCAGTTACAGGAACAAGGTGGAGATGGGAGGTGTGAGAGGGAAGGGTGGAGCAAAAGAAGGAAAAAATCATGGAGAGCTCTTGCACAGAAATGCATAAAAAATTCTGGAAGTGATGACACCAAGAACCACAATGAGTGCTTTCAGCTGTAATCATGCAGAGAATAATGTTCTACTTTGCAGAGAACAGCATTTCCAGCTTTATTTTTTGGTGGTTCAAAACCTAAAATTTACGTTTTTATTAAAACCCTAAATATTAAAATGTGTTTATTTCTTAGCTTCTAGAGTCTCATATTGTTACCAGAGCAGGAAAAGGATCCATTCAGAATACACTTCAAAAATGTACAGCTGCTTGATTAAACCAGCAAAGCTTTTTTTTTTTTTTTTGACTAGTTAAAACATCAGACATGTCATGGAAGAACTTCTTGTCTATTTTAAATCATTGTCCAGATCCTGATTAGCAATCACATCATTCATCAGCCATGTCCATATCCATGGTGGGGTTCTTGGGGTTGTCCTGTAAGGGCCAGGAGTTGGACTGGGATGATCCTTGTGGGTCTCCTCCAAGTCACAGTATTCTGAGATTCTATAGGAGCACTAAATTTGATCTTAATTTTTAGAATATGGCAGTATAAATACATACAGCTCCTTCCCAAATTCTAGCTTATTACTGAAATTACTGCTTTTATGTTTGAGCACTTCAGCTACAATGACACAGTTATGGGATCTCAAATGAGTTTTACTGCTTTTCTATTTCAATTATTACATGACCTACCTTTATGGGTTCAGGTTTGACTGCTTTCTTCTGCTTTCCTACTGTGTTTGCTGCCTTTCTCTGTGGCTGGTTACCTACAAAAAGAGACACTTCCAGAGGTCAAAAAGGCATCTGATTCATGTAATCTTTCACCAGAACACTGCCAGAAAAATCCAGTTGCTAAAGATAGGGATAGAGTGTTTTATTTCTTGGGTGGGAGGTGGCTACAGGGAAGAATTAGCATTGCAAAAGTTCATTCAAAAGAAAGCCTAGCCTAGGATTTAACAGACTAGTAACAGATGTATCAGCAAGAAAACAGATTCATGAAGCCATCAATCTTTAGATCTTGCCACACAATAAAAATAAAAGTCACCTTATTTCCTAAAAGGTTAGAGAGAGAGTGTCAAGCCAATTTGAGTTTAGATTTTTAATTTCTATATGGCATAGGAATTCTGTTGGTGGACTGAATTCCAGTAAACAGGCAAACACAAAGAGAAATTCCTCACCTGAAGAACAAATGCTCTCATCTCTTCCAGATATGTTCCTGCTCACATATTTAATAATTATATGGCCATAAACAGCCAAAGTGCCAATCTCTACCAGTGCTGGCTTTGTTCTTTGAGTTTGTAACTACCATGAGGACAGGGATGCTCCCCACTGATGGATTTTGTGGGAAGTGTTGGTTTCAACACGTTGATGTAGAGCTCCAGACAAGAGTCTGGGTGATCCAGCATCTAGGCCTTTTCTTAGATGATAATTTGGCATGATTTAAATGCAGTCTAAGGTACAGCTGAGCTACACAGCTCTGCCTCACTTACCAGCAGCAGCAGCAGCAGTTGGTTTCAGCACCTGCCTGGCTGCAGAGGCAGCTGCTCTGGTGACTCTCACACTTGGGGCTGGCTGGCCTGCAGTCTGCAACACTGCAAGAGAGATTAATCCCAGAGATTCCAAGTTTAATAAGGAGCTGCACTCAAGGAATAACTGAAAGTTTCCATTTTTTAGAAATCAGAGAAATGCACCAGCAGTTATCAGTTGCATGGCTTTGCCAGAATGAACAGGGTTGGGTCAGTTCAGGGCACAGCTTGGCCCTGGGATCCAGGCAATGCACTGAGGGATCCTGGCTGGAGGTGGTTTTACTGCACAGGCCCATCTGTGTGTTGGATGCCATGCACAAACTCCCTTTTCATAACATTAATAATTACTCCTTTATCATAACATTAATAAGGAATGCTCCCCACTGCTCCCTGCAAGCAGAGTCAAGGCCCTCCCTATTTTACAGATGAAGTTTTTTAGATTAATATCTTTGCCATGGTTATTTGCACAGCTGGAAGCTAAAGCAAACCATTGGTGTAACAAAGTGATGCCCTGGCCATTATATGAAAGATTTCCAAGGTCAGAATTTAATGCAATCTAACAAAGTACTCTTAAGACTAATTTGCTCTGAAATATTTTATAAAACATGACAAGTTCATGCACTGTATCACCCATCATCATCATCATTTTCATCTCTGTATTTTAGCACTGTTTCTAACAGGTTTTTAAAATGACAGCACTTTCCTGCACAAATTTCATGGGAGCTCTTTATTCCATTTCCTGCCTGTCTGAAATCCCCACTTGGTTACTGTTAATGCTATTCCTGTCTTTATTGTCAAGCTGTGATTCTGTACAAGCTAGAATGAAAAGTTGGGAAAAAAAATCACTGGGTAAATAACTACAACATTGGATTCATCAAACATTCACTTCCCAAACATTTTTATATGGGTATTTCAAAGAATCACAGAATGGTTTGGGTTGGAAGGGACCTTAAGGATCACCTCATTCCAACCTCCCTGCCATGGGTAGGGAAGTTTAAGTACATATAATGTATATCCTTGATTCAGTACAAAAGAAATAATCAATTTTAGAAAGAAATAATCAGTGGATGACCGTTTTGCAAGAATTAAACATTTTAATTGTTATATCAAACACTAATAACACATCTTTTCAGTATTCACCAAGGGCACTACTGAAATTCAATAAAGGTCTGCAGCTTGCTGATTTGATTAGATTAATGATGTGAAAGTCATTTCACTCTGAATTACTGAATATCTTGCATTAACATCAACATTCCACATGACTTGGTTGTATCCACTTAAGGATCTCACCGAGCTATGAAGAAGAGTTTCTGATCCAAGGCATTCAAATCCCTTAAAGGTGGCACAGGTTGTTTATTTTTAATCTCTATTTTGTTAAGAAATACCTGTGATTGTGGCACAGAGTGACAGATACAGAAGGCACTTGCTCTTTTCTAACAGCAGTCACTACCTGTGATATTCTTCCTGAGGCAAACAGGAACCTCTGTCAGCTCCAGGAGCTGAGGCATCTGGCAGTTGTGCAATTTGCCTACTGACCTGTTTCTTTTCCCTCTCCCAGGGGGAATAATCAGTAACCAGGACTGTCAGGACCCTGCATTCCATTTCCCCCAGCCTATGGAGGCAAGAGGCTCATGTGAGCCCTGGAGCCACACACTTGATAATCTGCCAGCTGCTGCCCTTGGTAGGAATGGCCATCTTAAAATCTCCTCCTTCCTCCCTACGCCCAAAAATGTGCTGTGGATCTTCTCCCCAAAAACACCCAACTTTCAGGTTCTGCTGTATTTCCATACCTTTCTCTTTTTCAGCCACTTTGGCTGTACTCATCTGTTTATGTCCTGCCTGTGTAGAGCGTACACTCTGCCCATGGGCACTGACCTAGGAGAAAAAAAAACAGGTTTTTTGTGAAGTATCAGACTTCCAGAAAATCAGCAGCCCAATTTCTTTCCTCATCTATCTATTCTAGATTACAGTAAAGAAAAAAGTCAAATAATTTGGCACAGGGGGCTTTAAAAAGTAGAGAGACACTAAGGATAACTTAAAATAGATTGGTTTAGGGATATGTTATTGTGCATTATCCAACTAGCTAATAAATTGTCAGAAAAAGAGTGAAGAAGAATATTTAAGCAACAGTTTAAATATCTTGAAAAACTTGATTGACAAACCGATCCAGAAAACCTGGGCTCTTTTCTGCTTGCACTGATCTAATCAAACTTGTTAAGATACTACCCTGAGTCTGAAATTTCATCCCTTTCTCTAAATTTATTCACTGAAGTTATAGATATATATATATAAAAAACAAACCGTAGAGGACTTAGGTGCAGTTGGTATCATGGTTCTTCCTTCTTGGATCTTGGCTTTTGACCGAGTAATCCTTCCAGAGAAAGCAGGAGCTGCCTGGAAACATCCCCAAGGAAATGAGAGTTAATAAACTCCTTCTTCCCTTTGTCACTGAGAGAATGAGCAAGGAGCATAAATGTGAAAAACAATATGTCTGTGCAAAATGGGTCAAGTGTGAAAGCTTTCAAAGCTGAGTTGACTAAATATGAACAAGTTACTGGTTCTAAAATAACACAGCTCTTTCATTTGTGGATGAATCATTCCAATTTTTGAACTGAACATAGTCACAAAGACAAAAATCCACATATCATTAGTACTATTTCCAGCTTTGTTTAGAAAAGAGAATGAGCCAAATTACTCCCTTATCATAACATTAATAAAGCATTTGCAAAATAAGCACTTTATTTGAAATAACGCACACATCTTGTACAAAAATATCAATTTAAACAGCATACACAGATGCAATTAACTTAGATATGAAATATTCTCATTGTTACCTTCTCTCTTGGCTTTGCTACTGCAGTTTCCTCAGCAGCAAGGAACCCAGGTGCAGCTGGTCTGTAGAGCCCAACCTTGAACACCCCTTTCCTGGCTTTCTCCCTCTGCTCCTGCAGTTTGCGAAGCTCCTTCTCCTCCTTGTAGCGCTGCAGCATCTCCCTGCGCTCGTTCATCCTCTTGGTGCCTGCACTTGGGGCTGCCTCTGCAGCAAACATGCAACAAAGATGGCTTAGAAAATCATAAAGATGGTTTTGGAGCCAACAAGAAGTCAGAAATTTCCAATAAACTCTGCCAAGCTGGAAGAGGAACTGACTGGAATCTCTAAGTTGTTTTAACCCTTCCCACTAAAAGGGAATTCAATGGTAAATTTCAGCTTACAAATAGAATTCCCCAAATATCCACCTGAGGATTACTAGAAACTCACTCCCATTTCACAGGCTTGCAAGGTCACTGGTTCTTCTTATTTGGTTTATTTGTACCAATTTCTCTATTCAAACACTTGCAATGTCATTGAAAACTCAGCTTTAGATACCAAAGTCTGACTCAGGCTTGAGAATAAATGAGGCAGAAGTTATATGAAAGAATAAAACCTTAAGATGTTGGTTAACTTGAATTATGTCTACCTGAAACATTAATATCCACTTAAAGTTGAAATTTATTAAAGATAATCAAGACAAATTTATTAGATTTCATATTTGATACTATTACATACAATAATCTCCACTCCAATAATCAGTTGGAATTAAGATTATACACCAACAGTCTTCAAAAAATTACTATCTTCCAATAATCTTCTGCTATCAAAATACTAAAGGTGAAAGTATTTCTAAAAACTTGTTAACATTTTTAAATATTAACTTAATTTCTTAGACCACAGGCATCCAGGAGAGCCAGGGGGCAGAATTCAGCATATATGTAAGCTCTATTTTCTGAGAGGAACATAAGTTGTCAAAAACTAGCTATTTTCAAAATACAACCATATAATGCATTTATCCATTAATAATTTTATCTATAAAATTGCCCATTGCTAAGCACACTTTAGGTACATGACAGGCATGTGTATCAGATGGTATTTTAGATTGGAGTTTTTCACACCCCAAAGGACAAAGGCACTTCTATTGAATATTAATAAGAAAATGCATTCTTCCTTTAGCTGCTGCAGACAAATCAGAGTAAAGCTTCATTCACACCACTGGAGCAGTGAGGGAGGTACAGCTGTATTAAGATTTTATTGTCTTGATTTTTAACACTTGGAAAGGCTGATAGGGTTTTAAATCTTCAACTATTTTGTCAAATTAAAATGTTGACTATCTGTGATAATGCTACTAAACCTACTTACAATTTTTAACACTTAAAAAAAAAAAAGGTCTATAGCAATTCTTTACTTACTCTGTTTCACATTGGAGTTCTCTTGAGAGCACAAGTCCCTGGTTTCCTTGAGCTCAGAAATTCCCCTGTCCTTGGAGAGCTGAACATTGACATCTGCCAGCCCCAGCTGCCGGCCCTTTTCAAAGAGCTTGTGCCTGTTCTCCTTCTGAAGGATGGATTTCCTGCGGGCAATCTTGGTCCTGAGGGCTTCTGTGCTCAAATCCTTCTTGTATCTACTGGCAAACTGGGAAGTAGCAGCCATCCTGATGACCTTAGACAACAAGTACAGGGATTAGGAAAACACTGTCATGATTTGTTTTCCATTTTTGGTAACGTTTGTTAATGTTATATGAGCAAAGCCCTGAATTCTTTATTTCTGTACATGACCAGAGAAAACTCAAATGACAATTTCAGTAACGACTCTTTCAGCAATTTCTCCTTATTTTTATTCATTCCAGGGACCAGTTTGGGTGTTGAGTGTCACCAAGTCTGGCACAGAATTAGGAGGGGACACTGCCCCCATGTCTGGGATTGGCTGGGCTGCTTTCTCCACAGCTGTTTTCCACATTAAGGAGATGAGCAAGTAAATGACAGGGCTGTAGGACAATACTTGGAAGCAACATTCCATTTAGATTAGACCTAGCTGATAGCAAGGAATTTTGTCATCAGAACCAGGATGTTTCCAGGATGCAACTGCAATAAAGAGTGGTTATTTCAAGCAGAATTTTTCCCATCTTTTTTAACTTGAGGAAGCCTTAAGCCAACTGTCAGCTGGTTTGCACTTGCTGTGCTAACAGTACCTAAAGGGGCTCCAGGAGAGGTGCAGAGGGTCTGGAATGACAGAACAAGGGGAATGGAAGTAAACAGACAAAGGGCAGGGTAAGATGGGATATTGGGAAGAAATTCTTCTCTGTGAGGGTGGTGAGACCCTGGCACAGGGTGCCCAGAGAAGCTGTGGCTGCCCTGGATCCCTGGAAGTGTTTAAGGGCAGGGTGGATGGGGTTTGGAGCACTCTGGGACAGTGGGAGGTGTCCCTGCCCCTGGCAGGGGATGGGAACAAGATGGGCTTTAAGGTCCCTTCCCACCCAACCCTTTCTGGGATTCTGTTATCCCCTACATCCCCACTGAAACCTGGTTTGTCAAAGGTTTTCCACCTCAGCCATGACACATCTCCCACCACTTACAGAAAACAGCTTTACAGTAAGCAGGGTGACAGAGCTAAACTATGTGACAGTGATCACAGGGGTCTTAGGATGAGGGAAGAGATGAGGATCTGACTCCATGTTTCAGAAGGCTTGATTTATTATTTTGTGGTATATATTACATTAAAACTATACTAAAAGAATAGAAGAAAAGGTTTCATCAGAAGGCTGGCTAAGAATAGAATCTGAAAGGATCATAACAAAGGCTTCTGTCTCGGACAGAGAGTCCAAGCCAGCTGGGCTGTGATTGGCCATTAATTAGAAACAACCACATGAGAGCAATCCCAGATGCTCCTGTTGCATTCCACAGCAGCAGATAACCATTGGTTATATTTTGTCCCTGAGGCCTCTCAGCTTCTCAGGAGAAAAAATCCTAAGGAAAGGATTTTTCATAAAACATGTCTGCAACAAAACTAAACACCCAACAGTTATTAATTCATTGGTAATTGAGTCATTTACTGAGGCTCTCCATTTCAGGACAGCATGCTCTGGTCAAACTGAAGGAACCATCAGTGAAGTGAACTGAACAGCCCTGACAATGGTTAAACAGGATTTCTTCAAGTCCATCCCCTTCCCACCTATGTGCCACCAAAAGCCAAAAACTCAACCAGCAGCCTAGCTGGAAAACCCAAATGTTTCAAGAAAAAAAGCAGCAAAATAGAAATAATGCAGAAATAAAGTGGATTTATCTATGGGAAAAGCAGTCAAGGAGAGAAGCTGAGCTGTTGGAAGAAGGAATACAGCCCAAGCCTGTTCAGATACCATCAGTGGCAGCTCCCTGTGCTCCACTCCATGGAAGTGCTCATGGAGGGGGGAACTTGCACAGCACCAACAGCACCTGCACAAACTCCTGGAATTGCTTAGAACAGAAAGCAAAAATTGCTTGGACAGAAACCAAAATCAGTGCACTGTGCTCCTTTTTTCAGGAGAGAAAAACATTCAGTGGAAGTTAAAGAGCAAAGGGGAATAAAAAACTCAAAACTCCAATCAGGGGCTGGATCTCCTGCACACAGTCCTGGAAGAGCTGCTCCACACCAGCACCACCTGAATTGTGAATATCTTGGGCTTCACCCTGCATCTTGCATTCCAGCTTTCAGAAACTGATTAAAAATGCCAGTTAATGATGAGTGCAAAGAACTCCACTGCAGTTCATAGGTCATATTTGCCCTGCTTTACATTTAAGTGATTAAGGGAGGTTAATTAATGAGCATCTCCAATAATCATATTTGAACTGATCCTGCTAGTAATTACAGAATTAGTCATTACAGAATTGTTACTAATTACATGGCATTACAGAAAGCCATAAAGAAAACAATGGGAATACATCTCTACTATCTGTGTCCTAGAAGCAGCAGGCTTTTGAGCCCAGTGGATGCTAAATATTCCTCAAAGCTAAAGTTTAGTCTCTACACTCATGCTTTTTAGGACAAAGTTCCTAAATTTACTCTTAACCATGTTCTTTAAGTACAGCAAGGTCACCAGTGATATCTGTGGGCTCATTAAAAATGGATATCATGCTCAATATCCCAAAGATGTGTTCAAAAGAAAAATACCTGTCTCCTCTTCTTCCCAGGTTACTGTTCCCGTGGAGTATCTTGTCCAAACAGGAGCCTAGAAGATTAATTGGTATTTAAATTGACATAAACTCAAGTAAAAACTATTAGCAAGAAAGGGACAGAGGGCTTACACAAAGGATGTGTGACTGGCTAACATATAGTACCAAAAATTAAAGCTGATTGTTAATTTTGATAAATAGCAGCGAAGGAAAAGAGACACTTTTCACCAACAACAAGAACCAAAGAGCAGTGTGAGCATGAAAACATTTAGGTGCTCTTTTAGGCTGAATAGTGAGAAAATAGAGCAGGACACGACCATTAGCAAGAAAGGAACAGAGGGATTGTGACTCCTTGTGACAAAGGATGTGTGACTGGCTAACGTACAGTATCAAAAATTAAAGCTGACCATTTCTTTTGATACATAACAACAAAGAAAAGAAGACACTTTTGACCAACAACAAGAACCAAAGAGCAACACGAACATGAAAACATTATAGGCTGACTAGCGAGAAAGCAGAGCAGGAAGAGCAAGCATCACTACTTTTAAAGCAATGTCCTAGGTTGACTATATGATGCTTTTATCCCAAATCGTCTCGTTCTGTTTTATGCTAAATAATCAGTTTTGCACCTTTAAGACGTGTTCCAGAGAGTGAAGGGGGGGACAGAAGAAGCGTGCAGTTTGTTTTCACACACTGCACCCACTCCTCCGCATCCCTGCTCCTGACTGTGCTGTCTGCGGATGGACAGACAGCAGGACAGAGCTCTCTTTTTGCTTTTAGTTAGTTTAGCTAGCTGAAGCAAAAAAGCTCCCTAGACTGTAGTTGTTTCCCTTTTTCTTTAGACCTCTTGAAACCGGCTCTGGACTGAACAGCCAGGGGAGCACCGGCAGCTGCACCTCTAACCCGCCGGGCCGGGCCTGGCCCGAGACATTTCCAGCACCGGAGGGACTGAGCAGAGACTGAGTGAGCTCAGCTGCGGCCCGGGGAGTTTTCTCAGTCGGTCATCCCTTTTAGAGCAGCAAAGAGTTTTATTGTTTAAGGTACATTGTTTAATAAACAGGTTTTTTTCCACTTTTCTCCAAAAAAGTAGTTTCTCCCGGACCGGTTAAGGGGAGGGGCCGATTGAACCTGTTTACCTACAAAAACCCCTTTAAAAATCCTCTCCCAAATTTGCTCTGAACCAAAACAAATACAAGCGGGTAGAGACTGACTAAAACCTGAACTCAACGGTTCCAAGCCGGGCCCCGGGGCGGGCTGTGGGCCCAGCCCAGACCCGGCCGTGCGGGGCCAGCCCAGGACCGTCCCCGCCAGCGCCTCCGGTTGTTCCCACTGCAACTCAGCGAAGAAGCACCGCTGCCAGCCCACCGCCAGGCGAGACCCCCAGGCCGGGACCCTTACGGAGCACACTGCCGGGGAGTCACGGTGCCTCTGACCCCTCAAAGCCCCTCCAGGCTCCCAAACCCCGCCGCGGGACCCCCGGTCCCCCCGGGCCCGCCATTACCTGCCCCGGGCCCGCGCGCTGCGCAGCCCCCTCCGCGCGCCGGCCCGCCTGGCTTTCAAATCTCACCCGCCAACGCTCATTGGCCAGCGGAGACCGCCCGCTCCCATTGGCTTCAGTGCGGACGGTGATTGACAGCGCCGGAACCCCACAGCGGGCCGCTTATTGGCGACCCCATGGCCATTCTTAATTTCCATTGGCTGCTCGGGGAAATTCCCTGCCCGCACTCGCCGCTCATTGGCTGGCGGAGTGAGGGAGGTGAAGCCGCTGAGGGCGTGGCTTGTGCTTGGCGTCCCGTGGGGGCGCCAAGATGGCGGCGGGGGTCGCCTGTGCCTGAGGGGCGCCTGTGTCCGCGGGTTACCTGGCTTCGGTTTGGGTCTGCAAAGCCCTCACTGCCACCGCGACTCAGGGACAGTGATGAGCCCTCCCCCGACGCGCAGAATCCCAGAGCGGACAGAGCTGGAAGGGACGGCAGCGGCTCATCTGGTCCAATCTCCCTGCTGCAACAAGGACGTCCCAGAGCACAGGATTGTGCCCAGATGGCTCTGGAATGTCCCCAGTGAGGGAGGCTCCACACCCTCTCTGGTCTCTGCTCAGGGCTCAGTCACTGCACAGAGAAGTTCTTCCTCACGTTCAGGTGGAACTTGTGGGCCTCAGCTCCTGCTCGTTGCTCTGGTGCCATTGCTGGGCCCCTGGAGCAGAGCCTGCTCTGTCTCTGAGCCCTCCCTGCAGGCAGGGACAGACAAGGATCGGGTCCCCTCTGGAGCGGTCCAGCCCCAGCTCCCTCAGCCTTTCCTGGGCTCCAGTCTCGCTGTCGTCCTCCCCTGCATCCGCTGCAGGAGCTCCACGTCTCTCCTGAACCGAGGAGCCCCCAAGGTTTGTGTCCCCACCTGAACACCCGCATTGTGCCACCTCCTGAGGAGCCGAGCCCGGGTCTTCACACGTCTGAAAGGACCATAAACACATAATTAAAGTGGTTTTTATTAACAACCCTTTGTTCCCTGCCATGCCCGCATCGCACCAACCCCGCTGTTTGCCGGGGTGAATTGCGTTTAACAATTCTCAGCTACTGGAGAGTTCTGTGTTTGCTTCTAAGCGGTAACTTGGGAAATTCAAATGCTGACGGGGGAACCATCCGCTTGGTGGCACTGCAAAAATGGGGACGACGCTTGGAGAAAAAGAAAAAAAAGTGTTTGGAAACGGGAAACTGCTGAATAGCAGGAGCGTGGTCAGCGGCAGCAGCCTGAAAATGCGGGATCCCCTCTGGCATTACAGAAATATATCAGTAATTTTGTATATAAAGGCGATTTTAAGACAGCAATAAATGGATTAAGCACCACAGTAAGAGCACAGAGCTGTTCCCCACGGCAAGGATCAGAGTGAGTGGCTCTGGGCATCCCAGATTGGAGCACTCGGGGAAAAGTCGCCCCATTTCTGCACAGACTGACAAAGGTTACAGCAAAGGCCACAAATATTGACCATCCAGCCTAATCCTACAGTCATTTATTTGCTAGAGATAATAAAAGACCAGCATGGAGGTTATTGAGTGCTGCCAAAGTGATGGTTTGAAGAAGATCCAATTAAACAGAACCACAGGAGCTCAGATCTGTGGGGTGTACAGAGTCCAATCCAATGCAGTCCTCGGCATTTGCTGATTTTTTTTTTTTACTCCACTTTTTCTCCTATGGAATTTGAGGACATCAGCAATTCCACCTTATATCAGGATATAGTCCAGTGATGTGAGCCATGCTGAAACACAAGTTTTAGGGAGAAAGTGAGCTTAGGAGTGTCATTTCAACCAAAAATTGGAGTTTTTTTCTTACTGCATACCTGAATATGCTGAAACAGGACTTATTTGTTCCTTGAAGCATCTGGACTGGCACCTTTGCTCATTTCCACTCTCATGGGTGTCCATACAGGATTTGGGAAACTTTGCTACAGCCTGGGCTTAATCTCAGGAGCTCAAGTAACACCAGGAGTGATAACACAGCCGTGGGCCCTTGAGGAACCTGAGTACCTGCCCTGGGTTTGCTGTGCACCTCTGCAGGTGCCACCTGAGCCAGGTAGGTTACAGCCAGAATGGGTTTCCTTAAAGTGCTGCACAGACACCTTCCACTGACAGTATTTAGGTCACCACAAGGGCCTCAGTGTGTTTGAATAGTGCCAAGATTTTAAAGTGTTGCAATATCACTTAAGATGAAACACTCAAATCAGGTGTTTTCCAGCCAAATTCCTGATTGCTACTGATTTTATTGTGCTAAGAGAAATAAACATATTACAATTTCATAGAAATAAACAAGGGATAAATAAACAAGCCATGCCTGAAAGGTTAAACTCCTTGTTCTCATACAGACCTGATGATTTTATGATAATATCCCACTTTAGCCATAGAGCTTTGAGAACCAGTTTGAATTTCTTTATTTCTTGGCAATATAACTGTCATTATCCCATACACTTGGTACTGAGGAGATCATTCTGTGGCAATCTGCTAACTTGCTCTTTCTGCTCTTCATTCCTTCACATGGAATCTTGTTCTTTGTGAAGGTGATTCTCCCCACCCTGGCACAAATCAAGTGCAATATGGAGTGTGTAGGGAAAAATTTATCTTCAAATTTAGCCCTGAAATAATTACATTTTCTTATCATGTTTTTGGTGAGAGTACAGGTAAATGGAGTTATAAAGCTGTACCCCACAGCCACTTGCCTGCAGACAAAGAAAATCCTCTGTAGGCAAAATAAGACACTGCAGAGGGCACAGGTTGCCAAATTCAATTGATAACCTCCCAATCAGGGATTGAACAGCAAATTCATTTTCATGCATTGGCTGCTCTTCCCACTTCTGCTCAGGCTTTTCACCTGAAGTGGTTGCTGGTTAAAAACCAGAACAAATTGTGGGAGCTGAAAATAGAAGTGAAATTCCTGGTTTTGAGCAGCTAGGGAACACAGTTCAGCCTCTTGCTCTGTTCTGTGTGGTTTATTTTGCTCTGCAGCCCATTTTTACCAGGAATGGGAGGAAGCCACCCCCAGTGCCTCAGCCTGTCACCTCCTGGGAGGAGGTCATGGTCCAAACAGGTAGAGAGAGATGTTGGGACTCTCACCTGGATGAGCCTGGAGAGTGTCTTCCCTTTCCTGGCTATTTCTCCACCACCCAGATCAGCACATACAACAAATAACATCAAATACAACCCTGACACCCATGGTGTTCAACAGAAATTGTTATTGCTCCAGTCCTTCAAAGAGCTCTGCCAGACTCCTAAACCCCAACGTGGGCCTGGCATCCTGAGCTGATGGAAACACCTCCACTGGCTCTGCAAAGGTGTTGAGTTTGCTGGGGTTCCCAGGATGAGGTGAGAGATGAGAATTTGACTCTATGTTCTTAGAAGACTGATATATTATATTATATTATATTATATATACTAAAACTATACTAAATTATTATATTATATATACTAAATTATTATATTATATATACTAAAACTATACTAAATAGAGAAGGATATAGACAGAAGGCTTAACAAGAATGAATAATAAAAATTCATGCCTGACTCTTCAGAGTCTGACACACAGCTGATGGTGATTGGTCATTAAGTTAATTCATATGTTTGGATAAACAATCCCCAGATTACATTTTGGAGTAGCAAACACAGGAGAAGCTGAGGCTTCTCAGCTTCCCAGGAGAAAATCCTGGTGAAGGGATTTTTCAGAAATTATAACAATGACACAAAGTGATCTAATACAGCCCTCATTTGATGTTTCCTTCTCCCTGCTCCCAGGTGGGAGTTTCCACTTGCCCTTGGGAAGTGTCTCTCTCTGGACTATAAATAGAAGGACAAGGTACCTGACTCTGGAGATTCTATTGCACTCTGGCAGCTGATACCCAAAAGCTGGATGTTGTAGCACATTTAGAAGCTCCCAGCTTTCACAAAAATGCAAACTAGCAATGTCAGCATGCAAAGTGCACTTGGGAACACAGCCTGAGTGGTTTTATCTCAGCATATCTGTACATCCTCTGTTATTTACGGGGTGTTTACACCAAATGTTCCCTGCTGCTACAGATTTCACTCACAAACCTGCTCCAGCTCTGCAGGTGAAAGCATCCTCAGCTGGCTTCTTTCCTCAAAGCCCAAGGCCATGTTCTTAAGGATATCACACTTCTTTGCAAACAGACTTAACCCTTCTTAGTTTTCTTCTAGAGGCAAAGAGGGGAGTAGGAATTAACCCCAGAAGAAATGCTGGATTCGACCATAAGCCAACCATAAGCTGAGACCAAACTTTTTATTTGTTTCCAGAGACTTTGAGTGGGTTGCTTTGGGGAAATTGTGGGGTTTTTTTATCTCCTTGAGCAAAAGCAGATGAATAAACACTTAGTGGGGTGGGATTAGATGAAGTCTCAGCAGTAGGAAGTAGGTTTCTGAGTTAGGCCAAGACCATTACATTTTCCTCTGAAAAGAGCATCCTTTTCCCTACTTGCACAATAATTCCAGTAGGTTTTTTTTGTTGTTGTTATTTGTTTGTTTGTTTGTTTTTTGTTTTGTTTGGTTTTTTTTTTAATTTTGGCAGAAAACCTGTATCTTTTTTTGGCATGTGCCTCCTTTGTGTCTCCATTGCCCAGGGGCAGAACACCTCCAGTGGAAGCTGATGGAGCTGCTGGAGTTGTGCTTCATGGTTAAAATGAATACAGCCAGTAAGGGACAGTTTCTTCTCTTGGTTTAGGGAGTACAACACAAGCTGTGAGGAGTATGACTGCTCGTCAAGATGGAAACAATAAAAGAGCTGTAAGGACTTGGTTAATCCTCTTTGCTCTGACAGAGTTAAACTTCTCCAGGTCTCTGATAAGATAGGACTTGTTTTCTTTATCTTTTTTTTAATGTTCAAGGCTACTGAAATGCAGGAGGGCCAGATGGCCATTTAAGCTAAACAATGTGCAAAATCTTTCTTATATTATCACTAAGTGCCCCGAGGGGGTGGGAGGAGAAAGGTTGTTTAATCATTAGAAGTCACTTAGCAGCAAATGGCAGTTCACTGTCTTTATCAATTTACAACAAAAGATTGGGGCCATATCTTTGTGAGGCCTTTCCTAATATGACAGGGCACATATTTCATTCCCCTTTAAGTCACCTGGGGATATCTTGCATCTCTGCATGTCACCCAACTGTGGGGCCATGCTAGTAAAAAGGTTTTTTTTCCATATGCACTTGGTCCTATACCAAAATACAGAATTTTCCCCTGGAACACAGGAAACTACTGTGTCAGCAGCAGCTAAATCCCCTTGTTGTTCTGTGGTTTGTTACACTTCAGAGGAGAAAGTACTGGATGGGTGAGAACAGCAGGGTCTGTTTTCTGTCCTGTCCTCATCTAATGTTTGACCTTCAGTAACTCATCTCACCTCTGTCTTCCCTCCCACCCTCGATTTGTATTTCACAGTCAACAGGGGCTGCAGAGACTTTGGGAGGTTCATCTCAGCCATCCGAGGCACCATGGAAATGTGATCCTGGGCCTTGGCTAATTAGCTCTGGCCCTGGTCAGGGCTGTCATGGCACAGTGCTGTGCTGACACACCTACACTGCTTTTTAGCTTGAAAACAGTCTCAAGGATCTCCTCTCAGTAGTGTCACCAGAGAGTAACTAGTGCTGCCCTCCAGCATCAAGGCGGAGTCAGAGAATTTCCGAGTGGAAAAGCACCCACAAGGTTCATCCAGTCCAACTCCTGGCCCTGCACAGACACCCCAACAATCCCACCCTGGGCCTGAGAGTGTGTTCCAAACACTCCTGGAGCTCTGGCAGCCTTGGAGCTGGCCATGCCAGTGGCCATGCCCTGGGGAGCCTGGGCAGTGCCCCACCACCCTCTGGGGGAAGAGCCTTTTACTGATATCCAAACAAAACGTCCTCTGAACAGCTTCCTGCTGTTCCCTGGGGTGGAAAGAAGCCAGGCCTTTTCAGTTTGCTGCCTGCTTCCATCATCTAACTGGAAATGATTTGCCTAAGTCTTTGAAGGAGAGGGGAAGCTCCTTCTTGTAGAAACCCTTTCAGGTTCAAACTACCATCTGATGCCATCACTTAATTCCCCTTTTCCCAATGCCTTCTCTCTTCTTGTCAATACCTTTTGTTTCAGAGGATTTCTCCAGTGTCCTTCTCTTTCCCTCTGCAGACTGAGACTTCTAGAGCACTGCACAGGGAAGATGGCTGGGGTGACACTTGCATGACAAACCACTGCTGTGGATACATCTACAGCAGGAACAACAGCTCATGTTTGCCTCTGCCAAGGACAGATGACAGCAAAGGGTATTTAGTGATTGTGCCGGGGAGGAAACGGTGGCAAAACAAGCTGGCAAGGCTGGCACCACGCTGGTGGGGTTCCAGCAGGGAGGGACACTCCCAGTGACCTCCCTGCAGCTCTTCTGGGATGGACTGCCCAGGGAGATGGTGGAGTCACCATCCCTGGAGGTGTTTGAGGAAAAACTAGACGTGGCACTCAGTGCCATGATCTGGTTGACAGAGTGGTGTTCTGTCATGGGTTGGACTCGATGATCTCAGAGGTCATTTCCAACCTAATTGATTCTGTGATACTTCTGGCCCTGCAGTCGGGAGTTCAGTAGGTTTCAAAACCAGGAGCTTTTTCGAGCGACTCTTTGACCTCCTATACAGGCCCTTACAGATTTTTAGCCCAGACTAAACTGCTAAGTTGCCGGTGTCCCCGCAGCGGGCTGGGAACTGGCACCCCGTGGCTTCCAGTGCCACGTTGGTCGCTAAACGTCTCGGTGAGCTGCAAGCCCGGCACACCGGGGAGAGCGGGGAACCGCGGGGTCGCCAGCGCCGGGGGCTGCCTTGGAACGCGCTGGCCTCGAACAGGCACTGGCGAGGAGCGAGGAGCCGGGAAGCGCCCCGAGCCGAGCCCCCGGTGCCTGGCGCGGCGGGGCGGCCGGTGCCTGGCGCGGCGCGGGGGCGGCTCCGCGTCCCGCCCCGCTCCGCCCCGGATTGGCGCGGCCGCCCGGCTCCTCCCGCCGCCGCCGGGCGCAGGGGGGATCCGGCCGAGCCGAGCCGAGCCGAGCCTGGCGGCTCCGCCACGGCCCGTCCTCCGGCCCCGCTCCCGGTAGGCTCTCGCGGGCGCGGCACGGGTGGGTGGGCGCTGGGTTCGGCGCGGTGCGGGCAGGTGGGCGGCGAGCGGCGAGCGGGGCCCGCCCGCAGCGCCCGCGCTCCGCCGGCCATGGCGGCTGCGGGGCCGCCGAGGGGCCGCTGCCGCCCGCAGGACGGGGCCGCGCCGAGGGCACCGCGCTCTGCCCGGCTTTATTTTACCCGCTCGCTTTATTCTGTCCGCGGTGCTCCCCCAGCGCCCCGCTCCCGGCCTCCCCGGCGGTTTTGTGGTGCTCCTTCCCCGGCTCTCCCGGCCCGGCGGCTCGGGCAGCGGCAGCCCGGGAGCGGTGCCGTGTCCCCCGCAGCCCCGCTCACCGTGCGGGGCGCGGAGCATCCCCGCTCCCCGCGGTTGCGTAACGCGCCCGTCCCACGCGTGGCCGGGTGGACCGAGCCCCCCCTGTTTTCTGCGGGTCAGTCTTTTCGCGGATCTTCTTTTAAAAGCGACCCCCCTCTAAATCCGCGTGTTTTCCCCCCAGATTTTGATCTCCTGAGTTGCGGTCACTTTCCCGGTGGTGTTTTTTCTTTACGGCTTCCCCCGTGGTTCATCCATCGATCAGCCGCCCTTCAGAAGGGAGGGGTTGTGAACTCGCTAAATATAAACAGTGATCCGAAAAGAGCTGTAATGGTTATTAGATATTGTGATAATTCTTGAATGACGCCTTCACGTGGGGATGGCGTAAGAACCTAAGGAAAGGTTAAAAGTACAATTACAGTGGAATTGATTTCTTCTCGGAATTACTTCCTCCAAGGCCTTACTCGAAAACAATAAGCGTAGCTTTTAATTTCTTCAGTAAACCGAGATTATTGACTTGTGCCATGCGGCTCCCAGTTGGAAAAATCTGCTTGGGTCAGCCGGACAAGTGGGTCTAAGGCTCGTCCTGCGAGGTGCTTTCGTACAACGCCCAGCAGCCGCGTGCGTCTCTGCTCTGTTTTTAAATAACCGGCTTGGATGGGGCTGTAAAGCTCATCCCCAGCAGCCCGGAGCGTGTTGCGGGCTGTAAAAGCCGCCTGCGAGGCCGTGTAAGTACTCCAGGGCTGGCCCTGCCCTGCTGGCGCTGTCCTGGCCGTGCCACAGCGCTCGGCATCCAGGTTTGGTGGCTGGAGAAATCCAGGGGAGCTGTGGAACAGGCGAACGTGCGGCGCAGGCTCCAGCCGAGAGTCTTAATGAGTGTTTGCGTAGTGCTTCGTGTTTTCTCGGATGAAAGGTTTTACATAATTGGCCATTATAATTGTCTGTCACCCCTAGAGAAGAGCCAAAAAAAAACCCCTAAAAGACAAGCGTGGAGGTAGGTAGTTGTCTTAAAAGTCCAAAGTCTAAATGCCTGTAGGTTGTGAATGCTGTTACTTCTGGGTGTGGAGACAGCAAAATGACTGAGTAAAAAAAAAAAAAAAGAATTTATCTAATTTTGTCCTCCTTTTGAGCCATTTGATCAGCATCATTGGGACAAATGACATCCTGCTTGTGTTTGAGCCGCTTGTTCTTCGGTGCTCAGAAGAATTCCTAATGTGACTCTGGTTCTACCGGTGTTAATGTTTTTGTTTTTTGTTGGTTTTTTTCTCTTGAAATCTTAACTGGAAGCCTTTTACAGTGTTTTGATTCCTTTTTAATAAATGGCTAAGCCCTTGCTGCAGGGGATGGGAGTGTTTTGAACGCAGCATTTTTGGGTCCTGAGGGGAGGGGGAAGGGAGCGCCTTGTGTTGATTTCCAGCAGCCACCCGCCTTCCCCCAGCCTGAGTGAAAGGGCCTTATTGACTGATTTTGAAGGTAACCTGCCCAATTCTCCTCTTACATGCTAAACCCATAAATTTGCTGTAGCACAGAGCCTTTGAGGGGAAGAAATGGAATGTCAAGGAGCCTGGGCTTCATCATGAGCAGCCTGGTAACAAAGGCACTGTCTGTTAATTGCATCGTGCTTATCAAAATCTCCCCTCCTAATGGCAGAATAACAATTTAATAGGTGTGAAAAGTTGTGGGGTTTGATTTAATACCGCTGTTTTAAAATCATCCTGCATGCTCAGTGGGACTAAGTTGTCGCTTTCATATTTAATTGGAGAGCGACCAGAGGCTGAGGAGAAAGCTGGGGATGTTTCACTTGCACTAAATGCTCTTTAAAATCTTTTCCCCATTTGGAGAAGAATTGTGAGTGGCTTGTTAAGTGCTGAGCTGCAGCTGAGTGACTTAGAGGTTATAAAACATCTTTCTGTGTCTCTTAAATTTGGAAGCTCATCTTGAAGCTTGTGCTGTGGGTGTTTATCACAGGCTGCTCTGCAGCTCCAGGAAGGACGGTGGTTTTGGGGTGTGGAGGGGCCAGGTTAGGTTTGGGTGATGTGAAGGTGAGAGCTGTGCAGTGGATGCATGACCCTGCCTGGGTAATGACACTCCCTGAGGTTCCAGGTGTCAACACCTTCTTCACCACGTGTTATTTTCATTTCTGGCTGCCCTGTAGCATAACCCAAGCAGCGTTTTGCTATAATCCTCACACACACAGAGGTTGTTGTATTCCCAGCAGCTAGGGCATATTTCAATATTCCTGTTGCAGGTTTGATACCAGGTTTCAGAGAAGAGAGCAGCTTTTCTTGGATCTGATGGTTGAACCTATAAGAAAAACACAGGACTGATCCCAAACCTATCATGAAAGATAACATAGCCTGGGAAGCATCTCTCTTGCCCTTGTCTGCTGGGATTTTTTGTCTCTTGTGGATTATTTGGTTACTGGATGTTCCAATCCATAGATTTGAGCTTTTGAAGGAAATTCTGGTTCAGTGAAAGTTGTAGGTTAGAGATCCTCTTCTGTAAGCTCTGCAGGAAGGAGGGCACAGGAATGCTGCTTTGGTATGTGTGGCTGCTCCATTTTTATTTGTACCATGTTTTACTGGCTTGTTTTCTAAGCTATTTTGATTCTATTAACTTATTAAACTTAGAGTCTATTAAAGTCAGTGTGACAGTCTTTCTTTAATGTAGGAGTGTTGTCCTGTTTTTTCAAATGTCCTTTTTTCACCCCTAAAATATGAAACCAACTAATTGTCCATAGTTCAGATTTTGCCTGTAATTGTGGGATTTGTGTTTGGGATTCACATTGTAGTTGTGGATTTAGTGTTTATTCCCCAAATAACTTTTTTTTTTTTGTCTTTATTGTGGAAGGGGAATATCTGCTGTATCACTTGCTAATCCTGCTGTTGCAGTTTTATGCCTAGAGCATAACTGGAGCTGTATTTACCACTGTAGGCATGGTGGTTGGTTTATTTAACTATTTTGGGTATCAAACACAGAGAAATCACAGCAGGACAGTCTGGAGGATGAGCATCAGTGGTACCATGACCTGGCTGTCAAAATTTGGGTGTCAGGGAGAGATGGATTAAAAATAGCTCAGGTGTGTCCCAACATGTTGCAGCTGCTCCTCCTGTTGCAGTACAGGGCTAATAGGAATGTTTACATAGATCACCTTCCTACACATCCCAGCTTCAACCACCTCTTTAGTAGCAAGTTGCTGCTGGGCAGCCTCATGACTGCTTCAAGCTGTTTGGAGAGTAGAAATAAACTACAGAGGGACACATAAATGGCTGTTAATAAAGTGTCAGCTGTAAAAAAAAAAAATTAGAAATGGCTGACTGGTATCTTGGGGAGCAGAAAATAGTGCTGGTTCTTTATTTTTTTTTTCTCCTGTGTGATTAAAAAATAATCCTGCTTTAGAAGCTGCTCTGTCTGCAGTTCACAGCACAGTGATGGCATTTGGGTGGCAGGGAGGCAGAATTGCTGCCAGTTAAAATCTTGCTGTCCTAATGTGCCATTCCATGCAGTGCTTGGGAGCTGATATACAGTGTTCTTCTGCCTTGCAGCAAAACAACTAGTGATTAAAAATTCAGCAGATGCTGTGGTTCACTTAACTGCTTGTTCTTGTATCATTCAGGTCATATCACACAATTAATGTTGCTAATGTTCGATCTAGCTTTTTTTTTGCTCTAAGAATGGAAATTATCTGAACTACCATGGGATTTACAGAACTGTTTTGGCAGGAATTGGGCTGTGCAGAGTAAGTTATTCAGGACTGTTTTTGCCCTTCCCCTAACTTGGAGAATCTTCTTTTGATTTCAGAAATACTATTTGTTCATGCCAGACAGGGCTGTAATTTCTGCAGCTTTTCTGACTTTAAAAATCAAAGTGTTTTCTTTAGATTCCTTTGAGATAAATGAGACTCCCTAGATGAGAAGGAAGAGGGGGAGAGCATGATAGGTGTAAGTGCTTGCTTTCTTACTTAAACTCAGTGTTTCATTTGGCCACAGAAGTATTTTTGTAAGAGAATTCTCATTTTGTTGCGGGCAGGGTTTCTGCTGCTTTCAGTACATCCACTTTTAACTTGCACAATTTTGGTTAATAGTATTCAATCCAGGGTGTCACTTACTTGACTTTGAAATTAGCATTAAATTTTACTTTCCCCTCCCTATGTTCCTTTAATTATGGAAGTTTTGGGTTCTTTTTGTAACACACACAGATTCTAGAAATCTTTTCTAGGCTGCCTGAAAGTAATATTCATGTAGGAAGAGAGAGACTTGTAGTTGTTTTTTATTTCTTTTACTAGTTTTCTGCTTGGAAGCTGGTCTTTAGGAAGAAGCTTATCCACTCTCTTTGTGATCAGTGCAGTAACTTGGTTTTGGTTGCTCTCCCTGCCCCTTCTCAAGACTCTCCTGCTGCTGCTGGGTGGTGCCCCCTAAACTGGATGGATGTGTTGATATGAGCCTTCATGGCCTGTGCTGTTCTAAGAAAGATAAAATGCAGCCTAAAATTAAAATTGCTGGGTCTTTCAGCCTCTTTGAGAGGAACTTGCTGTGGTGGGAGAGCCCTGGGCTCCAGAGCTGGAGAAATTAAATTGAGAATATGGAACACAGGTGGAGTACTTTGGTCAAGGGCACACACGAGGTTCAGCCCAGGGCTGAGCAGAAGGTTGTGTCTTTTCCAATGTGAAGCAAGGGGCAAATCCACCCTAGGGATGGAAAAGGTGAATTTGTATCACACAGTGTGTGATGGGCATGCCTGTGAAAGGTGAATTTGTATCCCACAGTGTGTGATGGGCATGCCTGTGAAAGGTGAATTTGTATCCCACAGTGTGTGATGGGCATGCCTGTGAAAGGTGAATTTGTATCCCACAGTGTGTGATGGGCATGCCTGTGAAAGGTGAATTTGTATCACACAGTGTGTGATGGGCACGCCTGTGAAAGGTGAATTTGTATCACACAGTGTGTGATGGGCACGCCTGTGAAAGGTGAATTTGTATCCCACAGTGTGTGATGGGCATGCCTGTGAAAGGTGAATTTGTATCACACAGTGTGTGATGGGCACGCCTGTGAAAGGTGAATTTGTATCACACAGTGTGTGATGGGCATGCCTGTGAAAGGTGAATTTGTATCACACAGTGTGAGATGGGCATGCCTGTGAAGCAGGTTTTGGAGAAGGAAGGGGCAAACGCAGGAGTCTTTGCTGACACACGTTGTTTGGACTTGCAGTTTGGGTGACTT
This sequence comes from Agelaius tricolor, assembly GCF_023055355.1. Lineage (NCBI taxonomy): Eukaryota > Metazoa > Chordata > Aves > Passeriformes > Icteridae > Agelaius > Agelaius tricolor. Next base: position 3,731,298 of record NW_027269265.1, read on the forward strand.
TTTGTGATCTGTCAATTAGCACATCAAGAGGATGTATTTTCAGTCAAGGAAGACATTTTTCTTTGGAAAAACCTGTTTGGACTATTAACTCTAAATGTACTTTGAGAGAACTTGTCTCAACCAAGTTGTCAGCAATCAGTTTGAAAAATGAAGTCTTAAATATGTAAAGCTTCCCCCAGCCTCTTCAGTGTCCTGCTCAGAATGATGGCAAAGGAGGATTCAGGCTGACTTTTGCATATATCCAAAGTGCTGTACTTCCAGAATTGATATTCAGGATAATATGTTTAATCTTCAATTGCAAAAAAATAGCTTCACACATAGCTAATTCCATCTGCTGGAGGAATAAGACTGAGGCTAACTTCATCACTTATTTGGGACCTGCTTTTTGCTGTGCTAATTACTATCTATGAACTTTGGAAATTTGCATAATTTTTTGGCAAACTTAAGCGGCAGCCATTTAATTTAGAATTTTTATTAACTTTAAATATCCCTAGCAACTCCTAAGCTGCTTCTGGTTCATTTTGTGGTTTTGCTGTTTTACAGGGTTTGATTTTGAAAGCTTCAGTAGCTTCTTTTGTCTTTTCCTTGCAATGACTTTATATAAGCAACAGCAGCTTGCTGCCATTTCCAGTAACTTTCAACCTGCAATGTGACACAAAATTCCTTCTGTCATTCAGATAAAAAAAGTGTTGAAGTTAAGTTCTTGTTAAAAAAATAATTAAAAAAAAAGTAAAATTAGAAGGTAGGTTTTGGTTGCTCCTCTGCAGTGTGAGAAGAGCACTTGAAATATTTTAAGAGTATATGCATTTCCAAAAGTAACCTTGGGGAAACTGGGGCATAACAAGTCTGGTCCTAATTCTGGTAAAAGCTGGTCTTATGATATGAATTTTTAAGCTCCAAAGAGTTTGGATATAAATTCATCATTACAGATAGCTACTAAATTTTCTTTCTTTCTCAAAGACTTTATTTTGACACATTTTCAGCTTCCCAAGCTGTCTAGCCATGCCTTTTCCACTTGGTTTGCTTTTGTTTTTGTGACCTCCACCTTTCACTGATTTTGCTGGTTGGCAGTCAGTGGAGGTGGATAATCTGTAAAATATTGAAGCAGTTGGAATTTTATAGCAAAAAATACTGTCTGCTTTATTGGAATGCTGTCATTTGGAGTCAGCTGTTACATGCTGATTTTCTTTTGGAGGCAATAGACTGGATTAATTTTAAAATTTGAATTATTTGTGCCCACTTTCTGTCTCAGTACCATCAGAAACTTCCTATGTTGCTCAGTGCAGTTGCACTCCCGAGTCTTTGTTCCTCTTTTCTCATCCCTCTTGCTCTGTTGACCACTTAAAAATGCATTTTCTTCCTTGGGATGAACGGGGTTATATTGCCAGACTCTTTAATTCCTCTCTAATTGGCAGAAAGCCAAGCATAAAATCTTCTTCATAAGTCACCCTAGAGGTTTCTTTGTATGTGCTCTTATTTTCTTTGCGTGCTAACATCACTGAAAATACTTTTTCTTTTTTTTTTCCCTCCCCCCAAGTCTAGACCAGGCATAATTACATTCGTGTGTATGTGTAGGCTTGAGTGCTGCCATGCTGCAACACCCAATTTGAAGTCCTTGGGCAGTTTAAGACCAAAATTTCTTGTAGCATCAAAGGCAGCACTATCCCCTCTGCATCTAGGGAGGTGAAGTCATTTTCTGGTGTATCTGAACTTCAAAGACAGGCTCCTGGTTTGTGCCTGTGGTCTGGCTTTCTGAGATGTGGCATACTGCAGGCTGTATTTTAAAATAAAGAGTTTGGACCCTGGGTTCAAGCAGGACTTGTGCATCAGTGATAGTGGCCAGTGTTGCATTGTGGATTAATTATGTTCACGTGCTTCCAGAGCACCCCAGTTCTCTTTTCATTTATGAAACTCTTAATTGAGGTCTTTGTTCTGAGCTTCACCTTTATTGCAAAGCCTAAAAATCCTTCCCATCATGAAGCCTTTGCTCTTGTGTTGGGTCTTTTAATGTTTTTATGTCTTCAGAGCTCCTGTGCTTCCTCCCACCCTGACTGCTGAGGCTGAGACAAGCTCCCTGGAAATGTACATGCAGAACTGCCCCTTCTTCTCCTGCTTGAAAGGAGGCTCTGGCTTTGCCATGATGTTTATTGTGATTTTTTCATTCATTTTCTATTCTATTCATTTTTCTATTCATCCTATTAATTTCTATTCCCTTTCTGGCCTCCTGCACGTGTCCTGGTGCTGGGGAGAGGAGGATCCACTGCTGAGCACTGAGGACATGCAAGGCAAGGTACCTGGACACAAGTGGGAAGGGAATTCTAGAACAAACCTCACCCTCAAGGAAATCTTATTGCCTGAAAGTGGATTTCTACACCTCAGTTTGACCATCAGGGCACCAGAGCTTGCCAGCAGGTGTGGGACAGACTTAGTTCATTGCATTTTTTCACTTGATTTCCTCTCTAAAGAAGGATAACTTCACTCACAACTAGGCTCTACCATTGTTGGTTTTTTTTTTTTTTTAATGAGGTAACTTTATCTTAATAAACAGATGAATGAGGTGATGCAAAGAGTGCTTGTTTTTGTGGGTGAAATCTCTGTGAATCTGCAGCTCCTTCTGAAACTGGGGCTGTGGGAGGATTACTGATAGCAATGAATCCATCTTCCATGTGTTAAGGAAAAAAAAAAAGTTCCTGTATTTCTCTTAAAGTGCTTATGGATTTTTTTAGATGCAGTAGGACTGCAGATGTAGTCATATTAAAATATAAAACATCTCACTTCGAGTTGGTCTCTCAGCAGAAGGAGTTGGAGACGTGACTTTGGTAGAAGTTACTGGGAATTCTCTTTTCAATGCAGCTTTGCAGCCTGTGCTGTGGATGGGAGCCCAGAGCAGTCTGAGTCATGCTTCCTCCATGGAGAGGACATTTAGGGGATGCCACCAGCAGTGGACCAAACCAGTTTTCCTAATGATTGCTTTGTTCAGCTTTAGCTACTTATGGGGTTGTTCAGATGGTGTCAGCTGATGTGTCAGCTGGAGGCCATGGGGTAAATTGTAGGATAAAGAGCAGTAGTTTACATACCTTTGTAGCAAATGTCTCTGCTGCCATTCTGCATGCTCTTCTTGCCTTAAAAGGGTTTTTTTAAGCCCTTTTTCCTCGTTTGGATCAGTGGATGTATGGAACAAGGAAAGGGTTGTGTGTGGATTTTGTGAGGTTAACACGATTCCATCCCTGACCTGACTGAATCCTACCAAGTGAAGGCACCAGTGCATCCTGCAGGGGTGGCCCATTATCTTTGGGAAAATGTTTTTAAGAAATTGGGAAAAACTTGGTTTTCACTTATTCCTCAACATTTTCCTGAGAGAAATTCACTCAATGGAGTGAATTCACTGAGTGAAAATTGCTGCATCTCTAGTGGATGTATAGGTCTAGTGGACCTATACAGAGCAAGTCTGTTGATGTTGCTTTAATGGTGGTTTTAAGGTTATTTTAATATTTTTAATATTTTTAATATTTTTATTTTATTTTAAGGATTTGGGGAATGCCCCCTATCCCCTAGCTCTCCCCTGTGCTCCTTGGGTCACAGACAGAGAGACTTGACTGGGATATAGGTAAGGCAGAGGCTGCTGAGAGAAGCCTTGTCTTTAATTAGACCAGTGGGTATCACTGGGGTGCAGGGGAAGGGATGAGTGAGCTTTTGAGCCTGAATAAATGTCAGATTGTATTTTATCAGACTTGCAGTTTGGAATCAGGGATTCACTCAGTTTCCATTTGGCTGTGGGCTGTCTGGGGCCTTTTTGCATCTTCCATCTCTTAGCTGCAGTTATGGGAAAGTTGCATATACCATTTTACAGACATAAAGCAGAGCTCTTTAGGGGAAGGAAGGGTAAATAACCCGGGTAAAATGAGCCAGGCTGGAGTCAGTAAAACTACCCAGAGTGCCAGCAAGTGATACCTGTGTCCTGAGTTTAATCTATTCCTTCCCAGTGGTCATACCCAGGAGGATTAGTGAGAGATGCTTTAACCTAAAGCTACTTGGAACAGCAGTGCTTTTTTTATTCTCCCCTCTCAAAAGTGGTTTGCTTTTACTAAAATAGCTAAATGCAGGCATGTTAAGCTTAATATGGATGTGTGTGTGGGTACCTGAGAAAGCATCCCATTAGGTAACCCTGTAGCTTTCTCCTGGGGAGATGCTGAGAATATCACCTTTGCTGCCAGTCAGGGCCAAGGCAGGCTTGTTAGCAGCTTGTAAGTGACAGCCCTACTTTGCTTTGTGGGTATTTTAAGTGATGAGGGTAGCAGAGCTCCAGGGAGAGGTGATAACGTCTGTGCTGGTTTTCTTCTCGATAGGGAGGTGGCAGAGGAGGAGGAGATAGGACTAATTGCATACCTTCCAATTCCAGTTACTTCATTACAGAATAGTCATTGGAGCAGCCCTGCAATCTGCTCTGATAGCAGATAAGTGGCGTGGCTCGCAGCACTTCAATCTAAACAAAACTTAAGTGCTTTTTCCTTTTTCCCTGGAGTGAAACTGTAATTTCGTTATGTGAATGTCAGCCAGGACAAAGTTGTTTTTGCAGCTGTCATGATGATTCTCTGGGCTTTGTGTTAGAGGTATGTCCCCAGTGTATGTAGCAAAAATATCCTAAAATACTGCATTCCCATACCTGGAAGCTTCAGTTGAAGGCTCTCCAAATGTTTGCCAGGTGAAGATCTGTTTAGCTTTGACGTTAGATGTCTCAGAGGGTTTAGATATAAACCAGTGAAGGTTTGGATTATATTCCTTTCCATAGCAATACATGTTAATTAGCTGCTCTGTTTGCATTAGGCCCTGAAACAGTCAAGTGAAAGAGCCTGAGCACATCTCTGCTGCTTCAGAATATGAGTCCCTGTGGTGAGGGTGGTCACGTCGAAGCACTGCCTCATTTTGGTTCTCTGGTGTGGAAATGGTGTTAAATGCAGCCCATGTGATGCAAAAGAGAAGTGTCAGGCAGAGCCTGGGAGAGAGATTTTGCCTTTCTTTGAAATGGGGCAAAAGTGAATTTGTACTCCAGGCTGAACCCTGGGAAATCATAAAATCCCAGAATGTTTAGGTTGGGAGGGACCTTCAAGCCCATCTTGTTCCAACCCCCTCCCATGGGCAGGGACACTTTCCACTATTCTAGGTTGTTCCAACCCCATCCAACCTGACCTTGGACATTTCCAGGGATCCAGGGGCAGCCACAGCTTCTCTGGGCACCCTATGCCAGGGCCTCATAAAATACCTGGAGCTGCTGTTGATGATGATGACTTTAAGGTACCTATTTAAGACCACAAGATCACCCCAGACAAGTGCCTGGACTTTGCACAGTGCAGCACCGGCCAAACCTTCAACTCTCTTCAGGCTCATTTTTTCTGGACTGCCACAGAACCATTAAATCTGATCCTTTCCTAAAAAGACAGCTGAATGTGCAATGTGAGCCACATAAAATTCTTTGTCTCTGCTTTGGACTTGAATGGAAAAGTAGTTTGTTTTCCCATTAAATTGACCTCAACTGTCGCTGCCCCAAAGGGGGTCTGTTCTTGCAGGCTCTGCTTGGCCAGGGCCAGAGCGTGCTTGGCTCTCCCCGTGTTTTGCTGCAAGCCTGCTAACTCACTCCAGGACAATGGGAGGATGGTCATGCACTGAGGCAGGTATTTGTTAGCAGGTTAAATGTTTTGGGAAAGAAAATGTAATGCTCTTTGTGAAAGTTAATAGTTTTGTAAGTTGAGGTTTGGTTGTGTTGGTGGTAACTTGGCTGATAGGGTTGATGGTGTAGATCCAACTGCAGCATTAAGCTCTGGGAATGAATAAGGTGAAGTGGGGGTGAATTTTAAAGGAACAAAGAATACAAGGCCTCCTTAATTGAATCTTACATTTTTAGGGTGGCTTTCAGAGGGAAAAGCCCAAACATGCTTTGCAAACCAACCTGTGCATTGTGTACTGTAGTGGATCTGTGCTTTGATAGGAACAGTGTGACTTATTTAATGAGATAAACTGCATCATGGTTTGGTTTTTTTTTTTAAGAGGTATTTAGTTATTTATATTGGGGAAAAATACTTTTTTGCTGATAAAATGTATTTTTATCAGCAAAATACATTTGAGAGTCTGTAGCTGATCAGACTCCTGCATCCCTTTCTAGCCACTGATGTTGCAGGGCCAGGAGGCTGGCAGGTTGGATTGGGTATTGCCTAAATAAAAATGAGGTTCAGGCCTGGAGTGTTACCTGGCAGGGCTGCCTGACCCCCACCTGCTGGGGATGTTGACCCACAGTGCTCTTTGCTCATGGTTTGTTTAGGAGAAGGTTTTAGGACGTGAGTCTCATGTGGGAGCACAGGTGCCACGCTGCCTTTTTAAGAGGTTGAGTGCCTTGGCTTTGTAGGGAAAAGAAGCCAAAAAATGGGCTGTGATAGCTTTCATGCTGGCCAAGCTGCTCCAAGGGTAATCCAGGTGGAAAGGGACTCACCTATGGACAGGAGGTTCAGCTGGGTAGTCAGGAAGCATCAGCAAAGCACAGCTCCTTCCTAAGAGTGAGCACAATTCCTCCACCTGTAGACACCATCACATACACCCAGCCTTGGCTCTTCTCTGGCTTCTGTTTGCCTTTTAATGGTCATGGAGTGCCTCAGTGCTTCCTTCTTGTCTTCCTGGTGTTTGACTCAGAGGTTTGATGGTCCTTGTGCTGTTGGAATCAGCACATGGGAGCAGGTGGGTACTTGGGCAATGTCCATGAGATTACACTGGTGTGTTTATGGCCTGGCCTGGCTGCACTGGGACTTCTCATGTGCTTCCATATCCAGTACTTAGTCACCATCCATCTTCACTGCAGAAAATGAATTGAAGGCAAATTGTTACTGGAGACTTTTCTAGGGAAAAAGTTTTTAATGAGTACCTGAAGGGCCACAATCCTATGGATTGTGTGTGGTGTCATGTGGCTGTGAGCAGGTTTTCCTTATTGCAGAAGCTGGATTGATTCCTCAGGCTGGATAGCATCTGATTTTTATATGAGGGAGGGGGAAAAGTTGTCTGACTTTAATCTGAATTTACTAGGTACTTAATAAGAAAGACCTCTGCCCTGAGTGACTTGTTCAGCCTATGTTGTGTTGCAGGAGCTCCATGGAGATGAAGCCTGCTGGCTTTATTTTGCTCTGAAATCCATTTGGCTCAAAATTGCTTCCAGAATCTTATCCTCCCTGGTACTTCAGACTTGTGACTGGGTAACCTGCTGAGTGTTAAAGGTTGTGGCAAAGCCTGGGTGCTGTGGGTGGCTGAGAGGTGACACCGGCACATGGAACCTGTCCTTCAGGTGACAGGCAGAGGCACATTTCCGAGAGCTGTCTGCTTCTGCCTGTCTCATCCCTTTCTAATCTGCAATTTGTGTTTGAAAGCAGAGGGATTTAAGTTGTTTTCTGTGCAGTTGTGGCCCGTGGGAGCAGTTGGCTGTCGTGGTTTTTGGCCCTGGAGCTGCCTTGGTGGCCGATTGCGTAAGCGAGCGAAGGTATTTGCAGCAGTCACTTGGAAATGGGGATAATTCGAGTCTCCATCAAGCTCAGGCTCCAACAGGTTGTGGAATTTATTTATACAACACCACTGGGGTGTGTGACACTGCAGAGCCAAACAAACAGAGGTTCCCAGCCCCGAGGCTTGTGCTGGGTGTTAGATAAGGAGGGCTGGGGTAATTACAGCCAGGGACATGGGTGGAGGGGTTCGAAGTGGGTGAGGGCTGCATCCGTGTGGAGGACATGAAATGTGCCTCATTAATGGCACTGTGAAGAAACTGTGTGTGCACCTGGGGTTATGGGAAGGCTGGAGGTCAGCTCTGCAGAAGGAAGTGTTGTGTGAGCTGTTGGAGAGGTGTGGATTAATAAGGGAAAGCGGAAGGAGGCGAAATGAAACCAGCCAAGCGTGCGGGGAGGGGCCGCGTTACTCGGAAGCTGACGTGCAACAGCCCTGGCACTCCAGGGGCTTGGGGAATTTGGGTGTCACAGCAGCCACTGGGAATCCACAGCCCGACCCCAAAACGTGTGTGCTTGATGGGAACAGAGGAGCAGGTAAAGAAAGGGTCCCTTGTGGTTTCTGGGGGGCTTGGCAGTCCCTCCTCTCTGCTATCTGTGCTCCCTGGGCTCTCATGGTGCTAAATTGGCTTCTGCCCAGCCACTGGGCTGGTTTTGGGGTGTACTCGATCAGTCAGCACTGAAGATCTTGAATTGGTGGTTCTCCACGTCAGCAGTGCATGGATTGCTGTTCCCATGTGCCCTTTGCTCTGGGCAAACTGAATCTTTTGGGTTTTAGGAGCTGGGTAGTGGTTGTTAATACCTTTACTGTGTCACTAATTTCCTTTTTCCTTCCCTTTTGCTCTTCAGAAATGCCATTCTCCTGAGTGTGTAAGGAACCTACAGAACTGTAATGTCTAACCCTACATGGAATAACAACTCTTGGAAGGTACCACCCTTTTTTAACTCTATAGCTTTGTTACAGGTTGGGTTAATGATGTGCTGATCTTTGCTTCAAAGCTTGAAATTGAAGAACTGTGTCTTATGTAATGCTGTCCCTTTGAAAGGGCTGACAGTGCTGTGATCCTCCAGTCTCTGATTTCCAGAAAAACTGGGTGCAAGCTAACACTTGGTTTGGGGTGCTGAGGGACCATCCCTGTTTCTCTGTGGATGCTGATGTCTTTAGGAAGATCTGGTGTTGCCTTAGGAACAGATGGTGGTTTCTATTCAGAGAGCTGAACTGAGCTTTCTTCATTCTTGGTGGCCATCCTTGGAAACATATTGCCCTTCTTTTTAGTGATGCATGATGGTTTGCCCGTTTCTTCAATTCAGTGACCTTCTGGATTGTCTTTCTTGAGGCTTCCAGGCATATTTATAAAGAATATTGGGATGAAGTGCAGTTACACTTTAACATTTAGATTGAAATGTCTCGGCTGTTCGTGCTGCATTAACCAGCTCTCAGGCGTTGGCTTGTTCTGCTGTCTGATCCTGCAGTGATGCCATAATACTGAATTTTGGACTGCCCTGTGCATTGCCATGGCAACAGACTGATGTCACACTCTCAAGGACATTACTTCAGTGCACGATCATGCAGAGGCACAATCAGATTTGTGCAGGAGAAAGCTGACTAATGCACATCTCAAAAGCAAACAAGGGGAATGCAGGTTACAGCTGACCAACCAAGGTGCCTCAGTGTGCAAATTCCCCACTTAGAGGAGGGGCTGATTCTGTCTCTAAGGCAGGAACAATTGTCTTGATGAGCTTCTCTTCACCATGGAGAAGCAGAGGACTTGCAGGTTTCCTGTATCTTTATAACAGGTGGTGGCAGAGATCATTGTTTCTGGGGTGGGGAAATGCTCTCTGGTTCCAGAGCTTTGAAAGGGCAGTGCTTTCTTTTCATTTTGAAGAACCTCTCAGTGGTCTTGTAAGCACCCTGAGAATACTTTGACTTGCTTAATGTTGTTCAAACAGTTTAATTGGTTTTCCAAAGCTTTTATTTTATCCATAACATTGGAAGGTGAAAGGGGAACTCCGCATCTGCATTATGGTCACATTTTCCTATATCCTATTAGCAGATTCCAAGATTGTTTAATGTGATCTCCACCCATTTCATTTGGCTGCAACCTTTGCTCCCATGAAAACAAGGCTGATTGTTCTGAATTGCTGTGTGTATGTGCTTTGGCACGGCATGAAGGTACCTATAATAACACAACCATTGTCTGGAAAAAAAGGCAGTTTGCAGTAATAACTACAAATAAAAGGGTGCAGTCCAGGGGCAAGACAGATAATGGTCCTTTTCCCACCCACTGCACAGGGCAGATCCTTAAACATGGTCACCCCTCAGCATGACAGGGCTGTGGGCTTTAGCCTGGGATGTGAATACTGGGAATAAGGGACTGAAATATTTGCACGTTGTTCCAAGTTTCTCTTTCCTGGCCTCAGTTCCATTGCTCATATCTACGGATGGGGAGACTGAATGACTTTTGCACAATGCAGTGTTTTATTTGCATGCTGTGAGCAGTTTAACAAGTGTGTGTGTGTGTGCTAAATGGAGCATTCCCACTTTCAGTGAGCAGCTGATGCACCCTTAAAGTAAAAAAAAAAGGATTTTAAAAAAAAGAAAAAAAGTGCCTTTAGGTTGAACAGTGGCGTTTTGAGGGGTGACATTGTGCTGTGTGCCTGAGCGGATGGTGGGTCGTGCCAAGGCTGAATGTTAACTAGAAATGCTGTGAGATGCAGCAAATAACCAACTCACACTCCTTGGTGCTAAAGCAATTTCTGCTCATCTCTGCACTTTGTGGGTAAAAGCTGTTATAGTACAAGATTTGCAAGTAATGTGATTGTTTTAAATGCTCGGTGTCACAGGAATTGAGGACATTTAACAGAAACTGGCATTTCTTGCAGCAGTTTGGTTGCCTCCCAGGACAGGAAACTGTGAAGTGGTAAAAAAGAATCAGGGAAGGAGTTTAACAACCCTCTGTAAATCATGATGCTTGAATTCAGATCCTGGCCTTGAGCTGAAAGGACTGGGAGCTCTGCAGGACCCAGTGATTCAAGCTGCTCTGTAGAGAACAAGAAGATAATGGTGATGGACTATCAGGAAGGCAGCCTTGCTGAAAAGAGAGCCTTTATGATACAGTCAAGGGGAAGGAAGTCTGGAGAACTCAGAAAAGGAACAGATGTTTTTGGTGGTGGGGAAAAACTTAACTATCCCTGTAGCTTGCTCTTGCAGCGGAGCCAGCAGGAGGAACTTGATACCAAACAAAAGTAGGCACACCCAGGATTTAGCAGAGGGATCCTGGAAAGCTGAAAATCAGTGCTTTGGTGCTTTTCTGTTTGACAAATACCTTATACAGTGGCATCTGGCAGATATAATACTAGATGTGTGTGCAAAGGTGTGTGTAAAACAGCTTGAAGGTGTTAGATGTTTCTCTTTAACAGCAATAAAAGAAGTATTGATGTATGAAGTGATACCCAAAGTGGGGAGCCAAGAGAGATGCTGTTCTCTGAGAAGGAAATAATGACAGAAGATGCATTAAAAAAGAGGGTGAGGTTTTTTTCTGGGGTGTGTTTATGGATGGTGATGACTTGAAGTGTGATAAAACAGATTGCTGATCCTATGTATCAAAGTACCAGCGGCAATGATTTTTTAAGCTGTTGAAACTTGCATCCACCAAAAATATATATATCTATTTCATTCTTCCTAATAGGTTAATCCACTGTAATTGGCTGTGAAATCAACCTGGGGGAATTTTCCCATCTGTAAATGATGCACAGCCTCTTTGCTGTCTACTTGGCAACCGTACCTTCAGATAATTAAAAGCTGTTTTTTAAATCCGCTTTTCTTTCAACTCTTGTTTTTCTGCATCTCGCTGCTTCTCTGAGAGCTGTCAGTCACTCTTCTGGCCAAGGTGTAAAAACCAAGATAATGTGCTTTTAGGAAAGGAAAACTGCAGATGATCTTTTTACTTTAATTTTTTTTTTAAAAAGCATAAAACCTACAAAACTAGGTGAATGTGAGGAGCTTTTTAGCATGCATGTCACTGCTGCATTTCTGAAAGTAACTAAACTTTCCCAGTCCAATATGGAAAACTTTGACTTTCAGAGCTCTGGTGCCACTTGCCCTGCTAAAATCAATAACCAAGCCTCCATGGTTCACTTAGGAAGCAGTTCCAGTTCCCCAGAAATTACAGGAGTTGCTCAGCACAGGGATCCTCTGGTTTCAGCACATACTTTCATTGCTCTGTAGTGTTTTGAGAGGCCGAAGGGTGGGATGCAGCTCCAGTGAATTTCCAGATTCCTAACAGTGTGAGGGACTGTTTTTAATAGTGATGATAAAAACAGCTATTCCCAGTTGGAGATTTAGTCAGTGGTATAATTATCAGAGCTATGAAATAGTGCAGGGATGGCTTGGGATGGAAAAAACTAAAGCTTGAAACTTCTTTTCTTGAGGGAGCTGTTTGAAATGATTTCCTGCAAGCTCATAGAGAATTGGTGAGAGATGTCAAAGGGTGAGGGCTCAACATTGGTGATTGCTTTGGTAATTCAGTGTTTGGGCTGCAGCTGGCTTTTGGGAGAGAATTGGTTGTTGAAAGCCAGGGGGATGAGGGGGAGCTCTGGAGTGGCACATTTGGTTTGTAAAGTGCTGAGGATTTCCACAGCAGGGTCACAATCCCCAAAGCTCCAAATCTGGCTCACTTAAACCATCCCTTCTAAACCACAGCTCTGGGCTCCTTATTTTCTGCTTCACTTCTTAGTGATTTGGTGGGGTTTATTCATATTTTCTCCATTTTGTCCAAGAGGGGAAACTCTGACAAGAAAATACTGTTTGTGCTGCAGGGAGCAATGGGAATATTGGGTTAGGGAGCAATGTAGGTATTTTTTCCTTTTTCTGTCTTTATAATAAAGTTGTTTTTTGGACCTGTTAGAGCAGAGACCACAAAGATGCTCTGAGGACTGAAGCACCTCTGCTCTGGAGCTGGGCTGGGAGTGTTCACCTGGAGAAGAGAAGGCTCTGGGGAGACCTTGGAGCCCCTTCCAGTGCCTAAGGGGACTTGGAAAAAAAAGGGAATGTGACTCTTTATGTGAGCAGATAGGGGTGGGACAAAGTGGAACAGTTTTAAAATAAAAGAGGAGAGATTTAAATTAGATATTGGGAAGAAATTCTTCTCTGTGAGGATGATGAGGCCCTGGCACAGGGTGCCCAGCAAAGCTGTGGCTGCCCATGGATCCCTGGAAGTGTCCAAGGTCTGGTTGGACAGGGCTTGGAGCAGCCTGGGATAGTGGGAGGTGTCCCTGCCCATGGCAGGGTGTTAGAACAAGGTGATCATGAAGGTCCCTTCCAACCCAAACCATTCCAGGATTTTATGTTTCCTGTGTTTTTTCATTAAAAAAAATTCAAGTCTTGTAAAACAAACCTGACTCTGACGTTTCCAGTGGACTTTAGAAAAGTTCATACTTCCACAGTGGTTATTAACATGGAAAGGATTGCACCAGAATTATTTCTGGTGTCCTCTTATAGGTCTGTGCCACTGAATTTTGGAGAGGAAATGTGAAAAGGGAAAGGCAGAGGCAGAAAGCAGAAGTTGTCACAGTTCATAAACGTGCATAAGTTGTCTTTTACTGAAATTTCAATGCTATTTTGGGGCCTTTCTTTTTCCTTAAGAATGAATTACAGTGGAATTCGTGCTATGCTTAGGATTTCTGAAACTTCAATTGTGTCAGTTGCTAGGTGTATTGACTACAAAGCTCTGAAAATATCAAACTATTTTTTACTTCAATAATTCTTGAGTTATTAGTGGAAAAAAAAATCTTTAAAAATAGAGCTAATAAAAGATTAAAGATCTGTGGAATTGGTAGGTTTCCAGATTAGCTTAGATTTTAAACAGTCCTTTGAAATAATCATAATGCAGTAAGATATTGGTCTGTACTGCAGTTTACCAGTCAAAACCTGAGTTTTGTGAAGCAGAGTTGGTTCAGCAGATGTTTTGTGTACAACATTCTCTTGAGAATTTCTGTAAGCCCAGGTGATGCTTTGGGAAGGATTTGTAGTGTGTCCCCTTGGCTGCCTTCTGCCTTCCTCTTGAGCCCTTTGGCCATGACGTGGCACATGTCTGTGCTTTGGCTGCTCAAAGTCCTTTCTGCTCCCTTTAAAGGGGTTCTGGGCTTTTTTACAAGCTGCAAAGCAGTTTAGGGTGGGAAATACCCTGATACTGCTTTGGGATCATTCACCTGCATTTGTGTGAGCCCAGCTCTGCTCACCCACGCCCTGGTCCCTCCCTGTTCTGCTGCTGCTGCTGTGTCTGTGTTGGATGAGCTCTGCAGGTGCCTGGTTCTGCCTGGTGGATGTCCAAGGGGGTCCACTTGGGTCATGGTGTTGTGCAAGTGCTGTTGTGGGTCTCCTCTGCCTTGCTGTGCTGTCCTCCTGTCACTGCTGAGGGTTCCAGCTTTGTGTTGCTGCCTGTCACACCCTGGTGTCCTGTTTCCTTCCTTTTCCTTGCATGACTTCACACTGCAGGAGGGGTGCTCATTCCTGGCAGCCCCAAGGATGTCAGAGGGTCCCTCCCAAAGAGGCCTGGTGACAGTGGAGCTCTGGAGACCTCTGGTTGTGTAAAGAGTGGCTGCTCCCTGTGCAGGAAACTGGGGCTGAGAGTCTCCAGAAGGTGTGTCCTCATTCATTGAGGAGCTGTGTCACCATGTCCAGGAGAAGCCCTCACACCTCTCCAGAAGCTGTGTCCTCATTCATTGAGGAGCTGTGTCACCATGTCCAGGAGAAGCCCTCACACCTCTCCAGAAGGTGTGTCCTCATTCATTGAGGAGCTGTATCACCATGTCCAGGAGTTGTATGAGAATGTGAGAAGGTTGGGTGGCCTTCATGGGAATGAGGAACTTCATCAAGTTCAAGTCCCAGGTGCAAGGTGCTGCTGAGGAACCTCATCCAGTTCAAGTCCAGGTGCAAGGTGCTGCTCCTGGGTCAGGGCAGTGCCAGGTGTGAGTACAGACTGAGAGAAGTCACTGAGGACAGCCCTGCAGAGGAGGACTTGGGAGTTGTGGTGGATGAAGAGAGGGCTGGGAGCTGTGTGTGCTCACAGCCCAGAGGGACAACTGAGTCAGGGCTGCTTCAAAACAGGAGTGGGCAGCAGTCAAGGGATGTGATTCTCCCCCACAGGGTGCCCAGAGCAGCTGTGCCTGCCCATCCTTGGAAATGTCCAAGGCCAGGTTGGATGGGCTTGGAGCAACCTGGGATAGTGGAAGGTGTCTCTGCCCTTGACCAGAGTTGAAACTGGGTGGATTTGAGGTCCCTTCCAACCTGAACCTGTCAAGAGTTCTGGTAAATGGGATGTTTTCAGAGAGCTCAGAGACTCAGAAATCTGAATTCCAGGGATCCCAGTGGGGTCTGCAGCACCTCTCACAAGAAGTCAGAAGTGAATAAAAGAGGGACACTGGGAAGTGGCCACTCTCCATACAGGGAGGAATATTCCTGTCCCTCCTGAGACCTGACATTGATAACAAGCTGTGAGTGATTGTAGTGGGTGGCTCCTGCTGCAGGGACAGACACATCCCCCTGACAGACAGCTTGGCCACAGGAGGTTGTTGCCTGCCAGGGACTGGAGTTGGAGATGTCACAGAAGCACAGCCAAGAGAGCTTAAAGGCCAAGATAAAGTTAATGAGATTACTGATTACTATTGTGGACAAAACAGAAAAATAACATTTATTGATGGCTAGAATAGTAAAGTAATAGTAAGAAACAAGCATAAAACCAACATCTTCTCTCCCCAGTTTCACTGTGGGGCATGACCTGCTCTGCCATGGAACATCCCTTATCCTTCCCTGGCCTTGGTGGAGTTTTTCCTCATTTTCTCTCTGTCAGGTGCTTTTCACCCTTTCTGAAGTGTTTCCTCAGTGGTACCTGTGATGGGACATGAGCAGCAGGCTGGAAAGGGCCTGACCTCCTGCAGTAGAAGCTCTTTTAGAACCTGACATTAATGAGTGGGTTTTATTTATTTTTTTTAATTTTCTTTTTTTTTTTTCTTTTTTTTTTTTTTTTTGGTCTGAGATTGTAATGTGTTCTTCAGGAGCTTTTATGCTTTGTTTTTAAGACACAGCTGGAAAGCCCAGTGAATCCCAGACTTATTCAGAGGGTGTGGGCAGTGGTGTGTCCTGTTTGCTTGTGGGTGGGTGGGTTGTTTTTAGTTCCTGAGGAATCTGTTCTGGTGGAAGTTTGCAGATGTAGTGAGGCACTTTTTGTTCCAAAATGTGAAAAATAGTTTGAACTTGTTTCTGCATGAAATCTGTCCTGAAGTTGGGGATACTTGGATAACTCTTTCCCTAAGTGCAGAGCAGACTTTTTTGTAAACTGCTGACCTATACATTGGGGATTTCTGAGCTCAGCATTTTTGCACTGTCCTTGCAAGGTGGAAGATGGTTCTGTGTGAAGGTGTGACATTGAGGCACCAGCAGTGGCCTACTTTAGACAAAAGTTTGAAAAGATTTAAGGTTTTGTGACAATTCATGAGACATTGATACTAAAAATAGTGGAAAATGCTTTTATGTGAGAATAAGAGTGGATTCAGGAATATGATAGGAAAAACTTGGGCATTTTGAGTGACAGAAATCATGGAATCATAGACTGTTAAAGGGTTGGAAGGGACCTTAAAGATCATCTCCTGCCAACCTCCTGCCATGTGCAGGAACTTCTCCCACTAGACCAGGTTGCTTAAGGCCTTATCCAGCCTATCCAAATATTTGCAAGTAATGGCACAGTTACTTTTAAAGCTCTTTTTTTTTGGGTACTATTATATTTAACCTAGTGTTTGTGCTGCTGAGTAAGGTTTGCTGAATTTGGATTTGGAGACCCTTAGGAAAAACCTGGACACTTTAGAGATGCCTAATGGATTTTGGAACCTCTCAGCCCTGCAGTGGACTGGAATGAATCCATATGGAGGAAACTGCATCGTTCTGCTTTGAGTCTTTTGTGTGTCTGTGTGGGTTTGGTTTGCTTGGGGTTTTTTGGGGGGTCTTTTTGCCTCTGTCTCTGCTGAAAAAGCATCCACAGTGGTATAGGACAGAGAAATTCCACATAAATAAATAAAAATGAATTACCCCGTGTTCTGCTACACTGTGTAGGTCTGGACCTGTGATCAGGGAATATGGGGTGGTCTCAGAAAGGAGAATTGGCAACCCAAGGGCTGGTTCAAACCAAGTGAGAGCCACAGAAACCTGGTAAAGCCATACTTTGTTCAGTGAATTGAGTTTTAAAGTTGATGAAATTAGTGCTTAACATTGAGTCACCTGTGTGGGGTTTTCCTTGCTAGCAGAGTTCTAAAGAAGAAACTGTATTTATCTGATGGATATTTAGAAGGCAGCTTTTCTGATGTTTTAGAAACCATTTCATACCCCATGGAGAGATGTGCAGGATCAATTATTCCTGTGCCTTTTGTGCCATGGTGCAGGGGGCCTTCTTCCCTGTGTAGTGTCCTGGATGAGATTTTTGCTGTCCTGGTGACATTTTACTTTGTTACCATTCACCAATCAAAAGTCCAGTCCTATGCTGGAGTACACAGATGCAGAGATACACAAAGATACACTTTTGCAACTGAGTTTATTTCTGTTGTGTTACAAAATCTGCCCTGAAACAGGAGAAGGAAACTTGAAGAATTAAAATGGGTCACTAACAAACTGTTCCTGGTGAACTGGTGAGGAATTTTTGTCGGGCAGGGCATGTGATGGTCACTTTATGAGCTGTCACAACAAAAACAAATCCACCCTCTGCATGCCAAAGTGAGTCAAGTGCACCTCTCCAGCCTGGATCCCTGCTACCACAGGCAAAACAGGGTGATGGAATGATTGTTGGGGTTATAATAATAATAATAATAATAATAATAATAATAATGATTTTTTTTTAAGCAAGCTTATATTATGTTCTTGAAAAAGATGGGATTCTTCTTGCTGGTTTTGACTGGCTTTCTCTAAAGTGGGACAGGTTGGCTCTGTCCTGGTGTTCAGGCTGATCTTTCATAGAGGCAGTCTGGGTTTCTGCCTCTGGTGTTTGTCCTGAAACTCCCTTTTCACGTCAGTTCTGCATCTTGCAGCCCTTCCTAGCCATCTTTGCATGTGCAGGAGCAATCCAGCGAGCCCTCAGCCTCACAAAACCAGGGCACCACGTCTCCAGGGCTCTGGGAGTGCTGCTCTACTATATTTGGAACCAGCTCTATTGCTTCTATAATAGGAAGGCTTCTGGAAGCTTTCTCCTTGCTCTCGCCCCAAGAAAGTGGCCTTTCAGCTGAGCTTTCATGAATTCACCATCTGCATGGCAAAACAGATGGACTTTAAAGGCTGAATAATTCAGATGTGGCTCGTGGGTCATGTGGGGGTGTTGAGGGAGGATTTTTGCCCGTGCCCCATGAGCTGAGGGTGCAGCAGCCACAGCCACGCTCACAGGGACTCTGCCACCCCCACTTTGTCATTCAGGGCACGTGACAGTGCCAAGGGGTGCCAAGGCAGCTTTCTAGAAAGCAGAATGATGAGTGAGCCCCGTGTGTTTGTCACCAGAGCTGCAGCAGCACTGCCCAGTGAGGGATTTACTGGTTTTGTTTTCCTCTTGGATCAAGCAGAACAAATCTAATGAGCCAGTTCTTAACTTCTTCCCAGCTGAGCAGTGAGTGATGTCCTTACCCAAATTGTGCAAGGCAGCTGAAGCCTTTCAGGAATAGTCAAACAAGGGAAACATTTGTAATATTATTTTTCCCAATACTCATGCAGGGGTAAGAGGGTGCAGCAGAGCTTGTCTTTATTTTCTTTTTCCTTTCTGAGATTTTCCTTTTGAGGGGACAACTTAGTCCTTCCAACTCTTACCCCACCTAGTGAGAAAGCGTGTGAGCCACAAGTGTGGAGCCTTTCATTCTTTCTTGATGTGATCCTGGAAGTAAAACAGGTTCTCCCTGTAGTGCTTCATTGGAATAAGCATTTCACATGCTTATCAGTACAGCAAGTAGAGCTCTTTGACAGCAGTGAGGAGTCAAATGTTGCCTTGGAGCCCTGCATGCTCATTTCCCTGCTTCTGAAACACTCTGCACTTTGCCCACTGTGCATTCAGAAGTGTTCCTTTCCTCTGAAAGGACCTAAAACCCACCTTGTAGCAGACACATTTTTCAGCATGATTCCAGGTGAGGATTGGAGGAGGCTGAGTGCAATCTGAGTTTCTGAGAACCTTGTCCTGCTGGGCTTTGTGTGTTCCTGCCAGGTCAGGGGTAGGTGGGTTCAGGGAGCGATTTGGGTTAATTCTGTCCTGCTCCACCTCCTTGGGAGGCTTCAGGTGAGAAATCAGACAAGGGAAGGAGTGGAAGACTGAACAGGCCCAGCTCCAGGAGTCTCTCCTCACAAGAGAGTTGTTCCAGAGCCCTCATTGTCTTCCTGGCCTCTGCTCATTCTGCTTACATGGGAATCTTCAGTTTTCATTTAAATTGCTGCTCTGTCTGGTGGGATCCAAAGATGGGAGCTTGGAGGAGCTTTGGGAAGGAAGGGCTGGAGTGAATTTGGTAGGGAAATGAGCACAGGGCAGTGGTAACCAGGTCCTGCTGCTTTGCCAGCTCTGGTTCCTGGTGCTTGGCAGAAGTGCCATCAGCTGGTTTTGGTGTGGCAGAAGACACAGGAAACTCCTCCACATTAATTCCAGCTGGAGCCCCTGTGGCAGTTTCATTTCTTTAGATAAAATAATACCAGATCTGATGGACCATCAAACAGAGGGGAAGCCAAGCACACAAGGCTTCACAAGGCACATGATGCCTGTGATGGCTCCTTTGGGGTTAAAAGGCAATTCTTTAGATGTTTTAAATATGTAGATATTACCTGAAGAATGGTTAAAAGAATTGGTTAGGGGTGTGAGAGGCTGAGGACCTGGTGTGTCAATCTCCTCCTGTCAGACCTGGCCTGGGAGCTGATGTGGACCCTTCCCAGTGGGAGTGTTGGCATGGGGAAAGACTTTGTGCCAAAGCCTGTTACTTAGGAGAATCTGGTGCTGTTAGAGGTGTCCTGAGGGGTGCTTGGGGAGGGATGACTTGGCTGGGGGATGGCAGAATTGCATATCTGGTGATCCTTGTCTTTTTTGGAGACAAGGATCATACAATAATAACCTAAAATTGAGCTCCATGGTGGGAGAATGGACATGGAACCTGGTTCTTGCAAGAAAACAAATACCCTTATCTTATTATAAAGCCTCAGCACTGACTTTTCCCACCCTAATGACTGTTTTTGTTATTAACTCCTCTGAGTTCTGCTCTGAATCACTTGCTGCTGCTTCCTTCTGCATCCTGAGTGTGCTGATGCTCTTTGCCCAGCTGATCCAGAGTAATATCCCAAAGCTTGCCCTGCGTGGAAGTGGGGTGGTCAAATGTGTTTTTACACATGTTTTTACCCACAGGGCGATTGTTGCTCAGATCCAGCCCCGAGGCCACGGCCTCCTTTCAAGAAAGTCAATTTTCTGAGAGGATGTGCCCACCCTTTGAACTGGTTTGTTGATCAGTTACTGTTGCTACAGCTAAAACACACTTGCACTTGCACTAATCAAAATATCAAAAGCTGTGGTGAATTGCTACACAGATGGGGAGACCTTGACTGCAGCCTGGTTGGGTTGATACATTTGTTTTTCTAGGCTGCAGCAGTGCTCAAACCTGGTGATAAGAGAGGGAATTTTGTGGGCCCGTTCCCTGAGCTCGGTCCGCGGCTGAGAGGATGTGTTGCTTTCTGCTGCCAAAAGCAGAGTCCTTCCCACATCTTGTGCAGAAAGGCATATGTTTGGGGGTGGTTTCAGAGAGGGAGAAGAACACGATTAGGCTTTTAACTTCCTCTTCTCTTCTGTTTCTCTGTGCATCTGTATTGCAGTTTTTTGGGCTGTACCTGACTCTGTGCAAAACTTAAATCGGCTGCAGCTCCTTCTGCTAAGGATCAGCCTTGGTACAGAAACAGTGGTAGTTAAAAGGCAGTAAGTATATCTGCTAGATTAAATGCTGGGGTTTTTTTTCTCTTTTCCTTTTTTTTTTAATTCACAAGCACAGCTTTTTACTCTTCACACAGTAGGAATTTGTCAGGAGCTTGCTGGCATTAATAGTCTATTTCAGCTCTTTTCTATAGCCCAGCAGCTACAGAGGGGGGGAAAAAGCATGCTTTGTATGGAGCTGTGGTTGGGTCTGTGCTGCAGTGCCCATCTGAACTTGGCTGTGTCTATTTTGTCAGCTTTTGCTTCCCTCTAGTAGTTGCTGGTCCCTCCCTAAACTCATGAAATCCCACCATGCAATGCCTGTGCTTGGGTCAGGGTTCTGGCTACTCCTGACCTGAACCAATTCTCTTGATGGTTTTGCTTCTTGAGCTCTTTACTGCAAACAAGCTATCTTTGAGTTTCAATTCTTTGTCTGGCTTTTTATCTTTTACTTCTCAATTGATCTCCAGAGGAGTAGGACTAGGACAAAACATGTGGTATTCTTGACCAGGGATCCATGGAGAGGGTGTAAGCTGTTGGAAAAGTGAGTGGCATTCTTGAAATGGTGTGGTTGCGTTTATTTGGGTGTGGATATAATCATGCTTCTGTGATACAGTTCCTGCTGAGTTTGAAATGCTAGTGTTAGTAAAGCCAGAAGGAGAGCCAGACAAAAGCTTGGAGAAAAGTCAGAATTTCAGTGCCTTTTAGTGATGGTTCATGGGAAAGTAACGATTTTGTGTTTGAGTTTCCTAAAGCACGGGGCTTATGCTTTTTACTTTTCTGTGAATTACTGCTTGTGAATGTATATCTTTACAGCATGAGAACATCAGAAACACCTGGTTTTGTGCCTAGGTTTCACTCATAGAGGTAGGTCCTTGTCAGAGACTCTGGGTAGTCTGATGAAAATGGTGTTTAACTACAAAGCTTCAATTTCTGCTGTTGCTGATTGTGGCTGCCTCATTCCTGGTCTCCCTGAATCCCTGGAGCAGAGGACATGTTCTCCTTCTCCTGCTCTGCCTCCATCTCCTCCACCCCACACGTTTCTTAGCCTTGTGTAGAGCTCAGCAGAGATTTCTTCATGAAGACTGGAATGTGTTTATATAATATTTTATATATTATTTTAGGCTCCTGCTACTCAAATGTAGGCAAACTCTTAACCTCTTATTCGCCATCATTAAACGAAGCGTGGAATTGCTGTAGCAGACATCAAGTCAGGTGGATCTAAACCAGCTTCTGTTTTTCCTGCCTGGAAGGTTCATCCTTCATCATTTTCCTGGCAAGTGTGGCTACCAAGAGCAGGTTTTCCAGGCCAGGAGTGTTTAGTGGGAGCATTGATTGTGAACCACACCGGTGAAGCAGTGCTGGGCTGGGTGTAGTGGGGGCTCTTCTGTGTGGGAGGCATTGGGAAGGGGGTGATGTGAGAGACTCAATCTCTGCAAAAGCAGGGCTAGGACAGCAGTAGGAACGCTGGGCAGAGCTGCTGAAAAGGAGAGAACAACCTGCTGCACTAAATCACAGCTCCCCTGGGGACACAGCTCCATAGTTAGCATCCTCAACTGGCATTCCTTTATTACGGCATCATTGTGCACAGTCCTCTAGAGAGGAAGCAAACGGTCTCTAAAACAATCTGCTGGCAGCTCAGGCTGGAGTGTTTGAGGTTTTCCAGGGCTCTTTTGCTGTGTCACTCTTCCCTTTAATGTTCCAGCTTGAAGGTTGTTGTTCTTTCTCCATCAAAGTGCGTTAAAGCGCCGGTAAGGGTGTCTGCTCCAAGGACAAGGTGGAGAAGGCAGCAGCCCAGGGAGAACAAGAGATACTGCAGAACAGCTTTGTTCTGGTGTAATCTGCCTTATCTGCATGTGATGCAAAGACAGGGCAGTTTTCACAAGACTTGGAGGCTGCCTGGTGACATGTTTTCTGTCCTTTTATAAAATCCACCACGTTATTTTGATTAGAGCGCTAACGTAACTCCTGGCAGCCTCAAATCTCACTGCTAGCAGCTACTTCCCTCCAAAGCCTGATGTGGTGCTAACAAGCAGAGAGATCTTGTGCGTCCTGTTTACATGGAGCTGGGAAGACAGCGTGTTCCGTGGGAGGTGCCAAGGTAGAGCTGCAGTTGGATAAAAGGTGAAAAAACTGCTGTGTGTGCAGACAGGCTGTGGTGGGGAGTGTTCATTTGTGTTTGGTGGTGTTCAGGAACTCCAGCTGCAACACTTGGCATGATGATGTTAAGTTGTTTTAAATCTGAATATGTATCTTTTCTATCTATGCATGCGTAGCATGTTTGTGTTTGTATATATTTATATTTATATCTATTCTCTCTCATGGGAAAATCTGATCATCTGCTCTCGTCATCTCCTCATGTAGCTCTCTGTTGTTCAGATTTTAGGTGGCAGAGACACGGTGAAGCTGAGTGTGGGGCAGGCAGAGCTGATGGGGGAGCCTGGGGTGTAGCCCAGGATGGACTGGCTGTGACGAGGACGTGCCTTAGCCGCAGAGGTCGTTACCATGAAGAGTTCCTGCAGAGCTGGCCTCCACAGGGAACCGCTGACTTCCACATCCTCCACCTTCCATCAGGGCAAACGGTACGAACACACCGCCTGCTCTGCCTGCAGCTCAGGCTTCAGCACCGCTTGTAGCCTTGTCCTCTCCCATTGTCTTGTGCTCTCACTCAAATGTTTGCTCAGAATTCTGACTTTCAGGTGGTGTTTAAGTTGTAATGGCTTAAGGGCAGAAATGTTCTTTGACGTTTTTATTTGATCGTGACAACTACAGATTCGCTGCAGCTGGTAGTGTACTTGCAGAAATCCTTGGGTTTTCTAGCAACAGCTGTAAATTAGTTTGGGAAACATGACTTTGAAGTAAAACTTAATTGGTGAAAGGCTCATCAGAGTAGGCTTTTAAAACATGCAGGCAGCTTAAAGCAAGTGGAAATGCTGGCAGTCATTGTTGTGGTTTGTCTTACTATGGACTAAGTAATTAGATTAGTTTAAGCTCACATTTTGGATTGCTCACTCTCCTGAGTCTCTTATTAAGGAGAAATGCACGATTGATTTCAAGCACTTGTGCTTATGTGACAATTAAGTGAACGCCTCTCACTGTGTCTCCTTATAGGAACACCATGCAGAACAACTTGTCCTCATGCAAATGCAAGGACATGCCAGTTTGTTGGAGTTCAAACTACTTCAAAATAAATGTGTTTTTTTTTTTTGTAATTCTTTTTCTGAAACCAAGGCTCTTAAACTTCCTCAGTCTGGAGGAAGAGCGCCAGTTTTTGGTTTCCAAAGGCTGTGTGGGTTTAAAGCAAACTTTTAACCTTTGTTCTTTGTGGTTGTGTAGACAGCATATACTTGCTATGTTAGTCTCATGGTAATTTAGTGCTGGAAAAGACTTCCTGGGTCACCCAGCTCCTTGCTTTCCCAAGCAGGATCTCATAATCCCTTTTGTGAACTTAGTCCAGCCTAAAAACATTTACATCTTTTCTTGCATCTTTTCTTCTCTCCTCCTGTAGATCAAGCCATTACCGAAGATGACAGATCTTGCTGTGCAATTAGGAACCTTCTTTTCATTCCCAGGCTGAACATTCATGACAGTTTATAGACTCATTTGAGTTTCTGTTCCTTTATTTGCCTTCTGCCTAAGGACTGCTGCTCATTTTCAGTGGTTTAACTCTTCTTCTGCATTCTGTAAGAGGGGGGTGTAACCCTCACCTGTGGTTTTGCTAAATGACCCAAGTGTTCTTTAGTAGCTTCCTGAGTAGCAGTTGCTGCTGTTCTCAGTGTGATGCCCCTCACAGAATATTCCCAGTCCTGGCTAAAAGTGTGGGCTGTGCTCTGGGGCTGCTCTGCCTGGAGGGCTTCTTCATCACCTTCATGGATGTCTCTGTGGTGGCCAGTTCACCTCAGTTACTAACAACACTTGTTAGTGTTCCTCCTGCTGATGCATCACTGCCTGCATTTCAAAACCCTCCTCAGTTTCTGTTACTTGGAGCTTTGTGTCTCTGCTGTTTTGGAACTGCCTCTGTTTCTGTGGGTGCAGAATTAGTGCTGAGGTCATTTTTAACAAAGTCAGATGTTCCCAGGGCTGATTCTTGAGGCATGTCTTTGGTTTCCAGGCTGGTATTTTCTTATTCAGCATCACCTGGGGCTGTCTCCTGCTAAGCCAGCTCCTTTGTCTGTTTTCCCATTCCTCTGCCAATCTGTCTTAACCAGTAAATCTCTTTGTGCTCTCTGAAGTCCATGTGAGGGAGATATAGTAGATTGCTCTAAAAAGATGGGGTTTTTTTTGAGAACCTTGAGGTTAGTCTGGCATATCTAACTATTCCCTCTTCCCCCTTTTTCTGTGTGTCACATTAATCCTCTTTGCTTGCAAAGCACCTTTATATTGGAGTCAGAATAGGAGCCCTGGAGAGGCTGTGATCATTCTCCTTCTCTTTCTCCCCTGCAGTGCCCCCTCCAATGTGCCACATGTTTATTATCTCCCATTGTTGCCTTTCAAGAGGTTTATAAATCCTGTTTCTTGGCCTGCAGTGCATGAGCCTATCTGGTTTGGATTCTAACACTGGGATGAGCCAATCCTCACAATTTTTATGAAGCTCTCTAATCCTCCTCCTGCCAATGCTCTCGTTCAGATTAACGCCTGGGCTTTTGCCCTCATCATCACCCTTACCTCTCCTCTTTAAAAATGGTGCAAAGTCAAATTTGGTATTTTGTCTTGTACTCTTGATCTCTGCCCTGCCCTTGCTTGCAACCCTGTTTCTCTTTTCTCTCACAAACTGAAAAAAACCTTTCACTATTTCTTTGTTGTTAAATATCTCTGCAGTGACTTAACACTGCACCAGTTCTCATGTTTATTCCTGGACTTTTTGGTCTCTAAGGTAGAAGTTTCCAAGTGATGTGACCTGAAACCTGTGTCTGCTTGTGCTATCTTTCACAAAAAAGGATCACATCCAGTTGGAGTTGCTTTGAATCTTTAGTTTGGGATGTGTTCTTAATAACGAAAACACCTCCTGACTCCTGGAGAATGCAGTGTGCAGTGAAATCCTCCCCAGCACAGCTGAATTCATCAACCACTTTCTTTCAGTCTTGAGTTTCAAAAGGGCAACCTGCCTTCAACTCTACTTTTGCTTGTTTTTATTTTGAATGCTGAGTCTGTTGCCGATCGTGTGGTCCAAGGTTAATTTCTGCAACCTTTGATGTGTTCTCATTGCATATGCACAACAATGAAGGCTATAAATAGCATCACTCTCTGGTGCTTGGTTAACACAAGGAATTTCTTGCACTGTGATATGAAGAAAGGTCCTCTTGCACTCTATAAATCAGGAAACAAATTAATAAATGTAAAACACTTCCAGAAGGACACCTGGCACTTACCTTTCAGCAGAAGCCTTATAAAAGCAGCAGTTTTTGTCTTGCTGTCCCTCTGTGATTTCCCCTCATCCTGTCCCACCACAGCCACCTGTGCCATCCCATCAGCTCTGAGCTGCACATTTCTGGAGCAGCTGATAACCTCGAATTCCAAATCTTTCAGTTTATTTTATTCCCTTTTGCTTTGTCATGTCTGGTGTGGTTGGGAAGCAGGGCTCTGAGCTTCCTGAGGCTCAGCACAGAATTGCTGCTGCATCTCTCCCTTCATGGTGAGTGCTTTTATTCAAAGGCCTGGCAAAGCTGTGGCACTTCTTCCTGTACAAAATGTAAGAAGTAGCCAAGGCCACTGTGCTTTACTGAAGGGTGGGTGTGTGTTTAGTGTAAAACAAGTTCAAAACATTGATGGGTGGGAGCCCTCAAAGTGGAGTGGTCTGTGTTGGGCTTGGGGGTGCATTCTGTCACCCAGAACCTCTGTGAGCTCAGATGCTGGGCTTTGTGGGATGGATTTGCTGGCTGTGCTGGGTGCAGCTGTGTTTGGGTGTTGTCTCCCCCAAAATCAGCTTATCTGAGCACCTGATGCAGGTGAACCAGCTGGGGAGGGACCCAGCTTTAGGAGCTTGGTTCTTACAGTGCATTTGGCTCCTCAGCTCTGCCCCTCGGTTTTGGCATTCTCCCACTTGCCCCAGGCTGGCCACTGGAGCAGAGAGCTCTCCTTCAGCAGCCACATGCCTTCTGTTTGCCTTCAAATCCCTCTCTAATCCTTGCTGGCTCTCCCTTTGCTGCAAGAGGCATTTTGGAGGTGTTGGGAGCTGGGTCAGGAGCAGTTGCTGCTCCAAGGGGAGTGGGTTTTCAGGAAATCAGATGCTTCCACAGCTGCCAGAGTCAAACCCACCCCTGCTCTGGAGCTTCCCAGCCCTCCTTTCTGTGAGCTTGGACCCTTGCCATGCTCCAGAACAAACTCCATGAGTGCAGAGAGCCTTCCATGGTGGGACTTTCCCCAGCAGAATCCCTGGAATGCCTTTGAAGCAGCTCTCTGTCTGCTTTGCCTTGCCCTGGCAGTGCAAAGGGGATGGAAATGGTACTGGAGATGGAGCCCAAAGGACCCACCAAGCCCTTCCAGAAATAACAAGTGGTTGACTGTGGTTAACTCCCACTCAGTGCTCAGTCCTTGCTAATTGTCAGTGTCCTTTATGGAGGAGGAAAACTCCATGGACAGAGAGCTGGGATGCCAGGGAAGAGGAATGCTTTGCCAGAGGTGTGGGGTTTTTATTGTTGTTGATTTTTTTCCTTTTTTTTTTTTTTTGGCTTCTGCCTTGTGTTAGTATGTCCTGAGGGGTTTTTCAGAGTTGTAGTTGGCACTGGGTGTGCAGTCAGCAACGTGAGGAGCTTTTTTCAACTGGAGTTGGTGTTTACAAGGAGAAATCCATAGGAAACTTGGGGGTTTTGATGGAAATTTTCCCCCTAATAAAACCTTCCAGTGCTTTGCCCAGAAAACTTGCAGTGTGAATATGCTGTTTGTGAAGATCAGGCTTTTTTGTCCTGGCTGTTCTTGCTGGCCAGAGGAAATCTTTTGGCTTCACAGGGCATCATCAGAGCCCCTGAGCTGGGAGCTGCAAGGGGAATTAAGGTTCTCTGTGGGCCTTAGAAAGGAGTTGTGAAAACTGAGTCTTTTCTGACAGTTTTGCCTCCAACTCTGGAGTTTCCACTAAAGCAAATGTATTATTGTTTTAGGCTGCTGTGATTTAGAACATACATAAACACAAAAGGATGCTGGAAGGGTCTGGCCAGCTTGGCAAATAGAATCATGGAATGATTTGGATTGGAAAAGACCTTAAACCCCATCTCATTCCAACCCATTGCCATGGGCAGGGACATTTCCCACTAGACCAGGTTGCTCCAAGCCTCATCCAGCTTGGATTTGGACACTTCCAGGGATGGGGAACCACCAGTGGGTTGTGGGTCTTCCCTTGGGTGGGGAGAGGAGGGGTGTGTGAGTATCTGAGCTCATTTAAAGGAATAGATTTCTGTATCAACAATGTGTAGTAACCAGCTTGATAAAACTGCAGTGGAAACAAGCTGTAGTTAGGACTTACAAAAACAGCAGTCTCATTCCAGCAGTGCAAGTATCCTGTTTTTCAGACATGGCTGATTAGAAATAGAAAAACTGGCCCCTTTATTTCATCAGCTTAAGGATGGAATAACAGTGTAAAGGCAGCACTGCTCGTTGTTTCAGTGCTGATCATTCCTGGCAGAATTCTCTCTTATCAGCAATTTAAAACCACACATTTGGGATTGAAAACCTTTTATGTTTGCTCCCGTGGACTTCTGAAGAGTCGTTGTCTCTAAAGATAAAATTAGAGAGCTTGATAACTTAAAGGGTGGAGGAAAGCAAACAGAATTATTCTGG
This sequence comes from Agelaius tricolor, assembly GCF_023055355.1. Lineage (NCBI taxonomy): Eukaryota > Metazoa > Chordata > Aves > Passeriformes > Icteridae > Agelaius > Agelaius tricolor. The sequence continues at coordinate 3,759,550 of NW_027269265.1, forward strand.
AATGAAGTGTCATAGGGAATATGTGACTTCACCTTTTAACAACTATTTTTGGTGGTTTTAAATATTTAAAAGCTTACCTGCAGCTGCCACAGCTCTGTGCTTGCCAGCACTGAGAAACGGGGGAGTCTGTGGGTGGGGACTGGGCTCTGGTTCATCTTCAAAGCAATTTCTGCTGGGAAGCCTTGTTCTAATTGTAGGAGCTAGAGATGAAATGTGCTGCTGATGTGCAGGGAAGAAGCTGTGATTGCCTGAAAGTTCATTCTCAATGTCCACAGCAAAGGGCGTGTGAGGTGGGGGCTCGTTTTTTCCAAGTGACACTTTCAGGTAAGGCTCATTGCTAAAATGGCTTTTGAAATGAAAGTTCTCTTCCCTGCTGCTGGAAAACTCTGAGGCAGGTGGCAGCTGGTCTCATGGAGTTTGCAGAGCTCTTTATAGCTGTCTGAAGTTATTAGATGAAGGTTTTCTTTAAATCCAGATCCATTAAAACATGTGCAATGAACTGAATGCTGAATTCAAATGAGGCAATTATTCTGGCAGTAAAACTTCTGACTAAGGCATAATTTTGTTATGTAAATTATAACTTTTCAACCTTAAATGGTATTGTTGGCTTAGCCAGGGACTAACTGAAACATAGGAAATATAACCTTAAACAAGAAATCTGTAGTAGGTGAGGCAGAACTTTACTCTTTGTCTTTCTCCATGGAGCAGAAATAGCTGGGAGCAGCTGAACCAACTCTGCTGGCTGAACATGTCCCCTGAGCCTGTTGGGGTAACCAGTTTGGTGCTGGTTTTATTCACATAATTCCTGCTCTCACCTCCATTTGCAGCTTCTCTTAATGAAGGGTGTTGAGCTGATTGTCCTGCTGGATTCCTGAAAACTGCTTGAAGAAAGCCTTTTAAAAACAAGCTCAGCTCATCTTTCAAACACCTTGGCACAAAACTCGTGAATGAAATTTGATCTTCTGCTCCTGGCTCAGGAGATTTCAGCATGCAAAGCCGTGTTTTAATTGTATTCACCTCCTCTCCCCAGGGTACGGTGGCGAGCAGGCACTGGAGCCTTTCCCTCCCTAGTCTGGGAAATGTCCTTCTGGAAGGGAAGGGAGGGGAAGGCTGCAGGCACTGCTCTCTGCAGCACTTTGCTGCAGTGCTTCACCTGCTGCTCTTCTGGGCTGGCCTTTGGCCAGGTCACCTCAGTGGCCTGACCCTGCTTCACTGTGAAGTGCAACCAGAGTGAGGCAGCCCCTGTGAAAAATGAGGCCAAAGCAAACTCCAGCAGCCTCATTTTCCCATTTTTCTCTCCATGCATCTATTTCAACGCCCTGAAGTTCTATTTTTATGAGATTATTTTAGTTTTTAGCATCCGACTGAGGAGGCAAACAAAGTAGCTCAGTTGCATTTTGCAGAGGAGACTAAACTGGGAGGTGACCCAATTCCAAGGAGCTGGAATTGGCACACAGGCAGAGAATTAACCCAGGGGTGGGTGGGTGTGTCTGCAGCACTGGGAGCTCTTACCCCACAGTCTCTGGGTGAAATGCAGGTGGTTTTGGCATTGTCTGGTTGCAAGAGCCAGGTGATGATCTCCCTAAAAAATCCAGAGGGAAGGAACCTACATCTGCCTTTCCAGCAGCTGCTTCCTGGCCTTCAAAGCCCTGCTTGGACCAAAGAGGTGTAGAAAGGTGAACTGAGCCCTTCCTCTTGGTGTACCTGCCCAAAATCTCTGTGCCTGCCCTCCCTTGTTGTCACTGGAGCCAGAAGGAGGAACCAGGGAAAGCAGTCTTCAGCTGCTTCTAGTCCTGGAGGCTTCCCCTGCTTGGGCAACATCACTTATACATTTGTTGGACTTTATAGACCAACAAATTGAGGTTTTTAGTTAAAAGTTGGTTTTAGGCTAGAAACCTACAAAGTTGCCACACTTAAACAACTCTCTTGGTGTTGGCTCTCAAGGGGAACATGTTCAGTGGCTGTGTCTGTGCCAGCTCATGATGAACCTGGCATTGAACCTGCTGCTCTTGCCTCCTGAGCACAGATCATCCCTGAAGTGGAGGCCTTGGAGTGCAACACCTCAAAGATTACCATGGAAACATAACCTGTAGTTAGTTCTGTAACGTGCTTGTGAGATGCTCCCGGGAGAAGAGCTTGGAGTCTCCTGGTGGTTGCATCCTGTGTGCAGTTCCCCAGGCTCTGCTGTTCCTGAGCTTGGAAGGGAAGGTGACTGTGGAGGTGTGACAGGACAGAGGAGTCTTGGATGCTGTCAGCAGCATCCAGGGGGTTCTTCACAGCTCTGGAATTCCTGAGTGTAAAATCCCATCCTTGAGAGGGGGTGTCCTCAGCTGGATGTCATGCTGCTGTCACTTTGGGGGGGCATTGATGTATAACAGAAGGACCCTTATGGCAAAGTCACCAAATTTGCCATTATCAATATGCTGAAGGAAAGGTTTCATTGCCCAGAGAAGCTGTGGCTGCTTCATCCCTGGATGGGTTGGATGGGACTTGGAGCAACCTGAGACAGTGAAAGGTGTCCTGCCCATGGAAGGAAGTAGAACAAAATGAGCTTTAAGGTCCTTTCCAGCCCAAACCACTGTGTGATTTTGGGTGATAGGAGGAGATTAGATATCCCTTGGGATCTCTGATTAATATAATTACTCTTGCTAATTTCTCTTTTGAGCTTTAACCACATTTTATCTACTGAAAAGAGTGTGTGTGGTAGCTGATGTCCAGATAAAGCCTGTGACCCGTGTGTGCCTTGCCTTGGATCAAGGAATGAACAGGCAGAAGGATGGCTCTAGCTCAAGAATGAACCACTAGCTATGTTTTCACAACTGATACAGCTTAAACTGTAGGGTTTCTCCTTGCAACTGCCTGGAAACAGATTTCTCTAATGGGAAGTTCTCTCCTACTGCAGGAAGTTCTTCATGGGTGGATATTGCAGCCTTGGTGGCTCCTTTACTTTCTCATGTGGTTCCTCTTGAGGTGTGGGCTGGTGCCTGCTCTGGGCCACCTTCTCTAATTCCAGACAGGCATATTTTGCAACTATAACTTCTTCCCTCTCTGTTTTTCCAGGGTTTCTGGTATGCACTTAAAGCCATATCTCAAGTTACAGAAGAAAGAGCGATCCCCAGAAATAAGCCAGGATTCCCTCCGAGGCCACCAGGAACCAGCACAAGGAGAAAAATTCACCAACTGCACCAAACTGAGCGTTTTCCCAAAACCCTCCCTGGTGGCTCCATCTCAAAAGCTTCTGGGGTTTATTTATCCAAATACTATGTGCAATATGAACGGGAAAGGCCCGGCGGACGCTCCGAGTGCAAGGGACAAGAAGAACTCCCTGTCTGCCACCATCCACCAGGGAGAAGAAGGGGAAGGACCTCTGGATGTGTGGGCTGTGGTGAAACCTGGCAACACCAAGGAGAAAATCGCCTTCTTCGCAGCCCAGCAGTGCAGCAGCGGCACCCGCACGGGCTCCATGAAAATCAAGAGCACGTGGGACATCGATGGGAGAACGGCCAAACGCAGGAAAAAATCGGTGGATCTTAAAAAAGCCAAAATCCAACTGGAAAGAATGAGGGAGGCCAACTCCAGGTGCTCCCAGCCGGAACCGTTCGCCTGTGGCATCGAGCACTGCTCGGTGCACTCGGGCGGCGACGGCACCGAGGGCGCCTTCCCGGGCCGCTCGCTGTCTGTCATAGAGATGGTGGCTTTCCTGGAGCAGCGGGCCAGCGCCCTGCTGGTGGACTGTGCCAAGACCTGCACGGCCACCAGGCTGAGCTCCCAGCCCAGGGCCACCCTGCCCAGCCCCGAGCCCTTGTCCCCGGGCGGGGCGGGCGAGGCGGAGCCGCAGGGCGAGCCCGTGCGCGTGCTGGACATGGTGGCCAGGCTGGAGTCCGAGTGCCTGAGGCGGCAGAGCGAGGCCGGGAGCCTCTCCCGCAACAACAGCTTCCGCAGGAACGTGGGCAGGGTGCTCCTGGCCAGCGGCACCCAGGCCGAGGGGGACGTGGGGAAGGGGGTCCCGCCCCGGGGGGACGGCACGGGGCAGGCAGGGGTGGCAGAGGCCGGGTACGGAGGTCGCTGCGGCCCCCTGGGTGACACCGAGCTGTGGGATGGCGCTGCCTCTGCCCAGCAGCCGTTTCCTTCGGGGCTGGATACCCGCGTGGGGAATGTGAATTCGGGACTTGCCCGGGCGGTGTTGGCCATGACAGCTGGCAGGAGTGACGCTGAAACGCGGATGGAGCCCCCCGGGGCTCTGCTGGCCCCGTGTCCCGCTGCTGCTGCCAGGCTGCCGCCGGATCCCCTGCAGAGCAAGAACGCGACTGTTGATTGTACGGCGAAAGAGCCTGTAATTTTCCCAAAGCATCCTGCTAGGAAGGAGCCCTTGTGCATCAGTATATCGGTCACCAAGACAGAGGAAGGGTGCAGGAAGGAGAAGCTCTCCGGTTCTGGTGAGGATTCACTGCCAGGGAGGCTGTTTTTCCTCCAGGGTGAGCAGCCTGCTGCTCACGAGCAACAGCCACGGCGGGAGAGTCCCCAGGAGAAGCCGGGGGAAGTAGCCCAAAACGAGGATGAGGATGCTCTGGCATCTGGTAGGCCGTGTGTCAGAAGCAGTGTCCCTACAGAGCCATCGGCCCCTTCTGTCCCTGCCACAGAAGGGGCTTTGCAAGTACTTGATGCCTCCTGCCTAAAGCGGCAGGTTTCACATGACTTTCTGGAGACCAGGTTTAAAATCCAGCAGCTCTTGGAGCCTCAGCAGTACATGGCCTTCTTGCCTCACCACATCATCGTGAAGATCTTTGGGTTGCTTCCCACCAGGAGCCTGGTTGCCCTAAAATGCACTTGCTACTACTTCAAGTTCATCATTGAGTACTACAACATCAGGCCGGCCGACTCGCGCTGGGTGCGCGACCCTCGCTACCGGGAGGACCCCTGCAAGCAGTGCAAGAAGAAATACGTCAAGGGGGACGTGTCCCTGTGCAGGTGGCACCCCAAGCCCTACTGCCAGGCCCTGCCCTACGGGCCTGGCTACTGGATGTGCTGTCACCGCTCCCAGAAGGGCATCCCTGGCTGTAAGCTGGGTCTCCATGACAATCACTGGGTCCCTGCCTGCCACAGCTTTAACCGCGCCATCCACAAGAAAACCCGAGGGGCTGGAGCAGAGGTGGAAGAGGAATATTAGTGCACAAACACTTTCCTGCAAGATTGAGATTGTTTGGGAGAGGAGGAGGAGGAGATTCTCATGCCTTGTGCTGTTTACAGTGTATATAATTGTCGTGATTTTTTTTTTTTTCTCCACAGGGCTATGAAACTGCACATACTCAAACACAAGAGCCTTTACCTTTTAGATTAAAAGAGAGCTTTTAGTCCATCTCTGTAAATAACACTATAAAAACTAATTGTACATACAGAGTCTACAGCTGGCTGAACAAGGTAACCCCTACAATGCAGCTATCCCAGTGTTGCGGCTATAGGTGTGTGTGTTTTTAAGTGTCTTGTTTCAAAATCTGTATATCCTGTATAATATATGAATGTTTCTGAGAAGAAACTCTAAATAGGTAAAGGTCAACTTGTTTAAAGAAGCTGCAGACAACTTAACTGGACAACCTGAAACTTAGACTATAGAACAGATCCATTATAGTAGCGTGGCAGTGGATTAAAAAAAGAAAAAAAGAAAAGAGAGGAATATTATTGTATAGTCAGAATATAAAAAAAGTTCTTGTCTACCTTACCCATGTTGTCTGGTTGGGTTTTTTTTTTTTTTTACATGAATAAAATGTGCATTCTAGATCTGCCTTACCAGACTTTCTCTTGTAAGACTTTTGCCCCAAAATAAAAAATGCTGTAAAACACGTGGCAGAAACTTGGTGCTGTGCTGTAGTTCAGACGTGCAATGTGCTTTCTCTAGGAAACCTCTCCTCCTACTAACAAAGGAACAAAACACCCCCCAAATCTCTAGTACTTGGAGAACTCCCTGCTGTAACAATCAGAGATTCCAGCTTTTCCTTCTGCCTGCAGCAGAGGCTTCTTTCCTTGGGAATTCTGGTGCTAGGTGCACTTTCTGGTCCTCCTGCTCCTTGGCTCTTGTGTGGGCACCTGTGCTGTTCCCTGGATGCTGGAGGATGGAGTGTGGGTCCAGCAGGATGAGTGTGGAGTTGCCTTGGCTCTGTGATGTGCTGCAAGCTTTCCTATCAGCTCTGGATGGAATTTTTTCCTTGCAAGAAGACTCTTGCAGTGCTTTGCCTGCCCTGCTGCAGCCCTGGCCTCTCCCTCTGCCGTGGGTTGGTGCTTTCCAGGGGAGCTGCAGAGCTTTGTGTCGGATGAGCGGCGCTTCCTCGCACTGAGAATGGGAGCACAGAGTGTGGCATCCATGGCAGAGTTTCCCTGGATCCTTTCCTGTCCTGCAGTGCTGTGAGCCAGACCTCAGCCTCCTGCTGCAGCCCTCGCAGGGTGGAGGGTTTGGAAGCCTGGGAATGGACCCTGGCCAGGGGAGCAGCTCAGCCAGGGGAGCAGCGGCCGCGTTCCCGGAGCCCAGCAGAGCGTGGCAGCCCCGCCTTTGCCCTGGCCACATCCCTCCCGTGCCCCTCTTGGTGCTGTTGCTGTTCCTCTGCCCCTTCTCAGGGCACAGATGGACTCCTGGCTCTCACCATTCCAAATCTCTGACCTGGTGCAAGAAGAGCCGGTGCCACCTTCCCATGGGGTCACCTCTGCTCTGCAACCCCAAGGAGCTGCTGGAAAGGGCAGGGATGGGGTGGCCCTGCCCCTGGCTCATCCTGTTCTCTGTCCTTTGCTGTGGAAAGCTGCTGGCTGTGGGGCCAGGCTGGGCCAGCCACCTCCACCTGCCCTGGGCTCACAGGGAGTGACTCACCTGGTTTGGAGCATGAGGAGGACAAAAGGCTTTGAAGGCTTTTGTTCTTTCCTTTAACAGTGGGAGAAGGAAAATCAAGCCCTGACAGCCTGAAATGTGGGTTTGGTGAGCTCAGGCTTTTCAGGGAAGTTTAAAGGATGTGCTGGGTTTATATTTTGCCTTCACCTGCTCCTGCCACCCACCGGGTGTCATCCACCCCTCCCCGAGCTGCTCAGCCTCCCTGCACTGCAGACATGATGACAACCAGGAGGAATGAAATTAGGAATCTAAAAGAAGGGTGTGGCCACCTTGTAACCGGCTGGGAAGAGGGAGAGGAAGAGCAGGATCCCTCCTTAACCCCTGACTTCATCCCCTAACGGGGCTCAGGCTTCACCCAAAGTCCCCTCTGCTCCCTCAGCTGCACCTGGACCAGCAGCACAAACAAGCCCCAGGCCGTTGTTTTGCCAAAGCCATCGGCATCAAAAGCCTTCAGCTTAATTCTGATGAGGGGAAAAGGGAAAGAAGCTGCTTTCCTGCTCCCCCACCCAAGACTCTGGAAAACTTGAGGCTGACAGCAACAAGGAAAGTCCCTGCAAGGCTGGAATGGAGTGGCAGAGGAAAATATTTTGTAATTAGATAAGGGGCCAGTGAGGTCATTTTATTTGGAACAGGGTGTGAGATTTTGGTCACCTTTGTTGAACAAGGGGAAAAATGAGGATAAAATAATATCATGAGGCTATTTTGTTCTTGGAGCAGGTAAAGCCAGAGGACAACTTGCTGCCTCCCCTACCCCATCCCTGCCCCCAGGCTGGCTGGGGAGCATGGGCTGGTTTATACATCATTTATTACATTGTCTGCTGGAACTGTCCCTCCTGCACAGCATTGCTGTTAAAAATTGTTTCACAGAGCAAGCTTTTACATCCAGAAATGAGTTGGTTCTGAGTGTTGCCATGCTGAGCTGCCTGCAGGCATTTTTTTTTTTTCTCCTGTAACATTGTAAAATGCAGATTTCTGTTTCCTTAAGGGATGGTTCAGGGAAAAGCCAAGGTCTGATGAATGTTAGGGTTTTGGGTTAATTGGAAGCAATTAAAAAAAAAAAATAAAATCCAGTGTTGGATTTACAAAGTTCAGTGTTTAGAACTGAGGATGAAGGACTGCACCATGTGCTTGACTTCCCTGCCTGGGAGCATTTGGAGTGTCTGGACTGAATTTCCAGATAGGCCTGCAAAGAAGTTGTAATAACATTTCCATTGTCCATAAGCTTCCAGTTTTCACCAAGCTCTGGGGCTCTCCTGGCATGGACAGCACTGTGGAAGCTGCCTGTGGCTGAGCCTTGTGGTTGGGCTCTTGCTCCATCCTGGCTGTTTCTGAAGCAGCTTTTCCCTTTGCTGGGCCCTGTTCCCTGTGGAGAAACCCTGGGATGCTGCAGCAGAGCTCAGTTCCTTGGGTTGGACCCAGGTCCTGCAGCCCCTGCCCCGTGCAGCCCCTGCAGCTGTTGGGAAGGCCATGGAAAAGCTCCAGGGCTGGAGCTCCTCTGCTCTGAGCCAGGCTGGGAGAGCTGGGAATGTTCCCCTGGAGAGGAGAAGGCTCCAGGGAGAGCTCAGAGCCCCTGGCAGGGCCTGAAGGGGCTCCAGGAGAGCTGGAGAGGGACTGGGGACAAGGGATGGAGGGACAGGAGCCAGGGAATGGCTCCCACTGCCAGAGGGCAGGGATGGATGGGGGACTGAGAAAAAAATTCTTGTCAAGGTGCTGAGGCCCTGGCACAGGGTGCCCAGAGCAGCTGTGGCTGCCCCTGGATCCCTGGCAGTGTCCCAGGCCAGGTTGGACAGGGCTTGGAGCAGCCTGGGACAGTGGAAGGTGTCCCTGCCATGGCAGAGGATGGAACAAGGTCCCTTCTTGGGGGATCTTTAAGGTCCCTTCCAACCCAAACCATTCTGTGATTTCACAGCTGCACAAAACTGCACTGACAGATCCAACCTGAGGCTGAACTGCCACTTCTTGCACGGTGGAAATGGTGCTGAAGCCTCACCTGGGGCTGTTTCCCCTTCCCACCTGCCTTTGGCTGGTCCAGGCAGTGCTGGTGTAGGGACAGGTGAGGCCATTTTCAGCTGCTCTCCTGCCACAAACCAGAGTGGGCAGAGGACAAAAGCTGCTGGTGCTGCCTGAGCAGAATTGGCCTGAGCATTGTCTGCAGGAGCTGAGCTCAGGCCCAGACCTGGCTTTGCCCTGGCCATGAGCTGACTGTGCTGTGAGCAATCACAGGGCCATGGGTGCTCCCCATCCCATAACCACAAGAAAGGCAGTGGGAGGGGTTGTTTGTCCTCCACTGTCTGTCCACAGCAGCCTGTGAACCACCAGAGCCCCTGGGCATCCCTGGGCCCTTTCCCATGCCTGGCACTCTGACACTGCTTCACTTGAACAACTCCATCCCTCAAAAGATGGATGGGCACCTTCCTGCATCCTGAAATGAGCCTGGAACGAGGAGCTTTGCTTGCAGGAGGAATCCACCACCTGCAGAAACATCCCCAGCCAGGCTCACCCAAGAGGTTTACATGTACATAGAGGGGTGTGGGTGTGTGTGTGTGCTGTGCAGGACTCCACCCCCTGCTCCCATGGAGATGCAGTTATTTTATGTAAGAGTATTTTTCTAGAATGGGTATTGCTTATTCCACCTCTGTATGACTGATTGCACTGTAACAGGTCTGGTCCCTGTGATGCTTCCAAGGCTGGAAATTCTTGTGTACTTTGCCCAGCACGGTGAAAAACAAACCACACAGAAGTAACAGTCATAAATATACAACTTTAAAAAAATTACTGTTAAAGATTTATTGCAATAATACAATAAAATTTAGAAGAAAAAAAAAAAAACAAAACAAAACCAAAAAAAAAACCAACCCAAAAAAACCAAACCATTTGTGTTTAGTTACATCTTAAGTCTGGAAGTTGTGAGAGGGGGGCCGTGAGTTTCCCCAGGTGAAAAAGCCACCCTGGGTGTTCCACCTGAGACCCTGCACAGGCACCTGATTTTCAGCACAGGGCTGGGCCCTGCAATCAGGCTCTTCCTTGGCAGCCCAAATTGGCCACCCCAGGTCACTGCTCACCACCAGAAGTCCCGGCCAGAACTGAAATTCCCATGTTCATGCTACACAAAAAGTTTTGTAAACTCTCAGCTGGCTGCCTTCAAATATTTATAATTATGGATATTCCTGCCCTCCCTCCCTCCCTCACCCCCCCAAATAACCTGGGAAACGAATCCTGGTGATTGCACTCAAGGTTTGGACACACACAATTCTTCCTCAGCTACACATGTGCAAAACACTTTTAAAAAAACCACCACAACTTTGTGTTCTGTTACAAAAAAAGGTTCCATGAAAAGCCCCACCCCAACACATTTGAACACCCCCACGGTGCCCTTGTGCACTCTCAGAGTATGACACGGTTGCAAATAAATTATTTTGGAAAACATGGATAGGAAGAATATGGCTTAGAAAAGTTATTGTGTTGGATTTTCTTTCCCTAAGTTCAGTGACAGTGCACGAAGCTGAGTCATGGCCTGACCTTCTGGGGCTCAAAGCACAAAGGCAGCAATGAAAAAGGGACTGAAATGCCTATTAAAAAACAACAACAAAAAAGGGATTTAGATGGTGGGGTCCAGTGCAAAATACACAGGGAAGCAGAAGGGGCTGGGCTGTGAGCCCAGTTTCCAATACTGGCGTGTGCTGGTTGCTCAGAGCTGTGAGTGCTAAAGTGCTGTGAGCCAAGAGAGCCCAGAGCCCAGCCTGGCAGCGGGGCAGGGGCCATGGCCCCCATCAGCTGCAGCAGCCCAGGGGCCTGGGCTGTTCTCCTGAAACAAACCCAACTCTTGGAGCAGAGCAGCGGCAGGAGCGAGGCTGGCGTTGTCTGACAACGTGCGGAGTTAAGGGTCTTTGGTTTAAAAAAAAAAATAAGAGAAAAAGAAAAATGAGGAGAAACTACTGACACCAGATGCCCAGCTCAGGGCTAAAGAGAAGCAGCTGCCATGGAGGGGTGGGTGGCACGTGGGTGTCACTGCCACACCTGGCTTCCCACCCCTCCTGCGTGGGGACAGAGGCAGCACTGGCCAGCCTGGAGAGGGAGACAGAAATGCACCACAAAACACCCTGTGAGGTGGCTGGGAAAGCCAGCCCTGGAGCTGGGAGCAGGCAGGGATGTGGCCTCTGTCACCACGTCCTGGTCAGGAGCTGTGTCCCCAGGAGCTGAGGGGCAGGGGCAGAAATCCTCCCTCGTGGAGGGAGGGCAGGAGGCTCTTCCTTGGCTGGCCCTGTGGAGGAACTGTCCCAGCTCTAAATGTAAACGTTGGAAGCTCTGCTGAGCAAACCCCCCGTGGGTGTCCCCTCCTGCAGGGCAGAGGAAGAGGAGGAGCCCTTGCTGACCAAGTCACCTTTCAGCACTCACCTCCTGGGGTTCCACGAGCCAGCTGTGCCAGGGGAACCAAACCAACTTCTTGGCAGTCAGTAAACAACAAACCCCACCACGAACATACAATAAAATAGGGTTAAAAACACATGTAGTGTGGAGAGCACGTGACTTCACCAAACTGGCTTGAAATGGGGTTTTTCTAATGCTAAAAAGTGGCAACATGGTGTGGTAACCGATGGATATTATTGCAACAATGCAATTCTGTATCAGCATCCAATGTGGGTCTAGCAAGAGAATGTCCAGTGTTTCTTTGGTGCATGGTATTAAGAGTACAGAGCTTGTGTGCCTCAGCACAACACAAAACTTCTACACCTACCAGTGGAAACAGCATGAAACAAGCCAGTTTTCTATGGCAAAACTGGGTAAAGATTCACAACCAAATCTAAACCAAGAGCAATTTGCTGTGTGAATTCCCCGTCCATGCTGATCATTTGTATTAAAAATATGGCAACAGAGATTAGAAAACATGTTAAAAATGCATAATTTTCATGTCCTGAATGAAAAAAATTTAGAAATGCGCATTTTTGCATTATGCAAGACAGATTTAAAACACACACACACACAAAGGAAAACCCTGTAAGGAGTTAAGAAAGTGGGAACTGCATTTGCACCACTGTCCAGACCGCACCCTGAGCAGCCTTCCTGATCCAAACACTCCAAAATCTGTTTCTTCTTCAGAAAGTAGAGCTGGAGGTGGCTGGGTCCTTTGCCAATCCTCGATGCAGACAGAACCGAGACACGAGGTGCCCTGGCAGGATCCGTCGGGAGCACGGAGCTCATTTACAAAACGGGGCTCTCGCAGTCGTCTTGGGGAAATAAAAAGGTTTTCTCCGGTTTACAAAACGAAGTCTGACCTTTCCTTTGTTCCAGGCACTACTTAACAGAATAGGTAAAGGTTGATCACAGCCCAGTCAGGGAGGGGTTCCTGGCACAGCCCGCTAGCGGTGCCCGGTGTAGGCCTTGAGCCACGAGGTGACCGAGGCGGCGGCCGACGAGATCATCCCGCCCGCGCTGCTGCTGGCGATGGGCTGGGACGCCTGGGTGCTCTGGCTCTGCAGCATCTCCACCTGCTGAGAGGGGATGTCACAGAACCTGGGGCTGGGCAGGTTCTCCCAGTCCGTGCCCAGGTCCGTCTCCTCGTCGCTCACGCGCTCGTCGCCGCTCTCGTCCGTCTCGCCCGCCGCGCTCGGCTCCACAAACTCCATGGAGTCCTCCAGGTCGGCGCTGATTTCAAAGGGGCCGGACCTGTGGGGGGGACCCCATCAGTGCCTCTGTTCTCCCACCCACAGCAGCCTGCACTGCCAGGCACAGCAGAAATGGAGTGCCCTGTCTCTATCAGCTGGCACAGGGAGCTTGGTGTCACCCCCTTGGATGTAACACAAACACCTGGCCCAGGAAGGGCCAGGGAACGGTGGGAGGGAGAGCAGTTCTGCTCTGGCAGGGAGAGGAACACAGAGCAGAGAAAGCTACTGGTGATAACTCAGGGCTCCACTGGGGGAATCCTGCCTTGATGAGGAGCAGCTTTAATTTCCAACACCAAGAGAGCTCAGCTCTGTCAGGCTGAACCTGCAACTCCCAGGTCTGGCACAACCAGAGAGACTTCAGAGTCTCATCAGTGGAGATTTCCCACTCTGCCCCAAGAACACCTCAAGCTCTTTCTCACTCTGAGGTTGGCCAGACACTGGAACAGCCCAGAGAGGCTGAGGGGTCTCCCCTGGAGGCACTCCAAACACAGAATCACAAGAGTAGCTCAGGTTGGAAGTCACCACAGTGGCTCATCTGGTCCAATCTCATCATCCCAGAGCACAGGGCACAGGATTGTGCCCAGATGGCTCTGGAATGTCCCCAGTGAGGGAGGCTCCACACCCTCTCTGGTCTCTGCTCAGGGCTCAGTCACTGCACAGAGAAGTTCTTCCTCAGGTTCAGGTGGAACTTGTGGGCCTCAGCTCCTGCTGGTTGCTCTGGTGCCATTGCTGGGCCCCTGGAGCAGAGCCTGCTCTGTCTCTGAGCCCTCCCTGCAGGCAGGGACAGACAAGGATCGGGTCCCCTCTGGAGCGGTCCAGCCCCAGCTCCCTCAGCCTCTCCTAGCAGGGCCATGGGTTGGATCCCCAGGGTCCTGCAGGGTCCCAGCTGTGCTGTGACTCAGAGTTCCCTGCTGCCACTGCCTGGTGGGAGAGGCGATTGCATCCTGCCCATCCCACTGCTTTGGGCTGCCTGTATTCCATGGAAAAAGGAAGATTCCCCACAGCAAGCAGAGTGCCTGACAGAGCTCACTCCAAGCCATAAACTGCCCTGTGAACACGAGCAGGAATTTGATGGAATCATGGAATCATTTAGGTTGGAAACGACCCCCAAGATAACCGAGTCCCACCATTAAACACAGTGACCATTTAACACAGGCAAGAGTTTATCCAGCCTTAGTGGGAGAAGGAGCCTTAAGCAGTGATTTGTCATGGGAAATATTAATCCAGATAATTAAAGCTTGGTAAAATTATAAGCATATGAAAGCAGCAGCATATAAAGGAGATTGTCAGGCAACCACAGGCTTAGGTATCTAAAGGAAAACAAAGAGAGCTGGTTGTTGCAAACTTTGCAGCCAGCTGAGAAATGAAAGGCAAACACTCCTTCATAATCTGGAAAGCAATGGGAGCTCTGCCTCCTGGCAAAGCCTTCTGCTTAACAAGGCAACACAAGAAGGAGTCATCAGGGCTGAGGCCAGAAGGGACCATTAGATCATCTCAAGTGACCTCCTCTCTCTAACAAAGGCCATTGAGTCCCACCCTTCTCCCTGTCCTGAGCCCAGCAACTCCTGCCTGATGACAGCATCCATCCCAGAACCTCATCCAGCCTTGAGAGGATGACAGAAGGAAACAGAATCCCCACCTTCATTACTGTGGGTAATTATTGTCTCTGCTAAGTGCATGTGCCTCATTTCAACCAGCTCAGACTCTCTGCTCCCAGTGGTGTCTGTAAAGCCACTCAGCAGCCTGGTGGGTACCTTACCCAGCTCTCCTGTGACCCTTTCTTTTACTCTCTGCACCCAGCTGATGCATGGGGAGCTCTGGGACACCTGCACAGGTGCCCACTGCAGCCCTGCACCCTTCAGAGCAGCTGCTTTCCTTTGAGGACACAGCTCTCCATCCTCTGGCTATTTCCAGCACTCTATTTCAGGCAGCAAGCACAGATTTTTTTGTCCAAAATCTTCTACAAAGATGTGGCTCCCCATGTCTGTGGGCTGGCTCAGTAGGGATAGATGCAGAGAACACAAGGAAGTGGGAACAGGCAGCTCCTCTTAGTGGCACTGCAGGTTTTTGAATAAAACCAGATCCGTACAAGAGAACAAAGCAGAAAAGCAGATTTCAGAACATCACTCACTGTGTTTAAGGGGGGAATAAAACATCAGGCACATCAAACAAATATTTGCAGACTGTCTTGGGCACAAGTGACTTGTGTCTGGGTTATCCCAATGGGGAAATCGGTGTTGTTTGCTTTCTTATATTTAACTTGTAAAAAAAAAGAAATAAATTATTAAACCTGGGGTGTGCATGCCAGAACTGATGTTCTTTTCATCACGTTCTAAGCTAAGGGAACAGTTGTCTTTAATCTTAATTTACATATAAATGAGTATTATTTAAAGGGTCAGCTTTGGTCTAGGCAGTTCATTGACTGGAAGTATTCTGGGAAAGGTTGGCCTGGGATTCTTTTCAGGGTTTGTATTTCTGGATGCTCTCAGGTATTTGCATGTTGGCAAGGCGTGGGCAGGGTCACACTTGGAGCATGGCAAAGCTGCCTGGCATTTGTGCTGCTGTTCCCTGGAGGGAAGGAGTTCCTGCTGCTGGCTGTAGGGGAAATGAGTCCATCATCAGCTGCAAAGCCTCCAGCTGAGCCTGCCATAGGCAGGAGCAAACAGCAAACACACATCTGTAAATTTAATTCCCTACTCAGGAGCCTCTTTTTCTGTCCAGTCTTTCCTCCTCCTGGACCTACCCTGATTTCTGTGCTGAGGACTGATCTATAGGCACAGCAGAAGAGAATTTCCCTCACAAGTAACAAGGCAAAGGCATCAGTTCCAAAGGGATTCAGCCAGAGGAGAGTTCACATTTTGCTTTTCTTACCTGCCCAAGTTCTCGGTGTCTGGGCTGACCAGGTACATGAGGTTCCTGAGGGTATGCAGGGGGTGCAACAGATCTAAATTTACATGCTGACACAGGGAAGGGAAAAAATAAAACATGATCAGGTCCTGAAGGAAACCAGCAGGCACAGCTGATATTTGAAAAGCTATTTAAAGATATGAAATGTGCACCCCCCCTACCTGAGAGAAGCAGAGGTGGAGGATATTAGCATTCAGCTTCTTCACTGCCCGTGTGAACCTGTGTCTGCTGAGATTCTCTCCACAGAATTCACTGTTAAAACACCACACACACAAAACCACACAGAAAAACAAAATGCTGTGAAAATACATTTGCTGGAGACATCAGCATTCCATGCCCTGGCTTCCTAACAAATCCTGCAGTAAAAATCCTCGCAGCGAGCACTTGTTCAAAGTCTGCAGCCAGTTCTAGAGTGCTGAGGGGATTAATTTTAAACCTAGCAGGACTGTGAGCATTTTGTCAACAAGCTCTGCTTGCCCTGGCCTCACCATTTTCCACAGGACAGGTGGTGTGAACTGTAGGGAACTCAGATCCACCTGAGCCAAACTGTTTCAGATCTCCTTTAAAGTCTTGCATCATTTCCTGTTCCCAACCTTTTCCTTCTGTGAGGGCTGAACACCCAAAGAGAATCAGAGAATCACAGAATGGTTTGGGTTGGAAGAGACTTTCAGATCATCTGGTTCCAACCCCTCAGCCACAGGGTGGGAAAAAGCTGAAACTCTGCACAACTTTTGTGTCCTCACTTTGACAACCACTGTTTTAAAACACTTAAAAGAATCTCAGCAGCACATCTGGAAGCCCTGGGAGTCTGAGCAGGTCTGCAGCTCCTTCTGTGCAGATCCCAGCTGCTCCACACAGACACCAAAATTCTACCAGTGCTCTGCATCCTATATGGGGTTCACTCCTGGGTTTTTTATCCCATGGGAATGACACTGCTGCCATGCCATGTTACAGCACTTGTCCCACAGCACAGGAGGCAGCAGAGCTGTTCAAGAGCTGCTGGACTGGGCTGGGATTTTGTGAAGCACAGTGGGGTCCAGTGAAATGAAAAGTGCCATTTGTGCACTGCCATATTTCATCTCTCATTTGAGGATGCTGAACATGTCAATTAGAGAGGTGTTACTTTCAACTCTGATGGCTGGTCTCCCTCTCAGGAAGTAAAAAAGGAGGGAGGGACTGTTAACTGTGGTCTAAAATCCTGCTAGCCCTCCCCTAATACAGCACAAAAATCCACAAGCCACCCATGTTATCAAAAGCTGCTCCAATTCATGACTTTTTTTGCTCAAACTGAGGTCACTGATTCCCCTGCTGTATTTTTACTTGCCTGTTGCAGAGCTTCTTGGGAAGATTTACATCAAGTATGAGAGACAAAGTGTTAACGAGCTGAGTTGCATAGCACAATGCAGCACTGATGGTATGAGCAGGGTTATTATGTTCCATATCTGAAAGAAATAAAAACAACATGAAATCTTGGTTTTAAATGAAGTCTTGGTGGGTGTGTTAATATGTTCCTGGAGTCTACTCTGGAATATGTCATTTCTAAGCAAGGAGAACAGCCTGAATCTAGCAATCATTTCCAGTGAAATCTGTCAGAAGCTGGAAGAAAATAGTAATTCTTGGAATTCCTGTTAAGATGATGACATGTGAACTGTGTCAAAACTGTGAATAATTAACTTTCTCTATTTCACTGTGCTGTGCATCCCAGTGAGAATTTCATGCAAAAGAAGATTTCAGCAGACTAGTCATAAAATCACAGAATGCTTTGAGTTGGAAGGGACCTTAAAGACCACCTAGTTTCAACTGGGCAGGGAATCTTCTCCTAAAACCCCTATTCTGGCATTTATTTCTGGCTCAGGCTGAGAACAAACGGACCAGTTTATGCTCCTCAGTGCCTTCTGCTGGCACCCAAAGTGTCCCAGCTGCCTAAACCCACGCCTTGCCCCTTACCAGGTCCCTGTGTAGTCTTCTTCTCCTCCACCCAGCTGTAGTAAGCAGAGTAGTCCCCGTTGTTGGGGAGGATGATCCAGGGCCCCGTGATGCTGATGCTGGTGTCCCCGTTGTGGTCGTCACACACCCACCTCCCGGACAGGTACGTGGTTCTCCGTGCCTCTGCCAGCTTGCTCACAGTGCTGGAGGTCATGGCATTGTCACTCTCTGAGGACACGTCTGCTGGGTCCCTGCAGGCCCCACAGGGGTTGGAGAGAAGTGGGTGGCAATGGAATCAAACACACACTCGGCAGGCACTGAGCTGGGTTTCACCCAGGGCAAAGTGCTTGGAGGAATGCTCCTGTGAAAGTCCTCAGTCCCAAAACTACTTTCATTTGTTCACTGTGGGGTTTTTAATGGGCTGGTTTTGTAGAATCCAGGAATGGTTTGGGTTGGAAAGGACCTTACAGACCACTTCTGCAAAACTCCTCATTCCCAAAACTACTTTCATTTGCTCTGGGATTTTTAATTACCTGTTTTTATAGAATCCTAGAAAGGTTTGGGTTGGAAGGGGCCTTACAGACCATCTCATTCCACCCCTACCATGGGCAGGGACACCTTCCACTATCCCAGGCTGCTCCAAGCCCTGTCCAGCCTGGCCCTGAACACTTCCATGGATGGGGAATCCATATTTTAAGGAAGTTTAACACTGAACATTCAGCTCATATCTCTCAGTGGGGAGATGCAAGCACCTCCAGATTCAGATGTTCTGGGGATGGTATGGATTGGAAAAGACCTTATAAATCACTTCTGCAAAACTCCTCATTCCCAAAACTACTTTCATTTGCTCTGGGATTTTTAATTACCTGTTTTTGTAGAATCCTAGAAAGTTTTGGGTTGGAAGGGACACCTCATCTCATTCCACCCCTACCATGGGCAGGGACACCTTCCACTAGACCAGGCTGCTCCAAGCCCTGTCCAGCCTGGCCCTGAACACTTCCAGGGATGGGGAATATATATTTTAAGGAAATTTAAAATATAAAACTTCCTGGACATTCAGCTCATTTCCCTCAGTGGGGAAATGCAAGCACCTCCAGATTCAGATTCTTCCATCCCAGACCTCCATCTGTGGGTGAGAACACAACTCCTCCTCCTCCTCACAGACCCCAAGGGAGCCAGACTACCTACCTAAGACTGACACAACTCCCTTCTGGGTGCCTAAAACCAAGCAAAAGGATCCCCAAAGGCCAAGGCTGCCATACCTCATGCTTGTCTTCACCTCCTCCATGGGGAAGATGACCGAGGTCAGCTCCAGGATGTGCGCGCGCCGCAGGTTGGCCAGGTGCTCGTACTGCGTTTTCAGGTCGTAGGTTTTCTTCTCCACCAGGTCTCCCAGTTTCCTGTTGTGTTTCTGGATTTTCTCCTTCTTCTCCTGGTGCCTCTGAGCCCTGCGATAATGCTTCTGGTTCTCCTCTTTAATCCTCAGCAGCCCCTCTGTGTCTGTGAGAACAGCAGCAGATGTTATCCCTTGGAAAAGGAGCTGGGAAGTGCTTGCAGGAAAAGCTTGAGAAAAGCTTTATTAATATTTATGGAAAACAAGATCTCTGGCAGCTTCAAACAGAAAACCCTGCTAAACTATTAACTTCTTCCAGCTGCTCAGTGGTACAACTTTTTAATCTCCTCTGAAGATCTCCAAAGAGACTGCAACTGGGATTATTCTTTCCCTATCTTTTACCCAGCTATTTCTGGATTTGGAGCACAAAAGCCAAGATTTCCCAGTTTAATTAAACTCCTGAGCTAATCATCCTGACAGAAATAGCCTGACTGTACACGTTTGCATTGTGCTGGCCAAAAAAGCCCTGCCCTGCTTGCAGCCAAAATCAAGTGCAGATAGCATCTTCATTCACCAGCCCTGGCACCTGTGCTGCTGCTAGTGTGGGTTATTTGGGATTCTCTCATGGATGTGCTCTCACAGCACTTGGATCCCAACAGTGCAGGCTCCTTGTTCCCACAGGGAACATTTGCTCTCTCCCTTTCCACTCACAAATGGGAATTGTGCTCATGGGCTGAAGTGCTGCAACTGCCTGGATTCACTCCACGTGTGTGAGGTTTGGAAAAATACCCTGCAAGAGCATCTTGAAGCATCCAAGGTGGGGCCTGATGATCTTAAAGGTCTTTTGCAACCTTGATGATCCTAAAATCTGCTCATTCAGATATAAAATAAGTAGCTGCAGTAATGAGAGTCAGCCACCTCTGTCTCTTAAAAACACAGGGCAAGATTTCTTGTGCTCTCCCCGAGTGCATGTTTAAAACTCTCCCTGTGCCCTAGTTTGAGGTGTGCCTGCCCCTGCAGACACAGAGGCTGCTCTCTCTGAACATCAGGAATTATTTCCAGTCATCTGATCTGCTGCAATCCATGGTGTGTCTGGTAGGAAGGAAGATCTGGTATGTGGGAGATGCAAAGTCCCAAATTAAAGGAGGTGAGAAAAGCTCCTCCATGAACATAAGAACTAATAATCCTCAGGTTTATATAATATAAATAAGTGACCCCTGTTAGAGGAGCAGTAGAAAAATCCACTTTATTCTGGGCAATGCCAGAATCCCTAATGTGTCAGCTATAACTCCCCTTCCTTTAAGCAGCCCTGTAACATCAACAGAAAATCAATTAACACTTGCAGTCATATTCCCAAACTCTCCCTTTGCAAAAAGAACAGGAGAGAGGCTGAGGAGGAAAAGGTCCAGCTGTTCCATTTTCACATTCATGTTTGACTTGAAAGGCTACTTTTTCAGAGTGAACTCCCTTCCCTGCAGGTCCAACAGCAATTATTTGGGAATAGGGGAGACACTGCACTGAAATTTCCTCTTCAGCAGTCCCAGTGCACAGACAACTGTCCTGCCCTCTGCACAGCACCTCTGCTTTATGACCCAGTTTATGAGGTGATTAAAAATCTGTCCCTAGGAGTATTTCAGGACACCACTGTGTCCCACACACCTGCACTGCCTGATAAATGCAAGCCCAGGCACACTGATCTCTGCCCAGAGAGCTCTGCCAGGGATTTGCAAGCCTGTCTCCTTGAACTGTTCTGCGTGGAAAGAAGGCAAACACAGATTTTAAAACATTATTTTAAGCACCACCAATTATTGAGGTCTCCAGGAGAGTCAAGTCCAAAAGCAGGAACCCAGTGTTCTAGAAATGGTTTTTATTTCAGAAAATTAAACTATGCCACATCCAAGAGCAGAGAAACAACCTTTTCACTCTTTTTAATGTGGACCAAAAGTGACCAAGTTGGATCCTGATCTGTTGGCTACTCACAGCTGGAATTCATTCCTGGTCTCTCTCCAAAAGCAACTGAGCTAACAATAGGTTAGTTGGGCAATAGTCAGCTCAGTTTTTAGGTTACATCTAATCAAATTCACTGTGAGTCAAGAGAAGTTGCAAAAGCTGCAGATAATAAATTCCACAGAACAGTGGGAAAATGGAGAACTCCACTCCCTGGTTGGTCCTAACTCTGCCACCTCCAGAGCAGAGCATTTTGAGAAGAGGTGACTAATTCCTTAAAGTCACATTGATTTCCTCTTCTCCTTTCTTCACAGGCAAAAGACAAAAAGTCATAATCTAATCTCCATAACAATAATCTTCTACCCACTGAAAAGCTTGTTTTTCTTCAACTTCCTCCTCTCTAAACCAAACATGAATTTTCTTAGCTGTTCTATTCAATTTCCAATGCTCAGACTTTCCTCTGATTATTTGTATCTTTCTTAAATTGTTTAAATTGGACACCAGGTTTCCACTGAAGCAACAACAACACCTGGCACAGCAGGATAACTGCTTCCATCTTAAATACAGCACTTACATTAGTTAACCCAGAAAGAGGCCTGAACCTTTCTGGAGCAGCACAAGATTGATAATTTTTATTTAATTTGCAATTCCCCAGATCCCTTCCTGCCAAATCTCACCACCATCCCCCATTCTGGGTTTATGTTTCTCTTTACAACAATGTGTACCTTGATTTTGTTCTTTCAGGATGATGCTTCTATTTATCTGCATGATTTATAACTTGGTCCTGGTCTCCACAGAAGTCATCTCCCCATCCAGCCTGGCTTCCTCCATTCCACCCTCTGTTCTACTGAGCTATTATGGGAAATACTGCCAGGAACTGGGCCAGGAACTGGCTCCTGCTGAGCTCCACCTGCCTCACCTCCTCAGCTTGACCAGTGCCACCACTCTTTGAATGAAGCCTTTCCAACTTTCTGTGATGACCTTGCAGGGGTTACACCCAGAGCAAATTTTGTTTGCTCACAAGACAGTTTCAGGCAGTGCCCAAATCCAAGTTACGTGCAGCTGCTGCTTCATCCTCCACTGCAGCACCTGATCCCCAGATGAGGGGTTGATTGGGCATGAATATCATGACATAAATAACAAAACATAGATTTGACAGGAATACCATAACCAAGTGATGGCTGTTTTTACCCACCTTGCCTGGCAGTTACCAGCAGAGCCCCCCTAGGTGTGTGACAGGATTCCTGGGCCATCACTCTGGGGTTCTGCCTTGCTGCACCCTTTGAAGGCAGGTGCTGCTCTCAGCTTCCTCACTCAGGCTCCCAAGTGCTCCACAGACCACCTCAGCTTGTTCCTTGGCTTCCATAAAACAAACTAATGTGTAGTTATCTGTTTCCTTCCTTAGTCTGCAACTGAGTCCTCTCATGATGTCAAATTTAACCTGGCTAAGCAGCTGATCCCATTTTCTTTGCAGGAAGATGAAGCAAAGGCAGCACTGAATGAATGCCTCAGACTTCTCTGCAGTGTTATTGCTATTTCCTGTTGACTAACACACTTTTCTGCTCCCTCACCTTTTCTATATCATCCATTTATTATTGTTACTATCCATCCTCCTTTTTAATTGAAAATAATTTTGCATCTCAGCCTTTTTGATTTTTCACCCCAAGCCCGTGCTAATCCTTTACGATTCTTCTCAGGCTCTGCCTCTGCTTCCACTCTCTGTATGGCTCCTCTTGAATTTCAAGCCATAAAAATATCCCAGATTCAATCAATATGCTTCTGAATATGCTTCCTCTACTTCCCTTGCATGTAGATCGTAAGGAGAGCTGCATATTCTCTTCTGAAAAATGACCCTGCAAATTTAGTGTAAAACAATCTGATGGGTTTCAAAAACTGAAGTTTCTGAATGGAGCCTCCACCTTAATTTCAGTGACTCTTGCTCAAGTAGGATTTTCGGATTTTCAGACAGGTGTGGGTTAAAATTCAGCAGTTTCAGGAAATCTGTGACAGCTGCAGAGCTGTTTGCTGCTCCTTATCAAGAGGAAGTGATCAGAAACACTACACTGAATACAGCCATCTCTAGGGACACAGCCAGAGTCACAGGCTGCTAAGCATTTGCTCTTAAAGCTGCTGCAAAACCATCTCCATCCAGCTGAATAATGTCTGCTGTTTGCTAATTAAAACCCAAGCATAAAAAGGCCAAAATCCACTCAGTGATTTGCCTTCAAGTTGATTTAGGAAGCAACTGTTTGGAAATTCACCATTTAAAAAAAAACCCTAACGTTCAAATTCACCTCAATTGATTTTTCACTCTAAGGCACGGGGAGTTTTTCCACATCACAAAAGCACAGGCATTACTCACGTCTTGTCATTTCATCATTTTCTTTGCAAATGGTCTGTTTCAGCTGCTCAATCCTCATCTTGCAAGACATTATTTTCCATCTCTGAAAAAGAACATTCAGCAACTCTAGGGCACAAGTGACTTCAAACATGCTGAACGAATGATTAACAGCAAAGCCAGCAGCTTTAGTGCAAAAAGTAGCAGGATGCTCTTGAATGGATCAAACAACTAAATATTTCATACAGTGTTTTGTGCACAGAAGAATGCCACAAACAAAATGAGGGCTTAGTTATAAAGTCAATTGGTAAAATAAGTTTCTGAACAAATATCTAGTGAGAGATGAAAAATTCAGACAGCTTGGAACACTCTGCTGGCAGAGCCCATTTCAGTTTTGCTTACAACAGGCTCTTTGGGAAAGCAGCACAATGCCCTCAAGGTAAACTGTAACTTTAAACTATGAGATCTAGGAATTCAGAGAGTTTAAAAACCATGGGACACTTGGAGCAACTCACCAGCTGATCAGTTATTTCTTTCCCTTCCATGGCCTTCAAAACACTAGAGGAAAAAACATGATTGAAAGTTTTATGACTATCTGGACTTCATCTGTCTGCAGCAACAGTGTGTTAAAAGAGACTGTTTCCTTTTATGAGATCTCTTAGCTTTTATATCAATTTAATAAATACAACTTACTGTTTTTGGAATTCTCTCTGTTTGGTTTTAAGATGCATCAGCCTTTCTTTCTTGTCTGAAAACCTGGAAGAGATTAAATTCTTTTATTGATATTTTGCACAATTACAGCACTGTAAGTTGTCTGAAAAAGATAATAAAATTGAAGCTTGGGGATTCTCCAAACCTCAGCTATCTGTCTTGATCTGGGGAAGTTAATGGCTAAATGTGTAAAACTCTTGCAGAATTCTAGAGCATGAGTCTCACTGGAATTGCAACAGAGCCTGTAAGCTGGAGAAACATCAGAGTGTTGAACTATCAAACAAATAGCAAATTACTGCTATTTCTAGATTTATAGCTTAGCAAGAGCACTGTTTTGTGTGTTACAAAAAACATGGAGTACTTTAAAAGACCTTCAGTCACTGGAGAAATTAATAGTATTATTTCATGACCCAAATGTCTGCTTCAGCTCTGCTTCACTGGACTCTAGGATATGGGAACTGATCAGAAAGAAATTTTTGCAGGATTCATCATCCTGTGTTTTCACCCTTTGAGTATACAGAAGCCACATTCTGCCCCCCTTATTGTTCCCCAATTCATTCTATTTTTCTCTGCAACACAGAGAATTGATGATTTCATCCTAACAGAGCTATGGTATTTGTAGATGCTCCATCCCTGGAAGTGTTCAAGGCCAGGCAGGATGGAGCATGAAGGTTCCCATGGCAGGGGTTGGAACTAGATGGCCCTTAAGGTCCCTTCCAACCCAAACCATGTGATTTTATGATTTTACTTGCATTTCATGGACATTTATGCTTTATTTAGAAAGAACAGTACACTAAGCCTTGACAGGATGACATCTTGGACTTCCTTCTCTGTTGCTCTGTGGATTTGATTTCAGGTAAAACTTCAAAATGCTTCACTTTTTTCCTTCAAGTGCTGAAAGCTTGGTGACTACCTTTGGATTCAGAGCCTGTGTAACCACCCTCCCAGATGACATTAGCATTAGAACAACAAAACCACTGGCTGCTGCTTTTGCAGTCAAGCAAAAGAATCTGTTTTCCTTCCAAAACAAACCAAAACCAAATGCAGGTGCTTGGCACAAAAGCCAGAGGCCACACGTGAGCTGGAGGAATGTGGTGCAACTGGAGCCCAGCTGCTCAGCCCAGCTCATCCCCTCTTCCTGTGTGTCCTCACCCCAGGAGTCACCCTGGAAATGACAAAAGGCCCTGCATGAGCCTCCTGATTACCACAGAGCAGAGCACACCTACTGCACCCCCACCTTTGGCTGCCACAAAAATCCCCTGGCCCAGAAACACAGAGCTCACCCAGCAGCCACCCAGGCTGGGGTCACCGGGCAGTTCTGGGTTTCTGAGCTGGATTCGTGGGCACAGACCCTGACTGAACAGAATCACCCAGTTCCTGTCCATCACACCAGCAAAAAGCTGAATGATCTGTCACAGAACAGAGGGATAAATGAAGTTCTGGCTGTGGAGGGAAGGCAGAAGTGCTTGTGGAAGCCTGCAGAAATTGCAGCTCACCACGCGCTTCGCAGCGATGTCAAACAGCTCCTAGCAAACCCTCCAGCAGCTTCCTCCTGAGCAAACATCTCCACTGCTTTATATAGCTCTGATCTCTACTGCACTGCATCCTGCAACTCCTTCTTCTTTATATATCTTCAGCCTTTCCATTTGGCAAAAAAGCAAAACTTGGGATGAATTATTATAGGAACTCCCATCAACTGTAAACTGAGAGAACATCTTGAATTACCCGTGAAATGTTTCTCTTTTCTCAAGTCTTATCACATTAAGGTGAGATTTTCTGTGGTTGCCTGGCTTATTTCCACATGTTCATGATTAGAGAGAAGCAACCAGAGAGAGGGGCTTCCTACATGAATCTACATATTAATCTACAGGAGTTGATTAATGCTGAAGGAGCTGAGGGCACAATATTCACTATAACTGCTGAAAAAAATCTCTATTCCTAACCAGAACCCATAGCTTGGAGAAATTAGCCAGGCTCAGACATCACAATTACATTGTCTTTGGCTTTTGCCATCTGCAGATACACAAAGCAAAGCAATTCAGCAGTCTGGGAAACACACTCTGAGAATTTATGCACACCACAGGCTGGAGGACACTCCCAGGAGGAAGAAGAACCTCTGAGCTGAGACCAACATCAAGATGCCAGCTTGGCTTTTGAACACACAACACATTAGTCATGAAAGGAAGGATGGCAGTGACTGTTCTACTGGAGGACTTCTGGACTACTCATCCTTAATTGTAGCTCTCCTTAAGTAATTAATCTGAACAGCTCCTCAGTCTCTCCCCCTCACAGATATGGGGTGTGATTTTTGCCAGACAGAAGAAAAATTTCCAATTTTACTGTAGCTCTTCTAAAAGTTAGCTCACAAAATAGTCCCGTGAAATCTGAAATAATTAGAACATGAAATTGTTTGTCTTCATATCAGGAAAATTCACAAGAATATTCTAAAAATAAACCACTGTTGGATACAAGGAGTAATGCTTGGTTTCCTTCTATTTAGCCAGGAAGATAATGATCCTTTTCCCCCATCTGTAACACTTCAAAAAGACAAATGGGAGGCCCAAGTGCCCCCAAACACTTCCACATTCTGAATTTCTCACACTGAGCCACTCAGCAAAGCCCTTGCCATGACACTCCTCCAGCAGTGGCTGATCTAAAATTAACCTAGGCACTACTAGAAGGCATAAAATAAATAAATAAACAACGCTGGCTGTAAACAGCAGCTGAAAGGCACCCAGTGAACTGCACCTGTCCCTGCATGGCTCTGCCCTGGTCACCATTTCAAACATCTCCCCCTCTCCCAGGGCTCACATCACAAGAAATTCAGAGACATCCACAAAGAGCAAACAAAGAAAACTGACCCCTTCCCCACTCTTAAATCAGTAATTCCAAATATTAATCAGAGGATGCAAACAAAATGTTTCAGGCACGGTTTAAACATAATCCCATTATCCTCAAAACTCAAGCTTTTGTCCCTACACAGAGTTCCTGCAACCATTGGGGACATTGTGTTATTCATACAGATGTGCTACTCCTTTAATTCATTAAAATAAATTTGCCATTTTTAATGAATTGCACTACTGCAATTAATTGATGGAAAAGTTCTGAGCAGCAGGAGAAACAAAGCCTGGGGAAATGGAGTGTGCAGGGAGGCCCCAGGTTAATACAGCAGCAGTGACCCTAGAGATGGAACTGTGATGTCCAGGCAGAAAAGTGGGAAAAAAGACCAAAAAACAAAAAATAAGAAGAGATTTAATCCTTGCAGTTAAAAAACACAAGGTAAATACACAGGAGCCTTTCCAGCCACAGACAAGTGGGGCAGTGAAAGCTTCTCAGGAAGATGCAGTGACAACTGTCAGACAGAAAAGCTGATCCTGGCTCATGTGAGAAGATAAAGAGGGTTTTCTCTTACACTGCTGCTTCTGGTACTTTGGCTAAAGCTGCTTCTTTATGACTTCATTTTCCTGATGGGCAGAGACTTCTTAAGCCTTGGTTAATACAAAAAAACAGGGCTTCAACTCTAACAAAGGCTACAGTTGAATTTCTATAATTAAACCTGATGTTTAGCCAAAAACTTAAGGCTGCAAAAGAGACAGGGAAAAAAACCAAACTTGGTTTATATTCCAAGCTCCATATCCAACCTTTTAATAGAATCTGCAGAAAACCCCAAGCAGTCTCACACAACTACACGTTTTCCACCTATTTTAGACAGGCTAAATCTAGTTTGTGGTTCTCCAACACAGCTTTTTTTACATTAAAAAAGGGAACAGACAGACAGACCTTAGTGACAGACTAAAGTCTGAGTTCTGCAAGCTGACTCACACTGGCTGACAGCATTTCCCCACTCCCGTGGATGTTGGTGGGTGAAAGGCACCACTGTCCCCTTGTTCCTGGGGACACCAGGAGCCTTTGGAGCGAGGACACGGCCACCCCACACACTTCCCAAAATAGCCCCAGGAATCGCTCCCAACAGCTGCTAACGAGGGACCAGGAACACGGTGCCAGCCAAGAATCAGAGCCCTTCCAGACATGGCCCTGGGGACTTTTGAAGAATCTGGGCTGGACGGCAGCGCTGGAGGAGCACCTGAGTCATTCCATGAGGAAATTTGTTTATGGGCACAGCGCTCATGCAGGGAGAGCCAGCGCTCCAGAAGGAGCAGCGTGGCACACCATGAACTCAAGTGGATACTTTTTTTGTCCACATTTATGGGTATACACACAAGAAAATATTTATTTTCTTTCTTATACACCTTCCTAACTTCGCTTAACGATTTAGAAAACTACTGTTTCAAGGAGTGTTGACGAAAAGAGGTAAATCATACGAAACAACACTGCACGGGTATCTGTGCCCTGAACTGGAGCTTCTGTGGCTACATCACCACGGACCCATCCGCACCTGACCGAGTGAAACTCGGGGTCACTCCTTAATTATTATTATTATTATTAAAACTATTATGATTTCAAGGCTCGTACCGAGGGTCCTGCTGTGTCCATCCCCAGTCTCAGGGTGGGCCCGGCGGCCCCCAGAGCGTTCCCCACCCACACCCCGAGCCCCCCGAGCCCCGGGACAGCGGGGAAGGGGCACAACCCGGTCCCCATGCCCGGCCCTGAGGCACAGCGACCGCAGCAGGGCAGGGAGAGCCCGCCCCGCTCCCCTCAGCGCCGCCGGTACCTCTCGGAGTCGCGCCCGTCGAAGAAGACGAAGTCGCCGCTCTGCACGCACTTGGCGCAGGTGAGGCGGCGGCGCGTGGTGTTGCAGAGCGGGCACCGCTCCACCGCCACGTAGAGACCCTCGGCGTCCTCCTCGGCGCCCCGCAGAGCCCCGGGCCCGGCGGCGCTGCCCCCGCCCGGCCCTGCGGGCTGCGGCCGGCGGCCGCTGGGAGCCGCCATGTTGGGGCCGCGGGTCACGTGGGACGCTGTTGCCGGGCAGGGCATTGTGGGAAGGGGCGCTGAGGCGGCGGGCTGGGGCGGGGGAGGGCGCGGGACAATCTTAATTTTTCATAGAAACTGCGCCCTTTTCCTTCTGCAGGAGGAAAGGGAGCACCGCTGGGATAGTCCCAGAGCGATGGGGGTGTTGTGTTCCGGTTCGTGGGGTTTCACCGCCGGTAGCTGTAGCATAACCAGGCAGTGCTGTGGGGACTGCGGCTCCCAGCGAAAGCACGGCCGTGTATTCACAGTAATATCCAGATCGCTTTGTCCAAGCGGCAAATAGCGATGCACATCCTGAAATCCGACTGAGGGAGGTTGCCTCAAGCCAGCCTCCATGGTGGAGCGACGATGAGGAGTTAAAGACAGAGGATGAAGGAGGGTTGAGGAGAAGGACCTTAAAAATCATCCAGTTCCAAGCTCCTGACCTCGAAAGGACCTTCCACCATCCCAGGGTGTGCAAGCCCTGTCCAACCTGGCCTTGGGCACTTAAGGGATCAAGGAGCAGCCACAGCTTCTCTGGGCACCCTGTGCCAGGGCCTCACCACCCCTTTTCTGAGTAAAGAAGTTTTTCCTGCTAACTAATATTTCCTAATATGAACCTACTCTCAGTTTGAAGTCATTTCCTCTTCGGTCTGTAGGCAATTAGAGGAGACAGAGTCCACAGAAGCCAGAATAACTGAAGCAATATCCCCATATGCCCCTTCCCAAAAGAAACAACTGCAACAACACATTCAACAACACATTACCTTTTTTTTTTTTTTCTTTTAAGAGCAATTCCCAGCCTACCCAACCTTTATTTCCCCCTTCCCAGTGTTATCAAACACTAAGCAGGAACAGCACTGTGGAGGTAGAACCAAGATACCAAGATTGTTGTTTTTAAGACAAGAGTTACCATAGCAAACATTAACTTAATCAGTAGCTCAGTGAAAAGGCACAGAGCCCATTTCTTATCTCTACAGCTTTATCTGTGCTTCTAAAGAACACTAATTTTACCACTGAAATCATGTGGCAAGCTCTTAAGCAAAAACGCGATTTCTTGAAGAGGGCTCATCTTAGATAAACTTTTTTTTCCCCCCAACACCTCAATAAAACCAAGGTGTTTTCACTTACAAAAAGATTATTCTCAGTGAAGCTCATCAGCTGCTTCTACAGCTAGAGTGCAAATAAAAGTCCAGCCCATGGCTGTGGAAAGTCTCCAATGTTAAAAAGCAAACAGAAAAGTAAGCCTGTGTTTAAAATAGATTTGAGTGTGGAAATCCACAGTTTGACAGAGAAACTGATAACAGCTAAGACCAGCTTATCATGAGGAAGTGCACAAAGTTTTTCAAAGTTTGCAGGGAGATAGATAGAAAACCACTTGTGGGAGACACTTAACAGATACAGAAGATGAAGCCACGCCCTCACCGAATCAGAAATAAACTTTTGTGGCAGCAAAACTCAGCCCAGCAAGACCCTGTTGGGAGTTGAGCCGAGTATTTCCAGCAAAGACCGAGGAGGATTTTGGCCTGGGTTACACTTAAATCATCTAAGAGCAGCCTCTAGTGGCATTTGCAGACAGGTACCAACACCTCCAGGAGGGAAGGGCACGGCAGAACTGCTCTGGCTTGCTTCCAGGGGCTTTCCAGAGCAGCCATGGGACAGCTTTGCACTGTTCCTGCTCCCTGCACCAGTGTGTGCAGGACACCTTCTGTAAAGAAAGGCTTGACTTCAAGCCAAGTACAGGAAACCTCATTGGTTTTGCTCCAAAATTACCAAATTACTGCCATTGGCTGAATTCTGGTTAAATAACACAGATAAGTAAGTCATGAGCATCCAAGAGTTTTTGTATTTTCCTCAAATCCATTTTTAACAAAGTTCCAAACCAACATGCTTCTGTCTGCACCAAACTCCCATCATCTGAGGGAGACATAGAAGTGGGTACCATTTGGTTAAAAATCTAACTTGTCCCATGTCAAATTAGAAAATTTAATTAATTACACCCCTCCACCCACAGATTTTCTAGGTATATCCCAGCAGTCAGGACCTGGAATATCTTCTCTGTGAAAGAAAATCCTGTACCCTCACACACAAGAGTTTACCCAGCCAGTGGGATCAGAGTGATTCCAGCACTTGTGTTCTAAACACCAAAATCAACTCATGCAAGATTTTGTAAGCCATGTCATAGACAATAATGTATGTTAAGCTTAAACATGAAACTACAACACTACAGGAGCAATTCAGGACACTTAGAGCTGAGGATTCTGATTAAACCAATCTGAAGTGCAGTGTGGATTCACCTCCTCAACAGGGAAAGAGACACATGGCTTCTATTACAAAATATTTTTAAGTGACACCTTAACATGCATTCTACTAAAAGTGCATTCATTTATCAAGTGTTTTAACTTGACAGAAGTTGTCAGAACTCAGGTGGATTACAGACAGATAATCTGAAAGAAAAGAACATTGCACAGGCCATAGAAAGGCATCAGCATATGTGGTATTCAGAAATGAATAATTTGTTTAATAATCCACAGATGTGTCCAGGAATGCCCTTGGTTCTGTTCCAAGCTCAGCAACACAAGCCCAGGTATTATTCTGGATTGCTTTGGGAGCCGTGTCACGATGGTTTCTTGAAACCTCTTAGAATGGGGTAGATGTTCTCAAATGCCTCATAGATTTCAGAACGGTCTTTTGCTCCTAAATGGACATTTAAGATAAAAAAGACCATGAATTGAGAGAGCTGAACTTAAACTAAATGCAATTTAAACCCAGTAAGATTACAAACCATGAAGAAACCCAGGAGATTGAAAGCACCTTACTGTTAAGGACAGAATTTCTATCTGCCACCTCAAAGAGCATTTCCTAGCTTGCTTAGCTTTAAGACTAGTTTTGTTTAATCTGTGCAACCAAACCAGCAATTTTCTGCTCTTGACAGGTGCCAAATATTGGCTTTGAAGAAGGGAAAAAAAGCAACTGAGCACCACCATGGTGTTATCTGCTTAAGAATAACAGCTCTGCTTGTTCATGAGGTGAGTGGAAAGGTAGAAACAAGTTCCTATTTATTTCATACTGGGAGTTGTTCCACAGTTTGAGAACTCTCCTTCTCCAGCTCTGAGAAGCAATTTTAATTTTAAGCTGTGTGTTAAGACACCTTTGATTTCAAATCCTTTTCTGTGGTACTGGTAACAAATCTTTAAATACCAAGTTTTGCACACAAACTGCATTGCAGTAGGCAGGAACATTCCCTGCCAGCAACACTACTCATGCTGGTCCAACAAACATCAGCCAGAAGAAAACTGCATTTAAATGAACTAAAAGTGGAATTAAGCCCTACTTAGGTTGGATATGTAAACCTTTACTCATGTCCTCACTTGGACACGAATAATTCATCTGCCTTACCACAACTTTTACTTTCAAAAATAAAGTTTCTTTCTTGATTAGGGAGAAAAACCCTCTTCACATCTCAGCAATTTCAGTTTTGTCATGACAGCTGGGCCCAGGACTCGCAGCAAAGGACTGAGTGTGCAGCAAGGCCCTTACAATTAGTGTACCCCAAAAAATGCAAGCATCAGTGGAAGGGAACTGACCAGTATGATTTTACTGATCAGTACAATTTCACTAGACCTAAGAAAATTGTGGACATTGGAGGGGGAAGCATTTGAGCTTTGTCCTGAGTGCCCCATCCTTCAATTGGCTGAGCTCATTCCTGATTTATGGTTGTGAGAATCTCTGGCTAAGGGAGGCACTTTTCTTGCCTTCCCCACTCCCAAAGCTGGGTTGTGAACATGAATACCATATTCAGAGCTTCTGGGAACAAGCACCATTCACCTTTCAGTACATCTGAATAGAAGCACTTTCATGAGCTTCACAAAAAGGATGTGCCAGGAGCTCAGGAATTCACCTGGGATCTGAGGTACAGGTATCTGCTGAGCACACTGACTCAGCAAGGCTTTTGTCTCACAATTTTTTTGCCAAACAGTCTGGAACAAGCTTGAAGATCTCCACCCTTTCCTCTGATAATCCCTACTAAATGTTGTCAGTGAAGTGTTTTAAGAAGTTTGTTTCCTGTCCAAGCAATTTTAAATTGCTTATTGTGAGGTTCCTATTTAAGTGCCTGAGTAGTTGCTGGCATGGCAGCATCCTGTTGGCATCATCTGCATTGGCATGTGGCATCAGGCTTTGAATAAAAAAATACTTAACATGGAAATCTGAGACTCTGTATATGAAACAATACAAGATTCTAGTGCAACAATGCTGATGTTATCTGCAGAAAACACAGATAAAGCTGCAGCAGCCATTAGAAAGATCCCTGAGTGGCTTTACTGTGGCAAGATACTGATTTTTAGTTAATGTTTAATTTAAATACCCTCTCAGAAAGTGAAGCAGTGGGTAGAGACACAGAGAGGCAGCACTTACCAGTGAGTACAACTTTCCCAGACACAAAGATAAGCAGCACTATCCTTGGTTTGACCATCCTATAAACCAGGCCAGGGAATAGTTCAGGTTCATAGCTGTTCAAAGCAAGCAGGTGAGATTAGTAAAATGCAAAAGCTGTTTCAGTGGTGTATGAATAAAGTGCTCTTTAATTACAGCAGCAATAGGCTAATTAACCACACTGATTTTATCTAGCTGCCCTGAGAAAGGTTCAGGTCAGGTTTTGGACATCTTGAAGAGAAACCTGTTAAGCCCAGCTGGAGCTGGTGGGGGATCTTCCTGCTGACAAAGACTTGTGAGCCACTTCTGATCTGTCATAGCCTTGGAACCTTTATTGTAATCTTCATACTGTCCTCAAATCATGGAATGGCCTGGCTTAAAAATCACCTCATTCCACCCCCTGCCATGGGCAGGGGCACTTTCCACTGTCCCAGGCTGCTCCAAGCCCTGTCCAGCCTGGCCTTGGGCACTGCCAGGGATCCAGGGGCAGCCCCAGCTGCTCTGGGCACCTGTGCCAGGGCCTCACCACCCTCACAGTAAATCCTTCCTAGTCTGCAAAGAACCCTTATCAGGAAGCATTCTGTGCAACTAAGACAAGATAACAGCCAATGTAAATATTTAATATATATCTAGTTCCTAAATGAAATGCAAACTATTAGATGCAGTGCTAATAAAAGACAATTGAATTTTGGCTTTGTCAGTGCTGAAATCCTCCTTTCCTGATGGCAATATCTAGTTTTGAACAAGCTGATCTCACAGGTGCAACATGCCCTCACTCAGCTACAGCTTTACTTTCAATTCTTGGCTAAAGAACGTCCAAACAGAACCAAAACAATATCCCAGAAAAACACAGTATACCTGCAATTCTTTTGCAATTTTGCAACTGCAGTTTGGCTTCATGCCTGAAGGTTGGAAACCTTATCCCTGCAGACAGGAATTTGCTTTGCTGGGAGTTAAGAGGCCACCTTAGTATTAAAATCCACAGTGGAGCTGATACCTCAGGTTTGAGCTTTTCTATTTTCCAGGTTCTGTGCTGCTTTAGTGTGTGGGTCTGGGCTTCATATCAGGGGATGGTGAGCTCTGTGCACAGAGCAGGGAGACAAAACAATTCCTGCTCCAGCTGGGCACCAAGGACAAATGATCCAAACCTCAGCCCAAGAGCACAAACCCCGTGGGCTGGAGAGAGAAAAACAAGCAGGGTGGGACTGCAGGGGCTAAAGCTGGAATGGGACAATGAACTGCAAGATGCAAATGGAGCAGAACTGATAAAAGTGACTGGTCATCCATTTTGTGACTGGTCATCCATTTTGTGACCATCTTGGGTGTAGCCCTGGCTGGGCTCTTGTGCTGCCCAAGGTGGATCCATTGAGGCCTCCTAATAAATCCCAACTTTATTCTTTAGCTCTGTCCAGCCTCTGTTCTAGGTGAGCCTTCCCAAGGCATCGGAGCAAAGGCAGAGAGCAGGCTGAAGTGGCCTCAGGCCTGCTGCCAGGTGCACAGGGCTGTACCTGATCTCCTCCTACCTGCTGAACTGCTGGTGGGTGAGAACCAGGCTCTCCAGGCGGATGGGGAACCTCACATCACAGCTCCCCACCATATTCTGGATCTTGAAGTCCAAGAACTTGGCAGGGAAGCCGAGTTTCTGCACCACCCGTGCGTATTTCCTGGCTGCCAGCCTCGACTGCTCTTCACTGAGGGAAGAAAGCTTTATTGCAATCTCCAAACAGCCCTCAAATCACAGAATCCCACAATGGCTGGGGCTGGAAGAGACCCTAAAGCCCATCTTGTTCCACCCCCTGCCATGGGCAGGGACACCTTCACTATTCCAGGGTGCTCCAAGCCCTGTCCAACCTGGCCTGGAACACTTCCAGGGGTGGGCTTTTCACTGAAGGAAGAGCAAAGGGGGAAAAAACCCAACTTTTATTTGTGCTTTCCTCTGCTCTTGAGGTGGAATTCAGTTTATAGCCACCACTGTGCTAATCTGCACTCCTGAGAAAGAGATCCTGCCACTCAAAATAGCAAGGCTCCATCCCCAGAACTGCTGCAGGGAGCTAAAAGGAGTAAGGCACTTGTTCATTCACCTTCCTGTGGTCTGGTTGAACCCACTGGAGATGTTTCATCACTCAGCAGTTCCCCTTTTGAGAGGTTTCTCAGTTCCTCAAAGCGGCTCAGAGCTGATCCAGGAGTTAGACTGCAGGCACCACAATTCACCTACCTGGGGTGGTGTAGGGGCTGGAGAAGAGGTCTCTTAAGCATGAGTTAATTAATTCTAATTGACTGGTTTGGGACATAAAAACCAAGGCAGTCTCTGCTGAACTTTGGGGGAAAAAGCTTCAGAGTACAGAAATAAACTTTTGCTTTCCCCAATTCCCATTTCCTCTAGAGGCAGATGTGCTGACTGGTGAACAGACATTGAAGAGAGACTTGACAGACACAAGTTATGTCCTAAACATTTTAAAAAATCAGTGAGAAATGCAAATAGTCCCTTAACAATTTCTGGGAATTTCAGCAGCTTTTCTGCTGATGTCTGCTCAGCTCAATCTAAATTCAGGGACAGAAGGACACAGTTCAGAAATTGCTAAGGTGCCATCATGAAGAAAGCAAGATTTTCAGTACCAGTGCTTCACTTTTCTTACAATTAGTCCCTTGCTAGATGTTTTAAGCAAGACTTTTCAGGCACTCTCCATCAGAATATGTGCATAGCTGCAAGACCCAGACCTTTATAGGGAAGGGAAAAACCAGAAAAATACCTTTTTGCTCCTGTGCAGACCATTTTTCCTGAACTGAAGATGAGGGCTGTTGTTCGTGGTTCCCTGATTCTCATGATCACAGCAGCAAACCTCTACAAATTCAAAGAAAAACCTGACAGGAATTAAGCTGTATTTCTGTTCAGTCTTACAAAAATTAACACTTTCCAAGCTTGTCACAACACATATTTGCTTTTTAAGTGTTTCTTTCCCATCCTGAAGTTATTTCTCACACACACCTAGGAGCAGGAGAGTTAAGAGCACAGTTACAGGACCACTGGGAAAGGGAAGTGAGGGTAAAGCTTTGAGTCCAAGATTTACCTTTGGGTTATACTCTGCATTTCTGGCATGCAGTGCTATGTTCTTCAGATCCAGTTTACAAGCCAAGTTTACAGTTGACACAATATTCCTGTGGAATGAGGGAGGAATTTTCTCATTGAAAAATCCAGCCACTGCAGAGCCACCCCCCAGCAGTACAGTCACATTCCAATTAATAATTGCCATCATCTGATTTCCTGCCTGTCTCTTCCCCACTCAAGCATTAAGCTACTCCTGGCAAAACTAAAGTAATTCAATCCAAAACTGCACTTTGAGATAGAACAAAGTGTGAAGTTATGAGTCTCTGAATTATAAGTTTGTGTGTCAAAAATTGCATCACTGAAGCCTTTCACTAAAGCTTGGGATTGAACCATTACTGACTATTTAGAGTTACTACAGCACCTAAGGTGGCCAGGGATGGGTTTTTTCCTACAGGTATAAACTATTCCAGAGTTGCTCTATCCTAGACAGGACAGCATCTTTTAGTGAGGCCAGAGCTTCTTACACTCAGTTCTGTTTCTCCTTTGAAAAAGCAGAGTGACATCTTTAAACCCTTGGAGTCTGCTGTCATCCTTCACATTCTCCTCCCTGGAGGAGATCTTCCTTTTCAAGTATCTTCATATTTTTATCCAACATTGTCATTTCATTTTCTCCACCTCTCCCCTTCAAGAGGAGAAAAAAACAACTACTACAGAAATCCACTCCTGTAGTTTTTGGCTTGTTTAAGGCCAAGCCACACTTGCTACATTCTCCAAGTGAAAAGTCAGAGCAGCACCTTGCAGTTTAAGCCAAATTCTGACTAGGGTGTGTGTGCTACATAAATAACACATAACTTACTGCAGCTGGGGGACTATTCCAGAACTTTCTGAAGCAGATGTTGTTGGGGTGATCGGAGTCATCGGAGTCAGGGGAGGACACACGCCAGGAGTTTCAGGAGATGGCTGAGCTGCACCTGGATGTGACAAGCTGCTCTCATCCATGAAAACACCACTGTCCTCCTTACTTGAGAGTGACCCATCAAGCTCTTTTTGGGTTTCCTGACCATCCTCAGAGAGGTTTTGTTCTTTGTTATCTTGGGTGACATCTGGGAGAAAGCTGAGGTCCACGGAGGAGAAGTCTGTGTGGAGCTCCTTGGACTGACTTAACTGGGAAGATGCTTGAATTGGAAGTTCTAAATCATAAGGACTCATAGGAATGAACAGATGAGGACTAGTGGAGAAGTCATCCTTGAATTAAGAAAAAGTGCCATTAAGGGTCTTGTATTAAAACAGTTACTGTAACAAGGAGAGTAAATTAAGATTAATCTTCAGTGAGGGATTTGCTAAAATATATATTGGGGGAAAATTATTGAAAAGACTACTTTTAAGGTTGAAAGTGTGTCCTTTGCTTGTCTGTGAGTGTATAAAAATCCAGGTAGCTTGTCTGATGCATTTGCACTATGCTTCATGGTCTCATCACTCTAGAGAGCTCCTGGGATAGCACAAATTGAAAAATGCAGGTACAACAGTGGCACTTCACCCTCCACAGCCACTGTCACACCTCAGCCATGCACACAACCACACTATCACTCTCATGAGTTTTTCCAAGGAAGACAGACAGCATTTTCTGGCTGTCTTTATCTCCCATTCTGTATATTATTCCATTTCCTCTCCCTGCTAGCAGGGGACAGTGTCAGCTTTGCTTTGTGCAACAGAGGGCAGCAGCTCACAGAACCAGCAGCAAATTAATTCCTCAGCTCCTGGAGGCCACCAGCCTGAGTGAAGCTATAGATGAGAAGATGGGACTAAAAAAAGCCTCACCACAGTCAGCAGAACCAAGCACACAACACACCTGCAAGTAAGCTCTTTGATGCTGATGTTCTTCTTTATCAACTATTTATAATTAAAAGCTGTTTGAAAAGCATCATCATGTCAATGAGGCAAGAGTTTCAGGACAGGATTTATTCCCTCTCCATTGGTGCATAAGCCTCTTTCTGAAGGTGATTTCTGCCAACATCCACAGCAGGTGACAGCTTGGACTAAAGAATCCATACAAGAGGTTTTGTGTTTAATCAGGCATTTTTAGGTTCAAGAGCCAGCAGGACTTGAAAAGTCCAAGCACAAATCAGAACAGGGAGTGGTGCATGAGACTGAGGCCCTGGAGTTGGCAGCAAGTGCCTGACCTCCAGCAGAAGCAGGATTTCCAGATCAATGCTTCCCAGCCCTGAGCTAGTGCTGCTCCCTTCTAGGCAGCTCACTTGGCAACCCAGCCATGCACATGGGGACAGCTCTGCTCCTACTTTGCATTATATCTGCCTGCAGACACTTGGAGAGCTCTGACAAAGTGACAAATCCTCCCAGAGAACCCTCACTAGCCTGAATACAGATGCAATCAGGAGAGCATTGCCAGCACCCACAATTAAACCACTTCTAAAACTGACTTCTAAATGCAGAGCCCCACAGAAGATCTGGTGGGGGAGGGATAAATCTATGTACTCCTTTACCCTTTTTTCTAAAGGGTAAAATATGTAATTAATAGTTACAAATAAAATATTAAGGAATCACAAAAATACATCTATTTTAAATAGATATTTTTCAAGTCAGCAGCAAAGGAAGGAAGTCACAATCTCAGCAAGAATTCCAGTGGACTAAGGATTAGCTGTACAGGAGCTCATTAGGAAAGTTTTGTAGGAACCACAATGTAGAGAAAATGATACAAAAAGCTCCCTGTGAGACTACTCACATTATACTGATGGGCATCAAGGAATGAACATAACAGTAAAAAAACCACCCACAAACAAACAACCAAAGCCATATCTTAAAGAAGCTGATGAAGAAATGAGTGGTACATGAGGCTGCAAGTATCACACAGCTGTGAAGCTCTCAAAAAGTAGAGTCAATTGCATAGAGCAGGTAGAAACAGAAAGCAAATTTTCCTTTCTGATCAGGTTTGCACCTAAGAGGTCTGAGGAAAAGCCCTGACAGGGTTAAGTGCTGGGGAATATTTCCTTCTTGTCAGACAGATGCTCAGAGGCTGCAAAAGGGGCACAAGACCATGTTTGCATTGGGCTGGCTGCCAAGAGTTATTGCTATAGACTCTGGGTTAATTAACTTCACCAAGGCCCCACCACTGCATAGCTTTGGCCATCTCCCAGCAGCTCCAGGGAGGAGATTTCACTGACAGATCCTGAGATCCCTCTGTTTGGGGCAGCTCGAGGGGAAAAGGCTTTTTCACTTCCACTGCAGAAATCCTGCAACTCAGGTAGACACAAATCAAACCCAGCTGCCTTAAGCAACAGGCTTGGATTTTTTTTTTCCCCCTCCCTGCAGTGATATCACACATCTGCTATTATCAAGGGTACCAGCAAATGTGAAATAGAAAAAGCTCACCAGCACTTGTAAAAGCTGTATTATACATTACCACATTTTATACTTTGTGAAGGCACATTCAGAGGGCTTTACCCACTGCCACAGGATGGTCTCTGGATTTAAACAGCCCATGCTAAGCCTGTTTTCCGAGCTGAAAAGTAGTTTACAACAGGATGTAAAGAAGTTTTGTTCCCTGAGTAAGGGGGATGCTCAGCTGGAGAATCCAGCCTTCTCCCAGTTGTTCCTACAACCACCTGAGATCAGGACAAGTCTAACTAAACCAACTAAACACTTGGCTTTTGCTCTGAATTACACTGTTTTACAACAGCTTTTCCTGTTGAAAATTAGGAATTTATGCATTTGCACAAGGCTCCTTAAACAAAACAGCATTTTTATTCAAGTGTTTCTTTGGAATCCTTCCTCAACCCTCCGAAGAGCACATCTAACTGGGTTGGCTGGGGGGAGCAGAAAAAGGAATGATGAGACACGTTTTTTACAGTGGGTAGAGGACGACCACCCCAAACACCGAAATAATGAATTTCTGCAGCCATTTACTCACCAGAACGAGGAGACGGGAGCCTGCTGCCCTCTCAGTGCCCACCCACAGCAGCCCCTGACCCTCGCAGGCAGCATCATCCCCCTTAGCAGGGACTGAAGGCGACCTCCTGCTCCAGAGAGCTCCTCCATGCTCCCGGCAGCTCCGGGACAGCGGGAATCCCCTGGGATAGGGAGGAATCCCCCCGGGACTATGGAATTTCGGGCTCATCCGGCAGGAATGCGGAATGACCCACTTGTGGCGCGGTTGCGACGCTGCTCTCAACGCAGCGTTGGTGGTATAGTGGTGAGCATAGCTGCCTTCCAAGCAGTTGACCCGGGTTCGATTCCCGGCCAACGCAGTTGTTTTTTATTTAGTTTTATTTTCTTTATTTCCCCTCTTCGCTTGATTTTTTCCTTCCTCCCTTACCTGTCCGCTGCAGCTCTCCAGGTACCGCTCCAGCGGCGATTCGCCCTCCATGGGCACAGCCACCGACACAAAGCCCCCAGCCCTGCTCCTGTCCTGCTTTTAACCCCCAGGGACAGCACCTGTGGCTTGTCAGGGAGCAGAGCCCATCACAGCTGGGAGCTTTACCCTCATCAAGCAGCCTTGGAGCCTCTGGTCTGCCTGCACGGCTGTCTGAGAGGGTTTGCCCCATCCTGCAGGATTAGAGAAATCAGGGTGCTCTTCCTGTGTGCTTTACAGGAGCCTAAAACCACAACCTGTGCCTCTGAGCCTGCTTTCCTCTGCAGGGTTGAAGAAAAATGGAATTTGACCTTGTAGTTAGTAGTAAATGCAGTTTAGACCTTCCCAGATGATGCTTTTTAGCAAGTGTCCTGTGCCCCTTAATGTCTCCCACCTGTCTCATTGAGTGCAATGAGGCACATCTGGTCCTTTGAGAGGAGCCCCCCCCCCCCCCCCCCCCAGCCAAAAGTGTAAATGGTTTATTCTCAGTTGGGTTAACACTGCTTGGGGGGTTATATTCACTGTCCTCCCTGTGCAGGCATTTCCCCTCTGGAGTGTACTTCTGCCCTCTGTGAGTGATGATTTGGGGCCATTCCCTTTTCCCATGTCCTGGTTGAGGCAGCACATTCCCAGGAAGGAGCTCATGGCTGCTGGATGCTGTGGGAGGCTCACGCTGCTGACACAGTTTGGCTTGGGTGCCACTTGAGTCGATGCCAGCAGTTGCTGTCTGACTTGTTCCTTCTGTCCTGTCCTGCTGCTGTGTGGTGAGTGATGGATGGATGGATGGATGGATGGATGGATGGATGGATGGATGGATTTCTGTGGAGGCACAGCTGGGAACACATCCCTGTGCCTGCCAGGGCTGGTGGATGTCATGATCACTGCACCTGTTTCTCTGCCAGACAGGCTTTTGCTGTGAGATTTGCTTACAAACAGCAAGCTGAGCTGAAGAAACCCTTTGGAAGAAGATGTCAAACTCAGCCATGCAGCAGGTCCTTGGGAGGTGCTGCCAGGCTCTTCTCAGTGCCCCAGAGGTGCAGAGGCTTAGATTAATGCCCTTTATCCAAGGAACAGAGCACACATGGCTGATGAGCATCCTTCCCTCCTCAGGCAGCCTGCTGGGCTTGTTTGTGGTATTTCTGGGATTCACAAGTGAGTAATAAAAGGTGCCAAATCCTCCCAGCTCCAGAAAAATCCAGCCTCAAGCAGGTTGGTTTACATCACACAGCCTGTCCTGGAGGCAAATCAGGCAGCAAAGCAAGGAAAGCACTCAGGGAGGTTGTACTTTGAATTAGGGAGGCTGGTGGAGCTAGCTCAGGTCAGCTCAGGATGGTTAAATCTGAAATGTCCCATTTAGGGCTGGCAGATGATTTGGGTGCTTGCAGACAGCTCCATGGTCTCAGCTGCCTTTGTGGGCACAACAGGATGGGGCACTGAGTGCTGGGGGGCTCTGCAGTGCCAGCCCTGCTCCCTGAGAGCCCTGTGGGCCTGTCCTGCCCTCAGAGATCATTAGATTGAGCACAGGGATTGTGCTGAGCGTTGTCCTTGCAGTGACATCTAAGAGACCCAGGAGGCTGGGGCTCCCCCAGTGTGTGACACTATTGCTGTGCTCAGGTTGGGAAGCTGGAGGTGCTCCTGGGGCTCCCCTGGTGTGGCCCTGCCTGTAGCATTGCAGCTGCAGTGCTGTGAGTTTCCTCAGCTAATTAATCCTTCATTGCAGAACCCCCTGGAGAGGAGATGTGTTCATCCTGGAGCCCCTGGGAATTGATTTGTCTGCATTTTGTGAACCTGAGATACAGAAGGTCAAATTATGGTGTTCAAGTGAGTGAGGCTACATGAGAGAGGATCATAAAATACAAATCTCTTGATACTGGTGTCCCTTCTTGCCTTGAATAATTACAAATGGCAGGGGCACAAGGAAGTGCTGAGATTTTGGGTGAGTCATGGAGTTTGGTGTCTCAGGTTAAATGAGTGAAAGATTATTTACCCATTTGAAGGAGGGAAGGTGTTTAGAAAGCTGAGAGAGCCTCTGAGGATCCAAGAGTCACACTGTGTGTGCCATTCAAGCTTTCAGGGTTGCTTTGCTGTAGGGAAGGGTCTTCTGGCCATTGCCCAAAGGAGGGCAGGTATGGCCTCAGGAGGGCTCTGTGCTCATTCCTCTTCCAGGGAGGCTCCATGAGGGGTGTGCAATGCTGGGAGCCCCATGGAGCGAGGGCCCAGGTGGTGGGAGGTGCAGAGAGCAGCATTCCAGCGAGCTGAATCCCTGGACTACTCCCAGCTTGTGTGTCTCTCCTTCTCAGTCAGCAGAGGCATCATTCCCTCTCTGCTCCTTCCTTCTTCAGCACAGACTGACCCCTGCCATGGGTTGGACAGATGTTAATGCAAAATGTACCACTTAGAACTCATGAGACCTACATGCTTAATTTCACATCATCCAAGTCAAATAATGTTAGAAAAGGCAACTATTTTCCCATGCATATTTAAAAAAAAATATTTCTCTCTCAAACTGCCTGGGGTTCCACCCACCCCCTTTTCCCCCCTCTCCCTCTCTTCTTTTCCTCCCATTCTTTTTTCCCCCCACCTTTTAAACTCCTCTGGGAAGCAGCAGCCATCCCGATCCGGCCCGGCTGAGTGAGGGCAGGAGCCGCTGGAGGAGCTGGTGACCGGCTGATGAATCACTGCACTGCAGAGTGACTGTCATGAGGAATTGTCATGAGCCTTAATTAGCAAATTGGTTAATTTGACTCAGAAAGTTGACGATTAGCTCAACAATAAGTGCTTTGTGTGTCCTTTGAAGGAGTCATTGGATATCACTCTCCCTTGGATAACTGGGGGAGGCTGTTCCACAGAGCTCCTGCTAGCTCACCTCGATCAGCATTTCTGTAGCAGGCACTGCTGCATCACCTGGATGCTGGAATCTCCTTAGGGGATGGGACTAATCACAGGAGACTTCCAAAAACCTGGAAGGGACAAGGAACAAGTCATTAAGGAACCTCTACCTGTTTAATTCATCGGTGCTCTGCAGAGCTACATTCTATTCTAGCATGCCCTAAATGCCTTGCTGCTTGCTTTGAAGTTGGTTAATCTGGTTTGGCTTTATCTTATCTTTTTTAGGAGCCAGTTTCAGAATTAAAAGCTTGTGACTGACAGTGTTCTGCTTGCTGCTCTCCTGAGCTTTATGCTAAACCTTTATGGCTGTAATTGTCTCAGAAGAGTGGAGCTTGCCTCAGGTGTAGCTTCCATCTCCTGGTGCCCTCTCTGCCTGCAGCATTTAAGCTCTGCCTTT
The DNA here is from genome assembly GCF_023055355.1 of Agelaius tricolor. Lineage (NCBI taxonomy): Eukaryota > Metazoa > Chordata > Aves > Passeriformes > Icteridae > Agelaius > Agelaius tricolor. The sequence goes on from NW_027269265.1 coordinate 3,803,286, forward strand.
GGAGCACGTAGAAGAGCAACTGAGAGCTGGACCATGTTCCAAGGAAAAAAAAAAATCAATATATTATGCACAAGGTGTCTCCAAATTCAGCACTTTGTAATTAGTCCAGGAGCCAGCACTCCTCTGTCAACAGCAGGATCCAAGTCTTGTTGTAGAAGTTGTTTCTTCTGTGTGGTTTAGCCTTGTTTCGGTCCCTGTGCCTTGATTCCCATGGTGGCAGGGATGTAAATAGAGTGAGGTGCTGAGGGGGAACTTGGAGAGGAGCAGGGAGAGGAGCAGGTGAGCTGCAGTCACGTCAGTGGGAGCAAAGGATCTGCATGGATATGGAAAAGCTCTTGAGAAATGCCTGCAGTCATCAGAGAGGGATGCTGGAGTGCCTTTGCTCTGACAAGTGTGACCATCACCCTCATATTATCTGTCCCATAATTCTCATTCCAGTCCTGATCAATCCCTGGCAGTATCAGCAGATACTGGATTTATTGCTGGGGAAGGAAAGAAGTTGCCATGACTACTCACCAAGTAATAGTGAATAATCTGGCTTTTAATTGTGAATTATTTATCATCATCATCACATTGTGCTGGTGTAAACATGAGCAGAATCAGGTCCATTAGAGTTGATAACTGGGTCTAACTTTACCTGTGTAAGTCAGGAGTAACCCTGTGGCAGAAGTGAGGTTACAATGCTGGGAGTTGAGCCAGAATCCAGGGTCATTTCCCAGGTTTGCTGGCTGATGGGAAGGGCTGTAAATTCCCATTTACCCCGCAGTGCTGTGTGCCCCTCCCTGGATCAGGGATGCAGCCCCAATCACACAAAGGTAAGGCTGCCTCTTTGCCCTGCTCACACTGGGGCTCTCTTGCTCCCTGAGAAGGGCAGGAATGGGGGAATTTGATGCTTTTTGCAGACATTAGGGGACTCTGAGCATTTGTGTGCTGTGCCTGTCACGCTCTCTGGTGGAGACCAGGGTGTTTTGGCTTTAGGATCAGGGAAGAAAATCACTTGTGTCAGATGGGAAAGGGGTAAACTGGCTAGAAAAGAGCCATTTTTTCCCTGGCTTCTACAGCTCTATTATGTGCAATGGAGACACTAACTGCCCCCATGTCAGAGAATTGCTGAGAACCAGACCCAGAGAGGATTGCCAAATTTTCCACTGAATGCCAGAGGAAGAAGCACTGTAAGTAGAAGTCATCTGTCTCAACTGAAAGGCTGAATGGTGACTTGAAAACTGTACAGTTAACTTCATTTAATTTTCCTATCTGTGTCAGGCAACAAACTGATTAAAGGAAGGCATTCTGTGTGTTTGCATAGAAATCCACTCATCCTGGCCCAGCCTCATGTGGGGCAGGGCACAGCAATCTATTTTTATTTTTCATTCTGTGTTGTATTTAAAATGTGGCCAGAAAAGGGGGGAATAGGATGAGGAGGGTTTTAAACATTGGCTGCCACCTTAATTGCAGCCTAGCAATGAATGGCTGCAGGCTTTCTTGGACAGCTCCTCTGTGAATGTCACACACAAATCCAGCTGACACCTGGGGTCAGAAGTATTCTGCTGTGCTTTTTGTAAAGTCATCTTTCCCACTTTAGTGCCAAAGGGTCTGGCTAAATTGAATTGCATTTAAATGAGGTGAGTGTGTGATGGATCATCTGAGTGCAGCTGTTTCCCTCCAAGTTTTGTGACAAATCTCTCTAATGCAAACACTGTGTCTCATACCTTGAACTCACTGCTGCAATTAAATACTGATCCTTTAAGCCTTATCTGGAAAAACAATATAGTAACAGCAGCCCTGTGTGTTTGCAGAGAAAAGGAGAGGTGTGCACGCAGCAGACGCTGGCAGAGCTCTGCTAATTCACTTTGCAGGGGTCACAGTCACATTGGAGACACCAGCAGTGACATTCACATGTCCAGACCTTCAGTGCAAGCTCTCCAGGAATTGGAGCATGTGCTGTGATGCCTTCACTGCTGTGTCAGCTGAGCTGTGACACCACCACAGCTCTTATCAGCTTATTGTACAACCAAATGCAAACACAATGAGTCAAAGAAGGGTGCTGACCAATCACTGAAATCCCCCTAAAACTGAGTTTTGGCTGAGTGATCAGCAAGATAGGATGACTGACACTGGAACGAGTCTGCAGGGCACACAGCTCGGTGATTAGTCAGTTCTCATTACCTCTTCCTCCAATTAACGTCAGCAAATCACTGCTCCTGAATCAATGAGGACCTCAGGAGAAACAAAGCTTCCCCAAAACGCTGCCAGATGTCAGCAGAAGCTCCAATCCCCTTGCCTTGATGGTTCTGTATTTTAACACACATAATTAACTGTTAACACCGTCCTGTTTCTGTCACTCCAGCCCCTCACCCGTGCTCTGCTGATGAATGCTGTTAGTTCAGCTGTGATGGAGGAGTCTGTGCCCAGCTCTGCTGCCTCATCAGGGCTCCTGCACTTCATCTCATTCCCGTGCTGATCCCAGCCAAGCAGGAGCCCAGCCTGAGATCCCTTTTGTTACAGCTTCATCACTCAGTTTGGCTCTTCCTCCCTCCTCCTTGCTGTCTTTGCAGTTTCCCTCCAACAGCATTTGGCTTTTATGGTCAGCCTCTGGAAGTGGAATAGGAGTTACTTTTCTCCATACTTTCCAAGATACTATAGGGAATATTTTTATATATTTTTGGTATCTGCAGGCTGTGGAGGAAGCTCACTTGTCACAGTGCCCTTCATTACAGAGGTGTTATTTTTTTCCTCTATTTTTCCCCCGCGACTTGTCAGGAATAATTAAATGCTGTGATTGCTTTGGCCTCCCTTCAATGGGCATTTACCCAACTCAAAAATATAAGAGTAGCTCCCCTGAAATCTGTTTCCACTCAGGTAGAGTTGTGAAGGTTTGCTCAGTGATGCTCTGAGGAAAACGAGGAACCCAGATGGGCTCAAGTTTGGGAGTTAGTTGTTCTCTAAAACCCAAATAGTGTTGCTCAGATCAATTAAGATTTGCATATTAACATTAAAAACACACTCATCCACAGGTATTTTCACAGTTCCCTTTGCTCCCAAATTGGCATGGGCAGTGCTGCTGTCCAAAATAAATGAAGTGTGTGAAGACAGACAGTTTAAAGGCATTGAGGAATTTCAGACCTTTTACATCTCACTCAGCTTTCACCTAATTTGTTAATGGGTATGTTTTTCCCTGTGGGAAAATAAAGCTTTTCTCTCTGACATTTTATAAAGGACCTACTAAACCTTCTTTTGTCCCTTTGGGTAAAATCACTTGAATTGGCTTTTCTGGTGCCTTTCTGTTTTCCATAGAGAATCTGAGTTGGTTCTTAACCCTTTCTGTCCCCCAGGTCTTATGAACAGTATGACAGAAACCCTTAGATGCCTTACAAGTCTAGGCACAATGTGGGCAACTGTAGGTTCACTAGGGATAGGCTTTTTACTGTGTAAAAAATTAGATATATAGGTGAAGAAAGGAATATTTGCTCATTTTAGGTGTGAGCTAAAATAGAAACTTGCAGAGGGATGCATGGTGAATTTGCAACATTGGGAATTTCTGGATCTCCTGGGGCACCAGAGAACATGATGTGATTGTGAACAAGAAGGGTTTGTGGACATTTCCAAGTCTCTAGCCACCCTTGGGACACAGGTGTGTGTGACCACCAGGGATGGCAAACTGGGGACCTTGGTGTGACGCTCATTGTTCCAAGCAGGCAGACGCATCCCCTGTGAAACCTCAGACAAAATCCCTCCATATTAACCTACTCTGTGGTGGCAAGAGCAGCTGGGATGGCTCCTGTGCTCTCTGATTTCTCCAGCCAGGCTGGCAGGGTGTTTGCTGCACGTTTCCTCAGAAGTTTGTCACACCTGACCCACGCTGCTCCCGCGATGCCTCGCAGAGCTCAGGCCGTGTCCTTCCCTGCCTGCAGAGGAGACCATGCTGAGCCAGCCTTGCAAGCTGCTCCAGCCCTGGGACACCTGATCCTCAGGCTGAAGGAGCCCTCAGAGCATGAGCTCTGTCTGACTCTGCATTTCTTTTTTTTCTCCCCTGTCACTGTCATATTTTCTGAAAAATCCCTTCGCCAGGATTTCTTCTCCTGGGAAGCTGAGAAGAGGGAAAAAGGAAAAACAATATTATCTCATTTTTCTCTCCTGTGTTTTGCTGCTTTGGAATGTGGTTGGAGATTGCTTATCCAACATGTGAATTGTTTTTATTTAATGATCAATCACAGTCCACCTGTGTCAGGACTCTGGAGAGAGTCACAGGTTTTTTATTAGTATCTTGTTAAGCCTTCTGTAAATATCCTTTCTCTATTCTTTAGTATAGTTTTAGTATAGCATTCTTTAATATAAGTACATAAAATAATAAATTAGCCTTCTAAGAACATGGAGTCAGATTCTCAATTCCTCCCTCATCTTGGGGACCCTGAAAATACCACACTCCCCATCTCTCACTTCATATTCTGTTTGCTGTCCATCCTGCTACATTTCAGGTGTTGAGGAGAGACACATTGTGTTGGTGTTGCAAAGAAAAACATCTTCATTCCATAGGTACTGATGAAGAAGAGTATTAATTTAAAACCTGTCCTACATTAATGTAGAACAGTGTAAATAATGAGCAGGTGCTGTGAATGATGAATGGGAGAAAAGGATTTGGACTGTCACTGCTCCACCACACAGGGAGTGTTTTACAGGAGACAAGGTGTTTTCTGTGACATTTCTGCATTGCTTTACTTTACAATAACCATTAATTGTCCACTCTTAAAAAATCATCTTCTGCTAGGATGCCACCAAGAAAGAAGACAATTTGGAACTTGCTTTGAAATGGCATTCTAATGGGAATTCAAAGCATGGTTATTATTGTGCTGCTTGGAAAGCTGCTTTTCTGTCCAGCTTCCCTGTGATCCCTTTAGCTCTATCTGATACCAAAGGCTTGAGATCTCCAGATTAGAAATTAAATTCCACCTCTGTGGCCCAGACCTGATGACCTGCTGCAGTCACAGCAAATAGGTTTTCCTTTACAGTGAGTGCTTCCAGTTAAAGCTGCTGCTTTTTGGTCAAAATCGAACTTTTTTTGGGGGAAAAAAAAAAAGAAAAAAGATAATTAAAGCCATGTGATGCAGGTGAAGGAATAATAATTGACTTGAAATTCAGTAGGGATTATTAGAGTCATGGCAGGCCCTGATCTTGCAGAGATTTAGGTGCTTGTTTTGTTCTGCTGGCGTGTGTGAGGACACAGGATGGTTGGGAGGGCTCTGTCCTGGGGGATTTCGGGGAGGCTGTGGCACAGCCAGGAGCTCTGCAGTTGGGACAGCTGGGTGGGATGCAGCACTGACAGCATCAGGCAGCAATTCCTGCTGCTGAGCTGGGTGTAAACCACAGCTGGGTGTAAATCACAGCATCCCAGGGGGGGACAGGTCTGGTTTGGGTGTCTGGGGCAGGAACAGCAGCCTGGGGAGGGCAGGAGAGGGATTTTCCCATTGAGATTTCTGCTTTACTTTGCAAATGTAAAAACTGGGAGTGGCTGGTGTCAGGCCTGTGCTGGGAGGTGGGGACTGAAGAGCCTCAAGGGAAACTGGCAGAAATCATGATTTCAGTGTGATCACTCTGAAGATGTCAGTCACTGTGATGGGCACTCAGCTGTCTGTGTCTCTCTAATTGTGCTGCTCATATTTTGAATGTGATAAAATTGAGCAGTACAGTTTTAAACCAAATTTTGGGCTTTTCAGTGCTCTGTTACAATGATGAAATCCAGAAATGGAAGGTGACTGCAGTTTAGAAATAAATATTTTTTTCCAGTGAACTCTGAACAGTTTTGAACAATTCATTTAATTAGCTGGATTTCCAGCAGTATAAAATGTGACCATCTCAATTTAATTAACAGCATATCTGCATTGTGGTAGTGTGGGGATTATGTGGACGCTGCTAATAGCCTGATGGATTTTCATCCTGCTCACATACAATGTCATGGTTTAGATTGTTGTTTTTCATTATGAGCTTTTACTCTTCTTGCAAGAATTTCCACTGTCATTTCTGCTGACAGATGCTGCTTAGGACAGATTTATTTTTATTCCCTTACAGATGAATTGGATCAAACATCTTTTTCCATATAGCTCAAGTTTCCACCATGGAGTTACTCCTAGTTGACTACTCTGAGAAGAAAATTGTAGTCATTTTTGTGACTTTCTTTAGCAGCAATTGAAATGTTTTTTGGCACGTGTGCATATAATCTATTAATTTCCACTTCCTGTCAATTGCAGGGATTCATGCTTATAAATAGTATAAAAAATTTTAATGCAAATAAAGAGAGAGAGAGAGAAAAATCCAGCATTTGGTCTTTTTTTTTTCCTAGCTGGATCCAGTGAGGTGTTGAAACATGCAGGGCGTTTGTTTCAGGCTTTGATAAGGATCTCTCACATTCTTATATAAAATGCTAAATTAACAATAATCAGCCCCCATGACTTACAGCCCTGCTCAGTGCATAGCTTGCCTTTCTCTTGGGCTTCCTCTGAACCCACAGATCTGAGGGCTTTTTCCCTGTGATCTGAGAAAGCAAAATTCCTGACAAAACTAATGACTTGGGGTTCCTGCAGAATTTTAAAACCTTTTCTTTTTGCCCATGAGTGGCTGCCTAATGTGAGTGGGATTTCAGTGGCTTTTTAAAAATTTGCATTATTTCCTCCCTGCAGTCAGGACATTCAGCAGCATTTACCTGCCTGGCTGCTTGGCACAGGGGTGGCTCTCTGGTGAGGTTTTCCACCAGGTTTCCCAATCCACACAACTGAGATAGTTTATTGCCTTATGTTTTGGGTAATGGTATCTGACATGGAATTTTAAAGCATTTTCAGGTCCTTTATGCTGTGGTGTTGTGGCAAATCTGTAAGATGTGAAGGACCAGAGGCTTCTGAGCTGGTAGGAAGTGGAATATTCTCAGCTGAAATCCTTCAGAGCAAGCAGTGACCACCCAGCAAGGAAATCAACTCTGAATCCTGGAAGGAGGAAGAGGAGAAAGTTCTGAATCATGGAATCAGAGAATATCCTGAGTTAGAAGGGACACACAAGGATCATGAGTCTGGCTGCTGGCCCTGCACAGACACCCCAGCAATCCCACTCTGTGCATCCCATGGAGCATTGTCCAAACACTCCCGGAGCTCTGGCAGCCTCAGGGCTGTCTCCATTCCCTGGGGAGCCTGGGCAGAGCCAGCACCCTCTGGGGCAAGAACCTTTCCTGATTTCCACCTAAACCTCCCCTGGCACAGCTCCAGCCATTCCCTCAGGTCCTGTCACTGTCACAGAGTGCAGAGATTGCTGCCTGCCCCTTCTGTAGCAGCTGGATTTGCACTCTCTGCTCTTTCATTGCAGCTCTGTCCCTCCAATGCCCTTCCCAGGCTCGTGGCTCCAATCTTTATCTGTTGGCAGGACCCTTACTCACCGTGAGGCAGCAAATCCCATTCCTGGGAGGCCGTGGTTTGCTTCTAATGCCAGCTGGAAAACTCTACTGTGGACAAAAGCAATTGAACATCTGCAGAATTTGCTGCTGCCGAGCCCTGCCACCACTCCGGGAATGGTTAATATTAGGAAGATTTGGCCTTAAATTTTCACCTTGGAAGCTCAGGGTGGGGATGCTGCCTTTGGCTGGATCGTGTGCTGCTCTCAGCAGCAGAGTGACCGGCCGGGATGTGCTGAGCCAGGGAAGCTCCGGGATGAAGCAGCAAAACGCAGCCTGGCCAGCTGATGGCCGGTCACACATTCCAAGTGTCCGGCCGCCTCCGTGGCCACCCCTCCGGGCCCGCTCCACCTCCCAGGCAAAGGCACAGCTTCCCTCAGTCAGCATCCACCTCATGCCGCTGCCTTTGTCTGCTCCGGAGAGTTTGGGAATGCGGCGGGATTGCAGCTGAGTGCCACGCATGGCTGGCCAGGAGGGGAACGCTGAGCTCTCCCCGCAGCTCCGTGCGAATCCTTCTTTGATAGCGGGTGATTGCTCAGAGGTGCTGTGGGCCAAATAAACAAACGGCCTGGAAGTCAAAGCAGGCATTGCCAGAGGTCAGAAGAAATGATGGGAGGGTGCACAGCCCTGGGGTGATGCCAGCATCCCTTCTGCCGGCTGCACCCCGAGCCTGGGGATACCTGAGCAGCACCAGAACTTCCCCGCAGGCACCGCTGGCTCAGCCGCGCTGCTGAGCCAAAACCTCTGCATTTTCTTGTGTTTTCCCCAACGTGTTTGGGATTTCGGGAAGCTGAGGGTTAATGTCAGTCCCCCAGCGATGGAGCTGGATGGGTGCCCTCGGTGGCTTCTTGGGCTGTTTCGCTGTCCCCAAGGAACTGAGAGAGCAACAGTTTCCATCCCCGTGGGTACCCACAGAGCCGTGGTCAGCCGCTGAGCCCCGGCAGCAGAAAGCAATCTGCCCTGGGAGCACTTTGGGAAGGATCCACGTCAAAAGGAAGAAGAACTTGGGGCTCTAAGAAGTCAGAGCTGAAAAAATCCAGTTAATCTCCCTCCCTGCAGACTCCACAGCTTGCTGGGATGTCACTGAATAAGCCCCTGGTATGTCTGTGCTGCAGGCAGGGCTGCCGGGCATTTTTAAGACATTTAAGGGAAATTGAAGGACAAGCCTTATTCCTGGTCGTGAGGAGGTGTCTGGTCTCTTTCATGTCCTCCAGGAGGCTTTGGGGTGTGCTCTGTCTGCTTGCCTTGGGCCCCTGGGATCCCACACCTGTGCGAGCTCCGGGAAAGGGGGTGGAGAGGGAGTGGTGGGAACTGGCTGGAACTGGGGGGCTGGACGGGCGATCCGTGTGCCCGGGGAGCCCGGGATGGGGTCCCTGCACCGGGCAGCTCTGCGGAGAATGGCCCCGCACATGGTGGGGAGATCCCTGGGGAGACCTGAGTGCGGGAGGTGATTCCCACCGCGGGTGGGGTTTGCGTGGATGTGTTCCCGGCATGTGGGAAACCTGCATGGGAGGCTCCCTACCTCCGGGAGGTCCGTCCATGGGTGGGGTATGGTGGGGAGATCCCTGGGCATCCCTGCCTGGTGGAACTCTCAGTAGGCGATCCTCAGGAACAGGTGAGGGATTGCAGCTTGGGGGTGGTGGGATCCCCGTGTGAAGGAGCCTGGGTGGGTGATCCCTGGGGATCCCCGCGTGGGGGGAGTCTCGGTGGGTGATCCCTGGGGATCTCCACGTGGGAGGAACATGGGGTGGGTGATCCCTGGGGATCCTCGGTTGGGGATATCGTGGGCGGGTGATCCCTGGGATCCCCGCGTGGGGATAACGTGACTGGGTGATCCCCGGGGATCCCCGCGTGGGGATAACGTGGGTGGGTGATCCCTGGGATCCCCACGTAGGGTGAGTCTTTGTGAGTGATCCCCGAGGATCCCCGCATGGGGGGAGCCCGGGTGGGCGAACCTCAGGACGAGCTGAGGGGGGGATCCCCCAGCGCAGGGCGGGCTGCGGGTGATGCACCCACACACGTGGCAGAGCCGGGCGGGCGCTCCCCGCTGCCGGGGCTCCCCCGCGCCTGGGCTGCGGCCGCGCTCGGTGCCGGGCAGGGCCGGGCGGTGCCGGGGGCTCCCGGCCGGGGCGGTGCCGGTGCCTTTAACGCGCGGGGGGGCGGCCGCAGGCGCGGCGGACGTGCGGGGCCGCCTCCTCCCCTTCCTGCCGCCCGCGCCGCGCAGCACCGGCCGCTCCCGCTCCGTCCCCGCAGCCCCGGCCCGGCACGGCCCTGCCCTGCCCGCCGCCGTCTCGGTGAGTCCCGCCCGGGGAGCGCCGCGGGCCGCAGCGGGGCCGGGCCCTCCCGGCGAGGGGCGGCGGGGCCAGGCCGCGGCGGGCCCGGGGCTGCGGCCCGGCCGGGGGGGGGGTGGTCCGGGCGCGGCTCCACGGCGGGGAGAGGCCGCTGCCCTGAGGCCGGCGGGGTTCGGGGGGCTCCGGTGGGGCTCCGGTGCTTCCCGAGCGCATCCCCCCGGAGCCGGGTGAAGCGGAGCAGGCGCGCCGTGCCCGCGGTGCTCCCGGAGCCCGCTGCGTTAAAGCGCCCGCCGAGGGGCGGCGGGGCGGCAATTGCCGCCCGCGATGGGGTTTGGAGCGTTCCCCGGGGCTGGCGGAGCCCCGGGTGAGGTTTGGCGAGAGGCGGCTGCTGCAGCGGCGCCCGGGTGGCCGTGGGAGCTTTAATGAGCATTGCGCTTCGTTACCGCGATCCGGGCCGCCTCGGGTGCCCGTGCGGGTGTCAGATGCTCGCAAACGCGGCTCCCCACCCTCGCAGGTGATGTTGTCAGTGGTGTTTCATTCCTGAGGTTGCCCGTGCCCTTTGGTCCAGGTTGCGTGCAGCTCTGTTAACCCTGGAGGTGTTGGTGCCCCCATCACCTCTCCTCCACTCACGGCTGACTCCCTTCTTCCAGCCTGCAAGTTACGGAGAAGGAAAGAGGAGTTAAGGTGGCAAAGCTGAGCCTTTTGTACCCGGCTGCCTTCAGCTGATGAAGTATTTTAATTGAGTAGGTGGTTATTAAGAATAACGTAGCTCAGTGTCTTTTCTGCATTAGACAGTGACAAGTTCTGCTCTCCAGTGATGTGCATCCACCCGTGTGCTTTAGGTTTGTCATTTTATGACCTTTTTTCCCCCACACGCCCTACTAAGGCAGTGCTGTGTATTTTGAGGTCGCTGTTAGAAAACCTCAAAGATAATTTCTCACTTTGTGCGAGAGGAGCTGAGCTGATACCCTGCTGTAGCTCTTTTCTGTTTAAAATTTTCCCTTTTCCCCTCCGTGTTCCTTTAGTGTTTCCATTGCTGTCTCTGTCCACCAACACAAATGGCATTTAGTTGATACAACTATTCCATTTAGCATCTGTTTACCTATGACAAGGCAAAAATCTCTCGCTGGGCAGTCCAAACTGGTTGCTGCAAAAGTTGAGAAGGGATTCAGTTCCTGTGTTCCACCTCCTTTCAGATGTTTTTCCTTGTCTTTTCTCTCGGTGGATCACTATCATCCTCCTGTTTAGCTTGGGCTGGAAGCATTTCTCTGCCTCGTGGACCTCTTGCCTCTAACTGTGCTGTAATTTCTGCCCTCCAACAGGCCATGCAACTCGCTTTACCACATATTTTTTCTCTTGCCTCATATGCTGATGCTGCTTTCTGCATACTGTGATTAAAATAACTTTTGTGTGTAACTGCAGCAGTGAAAGGTTGGGGATTGGAAAGAAACACTAATTCTCTGGTAGAGTTATTACCAAATACCTTTTTTGGTAGTTTTTTTTCCTACCACCTCCCTTTTCTAGCTGCTCTCAAGAAGATGCTTTCCGCTCTCCGAAATAGCAGCAGTAGGATCTGAGGGACACAGTGAGATTTTGATTTTATCCTTTATCCCCGTCACAGACCTGATGACTACTTTGTTTCTGGAACCCCTTGAAGAAAAGGGAAGGACTTACTCAAGCCTGTGTAAAGCTGTGGTGTTGCTTGGTTAGCTCTGTAACAGCTTTCATTTGCGTCATCTGCTCTTGCTGTTGGAGATTTGCTGGTTATGGCTTGAAAATGTCTAATCATTCCTGACCCTGGGTGCTGGCTAAAAAAATCCCTTAGGAACTGGAATTCCCTGTGAGTTTCAGAGGTGCTGGCCAGGTCTACGTTTAAGCTACACTCAAGACCCTGAAGTGTGAGGACACAGGGGACAGGACACGTGTTTTATTTTAAGCATCAAACTTGGTTGCTCCTAATCCCTTCCCGTGCCGCTGCCAAGGCACCCACCTCTCACCATTGACTTGGTGAGGCTTCAGCTCCCAGTTTAGTTCCCTGGTCATAGCCCAGTGATGTGCCTGAGTAAATAGTGTGAATGCCCTCTGTGCTGTCCCACAGGGATGGGGAGGAAGCAGAAGGCAGAGTGGCAGGAGGAGGTAATTCTTCATCCCACTCTTCACTCCAAAAGCTGTGGCAGCAGCCCAAATCAAGTTTAGTTTCCCTGTTTTTAGCACCCATCCGTGCTGTGGATGCCTTTCATAACACAGCTGCTTCCAAGGTGAAACTTGATCAGTTTATTCTTCACATGTCTGCAGGAGAGCTGTTGGAGAACCTCCTTGAAATCGTGAGCAGTTGCTGAATTTCCATCCTCAGGGTGCTCGTGGCCTGTTTGTGTAATTTGTATTTGGTTCTGATGTTTCTATTTGGTTTAAATGATTGTTTTCCCTCCCTGATGTAATTAGAGCAATTGGATCCCCTCTTGACCCCTTGTTTTCATAGGTTAAACAAGTTGAAGTCTTTAAGTCTCCTTGAGTTGTTGTCTTATCGATATTCTCAGGATTTCCTTGTCAGTGACAACCTTTTGCCTTTACCCATCAGAGCCTTTTTAATATAAAGGGAATTTTATGCATCTCTGTTTAGCACTTCCTGCTCTGCATTGGCAAAGCAGCAGGATTGGGCTATTTTTAAAAGTAGGAATGTTTTGGAGGGGGCTGATTGCTGCACTAAGCTCACAAACTTTTTGACATTCCTCGGGTGATTGTTTCAGGCTAATGAGACAGGGAGTTGCTGGGCTAAATCTGTCCCAGACAAATCACTTCTTGTTAATGACTGTGCATAAACTATGGAGATGATAAATTGGAGAATTACCAGCCCATGACTCCCAGGAATCTGCTTCTCCTCTCATGTTATACAAGATGTCCAAGCAAATAAAACACATGGAGACTTAAAAAAAAAAAAAAAAAAAGTATTTATTTATGTTTTTAGAAATGTAAAAGCTTCTTCCTGTTCGCATGCCTGAACTACAGCTGGTGGCAGGAGAGAGGGTACTTGGGAGCTTTGAAAACTTCCTATTTCTTGCCAGAATGGAGCCTTTAAAGTATTTTCTTACAATGTGGACTCTTTGGCACTTTCTCCAGGCTGATGCCTGTGGTCTGCAGCTTGGGAAAGCATCTGTGCCTGCTGGCGTGGGCACTGCCTTAAAGGCTGATTCCTGCTTTTTTTTTTTTTCCCCATTTGCAGTGATTTCAGAGCAGGAGCAGCAGCCCTTTCATGGGTAAGCACCGTGCATTGATCTGGACTCTGCTGCTTCCAGCTGAGGAATTGTTTTTTACCTGGTGGAGGGAAGAGGCAGAGTGGATCCAGGTGCTGCTCTGAGATAGTGCACAGGCATCTATAATTCCTGCCATTCCTCTGCAAGAGGGTTTTTTCCTCTCTCTGTGAGAACTAAGTAGCACCTAGGCTGGCTTCCCTGTGTTTGAACTCGTCCTCTCCTGGTCACTGCCATGCCTGGGTACAGGACTGCTGCATCTAATTAGATTATATCAGAATGAATAAGTGAATCTCAATAAATGAGCTTACAGGGGCACTGTTGGGTCAGCTCAGTCCCTAAATATAGGTCCTGGGCAGAGGGCAGGCTTGGTGCAGGATCTCTCCATAAAGCAAAATTAAACAGAGATCTCCTGGGAGTGCAGAAATTCTGCTGCCTTGGCCATCTTGTCAGCCTGGATGCTCCAGTGTCTTGGTACAAGAAATACCAAAGTCCACCCAAATGTGAAGATTCTTTAATTGGAGCTTGGGTGTGGAGTTGGAAGGGGAAGTCATGGCAGTGGAAACTCTAATAATCTGAGGTGCTAAAGAATGCAAATCTCATGATCCTTTTTAATGCTTCCAATTTAACTAGAGGTGAGGAGGATTTTTTTTTTAAGTCTCTTAGATACTGTAGAAAACAGGAAAAAAGAGAAATGGTATCCATTACATGAAAACTCTGGAAACAATCTCTAACTGCACTAACACAGATAAAGAACATTATCTCCTTGCCACTCTGTGATGCAGAGAAGCAGTTTCAAGCTTTGTGGTTTCAAGTCGTTTCAAGCTTTTTGGGTGCTTCAAGCCTTGAGTTTTGCTGTGGAATGAGTGTGGGGTGGGTGGGAGAGGAGAGGGCCAGGAGCTGTAAGATTTGTGGGGTAATCAGAGTTATTTCTTCTCAGCTCTCCTCCTCCTTTTCTGCAATGCTCTGTTTTTGTTTGTGCTTTGTGACCACCCTGCTTACCACAATCCACAGCTCCAAACTGCTGTTACTGAAGAGAAGTAAAAGTAGTTTCTTCCCTTTTTCTTCCCATGAAGATTTATTTAGAGGAATAGCATTTTTTCTGTTTCAGATGAAAGCTCATCTTTGCTTGTGCATCACTGGGGCTGCATTGTAACTCAGAGAAAGTGTCTGTAAATCAGTCATGTGGACAAGCTACTCCTTTTGTTGCACTGATAATCCCTATTATAAATAGTCTTGTCCTCTGCTTGCATTTACAGCTCTTTGCTCTCAGGTGTGCAGGATTTTCAGTGGTAGTGAAACACAGGGAACAGCTCTTCTTGCAGGGTTTTTTTTCCTCTTTTTCCATTGGACACTCTTCCTTCTGGCTGATCCCTCTGCCTGCCTTCCTTGTCTGGATCTGCTCACAGCCAGGCAATCCTGCAAATCACTGCTCTGCTGGAGCTGCTGCATCACAGCTCCCCTGTTGCAGGAAGCATCTTTCAGCCCTTTTATGCTGTGAAGTTCAGGAAATAGAGCAAAACTCCTGTTTTCCTTCAAGCTGCAGTTGAATGACTAATGGAGGGGCATCAGGGAAGGCTCTTTTTCTCTCAGAAGAGGTGTGTTGATGTTCTCCAGCAAAACCCAAGTTCTGATTTTGGGATTACACCTATTAATTGAATAGCTGACCTTCTCAGCCTGCCTGTCTGGTGTCCAGCTCACTGAGCATGTGTTGAAAGACCCAGGGAAAATCAAGTTGGAGTCCAGAATTACGTGGGTGTCAAAGGCTCTTAAAGCCTGGGATATTTATGCCCATGATTCATGGTGCTTCCAAAAACAATCCAGCTCTCATCCTGCAGAGGGGAAGTACCTCAGTCCAGTGTTATCAACTTTTGCTTAGCTGCCAGAGCAATATAAACTCAACCAGAGTTATTTTGGGCTCCTTATTCTTTTGCTTCCAAATCCCACCCTGCAAGCTCCTTGTAGAAGAAATGCTGGCTTAGTTCTGTTTTACACTCTCCTGTATGACCTGAAAACATTAAGCAGGGTATTTTATTTCAGGGTTGTGCCAAATTTTAGTGCATCTCATTCCTTTCTGTGGTGTGAAAAGGTGTCTTTTGTCTGCCTGCTACCACACAGGAAGGAAGTTGTTGAGTCTGGGAGATAAAAGCTTTATCTCCTCCCCTGCAAGGAACAAGCTGCCCACTCCTAGGCTGGCACTGCTCTGCTCTGTCCTGCCTGTAGTAGGGCAGAGAGGAAAATTTTCATGGGAAAATGTGAGTGGACTCAAAATGCGTTTGTAAGCGCGTAGCTGTCAAGGAAGATGATGACTAAGCTATTGCACAAGGTGCAGCTCTTCAGGGAGCTCACCAGGATTGGACTGGAGCATGACTGACTCACAAGAGAGCCTATAATATCAGTCTGCTCCTGATTTCATTATTACTGGTTTGAGCTGACCACTGGCCATGACTGCTTTTCTTTCCCAGCCAATTTGCTGTGGGGTTTTAAGTCGGAAAGTCTACACTTGATGACAATAAATTAAAAAATCCAATTTATTGGAGGAAGTGAATGGTTCCCAGGCCTTGGGTGGGAAGTGCTGTGTGGCAGGGGTGTTTAAGCTGATGTCTGGCATTTGGCTCACGTGGGTGTTTCTCCATCAGGCACCTGCCCTGTGCTGCTGCCAGGCTCTGGCATGGCCCTTACCTGCCCATTGTACAGAAGGGAAAGCACAGGTGAAGCACCTGCAGGTGAAGATGCCAGGAGGTCACCAGCAGAGCAGCTGGTGGTGCCTTTTTCTTGGTCCCATCTGTGACCTGAACCTCTGGCAGTCAGCTGGGGTGGGTGAGCTCATTGTCAGATAGTGACAGGACAAAGGGGGAATGGATTTAAACAAAGAGAGGAGAGTTTAGATTAGATATTAGGAATTTTCCTTGTGAGAGTGGGGAGTCCCTGGCACAGGTTGCCCAGAGCAGCTGTGGCTGCCCCTGGATCCCTGGAAGTGTTCAAGGCCAGGTTGGACAGGACAGGGGGTTGGAATGGGATGATCTTTAAGGTCCCTTCCAACCCAAACCATTCTGTGATGGGACATGGAACTGCTTTCCTGCAGCAACCAGGACTGTTCCATGTGCCCCTTCCTTTCAGGGTCTCTTCTCTGGTGTGGGTGGGAGGCCAGGGTTAGGGTCAGTGATGTTGCTGGGTGGGAGGCCAGGGTTAGGGTCAGTGATGTTGCCTCCCAAAGTGGTTTGAAAGGCTGCCTTGGTGTTTAGTGCTGCTTTGCCCTCTAAGCCATCACTTAATGTTGCAAATGGACATCCCAGCTTGGCTTTCCCATAGGCATTCCCTTTAACTCTGTGAGAGGACCTAAAACCAGGTACATGGAATCAGCTGCAGCATCTCTGCTTCAGCTCCAGGTGTACCTGAGAGCATCACCATGGCTACAGCAGCTCATAGCCACTGGAGCTTTCACAGGGCATCTTCAGATCTGGGAAGTGGTTGGGGTTTAGGTGCTGTGCCAGGAAGGGCCCTTTCCCCCAGGACTAGGTGGGAACTCTTTTGCCTCCTTGAGCTTGCTGTTCTCCAGGGAGACTCCGTGTGCTGTCCTTGGAGCAGGCAGTGTCTGCATTTCTCAGGGGGTGTGGTGCTGGGAACTGGCAGAAAGTGGAGTTGACAGGTCAGTGCTGTATCCCCTGTCACACCTGCTGACCTTTGCTTGCTTCAACACCTGTTGGCAGCACGTGTGGCTCCAGCTGTGATGGAAGGACAAAGGACTGAGCTGCTTTTTCTCTTCATGCTGCCTGGTTTTGTGTTTACAGCAGTGGTGGTGCAGCTCCATCAAGCTTTACTTCTCCAAGCTCTTGGAGAATTGTGCTGAGAAGGTTTTCCTCCCAACCCTGTCCTCAGTGTGGACAATGAACAGCATTGTCCAAAAGAGAGGTGGAGGTGGCATCTCAAAGCCTTGGAAACCACCAAGCTGCTTGGAGGATTTATGGAGGTTTTGTTAGGATTTTTTGGGGTTCTCTGGGCTTTCCCACGGCAGCTCAATGGGAGTACTGACAGTTTTTCCTTGTTGCCTTCACCTAAGGTCACTTCCATATCTTCAGCCTGTGCTACACCACCACTAGGATTGGGTTGCATGCTAAATTTAGTGAACCTTTTTACAGCTTGGTTTGTGTGTGTAAAGCCAGAGGGGTTTTTAGCAGCTTTTTGGGGGTTAGAGCCTGGTTCAAGATGCCCATCAAGGCCAGGCTTGCTTTGCACAGGTGGCAGCACCCCAGGCCAGGTGTGGGAGGGTTCTTCTCTGCCTCAGTGTACTTCCACACAGGGATTTGCTGGGGTGCAGGCCCGTGGGAGGGAGGGAGGGCTGTGGAAGCACAATTAGAACTTGCATAACGTGGTCTGCAGTCTGAGCCATGTGAGAAGTGCTGGCAAAGAGGTTGGGTTTCAGAAGTTTTAAAGGCTTGTGAAAATTCTTCATCAGATGTTTCCATTACAATCCTGTCTTTTTTGCCCCCCCACCACACTGCACCTCCAAGTTTTTACCTCTCCTCCTATGCTGTTTGTGTGCCAAAAGAAGAATTTTTTGGCTTCAGGTCTGGTGTACCTATTTCTAAGTAGATTTTTTTAATCCCTGCTTGGCATCACAGGCTACTGGAGTAATAGTTTGAATTGTAACTTAAGTTGGAGGCACATAGGTTTAGATCTGTGTGGTTGCAATGAAGTGTTTGTTCAGTTCTTGCACCCCAAAGGAGGAGCAGATTGTGGGACAGCAAAGCAAAGGGAGTGAGAACGCAGAGAAGCGTGAGAGAAATGACCTCAATTACTCTGCATTTTTGTTGCTGAGCATTTTTAGTCCTTTTTAACAACCTGGCATGTTCTTGGGTTCAGATCAGTGCTGAGCACGTTGGGGAGGGTGTGTGTGCTTGTGTTAGGAGGCTGTTTTGGGGGCAGAGCTCTGGGCTGTTGGGTTCTTCACTTGAACTCAAAAACTCTTCAAATATGCATTTCCCTCTTTCCAGTTTCTTTAGGAGACTCCTGCAGTCTTGGTCCTTGTGGTCACAAGTGGAAAGCACCAGGAAGACTTTAGAGATGTGCTTTGGACACACCTTTTGCAGGGTTCTCGTGGTGTTGTCCAGCTCTCAAAATTGCACTGTATGTGGGGGTTTGCAGTGAACTGGACTGTGGAACTGGGACCAGTAAGGAGGGTTGCAGCATCCCCTGGGCTGCTGCTGCTCAGAGAAACATGAGCAACCCTCAGCATCACTCACCTGGGGCATCAACAGCTGCATGAGGAAGGTGGTAAAGGGAAAGCTCCTTCACTGTGTGGCTCAGGTGTGATTCAAGCATTAAGCAAGTCTGTGGAGGAGCTGGAGCCTTTTCCCTGCTGCTGGAGGGGAGTCTGGTCCCCTCCTCTGGGTATTTTAAGATGCAAATATTGCCTCGGGGTCTGCTGAAACACTGCACTGATTCCTGAGCACATGTGACCTTCCTAAGCTGCTGCCAGAGCCTAAAGGGTGTGGGTGATGACACTGAGGTGACACCAGCTGTGTCTCATTTCTTGCTGTGAGTGCCTGCAGCAGACTGGGCAGTGAAGCACACAGAGGTTAACAAGGTGAGAAGAAGCTTTGTGTGAATGAAAAATTCAGAGCTTGAAATGCTGTTGATGATGCTTCCCCCCCAGTCTTGGGTTTGGGAGGATTGGTGTAAACAGAGCATGGAAATAGGGATATAAAACTATATTCTTAAAAAAGAATATAAATATGTAGGTTAAATTTTACCCTGAGTAAGGTGGATGCCACAATATAAGAAGGTTAGAAAGGTATTGGAGAGTGGAAGGGTCTAGAGGGGAAGCCTTGAGAGGAGGGACCGAGGTCACCTGGCTTGTTCAGCCTGGAGGGGATGAACTGAGGACAGACTTCATCCTGGCCTGCAGCTTCCTCACAAGGGGCAGATGCTGAATTCTTCTTCCTGAGCATCAACAGGACCTGAGGGAATGGCTGGAGCCTGTGTCAGGACAGGCTTAGGTTGGATATCAGGAAAGGGTGTGGGTGATGATGCTGTGAGGTGACAGCAGCTGTGTCTCATTTCTTGCTGTGCCTTCAGCAGACTGGGCAATGAAGCACAGGGGGGTTAACAAGGTGAGAAGAAGCTTTGTGCTGTTCAGGAGCACATCTCCTTGTTGTGGAAGCTGAAGGATAGCATCTCAGTGGAGCTGTGTGAAATTCTTGTTGTATTGGGATGGATGATGAGGTGAGCTCTTAGTGCTGCCCTTGATAAATGAGATACGTGCAGTGTCTCAAAGGAGAGCAGAGAAAGGCCTTAGCACTTCACCTGCCTCAGCAGGGAAATGACCACAGTTCAGCAGCAATTTCTAAAACTTCATGTTGTGCTTTCAAATAGAGTTAGAAGTTCCAGCTCATGATGCAATTTATGCTTTGAAATGCACTGGTGTAACTTGTATGGTGCCAGTGCTGCAGGGATTGCTTCTAAATCCTCTTTTGTTCCTAAACCATTTTGAAATTTTGCTTCTAACAGTATTAACAGCACCATATTCTACAACGTGATCTGGCTTGGATATAGAAGTGCTGTCTTTATGCCTGCATGATAATGTGCTTTAGGATAAATGTTGAAGGACAGCTTTGCTATGGAGCAGTCAAACTAATTCCTATCTAGTGTGGAAGTTTGTTCAGCCTTCATCTTGTGCAAGTTTCTGCCGGAGCAGAAAGTCAAAATATCAGTGCTGGAGGAAGCCCCATCACCAGCAGGACCTTCTGTGGTCCAAATTCAGTCCTAAGCATACCTCTAAACATTCCCTGTGTTCAGAGGGTTTGTAAGTAGAGTGTGAACAGGGCTTTAATCTGGCAAATGATTTTAAATTTAATGCACAGTTGAAATAAAATCCACCCCTCTTTAGAGATATTCCTAATGTGACTATGGATTAAAATCCCACGTTCCTAATGTGACTATGGATTAAAACTCATTGATTGCTACCAGCAGAAGAATGAAATAATAAACCACAGTGCCCCTGCTCCATGCAGAGGCTGCAGATTGCCCATTCCAGCTGTGAGCACCTTGTTGCATTGAGGATTGAGAGTGTTTTCCCAACTTGCAGCCAAAATGCAGCCATGGCCCATTGCTGCCCATTTGTTCCCAGGCCAGCATTGTCCTGTGGCTCCAGCCCCTCCCTGCAAGGTGGGAGCAGAGGAAGCTGGGCTGGCTCCTGTTCCTTGGGTGCAGCTCAGGGCAGCAGAGCTGTTCCTGCACAGAGGAAGGGAGGGTAGCCAGCAATGCCTGCTCAAGCCTGGCTGCTCTGATTTCCCAGTGTTTTTGTGTCTTTCTGACCCACCACTGTGGTGTAGAGTATTAAAAGTAAAAATAGAGCTGCTGAGGCAGTGCTTAGCAGGCTGCGTGGGCTGAAGAGGAGGCAATTCCAGCCTCGTAGTACTCCCTAAATTCTGGTTTGGTACTTGTG
The DNA here is from genome assembly GCF_023055355.1 of Agelaius tricolor. Classification (NCBI taxonomy): domain Eukaryota; kingdom Metazoa; phylum Chordata; class Aves; order Passeriformes; family Icteridae; genus Agelaius; species Agelaius tricolor. Next base: position 3,823,701 of record NW_027269265.1, read on the forward strand.
CATGTTGGTGATCATTTCCTTTATGATGCCTCTGTCAGCTTACAGGAACTTTGACTTCTCTGTGTTTAGTCTCTGTTCCTCCAGTCACCCAACCTAAACTGAAGCTGCCCTTTTAAAATCTTGGTGTTGAGAAACAAACTGCATAGCCCTGACTTCTAAACTCTTGGCACATTTGAAAATTTATTATCACTCTGTGAACTTTGGTTGTTTAACTGGTAGATACCTCCCCCCCCATTCTTTTATTGTACTGTTTGTGGTGACAAAGAAGAAAGAACTTCCCTGTTGATTCCTCTCAGTTTGCAGCTGAAGAATTATCAAGACTCAGTCTGATGGTGGGGTAGGTACAGCAATCTTGTTTCACTTGCTGCCTTCTGATGCTCTCATTTAGCTACATCTGTGCCACATTGACAGTAGTTTTCTCTTTAGAGACAACTGAAATCACTCAACTGCTTAGGCATAATGTGTGCAATAAATAATGTCTCGAGACTCCAGGTAGTTAGAAGAAACCACATGAAAGCATCTAGATCTGATATAATTCACAATCGCTGAAGTTTTGATTTCCCTCTGAGCTAACAACTCTCCTCTGCCTTGCAGCCTGTTCCCAGCACAGCTCAATTTCATTTTCCTTTAGGAATTTGGAGAGATGAGAGCATCTGTCTGCTGCTGGCTTCTCTTTTGTCCATTGCTGTGCAACAATAGGATTGTCGAGTCACTGAGAGGTTAACGAAGCTTTTTTTTGTTCTTGTCAGTGGTCCAACCTCTTTGTATAGCTGTGTGGAACAGCACACTGAACAGAAATAATGGGAAAATCTTGTTGCTGGAATGACTGGGACTGTCATTTTGTGATACCAGGGTAAAGACCTGCTTAAGCTTCAGGCTTGTGGCTGAGCACGAATCTCTCTGCAAGAACATTCAATATTAGTTTCTCTGTGTCTCCTTGCATCCAGCAGTGTTGGAGCAAGGGGAGGGAATCTGAACTATTACAGTCTCTTCCCGTTTAGTATTTAGAATGGTTTTGTTAGGAGCCTTTTGGGGGTTTGGCATTGGAAAGAGGGTGAATTGTAGCCCTTAATGATGAAGTGTGGGAACAATTGGAGCTGGACAGACAGGCAGCAGTCCAGCTCCTCTTCCTGAGCGAGCAAAGCTTTTGTGCTGTGCCATCCCACTGCACAAATGGCTGTGCTGGGCTGTTGCTGGATTGATTGGTTTTGATCCCTTTTAGGAAGGGGTTTGTATGCTCTAATTTTGGGTTTGTCACAGTAGTCAGGCTCCTGCCCTGTTGGTGCTCTGAGCAAGCCTGTTACTGTGGCTGCCCCAAAGAACTTCCCATGGAGTGGGGGAATGTGGGATTAAAACCCAGCTGTTAAATCCAGTCGAACTGGGACATCAGTGGCTTGGCTCGTGTGGGTTCAGTGACAAAGTGACTGCAAGGAAAGATGTGGAGATGCTGTGCTTTGCTCCTGCAGGGAATGGAGAGCTTTGAGGGGGAATTGAGCTTGGGATGGTGTGGGATGGGTGGCACATGGGTGAGCTGTGGCTTGCTGGATGCCACCTGGGACACTTTTCTTGCCCTGTCTCTTATCAGCTTGTGGAAGAGGGCAGCCAGCAGAGCAGGGTGGCAATGGGATTTACAGGAGTGTTTGCTGGTGGCAGTGCTCCAAGAAACTCTCACCTTTTCCCTCAGAGCACCTCTCCAGGCTGGGCTTTCCCTGCAGTTCAGGCAAAGGGCACCTGTTATCACTCAGGCCTTGCTGCTGACCCCAGCCATGCCTCCTTTCCAGGCTCTCATTCCAGCAGAGCTCATACTGAAAAATGGAAAATACAGAACTCCTCTTTGGGACACAACCTCACTTTTTTCTTTTTTCTTTTTTTTTAAATTTATTTATTTTCCCCTCCTGGGAGCTGCTGAGCCTCCGTGGCTGGTGTATGCAGGGCCCTGCATTCTCCTGTTGGGAATGTTAAAAATACCAGCTACAATTTTCCCTTTCCTCATACCAAAATATATTAATGTGCTGCTGCTTTGATTAGTCATTTCCTCCTCTTTTGTTCCTTTCGCAACAGGGTAAAGGACAGCGTGTGCACACTTGAGTAAAATCTTGTCTGGTTAAGAAGTCTGAAGCTAAATAGATTCTCTTAGGTTAATACCTGTCTTTGTTGGCAGAAGAATTCTCTTCTTATCCCTTTCATATACATTCAAAAATAAGTCTGGATAAAGTCACTTTTATGGTGTTCAGACTAAGAATATCTTTGTGTGATTTATTTTTGTCGTGGAAAGAAACTCTAATATGGACAAGATTAATATTCTTAGATGAATTTAATATATTCTTGCAGAAAGACCTTTGGTGATACACTGCTATAGGAAATTTTCCAAATTCATTTATTTTGAGGTTTCTTGTCTTCCTCTTGTGCCATCACCTCGGTGCACACATTCCTCCTTCTTGAGCTCCCGTGAGACCTCATTCAGTGTGGGTGGAAACTTGGTGAAAGCAGCAGTGACACTGTTGGGCTGTGCATGGCTCAATCTGGGGTAGTTCTGGCAGCCTTTGCACCCTCAGGGTGTGGGGGTACAAAGGTTAATAAATCCAACTTACAGGGACCTGCTAAAGTTGCTCTGAGTGACCTGCTTGCCCTTGAAGGCTTATATTGAGGATATTTTTTGCTTCTCTGTCGCTGTGGCTGCCTTAGTGAGAAATTGGGGAGAAAAGCTTTAGCACCAGGTGGTCTGGAGAGCTGCAGAACAAGTGGTAGGTTGAAAACTTTCTTATATGTGTGGCGAAATTCCAGTGAATAAGCTAAAAAGTCGCCTGGTGAGTATAGTTAAGGGCAAAGTTGAATAGAAATCCAGAGAATCAAGCAATAAATTAAGACTGATCTCTTCTCAGTGATGGCCAAACTTTAGAAACACAGCCCATAAACAAGATGCCATCCTCTTTAGCAATCTGTCGTGGTTTTCCTGTCGCTGTGGCGCCGAGGGCAGCTGCTCTGCCCTGAATTCAGATGGAGAACAGCTTGTGCCTGCCCAGGGAGGGAAAACTCTGCTGCTGGCGATGTGCAGAAAAGGGATTTTACCTCTCCTGGGATGCACAGGCAGGTAATACACTTGAGTTTTCTCCTTGCTTGACTCTTTGCAGCTCTTGTGGAGAAAAACCTGGGTTGTTTTTTTGAATGAGCATTAGCCTCCCAGTGCTCGGATGCCATTCATACTTTCACAGAATCTGCTAAGGGGAAAAAAAAAAAGAATAAAAAAAGCTGGACCAAAGGCCTTTGCTTCTTTTGTTTCTGTCTCCTCTTATTTTACATTTATTTTTTTTAAATATTAACAAGAATTCACAATACAGAAATGTGTATTTTATGTAGTTATATTTGCTGTATACACTGGGAAGGGGAAAATGTTTCATTCCAGCTGCTTTCTCTTTGCACATTGCTGTGAAGGTATGAGAGGAATTTGAGTACTGAGAAGCTTCTGCTCATACCTGCTTTCCTCTGTTATAGAATCATGGAATGATTTGGCTTTGGAAGGGACCTTAAAAACCATCTGATTTCCACCCCATGCCATGGGCAGGAACACCTTGCACTAAACCAGGCTGCTCTAAGCCCCATCCATGCTGTATTTGAACACTTCAGGGATGGGGCAGCCACAGCTTCTCAGGGCAACCTGTGCCAGGGCCTCACCACCCTCACAGCCAAAAATTTCCTTCCACACTTGTATATAAGGAGATGAAAGGGATGTAGCAGCCCTAAATGTCTCAGGAGATTACCTTAATTTTTTTTTGTTTGTTTTACTTGGAATTTGGGGCTTTGCCTCATTTATGACCAGAGGGTGGTCAAATGCATCATTCTCATGAGTGTTTCAGACCTTGTTTTAATTGAGTTAAAGTAATAGAGCATGCCAGGGGTAGGTGCAGAATGAACACACTTACAGTAATGCAACTTCTTCCTGCGTCAGACAGGGATTAAGCTGTGTCAGAGTGAGCAAACCCAGCTGGGCTCAGACCTGTATTGTACCTGCCCTGGCTTTTTAGGGGCTGGTAGCTGCTCCCTGAGGCTTTCTGTGGGTCCAAGGTGAAGATTATCTTGTGAATGTCTATTTATACACTAGACCACAACAGCTGTCTTAAGGCCTTTGTTGAGGTGTGCAGCACTTTAAGGCTGTGTAAATGGCTTTTGTGTGTGGTAAAGCTGAGCTGCTGTGGAGTGTGGATTTTACAAACCCCTGTGAATTTCCCAGACAGCTAATTAGAATAAAACCAGGTGTGGCCTGGTCCCTCCCTCCTGTCCAGGTGCTGGGCAGAAGTAGACTTCAGGGTGTGGCTGTGTGTGTTTAATGCCTGTCTGACCCAAGAGTCCTGGCTCAAATCTGTACCAGCTTTGTGCTTTTGTTTGGGCTCATGTTCCAGGAGATCCCTTGATGCTCAAAAACTACACAACAGATGGAACTGCTGCTCAGACAGGGAACCTAAGCTCAGCTTTGGCCATAAGTCTGCTAGATTTGGCTCTTATTTGTAGAATTATTTTGAGAAGATTCTCTGATTTTTTTTTATGCCTTCCTATTTTGAGAAGTATCACTTCCCAGTTCCCTGTGCACGGAAGCGGGCGGTGATTGAAGAGCAAATGTCTGATCTGGTCCCTGCCTGCATGGAGAGCAGGGAAAGGGGAAATGCTTACCCAAAAGCCTGAGCTGGCTGCTTGGGTGTTTAAATGCCTCTCAAATAGTTCATGGTGGTGTGGGCAGAGCATGTCTGTACATGAGTGTGTGAAGGAAGGAGCTGGGGGAGCCTCAGGGACTCCTTGGAAGTAGCGATGGGAAGATGCAGACTTGCTGAGTAATTCCTGCTGGAAGAAAGAAGCCTTTGATTCTTCACAGGCACTTTGGAAAAAGGTAGTGTAAAGATAATTTGCTATCTTCTAACTCTGGGGATAATAGGAGTGTGTGTGTGTGTTAGCTGCTAGTGATTTAAAGGGGAAACTTGCAGTTTCTGGAGTCTGGTGGAGCCAAGGACATTTTTTGCTGGTCCTGACGCACACTGGTTTTTATCCCAAGTAACACCCTCTCACAAATACTGCAAGAAATGTTTTAGTTTCCTAAACTTTCCTGTGCTGAACAACATAGACTCTTCCAGTTTAGGTTGGAAGAGCCCTGTAAGATCAAGTCTAACCATTCCCTCAGCACTGCCAAGGCCACCACTAAGCCATGTCCCCAAGTGCCACATCCACACAGTTTTTAAATCCCTCCAGGGATGGGGACTCCACCCCTCCCCTTGGCAGCTGTGCCAATACCTGACCACCCTTTCAATGAAGAAATTTTCCCTAATATCCAATCTAAACCTCCCCTGGTACAACTTGAGGCCATTTCCTCTTGTCCTGTCCCTGTTCCCTGGGAGCAGAGCTCCCCTGGCTGCACCCTCCTGTCAGGGAGTTGTGGAGAGTGAGAAGGTCCCCCCTGAACCTCCTTTTTTTTAAGGCTGAACCCCCTCAGCTGTCCCTGGTGCTCCAAACCCTTCCCCAGCTCTGTTCCCTTTTCTGGACAAGCTCCAGCTCCTCAACATCCTTATTTTCACGAGGGGCCCAAAACTGCCCCTGTGACTGGAGGTGCTGCAGCAGTGCCCAGCACAGGGGACAATCCCTGGTCCCTCTGGCTCTTATCAGTGTATTTGTGCCCATGCTTTGGTGAACCCAGTGGAGTTCTGCTGTGCCAGGCTCTGTGCAGTTTGGGATATCAGTGTGAGGAATGCAGAGCCTGATTTTCCCTGCTCTGTGCCAGCAGCAGGTGTGTGTGCATTTATCCCCTGCTAAACCGAGGTTGCTCGCTGCACTTTCACTGATGCTAATTCCAGTTCTGGGCTTTATCCTCCATCCAGCCCAGGTGGTTTCAGGGCGTCAGCTGCCTCCTGGTGAATCCCTGCCCTGCCTTATCTTGTAGGAACTTGCCCAAACAGCCAGGCTGTGGTGGAAACCTCTTGTGGGAGGTACCTGGGTGCTCCCTGCTGCCGGCACTGGGACAAGATCAAGGACATCTGCTGGTGCTGCTGGCGAGGTGGTGCAGCCTTATTGTGCTCCCAGCTCCCTCTCAGCACTGCTCCTGCATTTTGTCAGGTGTTGGCTCTGAAGTTACATCAAAAAAAAAAAAAAAACCACCATCTGAAAGTAAAGGCTTTTGTTGAAGCAAAGCTACTCTTTCTGGAATTTAATAAAGAGCTTGTCTGTGTTAACTAACATCAAGCGACTGAGAGCAGACAGAGCCCAACAGATGGTACAAACAGCGGCATGTTTGGAATGGAAAATATTTACCTAGAGGGTATTTGAAGCACTGAGCTTGTGCTCTGCAAATGGCTTAATTGTATCAGTGAAATAAAGTGGAGAGCGAGATTTATTGACAAGTTTTGCTCTGCTCTTGCTGTCAGCACCTTGGAGGGGGTGTCAAGCACTGTTGAGCTTCCCTTGAACAGGTCTCCTTCCTGGGAAGTGGAGTTTTAACACCTGAATGGCTCAGTTGGTGTTTTTGAGTGTCTGCAGCTTTCTCCTGGGGCTGCACAAATCATGCTGTCAGGGCAAGAATTGAAATGAAAAATTCAGAGCTTGAAATGCTGTTGATGATGCTTCCCCCCTCCAGTCTTGGGTTTGGGAGGATTGGTGTAAACAGAGCATGGAAATAGAGATATAAAACTATATTCTTTAAAAAGAATATATATATGTAGGTTAAATTTTACCCTGAGTAAGGTGGATGCCACAATATAAGAAGGTTAGAAAGGTATTGGAGAGTGGAAGGGCCTAGAGGGGAAGCCTTGAGAGGAGGGACCGAGGTCACCTGGCTTGTTCAGCCTGGAGGGGATGAACTGAGGACAGACTTCATCCTGGCCTGCAGCTTCCTCACAAGGGGGAGTGGAGATGCTGAATTCTTCTTCCTGAGCATCAACAGGACCTGAGGGAATGGCTGGAGCCTGTGTCAGGACAGGCTTAGGCTGGATTTCAAGAAAGGCTCTTCCCCCAGAGGGTGCTGGCACTGCCCAGGCTGCCAGGGAATGGGCACAGGCCTGAGGCTGCCAGAGCTCCAGGAGTGTTTGGAGCACACTCTCAAACACAGGGTGGGATTGTTGGGGTGTCTGTGCAGGGCCAGGAGTTGAAATCTGATCCTTGTGGGTCCAACTTCCAACTCAGGATATTCTCTGACTCTCTTCTGTAATTTTCTGATTTACCACTGGAATCAAAACTCACAGGTCCATTTGGACCTTCAGCTTTTCTGGCTGCTGAGTGCCTCATGCATGACTTTAAACTGTGCAGTGTAAAAGTGAGCCATGAGAAGATTGTGTGTGATCTTACTGGAAGCTGTGCCTTTTCTTTAGGTAGGTGCCAGGTGAGGTTTATGTGCTATACCTTAATTCTCCTGTGAGAAAACTGCTTGGGTGCAGTCAGCTCCTTGCTGGTGTTCTTTGCACTGGGTGTTTTTGGGAATGCTGAGCTCAGTGTGGCTCACCTGCTAAAGTTAGCCAGGTTTTAATCAACTCAAGCAAGTTTGATGGGCTAAAATCCCAGCCTGCTCCAACAGCTCTTTGTGTCACATCACAGCAGCTCTGCTGTCTTTTGTGTCTTGTCTTGGGACATGAAAAAAACCCAAAACTGCTTCAAAAACCCAAAACTATACCAACCTAAGCTGTAATTCTGCAGTTTTCCCATATGAAGTACCAACACTGATGTTAAATGAACTACCCTGAGGTTTTTCTGGCTGCCCCCCTCCCTAGAGCTTGAGCCCAGCAGTGCTTTAGTCAGATAATACAAACAAGTCACAGAGAGCTAGTTGCTCTTGCTGTATGAATGTGGAATAGGCATGGAGTGGCTGAAGTTCTGGTTTAATTTCATACCTTGCCTGTGGCAGATCCGGGTTTAATTGCCCAAGTTGCTGGGCATCATCTCTGGAAAAGCTCTGGGGGAGGATGGGCTTGGGAGTGAAGCTGTTTTCAAGAGGATCCTCTTTGCAGCTGGCTGATATGGAGCGTGTTCCAAACTGCGTGCAGAACAGGGAGAACAAAAATAATGTTATCTGTTTGAGGAATTTATTGAATCCAGATACAGCTCTGAGGCTTCTTGCTGTGTTCCTAGTGACTGTTGGATGTGAGTCTGCTTGCCAGCTTGAGAAAATCCCAGGGAAATAGCCCAATTAAAGGGGCTGTTGTCTTGGCTAAATGATACGTGGTATCTCTTAAACTGCTTAGTATTTAAAAAAAGGCACCTTGGTACCTGCATTTTCCCCCTTTAATGTTAGTTTTTCAAAGAGGCACAAATCCCTGAAGATTATGTGCATTTTGGGACCCAAGCTTTTATAGAAGCCGTGCTTCTCGTGTGCTGGGGCTAAGCTATGAGTGACTCATTAGCCAGATGGAGCTATAATTTATTTCTATCTTCTCAAGTAAGTTAATCCCCTGGACCTAAACTGAATGAATATCCTGTGAAATGTGGTATCTGCACAGGGTGAAACTTGAGATTTAAATTCAGAAAGGCAGAGGGTGGGTTAGGAAATCCAGGGCAGCATCAACTGGCAGGAGAAGTCAGGTGCAGGCAGTAATAGCACACTGGAGTTCAGAAATAGTTATTTCTCTGTGGCACGGGCTCTGTTTAGGGAACAAAAGTGCAATTCTTTTGTTAAAGGCAGGATGGGAACAGTAACTGGGTCTGTGCACGGCCTGGGACAGATGCAGCTTGTTCCCCTTTTCCAGAATGACTGAAGGGTGTTGTGAGGTCTGGGATTTACGGGCGGGACGGGAGCACGTCTGCCAGGGGGGAGCCTGGCACGGGTGCTGGGCTCTGAGAAACGTGAGCAAGAGCAGGCTGAGTATCAAACACAGATGAAAGGTGAGTATTTAACCAAATACCTTGACATGGAAGTGTAGCTGAAGCTGCTGTGCCTCTGTAGGCAGTAGGGAGGGGGAGTGCAGTGTGATTGCACTGGGAGTGCCTTGCCTGGGATTGTGGGTTTGGGTGGGTGGGGAGCTGGTGCAGCTGCCCTGGAGACTTCAGAGCTGCAAGTGATAAAAGTCCCATTGCAGCACTTCTGGGGGGAAAATGCCTTTTTATTTTTGAGAGTGTCTCCTAACCAGGCTGGTAAAACTAAATGGAGCAGTGAAGCTGGTAGGTGAAGGTGTGTCAGTGCAGCATTTGCTTTTTTTCTGCTTTAATAAAATGAGTTTCTTCATCCTGTTTCTTTCTGCATGGCACAGAATTTTTTCTCCCCTATAGATTGGTTCTCATTTTTCCTAGATGGCTTCTCAATATAATACAGAAATACAAATGGAAATGATGAAACTGTTAATAATTGCAGATTGTCAGAGGAAAACTGGAAACTGTGTGTGAGCCAAAACACTGCCAATTTACCCCATGGCAAGGATGCCACTTTATAAAGACATTTTGACAGGGGGTGGTGTGATGGATGTTGTTTTGTCATTCTGCATAGAGCCAGCAGCAGTGGGATCCTCCTGGGGTGAGTTTTAAATACCCTTGCTGGGCTGAGATGAGAAATTAGTGTATGGCCATCAGAGCACAGCTTTTGCTGGCTGTTCCTGTGTGCTTAATCAATTCTAGTTACACCCTGAGACTTTTATTTAGATTTAGGGTTTTTTTTTTTAAACTGTGCTTCTGTGTGAAAAACTGGATTTGTGTATGGAATTCAGAGATCAGATCTGATCATAAGTTCAGAGGTCTTCTTCTGATCAGTGTTTGGGGTGGAAAGGTCTGTGTAGGTCATGTTTGGCTTTGCCCTGATGAGGAGGAGGGGGACAGGAGCAGGAATGGAGCCTGGGGAGGCTCTGGAGCTCATCACAGCATGCTCCAGATCTGGGAGATGATCCCATTCTTGGGGAATTGCAGGGAGCAGGAGTGGGACAGGAGCAGGAATGGAGCTCTGGAGCTCATCCCTGCAGTGTCATGCTCCAGATCTGAGAGATGATCCTGTTTCTGGGGAAGTGCAGGGAGCAGGAGTGGGACAGGAGCAGGAATGGAGCTCTGGAGCTCATCCCTGCAGAGTCATGCTCCAGATCTGGGAGATGATCCTGTTTCTGGGGAAGTGCAGGGTGGGGGACAGAGGCTCAGCAGAGCTTGTCCAGCTCTGAGATCAGAGCCCAGCTAGTCCAGCACACACTCCCCACCCAGACTAGCTGTCCTCATTGTGGATTTATGTCTCCTCTGGAAGCAGCTGTAGCTTTTCAGTGTGTTTCTCCTCTCTGGTGTGGGAGCAGCCATCACCTTGTGGAGCATGTCCTGCCTGCATGGCCAGGGTGCCCTCCTGACCCTGTTGAAGAGCTTTGAAGCTCTTTAGCAGAGCGTTACCCTGAGCCTGTGCTTTGTCCTGAGCATCTGGTGCCAGATGCTGGGGGCTGTGTGGGGTGTGCCTGTCCATGCCATGAGTTCATGGCTGGCTGTGTGCTGGTGTCATGAGCTGGGCTGTGCTGGGCTCCTTGTGCTTGGCTATTGTAGCTGCTGCAGCAGTGTATTGTAATGATCAACTTAATTACACTTGTGAAAAATCTGCTTAATTACATATTTACTTTGGGGATTAGCTTTTCCCCGTAAGCATTCAATATTGACTTTGGCTGAGACAAATTTTCAAGATCTGCTTCCTTCAAGAGATGACTAATATTAGATCACTTGGTGCAGGGAGCTGGGTTTATCAAGTAGCTGTAATTAATCATTTTGAAAGCTCCAGCTTAGTTTTGAGCATCTGTGCTCTTTTTTTTCCCCAAAAGACAAGCTTTTCTTCCCATCCCTCTCAGCCCTTCCAAAACTTTCTGTGCTGGATGTAATTTTAGACCCTGTAATTTTCAGTGAGCTGTGTACACGCAGAAAATAAATACAAACTGGGAGGAGACTTAATGTTAAGACAACTGATGAATAATTAGTGTATTGAAGTGTTAGTCTTTTATTTGGATAACTTAATAGCCAAATTAGAGTTCCCAAGCCCTGCTTTCTGTGCTGCTCAATGCACTGTACAAATATATTATCACAGGAACTCCTCTCTGTCCAGAAATTATTCTATATAACAACTCTCCCCTCTTGAGCCAGAGCCAGACTCCACACCGAGCTCTCTGCAGTGTGGCAGGATGGCACAAGCCAGTTCGTGCTAGCAGCTTCCAAACCAGTCAGGAATTGAGGTAAAACAACTTGAAATGAGTAAATCTCCTGCCCAGAGGCAAGGAGAGCCTGCCCTCTCCCTGCACCACGCAGCTTCTCCCTGGATTTTATTCCCTGTGCCCTGGGTAGACACATCTGTTTTCATTTTTCAAGCAGCAGTGGAAATATTCTGAACAACCTGGGTTAAATCCCTTGCCTTTCATTCCCCAAGAGGATGGCTGTCCCAGGGGACTCTGCAGTTGAAGAGTCATTTTCTCTTGTGTAGAGGAAAATGGAGTTGTGGCATGTGCTTCCCATGGTGGGTTTCAAACTGAGTTGGTGGATTGGGAATTGCACTTACTTAATTAGTTTGGATTAAGTGTGGATTTTTTTTACAACATTAGGTGGTAGTAGGTTTTTTGTTTTGGGGGGGGTTTATTTTCCTTCTTGGTGCAAGCAGTCTGGAGAAGATTTGGATTCTTCCTGCAAAAATCCAGGTCTGTTTATAGCAATCGGTTGTGAAATGGGAAAATCTGGCTTTCTTTGACCCCAAAGTTAGGTTTTTTAACCTTGTTCTGACTTCTTTTTTTTTGACTATGTGGTTCCTGCTTTTTTAGAAAGAAAATAAATGTAATGTTTGGGACAAAAATATTGTTTTCAGCAAATTATCCTGGACTCATCTGTTCTGTATAACTGCCCTGGAAGTTCTATACCATCACATGTTCAAAATAAGTAACAGATCTTCCTGTTTCCCCATAAATGTATGGAATTTTCATGAGTGTAAAGCTGGGTTTTAGACTTCAAAAAGCAGTTTTGAAAATACCTGATTCTTTATGGCTGACTAAAATTCAGGGCTCTCTCCTATCTTCTCCTCATTCCACTTCTGAAGCTGTCATAAATCTGGGAACAAAAGGAAGGTGAAATTTAACTCCCACTTGCCAGGATAAGAATCTTAATTCATTATATTTGATTTATGAAAGAAAAAAAAAAGAAAAAAAGTGGAGTTCTGCATATACTTACTGCTCTCTATTTCACAGCCTCTGGAAGTGCTGTCTCATGTATTTCTGAAATCAGAAGCTTTAACTTTATGAAAGTCACGTGGGAAGGAAGAGTGAGGAGGATGAAGAAAAGCAAGGGAAGGGAATTATTCCCTCCCCAGATCAGCAGTCTGGCAAACTGCATTTCTTCCTATCCAGGCCAACGACTTTGAAGCAAGTGATAAATGATTCCAAAAGCTGTTCCATGGCTGATGTAGTTTGGTAATTTTATTAAAGCTACTTTGAGGCTGCTCTGTAACAAGGAGAAATCTTCTTTTATTATTATAATTGGTGGAGGAAATAACACTGAGGGAAAACCTGTTCAAAACCTAATTTTTCTTTTTTTTTTTTTCCTTTCTCCTGTAGGTTTTATAAGAAATCATAGCTAAGAAAAAGCACAATGGAGTTTTACGAGTCTACCTACTTCATCATCCTCATCCCTTCTGTGGTTATTACAGTCATCTTCCTCTTCTTCTGGCTTTTCATGAAAGAGACTTTATACGATGAGGTCCTCGCCAAGCAGAAACGGGACCTGAAATTCCCACCCAGCAAGGCCGACAAAAAGAAAACCGAGAAGAAGAAGAACAAGAAGAAAGAGGCTCAGAACGGGAACATCCACGAGTCTGACTCAGAGAGTGCCCCTCGGGACTTTAAGCTGTCTGACGCCCTGAGCACGGATGAGGAGCCCGTCCCTGCTGTCCCCTCGGGTGGCACCGAGGCCCCCGCCGGCCTCAGGGAGAGGAAGAGGAAGGAGAAGAAGCACAAGGCCAACCAGGATGATCACGTAACTAAGGACTCGGAAGGATCCAAGTCTTCAGGCAAGAAAGTAGATCCAGTCCCTGTTACAAAACAGCCCACTCCACCATCTGAACCAACAGCAGCTAAGAAGAAGCCTGGGCAGAAGAAGCAGAAAAATGGAATGGGTATCTGATGTTGCATATGCTTCTTGCACAGAACGCCAAAACCGTGTTCTGCTTTTTGCAAGGCCACAGAGTGTCTCTCACAACTGTTCTGCCTGATCTCTATGGGGCAAAGCTCCCTTCTAACCTGCTCCTTTTTTATGAGCTATTGCTTTTTTCCCCCCTGTTTTTCATCTGGCAGCAGTGCTCTGGTTTTCCTCCTCCCAGCCTTGCTTTCTTCTACTAAAGATGAAGTGAAACAGAGTAGCTCGTTCCTCTGCTTTGCTCTGTGGTTTGGCTGCTTTGCTCTCAATCAAAATTCTGATTACCTGGGAGAAGTCAGGAGATATTTTTGCTGTGTGCATTCTGAGCCAGGCAGTGAAAAAGCAGAGTCCTAAGAGTGGTTGCTCTGATAAGGGAGGGCATCTCAAGAAACCTAATAGCAGTCTGTAAAATAAATCACTCTAAGTGCAGGCTTAATGCACAGAGAGGTGTTTGGTGGCTGATTCATGGATTGGTGGTTGATTCATTGCTGCCCACCTGCTACACCTCTTTAACTGAATGGAACTGATGCTAAAACTGGTCTGGCTGTTGTGACTGAAATAGCCAACCTGGAAGAGACCAAAAACTCATCAGAATCACTTCTGACTGTCTTGACCATATCCTCATCAGGATATGTCTCCATGTGGTTGTCTTGACTAGGAATAGAAGTGAAAAAAGAATAAAAATACCCAGTGCTAGAAATAAATGAAACCCAAGATATTTGCAGATCCCCTTGTGAGATGCAGGCACAGCAGGTCTGCACAGGGAGTGAGGAAAAAGAATGACATTGCTGCTTGATGTGGTAGATTTTTTTTCCTGAAAAAAAAAACCCGAAAAAACTGGAGAAGAAAGACCCACCCACTACCAACAGAGAAAGTATCCAATCTTGTTTGTGGGTGTTCTCTGCAAATCTCTGTGGCACAGTTAAAATGTGGTCTGCAAGCACAGCTCTGAGGGCAGCCACAACGAGCTCTTCTCCTTGATTACAGGAGCTGACACCAGAGCCCTGTGCTGTGTGTGTCAGCTCTGACAAGAATCTTAATATAGCACAGGCTGTCCAAAATGATAAAAAAATTTCTCACTAGAAACTGCTTTTAAAAAGAACAGTTCCCTAATGGGAAACACTTATTTTCTGCTTCTCACAGTCCCAGTAGCTATTGGGGATGTGTGTGTTTAAAGTGCCCAAGTGGGTTCATGGAGGGGAAAAGTACACTTGGAAATAAGAAAATAATATGGGTAATATGTGCTGTCTGCTCTGTCACAGTGAAATCTGGATTGGAGTTGTCAAACTGTTCCTTGCATTGCTGTGTGTTCTGCTTGCACATGAGATTCCTGTCTTAAAAAAAATCCCTGGGTGCTGTGGCTCTTGACTCTGCTAAACCTTCCTGTTGCTTTGGGGTCTCACCTGATCTGGGAATTGTGTGTGTGTGTGACTCTGTGTTTGTATGTATGTGGGGATAAGTTTGTGTTCTGATTTAAAAGAAGTGAGTTTGTTTTCCTGGGATTGGAGAATTTGGTTATTACAGATCTGCTGATTGCAAGGTAATGCTGAGAATATACAGAAGAGCATATATTGTCTCAATTGTCTGTTGCAGATGATCAAGATAGTAAGACTGATTCTGTTGTATCTCCTGCCAAAAAGCAAGAGCCAGTGCTGCTCCACCAGGAGATAAAGCAAGAAAATGTGTCAGGGAAGAAGAAGGTCTCTGCAAAGAAGCAGAAAGTTGATAATGGTAAGAATCCAGTCTGTGACATTGCTCAGATAAACCTGACTGTTAAACCTTTTTGCCATCCATGCTTTAGTTCCTCTTCCTTTGGAAAAGGAACTCAGAGAACAGTAACTCTTGATTTGAAAAAGCAGGAACTCCAGGTAGGAAAGATTGCTAAGCTTGAGATCCTGTTAAATGTTATAAACGCCTGGTACCACTGAGCATGGGATAATGAATGCTGTGAACCTTTCTGAGCTCTCTTGGATCCAAATATCCACACTTGAAGGAGGAGTAATGAACAGACTTGAAGTTGCTCTGAGCAAGGCATGTCTGGAACTGCTGCAGTCTTTGCCCCAAACAAGATTGCAGTTTTTTCAGGCATTGCTTTGACCACATTCCTCTCTTATTGTCCTTTTGTTGGCTGGCTCTTGCTCCAGCAAAAACTGTTCATCTTTGCTGTCAAGGCCTTCACTGTTGTCATCCCTTGTTCTCTGCCAAGATGCTGCTTCTTGTGTCCTCTTGGCTCACTGTGCCTCTGTGTCTGTGTGTTTTTCTCTTTTTTTTTTTTTTAATATTTTTTACAATGACTGCTGTTGTGTCTGGCTTTTGGACACAGGGTGACCATGAAGTTCTGTGAGGCCACCTTGTGAGCTTCCCAAGACTCCTCTCTGCTGGGGCAGCTGTGAAGCTGGGAGCTGATGGGCTGCTTCTGGAGCACTGTTGCCCACTGTTCCCTTGATACTTTGGCCAGGTTATCAGGGTGCAGATCTGTTGTGGGCCCTGTTCAGTCCAGGATGGAGTTCCAGCCTCTCTAGGGTTCCTGTATAACTGAAAAACTCCTAAATAATCCTGGGAAAAGCCTACTGATGGGGAACTCAGGATGGGATCACCTTTTATTCTTGTGCTTTTCCTGATGGAAATATGTGCATTGCACTTTTTTAGGGGCCCCAAACTTGTCTGTACAGGGCAGTAAATGTCAGTACCAGGTCAGCAGTAGCAAAGCTGAGCTGTCAGTGCTACAGGGCAATAGCTCATGCATTATTTGAATGCAAACTGTTTTCTTTTCAAGCCACCTCTCCAAAATCAGGGTAAAAATGAGCTGTGGTGGACACCAGGATTAGCCAAGACACGACTATGTGGATTTCATACTGGAAAATGTCTCATTGATATTAAATAGGTGTTGAAAGGAAGGGAAGTTCATAAGGAGAGGAAGGGAAAATATGAGGAGAGCAGCTGGTGGTTGTTTCTGCTAGAGGAGAGCTCTCCTCTCTTCTGAGCTTGCAGTGTACCTGCAGGTGTTTGCTGGCTGCTTAAGTGGAGAGACACCAGGTGACACAAAAAGGTCCATCTGGCCTATTCTCCTCCTTTTACAGAGCTAGAATTTAGGGGTGTTTCATAACTGCCTCTCTGGCAGCCAGGAGTGCATCCTTGTTCTGCACTGATGCCCAAACCCTGCATCCCACCCAGTTCCTCCTGTCTCTGTGCTGCTGCCTGGCATCTGTTGTCCATCAGCCCTGCACTCTGGGCTGCCTGGGGCAGGAATTTGCCTCTGGCATCCTGCAGGCAGTGTGGAGCAGGAGCTGGGCAAGCAGCAGCTGCAGCTCTGGCTGTGCCTCTTGCCCCAGCTCTGTCACTCCTGCTCTCCCCTCTCCTGCTTTCGTCTCTGCTGAGGAGCTCTTTGGACAGAGGCTGCTCCTCACCACGGTGATCCAGTGGTGTGGGAGTGGAGGGCTGGGGTCAGGCAGAGCATCTGAGCACCTCTCTGCATGTTAATGATGCCCAAAGCCTGCTCTGACAGATGAGAGATCTTCATTAAGTGCAGTGGAGTCTGCATGCAAAATAAGCTCGAGTGCTGCCCCTGCTGCATGTTCTGCCCGAGTGGCTGAGTTCACAGGTGATGTAATCCATGAAAATGCTGCCAGTGAAGTACCAGCTTTTAACAGAATAGGGACAAAAGGCTTTATTCATATTTTAGGGATGCTGAATGATTTTCTCCACAGCCACAAGTAAAACCATTGATGCCACGTGCAAGTTTCTTACTGAAGTGAAATGAAAGTCAAATGTAAAGGTTCTTCTCTTCTTGTTAAAATGCTAAAAGACAGCTTTGGAAGTAGAAATTTAATTGAAGCTATTAAATTACTATGCATTAGAGACCTTTATTTAATGGACTTACCTGAAGAGCTTTAATGAGTTAAACTGTGAAGGATGATAGAAATGGAGAGTATAATTAACTATTGAGGTTGGAGATGCTTTACTTCAACTCTTAATATTGTGGCACCTTTTCTAAAAATGTTGGTGTCAATTATTACAAAGCTTTAACCCATCCTGTGGACTTATGATTACAGTTTTGGTGGATGAACCTCTTATTCAAGCAACTACTTATATTCCTTTGATGGATAATTCTGACTCAGGCACTTTGGAAAAGCGTGAGCCGGTTGAAGTTGTAAAACACAATGTGAACGAGGGCATCCAGAAGAGCAGTGGCAAGAAACTGAAGAATGAAACAGATAAAGGTAAGAAACTGATATTTCAGTGTGTTTCTGGCATAGCCTGCTTGCAAACTTCAACAGGCAAGACGTGTGGGGAGGGGGATTCTCTCTGATGTAACGTGAAGAAGGGATTTGAGGAAAATGCTTTTGCAGGATGCCCTTCTTGTGTGTGCTCATTTCTGCCTTGTCTTTGGCACTGTGGAAAGGGCTCTGTGCCATCTGAATCCTTTCAGCTCTGACTGGGCTTTTGTGTCCCCAGTGAGCAAAGGGGTGATCACAGACCACACAGATGCAGCGAGGGAGTTCACAGTGGAGAGTTCAGACGTTGCTCACAGGGATGGACTCCAAACCCAGGGCATTCAGCACAAGCTCTTGGGGTCTGCTGCAGGCTGGAAGGGCACCTGCATGCTCTAGGGCTGTTCCTGGAGCTGTCTGAGGCTGACCCAGTGCAATACAGAGTGACCTGAAGCAGATTGTCAGTGGAGAGAGTCTGGCACTTTCCAGGGAGACTCAAATTTTCCCTTCAGTGCAGTTGGAATTGCTTGAGACAGGAGAACTTCCTTCATACTCTCCCACAAATGCCTGGAGTGATTAATGAGCATTGTGTTCCACTCTGAAGCTTTAAATAGGCCTCTGACCATCTCAAAGCCTGATGAGTTGAGACCTCAAGTTTGTGAGCAGCCAGAGAGAAGCCAGGCAGCTGAGCAGTGACACCCAGCTCAGGTTTGGACAGGGGGCTGATTCTCCAATATTGTCTGGTCACTCATTTCACTCTTTGGAGCCTCTCTTTTTAGTCTTGTCTTCTAAAATACCCCCTCCAAAGCTTCCAGGCAGCTCTTTAATTGGATTCCCACATTCCTGGGGCTCCTGTTGTGCTGCTGGCTCAGTGGCTGCACGTTACTGTCCTGCAGCATCAGAGCCCCTCACGTGCTCCTGTCCCTTCTCATTTCCTCGGCACGCTGTGACCTTCTCCATGAACTCCTAATTCTCCTGTGTCAGCTGGGATTTGCCCTCCCAATATAGAAATCTTGCCCTGCTCTAATTGTAAGCTCCTTGGGTGCAAGGGCAAGGTCTCTGTGCCTTCAGGGAGCACAGGGCTGGGGCTGCTCCTGGCCCAGCTGGGATCAGTTCCTGGGCTGTGGTCTCAGCATCTTGGCATGTCCTGGTAGCAGCATCACTGGTGATGTCAGTGCAGCACTGATGTGAGCTGAAGTGAAGACTTAGTTGGGTTTAGGACTAGGACAGAGTGTGCTAGAATCCCTCAGCACTCCCTCCCCATGCTCTGTCATTCAGTGATTTTATGCTTGGTAATTTCTTTCAGGGCATAGAGTCACTGCTGCTTTTTTGTTCTTCATTTATTTCTCAGACAGATCTTTGGGTTTGATGTGTTAACTTGATTTCAGGGGCATGCTTAGCACCTGTGGTGACCAGACCTGTCTCTGTGATATATGGGCCAATTTCTGACCAAGCATCACTTCTACACTTGTGCTTTTTTTAATTCTCCCCATCCCTTCACACACTTTTGGGCATTGGTGAATATTTGACAGGGATATAGGGTGCCTTGGTCTTGGGCTCCCATTCCCTGGAGTCAGAGGGCCACCTAATGACCTGTCTGTGAGCAGCCTGTTTGTGAGCAATGGTTTTTGTTAGAGAAAACAGTTTTGTTTCAGTTGAATTGTCTTTCCTTGTGTGTGTGTCTCTTTAAACACTTGGTCAGCCATTAAGAGGGATTTTACTGATTTATCTTCCTGCTGCTGAACTCTTCTTGCAGCAGTTCCCTCAATCTAAATTTGGAAGTTAATATTTTTGTCTTCCCTATATTTTAATCAATAATGTGCCAGTTTTTTAATTAATTAACTTTTCATGTGCATATTACTTGTGCAGCCAGGCTGTCCTCCAAATTGAGAGCTCAGTTGAAATTACTGTCATGATACATTGGAAAGGACTCTTGAATTTTTCACATTTATGCTGTTTTTCTCCTCCAGAATCTGTGTTATGCTTTGTCTTCTTGCTAGCAACACTATAAACGTTACCAACTGTGCAAACAGAGTGCTGGGATTTTCTCTTTTCCCAAAACTATCAGCTGGCAGATTGTTATCAGGTTTAAATTGGAGAGATGTTGTTTTTGCTGAATGTTCATGACCTCTTGCTTCTTGGCATTTCAGACTGGAATTAAATATAATGCATAATGATACCCCATCACATGCTGTTTCAAGGCAAAATAAATAATTCTGTATGGAGTCCAAAGTAAATAAATCCTCCCTTCTGTGTTGCAGAGAATGCTGAAGTAAAATTCAAGGATTTTGTAACATCCATGAAGAATATGATCTTCTCTGAAGACGAGGCCCGTTGTGTAGTGGAAGTGTTAAAGGAAAAATCTGGTGCAATTCATGATTTCTTGCAAAAGGTGAATGACTGTGGAGTGTGGGGGGAAGGCAAAACTGATGAAACAAACAGAAATTGGAAGGGGTGCTGTCAGATGAGCTCTGTCAGTGTGATCTGGGCAGGGTCTGCCTTTGGGAGACTCTCTCCAGCTGCTCTGGGCTTGCCTGGCATGCAGCACTGAGCTCTCAGATGCCTTTGTGCTGCCATCTGCCATGCCAGGGGTGGCTCTGACCACTTGGGAAGAGCAGGAATGGCCATGGAGAGCAAGGAATCAAGCAGGAATGCTGCTGCTGACACGTGTGTGTTGGCACAGGGAGGGATGGCTGGTGACTTTTGGGAGTGATCTTTCCCAAATGTGTAAATAGGATAAGCTATGGGAGGAATTCAGAACAAGCTACTGTGGCTGTGCACTTGATCAACTAATTCTGTGTTTTGCAAGTCCATACAATGTAGTTTGACTTCTTTTGATATTTTTCATAGGATTGTAGGGCAGTTCAGGTTTGGAAGGGACCTCAAGGGGTTTGGAGTGGTCCAGCCTCCTACTTGAAGCAGGACCAGCTCTGAGGTCAGCCCATGCTGCTCAGGGCTTTATCCAGGCTGGATATCTTGAAGCCTTCAGGAAATGGCTGCAAAACCCCTCTGGGCAACCTGTGCCAGTGCTTGGCAGTTCTTTTTAATTCTTGTAGTCAAGACAGAAGAGTGTGGTGTCCATCAGTACCTTATCAATACAGAATGTCACAATCCTTAGGGTGGAAGGGAGCTCTGGAGGCCATCCAGTCCAATCCCCTGGCCAAGGCAGGGTCACCTGGAGCAGGTGACACAGGAATGTGTCCATGTGGATTTGGAATGTCTCCAGAGAATGAAACTCCACCCTTCTCTGGGCAGCTTTGCCATCCTCTGGGGAAAGCAGCTCTTTTTCACATTGAGGTGCAATTTGTGTTTTAGTTTGTGGCCATTGCTCCTGGTCCTGTTGCTGGGCACTCAACTACTCCTCCCTGCCATGACTCACTGTGGGTGTCACTTTGTGCTTGTCACATCCTGTGTGTCACACTTGAGCTTTTGCAATCCTGTGTTCCTCTGCAGACCCGGTACCAGAAATGCAGAACTGGCTCCGTGTCAGTCCAATTAATGCAATATATCAGAATAACAGCACAGTTTGGGCTGGGAGGGGCTTCAGGAGGCTCTGCAGTCCAGCTGCCTGCTCAGAACAGCTCCAACACTGAATTCTGAGCAATTTGCTCAGGGATTTGTCCAGTTGCATCTTGAAAACCTCCAAAGACAAAACCCAGTAGTGCTGCCCTTGGAATGGTGTTGCCTGTTTGAGCAGCCACCCTGCTTGCTCTGGTTTGTTCTTGTTCTAAAGGAAGGTTTGGTGTTAAAGCTGAACCTTTAGGATGAAAACTGGGTTTGTAGACAACAAAAAAAAAGTGGGTTTCTGTAGGTGGAAGTGTGAATTGTGTTCTCTCTGTAGCTCATGCAAGTCCCTGACAGTGTGTTGGTACTGCAGGCATGCACATTACCACTAAAGGACAATTTCCAGACAAATTCAGGGTCCATTTATGGGACTGACACTTCTTTCCTTCTTCAGTTATCAGACTTCAGTGAGTGAAGTCCAAGTAGTCCAAGCTCCTCCTCAAAGCAGCACCAGCTCTGAGGTCAGCACAGGCTGCTCAGGGCTTTATCCAGTCTGGGCTTGAAACCTGCAAGGGCTGAGACTGCACAACCATCACAGTCCCCTGAGTCAAATCTGAGCACAAACACATAGAATGTGTGCTCTTTATTACATGTATTTCATTTGTAGGACCAGTATGCAAGTAGCATGGGGATTGTTCCTCTGGGTCTATTCCCTGGAGCATCTCTGAAACTTTTTGTGTCAGTGTGCCAGCAGAAATGTAACTACATCAGCTGGGGGCTCTCCTGGGAAGTGGAAGGAGACACCAGATCAGTGTTTCTTTTTCCCTTTGTGGTGAGACATTTCAAGCAATTACATTTGTTGGATTGTGCCTGCCCTGAGTGTGGGCTGGACCAGCTGATCTTGGAAGTCCTTCCAACCACAGTTATTGACTGATTCAGCATCTCTGCATCTTTTCCCATTATTTCTCTTAATGGCTGTTCTTTGTTTTCCCCACTGCAGCTCTCTTCCAATGGGAAGCACCTTTAAGAGCCCATTTACCCTCTTAATTGCTTTCCATGCTTTCAGAATGCATTTCTCTGCCTGGTGAATCCATTAGTGGCAGAATTGGGTACTGGTGGTGCCACGTGCATCATGCAGATGGAAAATTTGGGAAGAGGAGGGAATGTTTCCTCCTCTCAGGTTTGCTCTGCTGCCTTTTAGTGTGCTGTGCCACTACTTGTGGTTGTTTTTATGTCATCCTGCTGCAGGCCAGCAAGGCTGAGACAGCTGCAGCTCTGCACCAGCTCCAGGACAAGGAGAAGATGCTCACAGCAATGAAGGAGGAGGCAGCTGTGGCAAAGGAGCAGTGCAAGCAGCTCTCCCAGGTAAATACTGAGGTGTTCATGGGTGTAGAGAGGGGCAGGGGTTTGGAGGACTAACAGCCAGCAAATGCTGGTTCACTGAGCTAAGCCAAAAGATAGAATATTTATTTTTACTGAAAAAACTTATCAAGACACTACATTTGATTTTACAATGTGTTTATGCAGTTACTTTCCAGTAGTTTTTCCAGAGAATTCAATTTACTGAGACTTGTAAGCTGAGCCTCTTTTTCTTTTCAAATGATTACTTTAAAAGCACTTCCTTAACCATTATGAGACTTTGTGTGGAAGCAAATATAAAATGTCTTTCCTGCATCAGTTTTAATTTGGTCCATAGTGTAGCATTCACATGCCTATGTGTTTCTAGGCACAACAGTCATTGGTTTTCTTCAAGAAGGAAGATACAGAAAGTGCAGAATGCCTGCTTAGCCCCTGGAGGTGCAGCTCTGATTGCTTTGGACTTAGAGGGATGCTGATGCATCACTGTCAAAACTGCTTTATGAAAATTTACTCTTTTATTAATGTTTCAGAGGAAAACAGTTACAGTAGACCAAATAATGAGGCAGATATGAGAATTCTGGAGTCTTGGGAGAAAGATTTATGTGGTTTGGCTGGTCTGGAAGCACATGAGCATTAGACTCAGGAAGGCCAGGTTGTGGGACATAATTTGGGGACAGAAAGCTGGGTGGCCAAAGGTGGGAGAAGAGTGGCCAGAGGATGCAGGAGTTGGGAGATGAGAGGGGAAGAAGGGAGTGGGTGTTGTGTGAGCTCCTGGTAGGGCACAGCTGTTTACAAGTGGGATCAAGAGGTTTGGGATCAAGAAGTTTAGGATAGTCAATGTGTGATTACAGAGAGAAGGGGCTTGTGATGTGTTTGGAGGGAAAAAAGAAACTGGCTGAGGACTGCAGAATAAAATTGGAGAGAGGGATCTGCTGCTGAAGGAGCAGAGGGAATGGATGAAGGAATCTGAGTGTAGGAAAAGCAGATGTGGTTGGGGAAAACACATCTGCAAAGTGGTGCTTGTGAAGGAGAGGCAGGAGCTGTAGAGAGGTGGGAGTCATGGGGAGGGTTTTCCCATCTGAATTGGGGAAGGGAAAAGCTGGGAGAAAATGGATACAAGCAAAGTTGCTGCAATGCTGAAGTATCAGGACAAACAAGGGATAAAGCTCACCCTGACTGATAAAAGCTCTTATCTCCCAGTTAATGTGTTTCTCTGAAAGCACTGTCAAAAGCTAAAGGTGCTTTAAGGTGCAGAGGGATTCCTGCAGGGATCTTGATAAAGATAATACCTGGAGAGGATAATTGAGAGCAAGAGCTGAGTACCTCAAGACTCAGAGGTATTTGGGAAAACACAAACTAGGGAAAAGTTAATCTTCCCAGGATCTCTGCTTCTGCCCTGGCAGGGTAGCTGGATTATTGAGAGCTACAAGTGAATGGTGGGATTGGTGCAGGAAGAGAGGAAGCTGCAGTGTGTCCTGGTGCCCTTCTTCTAATTGCATCTTAGTTAAAAAAAAAAAACATGGAGAAAGATTTGTTTCAAGCTGTCTGTATTGTGTTTGCAGAAGTGGCTTAAAACTTGGAGTTTGATCTACAAGACAGAATAGCTTTTATTTAAACTAAAAGGTGAAAAAGACTATAATTACTCCAAAGAGATGGAGAGTATTCAGGCTAATAATTTAGAGCATTTGAATTGTGTCAGGTCTCCCTGGCAGTGTTAGGAGTTGTGTGGCTAAAAACACCTGAAGCTTGGGTGATACAAATTCCTATTTGTGTGATGGCAGCTGCTGAAAGCTGCACTTAATGGTTTTGCTTACTACAGCAAGTGCATTTCTATTGCAGAGGAGCAGCTCTGTGGATTTCTCAGGTGTCTGGGTTGAATTACTGGCTAATAAAAGATTAAAAAGCAATGTGTATTTTCATCTGAAGGCTGTAATGTGGCATCATGCTGGTGGGATTCAGGGCTTCTCTGGCCTTTGTAGTGCACTAATAGCCCATCTCCTGTGGCAAAGCTGTTGGCTTTGCAACCTGCTGCAAAGCAATTATTTTGCTCTAAAGTGCTCTATTTTGTCATGGTGCTTTATCTGTGTTCTTCATTTTGCTAAACTTGGGAAGAAAGTCTAAGATTTGTCCTCTGTGATATCTGTGGTTTTAGTTGTTAGGACTCTGATTTGACCAGACTTGATAGAAATAGGACTCCCCATCTCTTGTGAGACAGCACAAGATCAGTGTTTAAATTGGCAAATGTTTTAATAAACATGAGATTTATGATGATACAGGATCAATGTCAGGTTTTGGAAGTTTGGTCTGATTCTGTAAATTTGCTGAATGAAGATTTGATGCTGACTTCAGGAAGGTTGTGAGTTCAATCCTCACACCATTAAATGTTGGTTTTTGAATTCTTTTTTCTCTTGTTAAGGTTGGGATTCAAGGTACTCCAGATGATAGTTTGTGTTCAGACTTAGGTGTTTATTATTTCTTATTTATGTTACAGTTTCATAGGTAGTGACTTCTGCAGTTCTTCCCTAACTAGGTACAAAATGGTTAACAATCTTTTGCTGTAAGGTTTTTCAGGGCTAAACTATCTAATTAAGAAATGACACCTAAATTATTTTCACTTTTAATGCAATAACTAATCACTCCAAGTCTGCAATGCAGACTTTTCTGTCCAATTACAAAATAACCACCCAAAGCCATGGAGAAGGGGAGGAAGAGGTGAAGAAGGGGAGGAAGAAGAAGGTGAAGAAGGGAGGAAGAAGGAGGTGAAGGAGGTGAAGAAGGGGAGGAAGAAGGAGGTGAAGGAGGGAAGGAAGAAGGAGGAGGTGAAGGGGAGGAAGAAGGAGGAGGTGAAGAAGGGGAGGAAGAAGGAGGAGGTGAAGAAGGGGAGGAAGAAGGAGGAGGTGAAGAAGGGGAGGAAGAAGGAGGAGGTGAAGAAGGGGAGGAAGAAGGAGGAGGTGAAGAAGGGGAGGAAGAAGGAGGAGGTGAAGAAGGGAAGGAAGAAGGAGGTGAAGAAGGGAAGGAAGAAGAAGAAGGTAAAGAAGAAGGAAGAAGAAGAAGGTAAAGAAGAAGGTGAAGAAG
This sequence comes from Agelaius tricolor, assembly GCF_023055355.1. NCBI lineage: Eukaryota > Metazoa > Chordata > Aves > Passeriformes > Icteridae > Agelaius > Agelaius tricolor. Next base: position 3,848,924 of record NW_027269265.1, read on the forward strand.
AAGGACCAGCTTCTGCCTTAAAACTTCTATCTTGCTCTATATATATTACTATATTTTAAAAACTCTAAACTCAGAGTTTTCTACCCTGTGGTATTACACATTTCTAATCTAACTCCACACCCATAATCCCAGTGTTATCAATCAATTTTGGAAGCCTGTTCCACAGCCTCAGGTCAAATTTTGAAGTGCTCTCCTGGGAGTCAGAGTCTGTCAGCACTGCGAGTCTAAAATTCTCAGCACCCAGAACTCCAACAACTTCAGTTTGATGTACACTTTCAAGATAACTAAAAATACAATAAAAGACTCTTAGCCTTAAAAAAGCAGCAGTGGGTGACTTGTTGGGATCTCTAGCTGGTCAGAATGACCCTGAGAAAAGTTCAAAAGTCTCTTTTCCCAGCCTGGTGCTTGAAGAAGGAGTCAGAGCTCTTCAGTTCTCGGTCTCAAGGTTGCTTATTGTGTCTTACCTATTAAATTCTTTCTCCTGTTGTGCTGAGGTCCACTCAGCAAGACAGCCCAAGGCACTCTGCCTGCCCCAGGGTGGTGTTATGCCTTTATACTAAAAGCTACCTATACAATGTTCACAATTACTTCCCAATACCTATCACCTATGTCAGACAGTGAGCTTCTACTCTAAACCAATCTAAAAGTGCCAACATCACAGCAGAAGATGGAGGCCAAGAAGAAGAAGGAGAAAGGCTGGACACACCCAGATCCCTCCATCTTGCCCCCCTGAATCCCCATTCTAAAAACCCCAAAATCTCCTTTTTCACCTTATGATAAATTCACTCTCATTCTACTCAAACTGTCGTGGCTTGCAGATCTTCATCTAAAGTTGGTAACTTGCTCCATGGGTGATAATCAAACCCACAGGGGCATCTTGGGCTCTGTGCCAGGGTCTCTGAGCCCCCTGGCAGGGCTCTGGGCTGCTCAGGACAGCCAGAGGGATGTCCTGGGTCCTGACAACTTGTTTCCCTTTTGCTGTCCCTTCCCACCCCAGGAGCTGGTGGCAGAGAAGGAGAGGAACGGTTTGCTCACGGCCAAGATGCGCGAGCGCATCAACGCGCTGGAGAAGGAGCACGGCACCTTCCAGAGCAAGATCCACGTCAGCTACCAGGAGTCTCAGCAGATGAAGATGAAGGTAAATGCTTTGCAAAACTCCTGGAGTTTTGGCTGTTGAGGAATCACTGCAAAAGTTTGTGGTGGATTCCTGGTTTCAAGGAAAGGGGGTTCTCACTGATGGTTTGTGGGGTGTGTAAAGCCCAGTGCTGGCCAGGCAGCTGCTCCCTGATCTAGTGACTTTTCCTTCCTGGTGTTCTGCTGAAATGTAATTCAATTAAAGTGTAAAGTCTAATTGAAATACTCAGCTTAAGGGAGCCACTAATGCTGATGATCATTTACCAGCAGATAAATGTCTCTAAGATTATAGTACAGAGTGACAACATGGCATAATACACATGAAATATCAGTGCCTGGGGGAGTGCTTTGCTGAAAATATTTGCAGAGCAGCCACTTGTATTTTTTAAGATCCTTGTTACTTTCTATTGTAGTTGTTATAGTGGAGTGACCTTAGAAAGGTTTGTTTCATCAGATTTAAAAGTTTAACTTAGATTTTTCTAAGGAAAATGGCCCATCTTAGGCTTAGATTTCATTCTAGTCATTCTTCCTGTATGAATGCCACAGCATTAAGCCCAACATGTGAACTTCCCAACTTCAAAATTGTATCTTCTGTCTTGGCCCTTTGGAGAGCAGCATCTCTGCAGTTTTGGAGCAGAAGAAACTTTATTGGAACCTGTGTAGGTAACTGCACAAGGAGAGGGTCTTGCTGCTGGCTGGGAAAGGGGGAAAGAGACCTGGGCATACCTGGGAGATGTCAACGAATGCTGCTGTCCCAGGCTGAGCTGGAGAAAGGAAATACAAAAGATCCAGTGCTCTGGTCCTGCTCCCTCTGCTGATGTGCTGCAGCATGGCAGAGGAGCTGAAAATGGTCACAGCTTCCAGCTGGGTGGGGTTTGTGCCCCTGCTTCTCTTGGGATCTCCTTGGCATTAAAAAACAAAACAGGCAAGGAAAAGAACCCTCCAATAAATGTCCAAGGCTCAGCTTGTTATGTTTGTTGGGGCAGAACTGGAGGTGGCTGCCCTACAAGGGACTGCTCCCTGCTGCTGGGTTGTTACACAAACGTTTATTTGGATTTTCTGGTGTGAGAAAGGCTCACTGATGAATCATCCACTTGATGAAACTGGGTCCTGGAATGGTGTCAGCCATATCTGCAGACTGGCACTGATAAAGGAACAGTGTTGTGTGTGCTCAAGGATTTTCAGAGCAGACTTTTGGGCTCCAAGACCAGCTCTGCTGTGTCTGCATATGCAGAGTCCATTTTTTTCCTCTTTAAATCCTGTCTTTTGACATTGTTCACACCATTCTGAACCTAGGTTCTCAGGGCTTCTTTCTGCCTCAGCTTTGGAACCTTGCTAAAAATCAGAATATTAGATGAGGACTAGCCTTTTGCAGTTTGCATGCTGTAATGTCTGTATTGTTAGTTTCTTTTTACTTACTATTGTTAGTTTCTTTTTACTTTATTGTTACTTTCTTTTTACTGTTAGTTTCTTTTTACTTAGTTTCTTTTTACCTGGTTTTTTGAAAGGAACAGCAAAGGAGGATTGTCTAATGATAATTCACAGCATGTTTATTTTATTTCCCTTTGGAAAAGTGATCTATTAGTATCCAGTTATTGATAAATATCTCAGGTTATGTAGCTGAGCAATTGGTATTCTGAGTAACACTTATGTAGCCTTTTAAACAATAAAAAGGTTGCCTTGATAAATAGGTTGATGCACTGATATAAAAGGAAACCTGTGCTTTGCTATGAGCACAAGGGTCTCAGTAGCACAGTTTAATTTAACTGGTGTTGTGAGGAAGGAACAAAGCTCCCCCTCTCCCAAAAAACCCACTTAGTTTTATTCACTGAAATTATTATGATATCTTACCTACTTGTACAAGCTGGTTTCTTTTGTTTTTATTGCTCCTTAGCTTAATCTTTTCCAGAATTGATCTTTCTTTCTCCATCAGTTCCAGCAGCTCCGTGAGCAGATGGAGGCAGAGATAAGCCACCTGAAGCAGGAAAATGGTATCCTGAGAGATGCTGTCAGCACTTCCACCAATCAAATGGAGAGCAAGTATGTTGGCAGCTCTTTGGAGCTCTGTGTGGTTCTGAGCCTCCCCTGAAGAGTTGTTCTGGCTTCTGCTTCTTTTGTTTCCAAGTCCTTGGCTGTCTCTGAATTATTGGTTAAGCTGGAAACACAAATATTTGGGGCTGGGCAGGTAACTGGTGGTTTTTGCATTGAGCCAGGGCTTTCAGAACAAATATTTGCATTTTTTTTCAACTTGAAGCCTGAGCTTTTAGGCTGTGCTGCTGAGGCTTTAAGAGAAAGAAGTGCAGCAGTGCTCAGGCACCTCTGGTGTTTTTGACAGGGTGTTTATCCTTCCCCTGGGGCTTTAGGAGAGGTGCTGCTTGTGGCCTCTTGGGAGAGCAGCAGCTCTAAACTTACATATCAATACCCTGCAGTTATTGATGCTGCTGGGATGGCACCTGGATTTATTTGCTGGTGTTGCAAATGTTTGGAGAAACAGAAATTGTCTTTTGGGAATTATGACTTGGGCTCCCCCTGAGCTGGCAGGGAGGATTTTGTGCAGGTAAAAGCTGAGCACCCTGGTTAAGGTGTGTAGAAGACAAAACTGACCCAATATCTTCTCTCAGCTATTTATTACTGAATGTCAAATGCTCAGAGAAGGGTGTGGAACTCTCATTTTAGGTGTCCTGTTCATTTAAATGAAGCATCATTGTCTTTCAGACAGTTATCCTGAAAATGCTTCAATTCAAGCAAACTTGAGATAAAAATGAAATGCTTTTTACTTGCTTAGGCACAAAGGGGAGCCTCTTAAAATTCTTCCCTTGGGCTGAACAAATGCATCTTCTCTCCCAGCTGAGAAAGTGCATCAGATACCTCCATAAGTTAATAGTCAGGTCAAGGCCAGGAGGCAACAAATATTCTGAAGAAAAGTGTGCAGTTAGTCCAGGAGGAACAGTCCTCTGCAAGCAAGATCAATAATCCTTTATGGGAAAAGAATGTGAATTTCAATGTGAGACCTTTCTTTAGTTGACATCAGCCTGCCCAAATCTTGCCAGTCAGCTTGCAGACCTCTTCCAGGAGCTGCTGCTTGTGGCTCCTTGCTGACCTTTAATTCCTGAGCCTGCCTTGTGGCTGCTGACTGGTGCTGCTCACCTGGACCGATGGTTCTGCTGCCATGGCCAGGAGTACCTGACCCTCATCCCTTTCCTAGGATAAAACAATTTCAGAGGGGGAAAACACCCCAAACCCACCCTTTGGTTGCAAAAGCATGACTTGCTGTTGACATTTGAGTGGCAAACCCCTGTGGCAATGTTTGTTTGTTTGTTTGTTTGCTTGCAGGCAGTCAGCAGAGCTGAACAAGCTACGCCAGGACTACGCCAGGCTGATGAATGAGCTGGGGGAGAAGAGCAACAAACTGCAGCAGGAGGAGCTCCAGAAGAAGAATGCAGAGCAGGCAGTGGCTCAGCTCAAGGTGCCTGGGGTTTGCTCTGCCTGTCAGGCTGTGCTCAGGGTTTTACCTGAGCTGGGATGGGAATTGCTTGAGCTGCTTGTTTCAGATGGGCTCAGCCAGCCTAGGGCTTTGTTTAATGGTTTTATTCAGTGCACTGGGTTTTGAGTGATTACAGATCTCCCTGTGAAGTGAAACTTACCTTCCAGGTAAATATCTTTTCAACATCACCAGTTAAGCTTTTTATTTTGCTTTTTGTGAGAGGACAGTTCCAACAGGAATTGGTACTTCAGACCCATTCATCCAGATGGCACTGTCCTTGTGTGCTTTTTATTTGAAGCTACATGCTTTTGCTTAAATGCATTTTAAAATAAATATACTTTTAAAAGAGTTAAGTTAATTTAACTCCTTATTTTTAAATATAAATTAATAAAATAAATACATTTTAAAAATAAATATACATTTTAAAGAGTTAAAATGTAAGTGGACAGGCTTCTAGATAAATCTCTTTCTGTTTCTTTGGAAGAAAAAGTCTTTTGCCTTTTTTTTTTTCTAGAGGAGAAAGTGATTTCAGGTGAGAATGTCTATCCAGAGCTCATGATTTCTTTAATATTTGCAATTAAATCTTACATACCAGAAGTTCTTCCTGCCTTTTGCCCTGGCAGGTGGAGAATTGGTATCTAGAGTTGAGATATTTTAATTACTGAATGCAGATTTATGTGATGCTTGGCTGGTCTGGCTTCTGGTGTTAATTCTGAACTATCAGGGCAAAGATGCCACATTTTCATATTACAGAAACCATTCTGTTAAGAGCCTATAATGAAATCCTGTTCACAATTTGCCTTTCAAATTAATAGGCTGAACTAGTCTAGGAGGAGGATTACAGAGCACTCTGTCTCTCTGATGTGCCCTAATGGAAACAAGAAACAATTTCACTTCATTGCCATATGTTTTGGGACTAGCACTGAGGAGATGCACTCTGAATGCTTCAAAAAGAAATTAAAGGTAAAGAAATTAATTAAATTCTTCTCATCAACTCTTTATTCAATGTGAAGGTCCAGCAGCAGGAAGCAGAGAGAAGATGGGAAGAAATCCAGGCTTATCTCAGGAAAAGAACAGCAGAACATGAAGCAGCACAACAAGGCAAGTATCAGAAAATTCCCAAATAATGCTTACTGCAGTGAACTGGCTGTTGCCATTTGTAAAAAAAGGGCATTATTGAGTAAATCTCTTAAATAAAGCTCAGGTGAAGTCAGCCCTGCTTCAGCAGCCCTGGGGAAGGTGGTTTGGGATCCCAGACAGTCTGAATGCTGATGGGGGAGCTCATCCTTGCAGTGAGGTTCCTAATCAGCCTCCCCCTTTACAGTGAAAATTATTTCCCCCAAAGTTAAATATTGACTTCTGAATTAAAATCCTGACATTTCTGCTACAGATGTGCAGAATAAGCTTGTGGCCAAAGACAATGAAATCCAGAGCTTGCACAGTAAACTTACTGATACAATGGTGTCAAAACAGCAGCTGGAGCAGAGGATGCTGCAGTTATTGGAGGCTGAGCAAAAGAGAGCTACTGAGGAGGACTCCATGCAAATGCAGGTGCAGGTAGTATTCCTCAAGTGTTTTAAGGGTTTGGGGTTTTCCCTTTCACTCTGTGTCTGTGGAAACACAGACATATCCCTGAAATGCTGCTTTAGTGAAGCTTCCCCACTGAAGAAAGGATGAAAAAACTCTGTTAATGGAGTGAGACCTTGTGTGTGGTGATTTGAGGAGGTGTCACACCTTGAGGAGCACTTGGGGCAAGTCAGGAAAAGGTGCTGACCCCATTTCCCAAGCTGTGAAATGATCCATGGTATGGGGCAGCAAACCTTTAATTTTTGTGTCATCTCCCTCCTCCTCCTGGCATCAGGTGTGAGAGGCAGCATGGACATAACCTTTGAGGGCTTCAGGGAAACCAGATGGGTTATGGTGGAGCAAGGAGTGTTTTTCCTTGATACAGAACAGGTTCTGGTGCTTCCACTCCAGCTGGTTGGTTGTAGTGGGGAGGAAAAAAAAAAAACAAACCAGCATCTTTTGGAAAGTGTCTGCCATGTAAATGCTGAACTGTTCTTACTAACATAATCATGGCTAAAAGCTAATCCTAGCAAAAGTGGAGTAGCTGCAGATCTCAGCCTGCTTTTCTTTCTGTGCTCTCTTACAAGGAGCTGATAGAGCAGAATGATGCTTTGAATGCTCAGCTTCAGAAGTTTCATTCACAAATGGCAGCCCAGGTACAGCATGTTCTCAGACTTCCTTTTGTAGTCATGACTTGTGAACTTTCATTAAAAGTAAGACTTTTTGTAGCTGGGTATGAGATGGAATGCTGAAAGCAGAGACTTGTGAGCATCCTCTTTTCTAATGTTCTTTAAACTGTTTTAAAACTTTAAGCTTCTTTTTTTTGGGTGGGGGGGATAAATCCACTTATTTCCTCCCATAATGGCTTTCATTTATAACTAAAGGGTGCAGTACCTTTTTCAGTGGTTTTTGTCCTGTAGCTTTGCATGTCTACAGTTCTGTCTTGTGGTTCTTTTGGTCTTTCTGCAGTCCTCCTGTGCATCACCTGATTGTGCTTTTTCCCTTCTGGTAGCTCCTGTATCAAGCTCTTTGTTCATTTTAGTGCTGATTTCTGTGCAGAAGCAAAAAAGAAAAAAAAAATCAAACCAAAACCCCACCAAACCTGCACAATACCTTTCTCAGTGATTTTAATATTTTAAATTTAGGTTTCACTAGTTTCTTACAGACATGATTTCTGTTGTAAACACTGTGTAAAGCCTCAGGATCACTGGAGTTGCCTCCACATAGAAGAAGGTCACAGAAATCAGCTCAGAAAGGCTTTGGGGGGCACAAGTGGAGACTGTTCCTATGCAGTTGGATGCTGCCTTCTTTTAATCATGGATGTGCTTGATGGAATTTGATTAAATTCAACTCAGGCTGAAAATCTGGCTTTGCTTGAAGTGCTTTAACCCACTGGGTGGGGAGAGCAGTGAGGGAAGAGCCACTCTAGATGTCCAGCATCTTCATGGCCTGCTCCTCTCATCCCTTTAAGGGCTTTGGAAATAAATTTCTAGGAGGGAAATTGGACTTTTTGGCTGTGAGTTACACAGGGAGGATGCTGGAGGTGTGTGCTTTCCCCAGATGGCCTCAACTGGCCATGAAAATTCAGGGATGTTTCTCCACCATGCACAGTGGGGGTGAAAATAACACTTGGGAGAAGGGAGTTGGGGCTGCATCGTGCTCTAGATATCAGGGCTGATGAAACTCCTTCAGTTGTTAAGAGGGACTGGAATTGTGAGCATAGAAATCCTCCCACAGTCTGCAGAGGTCCCTTCAGATCCAGTCTGGTGGGTCTCTCTTGCCCTGTTGGGTGTGACAGCCTAGGGACAGGCTTTTTCCAGAGGGGAAAATGCCACTTGCTGGATGTGAGCTGTTGTTGTTTCTGTTCACAACACAACTCCTGATGTACTGGGCAGGATTGCCATTTTTTACCCCCCTCTTTTTTTCCTTTTTTTCCCCCCCCTTCTTTTTTCCCCCCCTTCCTTTTTTCCCCCCCTTCCTTTTTCCCCCCCTTCCTTTTTTCCCCCCCTTCCTCTTTCCCCCCCTTCCTCTTTCCCCCCCTTCCTCTTTCCCCCCTTCCTCTTTCCCCCCCTTCCTCTTTCCCCCCCTTCCTCTTTCCCCCCCTTCCTCTTTCCCCCCTTTCCTTTTTCCCCCCTTTCCTTTTTCCCCCCTTTCCTTTTTCCCCCCTTTCCTTTTTCCCCCCTTTCCTTTTTCCCCCCTTTCCTTTTTCCCCCCTTTCCTTTTTCCCCCTTTCCTTTTTCCCTTCCCCCCCCTTTTTCCCCTTTTTTTTCCTTCTTTTCCTTCTTTTTTTCCCTTTTTTAAAAAATTTTTCTTTTTTTTTTTTTTTAATTTGAGTATTTTGTCAGCAGAACATCCCATAAAGCACTCAGTTCCTGGGAGGGAAGTACTGGTGAGCCTGTGGCTTGTTTGTATCCAGTGAAGGACAAATACTGGGGGTCTTTTTTCCCTTCATGTTGCACCAGGCCAGAGGGGAAGAGCCATTGCTATGTGCTGATGTTCCTTCAATGTTCCTTAGCCAGGAAATATTTGGAAGCATCCTGTGCCAGTTTAAAATAACCAGACAAATGCTATTCCTGGCTCAGTGTAGATGGGGATTCTTTGACTTGCTTTACTTCCAGTTACTTGTTTTATTTTGTTGGTTTTTTTTTTCCCTCCTGCAGACCTCAGCTTCAGTCCTGGCAGAAGAACTTCACAAAGTGTGAGCATCCATTTCCTCTGGGATTTTGGGATTTTGGGATTTGGGATTTGCCACCTTCCCTCTACTCACGTGCAGAGCATAGGGGGGCACTGCTGAAGGAAATGTTGCTGTCTGTGCTTTTAACTCCTCATGAAACCACCTTGGGAGCTGGGAAACATCTTCCTACAGATTTCCCTTCCCTGTGTGGCCTCAGGTTTGGAGTTTTGCTGTAGCTGTGAGCTCCAGAGAAAGCAGCATCTCCTGTGTTGTTGATCCCTGCCTGTGTGCAGGGTCAGTGCAGCGTGCAGGAATGTGCGTGACCGTGAGAATTGTTGGTATTTGGGCTGTGGGGCTGTGCCAGGAGGCTTCTCCCTCTGGGAGATGGGCTGCTGGTTGTGTTTCAGAGCTAGGCAATGTCTCATAAATTTTTTGGCAAGCAGACAGCATTTAAAATGGAAAAGCTTTTGGACCCAAAGTGTGCAGTCAGCAGGATTTGGAGCAGGAGCTGGACTGAAGGGCCAGGGTGTATTTTGGGTTTAGCCTGATGCTTCCTGCACCACTTCCATCCACATCTTCTGTGCTGATCTGTCACTGTTTCCCCCTTGTGCAGGATTGCAGAGAAGGACAAACAGATCAAGCAGATGGAGGACTCATTAGGCAATGAACGTGCCAACTTAACCAGCAAGGAGGAAGAGCTCAAGGTACAATAAAAGCTGTGCCAATGCCAGCTGATCTGGCTGCATGTACAAAATGCAGCCCCCAAGGCTGCTGTCCTTGGGTCTAGAAACAGCCTTTCAGCTACAGGTCTGCTCTGCTAGGCAAGGCCAGTGCTAGGTGCTGGAAAAGCTGTTGATAAGGAAACTTGTGGATTTTCCTTCAAAAAATCCCCTGAAGCTTCACCCTGGAGAGTGAAAGACACTCTGTGTATTTGAACTGCAAATACATTTCTTTTTTTCCTTCCTTCAGGTTTTACAAAATATGAACCTCTCCCTGAAATCAGAAGTGCAGAAGTTACAGGCTCTGACAAATGAACAGGTGAAACAGTTGTTTTGCTTTCCTCCCTTCCAGTACCTGTTCTGTCATAAATGCAAATGCAGATCTGTTGGCTTTAAGCAAGCTCTGCTTAAGCACCTTAATGGTGTGGGGCTTCCGGATTGGGCTCAGATCTGATTCCCTGCAGTTCTTAGAGCTGCTGGGAGCCCTAATTCTTCCCCCTCCTTCACCAGCAGAGTCTTGTACTTGGATATCCAAGTTACTGAAGCATTTTGCTTGGTTGGTTTAGATTTTCAGGCATGCAGAGTGCAGGACACTTCACAGAAGTGAGCACAGCTGCCTGTGAATATGCAAGCCTGGAATTTGCATACAAGATTCATAAACATCCCCCCAAAAAACCCCCAAAGCCCACAGCTCCCCCTGCCTCACCACAGAGATGTTTTTAGAGCCAAACAAAATGCTGTCCCTGTGTTGCTGCTATGTGGCCTGTTCATTCCAGAAGTGGAAATGAAGTGTTTAATTAGAGATAATCCCAGTTGTCAAATGAATCTCTTGGAGATGGTTTTCCCTTTGTATCATTGCATGCTTGTAGATTGGTGTTGTAAAAGTGCATGAAGACAAGCTTACCCCTTTCACTCTTGATTTCAGTCATGTGCTGGGAGGCCAAATGACTTGTTCTAGCTTTTTAATATTGTGGAATGAAAGGTTGATTGAATCATGTGATGTATCCTAAGTCTGTGTTAATCCTCTTTATAATCTAGGCTGCTGCTGCACATGAGCTGGAAAGGATGCAGAAAAGGTAAATAGCTCTGGGATTTGATAAACAATGTTTATCAGTCTTTTATGTTCTTTTTAGTAATGCTTTTTGTAAGACTTGGATGGGGAAATGTGTTTAACTGTTCTGTTGTTTCTCAGCATTCACATAAAAGATGACAAAATAAGAACTCTTGAAGATCAGCTTCGAGAAGAACTGGCTCAGATTTCAAACACAAAAGAAGAATTCAAGGTAGGATACAGAACAGGTGGTTTTGTGCTGGTTTTCAGTAAGTTTATCAGAGGTTGTGGAGCAACTGCAGAACAGTGAAACTGACCTTTGGGTGCTTAGGTAAATGACAGTGTTGTGTTTGTAAGGCAGGAGCAATGTGGGATATCACAGCAGAGTGAGAAGTGGGACAACACAAGTTAAATGCAATGTCTGAGTTGTGGAGAGAGAGGGCTTTTAATTCTGCAAGAGGAGGTTGGACAGTAAAAACTGTTGTGATTTCCCTGCATTCCACCTGCAAATGTGCCTTTCAAGGCCTTGGTGCTTTTGTTTGGAGCTTTTGCTGCTTGGATGATCATGGCAAGCCTCTGTTTTCTGTCAGGCAGATGTGAAAATGCTTATTTTAACTCTGCCTCTTCCCACATTTTCTCATAAGGCTGCAGCTCAACTGCTGAAGCTTTTGTTCTGACATCTGGGGTCTGCAGAGCAAAGCTCCTGCTTGGTTCTGGGTGGTGTGTGCAGAGAGCAGCTTAATTCCTCCTTGCCCTCTGCCACCTTGGCCTTTTTCTTGTGAGCCTGGCCTGTTAGAAACAGAGAGAGAGGTGCTGACTCCATGCCTTGAACTCCTTTAAAGCCTGTGGTGGGTGCTGCTGCTCCTCTGATGTTTCTGGTGTGAGGTCAGTCCCTCTGAAGTTGCCACTGTCACCTTGGTGAGTTTGCTAGCGAGGAACAGAGTGAGTGGGCAGTGGCAGAGGCAGGATGCTTTTGTAGGAGAAGCCTCTGGAGTCTCCTGGGGCTCTTTGAAGCAGGCAGTAAACTTGATTCTTGTATTTAAGTGCCACTTTCAAAGAGGTTTTGATGAGAATCCCTTGCAAGGGCTCTGTAGTTTCTCTAAGCTGTCAGAGGAAAAGAGGGAAGAAGTTTGTTCAGTTGATAAAATAGGAAACAAAGTACAATTTCAGTTGATTTTTGGAATAAAGCTGTTGATTGACTCTTGTGTGCTGGGTCACAGGTGCATAACCAGTGTGGGAAGAGGTGGCAGGCTGGGGGAAGTGGGCAAGTCTCAGGTTAGTGCCACTCTCAGGGCTTTGTGTGGTGGAACATTAGAAATGGTAGGTGAGGTGAAAATGAATGTGAGGAGAAATAGGAGCATCCTTTTAGTCTGATGGTTTCTGTAGTAACTGTTCCCAGGAAAAAGGCCTTAGAGGTGTTGTGAATGGTTATGTGCTGTAATCAGCTCAGTGCTAAAGTAATGGCAAAAATCACCTGCAGGCAGTTCCAGCAGTTCTTGGGAGGTGAATAGAGAGCTGAATGCAGATCATCAGTACTGTGATGGTGCAGAAATCCACTGTGTGCTCCCAGCATGAAGATTGTGGGCACTGCTGCTCTCTCCTTCCTCCTCTCTTTGATCCCAAACAGAAACCAGACCAGTGCTGTTCCAAATGCTTCCACCTAAGGAAAATGCTGCTTTTTTCCCAGGCACATGAAAGAGGGAAAAGCCAGGTTCAAACCAGAGCAATGCATTTAATCCTCACTGTTGCTGTCCTTTCCTGCTTGTGTTTTCCCTGTGAGATTTTGGGGTTTTTGCAGAGCACATGTCCTGCTTTTCACTTTTGTGAAGCACCAAGCAAGTCTTCAAAAAGAAAAAAAACAGTAATAGAGGAAGATTTTAAAACACTGTCTGTTAAGGGCTGCTGTGACCATTGTATGGAGCAGGAATGCAGGAGGAGAGGCGAAGTCTGTTTGTCCTTCCCATCCACCTCTTCCCAGGTGTGGGAGCTGTGCAAACCTCTCTGTGCTGGACTGCCAAGTCCTTGCTGTGCACTGAGGAAGCTGAAGGGAACTCAAAAAAAACCAAAAAGGGGATCTGGGATGATCTGCTTCACCAGATGAGGGTTTTGTAAGAGGCAGTTATTAAATCTTGACACAATGCTGGTGCTGCTCTTGGAGAAAAATGGGTTCTTTTCTGAGCTTCTCACATTTGGTGCTGTCTGATTGTCTGCCAGGGAATAAAGATGGTAACAGCTGAATTTCTCATGGGACATAAGGACAATACTTTTGTCCTTAATACAGAAAAGCAAGACAGAGAAGGAAAGGACTCTTTGTAGTCTTGAAGCTTCCAAAGACCTCTCTGTAATGACTTCTGTGCTATTTAATTGCCTTTTTGCCATTATGGAAAGGCTGTATTTAGGCTCTGCAGTTCTGAACTGATAAAATGCCTCAATTTTCTTCCAGGTTCTGAAGGATCAAAACACAGCTCTGCAAGCTGAAGTTCAGAAGCTGCAGACTCTCCTGTCTGAGCAGGTACAGCCAGTGTTTGCTGAGCTTTTATCAAATATCTTCTGTGCTTTTAATTTCTTCAGTGTTTTTTCTTAACCTGGCTGTAGGCTGAGCTGGTTGATGTCAAAGCCTGATGCTTGTTTAGCTATTTTCTCTTCTGTTAGGTATTTTCTCTTCTGTGGAGGGTCAAGTAAGGCAGTTGTGGCTGTCTTGTAGACCTAGTCAGGAGTGTGCAAACAAAATCTGTATTTTTTTTTCACTCCTGAAGACTCACATAGCTTAACACAAGCAAGAACCTATTTCTGTAACCACTCTGACCCTTGGAAGTAGAAAACTCTTTCCATTGTGATGTCTTTTGCCTCGTGTTCTGTGTTTTTGCCCATGGCTCACCTGCTGCAGCCAGACTGGTGCTCACAGGATGCTGCAGGTTCAAAGCTGTTGTGTTGTTCAGCTCCATCTCCTTTGGGATGTTCTCTGGGAGAGCCCCTATGAGCATCCCTGACTTTGCACCATTGTGGAATGAGAGAAATTCCTGAAACACTGGAATAAGATTGGCAGGACAGGAAACTTCTCCTGTACTCCTGCTAGTCAGGAGCTCCCTTTTGGAGCTGCTCCCTTTTCTCTGGTGGAGAACCAGGCCTGTAGCCCCTGCTCCTTTGGCTGATCTGGTGTCCTGCCTGAAGGACTGGAGGTGATTTTGCTTGGAAGTTGCTTTATGTTTCCCACCTGGTCTCTCCCAGTGTGGTGGAGTTGAGGAATCATAAATGTTCTGCTGAGAGAGCCTCAGGTGGAGCTTGTGGTTCTGATAAATGCTCAGAAGGGGCAGATTTTCAGGTACTGAGCTGGCTGCAAGTCCAGCAGTGTAAAGCCATTAAAGCATTTGGGCTGGATCTGTCCCTCCTCTGAAAGATTGAGGTTTTTTTCCAACATTAGTATTAGACACATATACCATGAGGATTTTCTCTCCCTACTTTGTTTTCCTTTCTGGATTAGTGTTGTAAACAAGCTTCTGGTAAAGTTGGTGCTTTCCAATTATTTGTTTTTTAAATCCCAAACCTTTATTGATCCAATTAATGATGGCCCCATTTTTTTTTTCTTCATAGACAAACAAAGACTTGATAGAGCAGATGGAAAAAAGGTAAGAAACTGTGTTTTGAATCAGAAGCTAAAATCAAGATTTTGGTGGCAGTAAGGTTACTGTTGATAGCTAACTGCCTTCAAAGTTAAATTCTCTTTTTTCCTAATTTTCACTCTTGCTTTTTCAGCATGAGAGAGAGGGATGATAAAATCAAGACAGTTGAAGAGCTGCTTGAGGCAGGACTCATCCAGGTGGCTACTAAAGAGGAGGAGCTAAAGGTAAAATCCCTCTTACTATCTTTTGATGGGGAAATAAAGATTAAGTGCTCTTATGCAAGGTGAATGTTGGAGTGCTCATAGTTGAGTGGGAATTCCTTCTGAACAGGAAAAGCACCTTGTGAAGATGAGGTTGAAACCTTTTCTATAAGACAGACTAAGCATGAGCATCAGTGGACTAGAATAAATAAATAAGTATAAGTAAATAAAGCTTCCCTCTGCTTAGTCTAGGGCAGATTTTGCTAAAAAGCCCTTTGGAATAATGGGAATATATTTCTAGAGCTGTACATTTGGTTTAATCCCCAACAAACCTCCCTTTAGGAAAGGGTGTTTTGTATAAACTTGGTATTATAAAACTGCAGGTTTTTTGGTCTAGTTGATAATCTGAAAGGTTATGTGGATTATGAACTAGTGACATTTCTGGAATGGTGATAAAGTTATTTCCTTCCTGTTTATTCATAAAGAAGGCAGTGATGAGAAGCCTGGAGAGGCAGTACAGAAATCCATTTTGAGCTGGCTCCTGTGGGAAGCTGTGTCCACCTGGGCACAGCCAAGACAATGTTTTTCCCTTTCTTAAGGTGCCTGAATTCCAGGGGCACCAATTGCTGCCACCCCTGTGCTGGGGAAGGGTTGTAAACCCTGAGGTTACTGAGTAGCCAAAGCTGTGAGCACCCCATAGACTCCTTTAGGCTGAAGAACCCTCTGAGATCGAGCCCAACCATCCCCAGCACTGCCAAACCACATCCCCAAGTGCCACACCCACATGGCTTTTAAATCCCTCCAGGGATGCTGGTATTTTGCAAGTGATTTGTTTGAAATAATATTTTACAATTTTTTAATAATGCTGACAAGTGATGTTCAGATTATATGATTTTTATTCTTGTAGTGCTGTTCTGTACAAAGGCATCTTTGAATTCTTACATATTTTGGATGTTATTATTGACTCTAGAGTAGGATCTAGACTGTTAAAGCCTATGGTGTTATATAATTTTTATTTGTATTCCCAGAGTGGTGAGAAGCCTGTCTGTGGGAGAATCCCAGTATTATGTAAATACAAATGAATAAATGGGCTGTACAAAAGATGGGCTGTAACATGATTTGTTGCATTTATTTTTCTGACCTCTCAGCTCAGTTACAGCACTCCCACCTTGCCCTAATTTCCTATAAATTAGTGTCCACTCCAAGTTATCCATGGTGAATAATTAGTCTGTTGAATACTTTGGCTCCAACACCTGCAGAGGGGGGTCTCTTCCAGACTTTCAAAGTCTTTCACTTATTCTAAAAGAAATTACTTTTCTGTCAAGCTTAACACTTTTTTCCCCCACAAATGAGGCTTTCATTATCTCTGTGTCTGCTTTCAAAGGCCCTGAGAACGGAGAATTCATCTCTGAGAAAAGAACTTCAAAGCCTGCAAATTCAGCAATCAGAGCAGGTAGTACTTTTCATCTAAAACTTTTATTACACCTAAACTAAATCTGAAAGAATCTTGCTGTGGTTGCAGAAGTCAAGGGAAGAAGGTGGAGTTGCCTTTGAAGCCTGTTGGCAAAGCATCCTGTTTTCTTTCAGCCTTGGTCTGGGAGCTGATGCTTCTGTCAAATGTTTGCTTTGCAGAAGTGTCAGAAGCAGGGCAGATGTTCAGGATCCAGGCAGTGCTGCCTGAGGGTGAGGGCTTGGAACACAAACCCTGTGAGGAAGCCCTGAGGGAGCTGGGGGTGCTCAGCCTGGAGAAAAGGAGACTCAGGGCTGCCCCCATCACTGCACAGCTCCTGAAAGGTGCCTGTGCTCAGCTGGGGCTGGGCTCTGTCTCCAGCAGCACTGACACAGCCAGAGCACACAGCCTCAAGCTGCACCAAGGGAAATACAGGTTGGATAGCAGGGAAAAGGTTTTACAGAAAGGGTGAGAAAGTTCTGGAATGGCTGCCCAGGGAGGTGGTGGAGTCCCCATCCCTGGGTGTGTTTAACAAAGCCTGGATGTGGCACTGGGTGCCAGGGCTGAGTTGAGCTGTTAGGGATGGGCTGGACTGGATGATCTTGAAGGTCTCTCCCAACCCAGTGATTCTGTGAGTTTGCCATGCTCTGAAATGGCCATGGATCTCCTTTTGCAGAAGCCTGGAGCAGCAGGCATGGCTGGCAGGCAGCTTGTACTGCCTCAGATTCATGATGAATGTTTGAGCATCCCAGTGTCAATCCACACTCTGCAGGTGTCACTTGTCCCCCTTCCCCTCGTGTCTGCTCAGTGACACTGTCACAGTGTTGTCACTTTTGATGTGCTGGTCAGGAAGTGCCTTTCCCTGACATCCAGCTCTGCTTGGACACCTCAGGAGGGTAATTAGCTCCTAGAAAATCATGTCTGGAAGTGGGGAGGCACAGGGACCCTGTAGAGATGTGCAGCAGTGTCAGCATTAAAGGGCAGCTGATGAAATGATGGTCCTGAACTTCACCCTCTCCTGTGTGGATGTGGGTTTGCTTTTGTTTTCCTGGAACTTGCAGCAAGTTTAGTATTACTGCTTGGCCAGGAGCTGTGGACTAATTTTCTCAGGGGCAGCCAAATAAATAAAATATTAGGCTGCTACATAGTTCATGCAGCTCTCTATCCTCACCCCTCAACATTCACAGATTGTTTTGCTCTGTTGTGTTTTTCCTAAGATGAAGCTCTGTTTTTCACAGGTTTCCTTCCAATCACTGGTGGAGGAACTGCAGAAAGTGTAAGTTACTGCACAGATTGAATTTCTTCTGTATCTTTTAATTCTGTATCTTTATTCCATGACTACAAGTGTATTGCTTCCTTGAAATCATTGGCTTTTGGCTGGGTGAAGTGTGTGTGTGGCAGGAAGCATTTCCATTTTGGAAACATGTCACACCAGATCAATACCTGCTGAAAATCCAGTTGCTGCTCTGCTAAGCAGTTAATTTCATAAACCTGGCTTTGACTAGGTGAGGAATTGCTCTGATTTATCAGATAATCATTTTTGTTCAGTAGGCACTTGAAAAAGAGTGGGATTGTCCCCTGTGTGTTTTAAGTTGATAAATACTTTGCTGGAATGTCCAGTGAAGGCTGATTTTAAGTGTGTGTCATTCCAGGCACTCTTGATATCTTAATTTGCATTTTTTGATTGTAGTGGTATTGATTTAGCATGTGAACTGCTGGTCATATAAAGCCAGCTGCTTCTGCACTAGTTCCAGTCTTATTCTCCCTATTTGTTCCTCTTGCCTGGTCCCACTCTAGATCCCTGAGGCTGGGGATGGGATGGGATGTGATAGCAGGAGCAATTTTTTTTTATTTGCTTGAGTAGCACATTTTTTTTCAGTCAGCTTTTATTTCTCTGCTCTTTTTAAGGATCCACGAGAAGGATGGAAAAATAAAATCAGTGGAAGAACTCCTACAAGCTGAAATCCTAAAAGTAGCAAGCAAGGAGAAGACTGTTCAGGTATCTGTGTGCAATCCCTGCAATTCCTTTGTGTGTTGGTGCCACAACCACATTTGTCTGTTACTGCATGGCATTCTACAGTGATCAATCTGTAGCATCCATTTTTGTGGTGTTTTTGTGTTTCCATTGTCCAACCCTGTCTTGTTTTGTCATTGAAAAGGCTTTGACACAGGAAATAGAGGCTCTGAAAGAAGAAGTAGGAAATTCCCAGCTTGAGATGGAAAAACAGGTAAAATACTTTAGTGGCAGCAGTGTGAACCAGCCTTGCCTTGGATGTGATGCTCACTGTTTCTGTTCTAGTGTGTTCTGTTTCACTGGTGAATGTCCTTGGGTAAGGAACTTCCTCATGCTGGAGCTACACTGTTCTTGGATATAAAGCCATAAAAATGTAGGATAATTAATGATATCCTTCAGAAACCACATACCTCAGGAAACCTGAACTTTTTGGGCTGTTAGTATGAAATTTGGCAAGAATTGCTATAGCTTTAATGCATTGCAACATCAGCTCTGCCTGGGCACACTGTCCCTGTAGTAAACATGAAACCCTGGGGCATCCTTGGGGCTGACAACTTGGAAATCTCAAGTGCTGAAGTTACTGCTCCTGTTCTGGCCTTTCTGTGTTGCTTGAGCTATACTGCAGGCCCAGGTAAACCCAAGACTGTTTATATTTTTTTCCCAGTGCCCAAAAAGAGTTCAATCTTGGCACAGTCAGTTTTATTTTAGCTGTCAGGAATGCAGGGATGGAGGAGAATGGGCTTTTTTGGCATGATTGCTGTCTGGCATCCAAAGCAAGGGAAGCCCACGTTTCCTCAGGGAGCCCATTCTGCAGGCAGCTCAGTCCATTGTGCTGTCAGGAAATGTGCTTGTTTGTATGGGTTGTGATTTTGGTCTGCCCTCTTTTCAGTCCCTTTAGCTGCATTCCAACATGTCACCCCCTGCTCAGTGTTAGAGTTTTGTCCTTTTTAGGCAAAGCTTCACAGAATGTGTTTCCGCCTTGGGCTTTTCCTCCAAAGCAAATTTCCAGGAACTGAGGGAGTTGTTTGTGTGTATTTCCTTCCCTGGAACTGTCAGAGCCCAGAAAAAAAAATGTAGTTTAGATTTGCTGTTTCTGGAATGCTCTGTGAGGGATGCTTGCTCCAAAGGTGATGTATCTGTGCACCTTTTGGTCTCCTGCAAGCAGAAGGGAGATTTTTGGGAATGTCTGAAACTCCTGCTGTGTTGTGGTAGAGGATTGACAGATAACCACTGTCAGGCTTTCACACAGCATTCAAAAGTAACATTCCCACTAAATCTTACATCTCCAGTCCACATTCAGCCTTAGAATGGGAATTTAAGGGAGTGCTGACTTTTCAGAGAGCACCCAAAAAGCATTTCCTTATGCAGAGCTCTCAGTGGCCAGGGATGGTCTCTGTGGTAGGAGCTGCTGTTGACAGTGGGGTGGTGGTCACAGTCACTCTCTGCTTCTTCCTCTGTGTCTCCTGTGGGCCTGCTTGTTGTTCCCATTTGCACTGTTTCCTTGGCTGCTCTGGAAGTCACATTTTAAATGTGGGGAATGTAAATAGTTGGAGACACTCGGTGCCTTGTAATTAAAAAAGTGCATTTATGCTTACTGCGATAAATGGTGCCTCTTTTGAAAATGTCTGATAGTTTTTCCCTGTGTTTCTTCATAGAGCAATTTTTAGCATTTGTGTGCCTTTTCCATGTGCATTGAACTGAAGTGCTGATTATTTTCTTTAGGTGACAATAACATCACAAGTCAAAGAACTTCAGACTCTGTAAGTGCAGTTGTTAATTCTGGTCTGCCCTGTGCACCCCTTACTGACCCCTTAAATTCAAGTCAGGATGGAGGGATGTAGGCAAGGCATGGTGGAAAACCTGCTTTGGTAACACCTGAGCTGTAGGGGTGGGGAAATGATCATTCAGTCCCTTGTGTCCCCAGCTGGGGAGGGGCAGGGAAGTGTTTTTGGATGAGGAGAGCACACATTTGTGAAACCCCTGCAATGTGTCAGCACAGAGTTTGCTTTCACCTAGTGAGCAGTGCCAGTGATCAAGGGCATCTCCTGCTCAGGCAGGCTGAAGTGGAAGTGCTCACACATTGGTTTTTAGTAGGTGAACTGTGCTTGTGCCTTTGATCACAGATCTGCTTTTGTTAGGTGCTGTAAATCACAGGATGTTTTATTTCCAGATGGATGAAAGAGCAAAGGGTTTATGCTGTGTTTGTCTGTGTTCAATGGCACAGGTTGAAGGGGAAGGAAAAGCAGGTGAAAACCATGGAGGCCTTATTGGAAGAGAAGGAGAAAGAGATTGTTAAGAAAGGAGAGTGTCTGCAGGTAAGCTGCTTTAATATTCTGAAGGGAAATAAGTTCTGTTGCAGCTTGTCTGGCTGGGAAGAATAAAGCCACACTTTTAACTTTGCTTTTTATCTATCCAAAGGGTCAGAAGGATACAATTGCACAATTAACCAGTAAAGTTCAGGAGCTGGAACAACAGAACCTGCAACAACTCCAACAGGTACAGCCTGCAGAGTGGATGTGGTTTGGGAGTGCTGCTTGCTTGAACAGGAAGCTGTTTTTTCTCCTCTTCCTCACACAGAGGATTTGCATTGGCTTCAGCTTAGAGATGTTTTAAATCCAACTTGACTAAGCTGTTTATAATGCAGAGAGCCCACCAGTTCAGCTGTGTTCATCCAAAACAGGTTTTACATGGCTAGCAGGTTCTGGGAGGTTTTAACTGGGATGATACTGTGCATAAAGAGGAGCTTTGGTGGTCTGAAAGCCTTGGAGCTCACAGACAGTCCCAGCTGTGTCCCAGCCACCTCCTTGCCAGGCTGAAGCAGCATCTCTGCAGGGCTCTGGTCATGCAGGAGCTTTGGCTGCAACTGAATGTAGCAGCATCTCTTGAAGTGGTCAGGCTATGCTGTGACTCCTTCCTGCCTTTCCCTGGGGCTGGAATATTTTGGCTTTTGATTTCCTGCACTGGACTTGAGAGCAGACAACTGGACAGCCTCGAAGCCAGGTGTTACTTAATGGAAGAATTTTTCCAGTAAGGTGGTATTCTGGCTCAGTTTGGATTTTTGTTGATGGAGGAGACTGAGTTGGACTTTTATTTTGGGTGGATGTCTAGACACAAGCATTTATCCCAGGGGGAAGATGGAATGGAGAGCAGTTGGCTGGTGTGAAGTTTGGGATGCTTGGTGTAAGCTCTGTTTCTGAAATCCATTATGTGATTAGATATTCTTGGAGCAATGCCTGATGCAAAATTCCTGGTATTTCTTTGGCAAGTGCCTTGCAAGCTGTGTGTTGCCCCTTCTCATGCTGTTGATTTGAAAACTGTGTCATCAAAATGAGACTGGGAATTACTTTTTCAGGTCCCTGCTGCATCCCAAGCCCAGGACGTGGAGAACCTGTGAGTATGCAGAGTAGCACTCCCTCAAGTGCCTGCTGGGAATATACATTGAGTTTATCTTCAGCTGGAATGTTTGAATTGCTGTCAGGAATTTCATGGCCTTTGCTAAAATAAGCTGTTAGTGCTGGTGGCTGCTGCCATGGCTGGTGTCCCTGCCCTGAGCTGTGCTGCTCTCACACTGGGAATGTGCACCCAGGGCTCTATTAACCAGTGGAATTGCTGCTGCTCCTCATGTCTGGTGCTAATTCCTCCTGCTGTTCAGCATGTTGGAGGTTGTAGTGCCCGTGGCTCAGTCGGTGACAGAAGTGAACAGATCCGGTTTGTGCCATTTTCAGGCTGAGATGCAGTAGCCAATTCAAAGCTCCTGTTTTATGGAGAAATGCTGCCAGGCTTTCCTCTGCTTTGTCTGGCTGCTCCAAGTCAGAGGAAGGTTGTATGAGACCGTGCCACAAAGGGCTCTGTCTGCAAAGCAGCTCCTGGGCTGTGCTGCTCTGTGCTGTGTGGTACCTGAGGCAGCCTCAACACACACAAAATGTATTTATCTCCTGCTGCACAAACTGCCCCAGTTTGAGTGGCTGTTCCTTTTTAGCATAAATTCTTTAGCATTTTTTTCCCCTACTTTAACCCTTTCTCCTTACTTTCTAAACCATCTCTGCAGGTTGAAAGGGGAAGAAGAACAAATGAAGAAGTTGAAAGCTATGGTGGAAGAAAAAGAGAGAGAAATTGCAAACCAAGTAAAACAGTTACAGGTAAAGTTTTGATAGAAGCACGTTATCTTGAGGAGTGTGTACCTATATGTATACAGAGTATATATATGTGAGTGTATATCTCTCTCTATATATTGTATATCTCTGTTGATACATGAGTATGTATTGCCTTTTTTCTTTCAACAGGATGTGCAAAAAGAAAACGAATCTTTCAAAGCTCAAATACAGGAATTAAAGCAGGAGAACTGCAAACAGGTACAGCTTCCAATTGCAGTGTTACTGAGAGAAGTCAAAAATGAGTGGTGGTAGCTTGCATGGAAAACCAGGAGTTGTACTGCCCATGGAAATCCAGGGGCACCTTTGGGGTTGGGTTGTACTGAGCCAGCTTTTCTGGCTGCTGCATATCTGTTCCTGCTTCCTTTTATCATGTGGATTTGCAGCCTTGTGCTCCTCCTTATGCCTGCTGTGTTCCTGGCCAGAGGAGGCTGCACAGGATTCCCTCAAGGGCCCAGAGTGCAGCTCTGTGGTGTTGCAGCAGTGCCTGGTGAACAAGGAACATCCTGGTCTCTGCTGCTCTGCTCTGCTCCTGACACATCTCTGATCTCTTTGTAGGCATCTCTGGCTGTCCAAAGCGAGGAGCTTCTACAAGTGTGAGTACTGCCAGGTTGTTGAATGCATTAGAGAATTGATTCAGTTCAGTTAATTGCTCAGGAAATTTAGAAATAAATGCCAAATGTACAGTATCAGACAATGTGAAGTGGCCAGTAAAAAAAGAAATAAATTAAATTACTGTCTCATAGAAGTTGAGCACAGGAGATTCTGCTCACACTGCTTATCCTCAGGTGTAATCTCCTGCAGACAGACAGTGCTGGCAATGTGTTGTGCCCACCATAGAAGCAAGCCTTGATTGATGTTATTTTGAATGCATGCCAGCTCAGCTTTTGGCTGAAGAGTTAAATGTTGGTGTTTCAAGCAAACATGACAGGCTTTTTTCTGGAACTTCAGCCTAGCAGAGGGTTGTTCCTATTACAAAATCATCTGGAAATCTCTTCCAGGGAAAACCTCAGGGGTAAAAGTGTGTTATAATGTGGGGCTGAAGCACATTAAATAACTGTGTGGTAGCTAATGCTGTATTGTGCTAAGCAAATTGCCACTGTCATGCATTTTTAGCTGGCTGGAGTATTTGTCTTTCAAGTTAAATGACTTACAAATTGTGGATTAGGTGCTTGAAAGGGAACACTCTCATTCAGCAGGCAGTGCCTGTTCTGTGGTGTTGTACTGGCGTGGGCTGGCTGACTCTACCCTCAGCTAATGTGTTGCCTTTCCATGGCCCTGCTAAATGTGTGCAGATGCCTGTTGTAGGCAAACAACAGCTTTACAATGGGTTTGCTCAGGCTGAGTGCTTCAGGGAGCAGTGGGAAGCAGGCGGTGCTGCCAAGTCAGTGAAAACAGCTTTTCAGAGAGAGCTGAAAAGGGAAGGGAAGGCAAGTTAGTGTGTGGGAAAGGGTGTCAGTGCTTCACTGGGAATTTCTTCAATGTCTCCTGACTTGTTTGTGGTTCCCTTTGTTAATTCAGGGTTGCAGGCAAAGAGAAGGAAATTGCCAATCTCCAGAGCGAGCTCGCCTCTCAGAGAAATGCTTTTGAGCAGCAGAGGAAAAAGAACAACGTAAGGAAATTTTTCCCCCACCACTCCAGAAAAAAGCCCCAAAACAACCAAACCCGTGTTCCCAGCACTTCTTGAGGCCTGGGACATTTTTCAAAGTGTTTCTGACAGCTGTATTGTGTCCCTGGGTGCTCCTTTCCTCTTGGGAATGACTCAGCACACCTGACTTCACTGCTCAGAATTGTGTCAGCTCCTGGACAATTTGTTGGATGAGAGGAAGGAGATTTGCTAGGGGACACATCCCACAGCAAGTTCTTGGATTTGGATTCCAACCTGGTTAACCCTGTTCAGAAACATGCCCTTTGCCAAGGGCAGGGAGGGTGGGAGGAGGAAAGGAGCTGTGCTCTGACAGAGTTCTGGTCCTTGTGTTGGGACATGGGGCAGGAATTTTACCTTCAGGGTGCTCAGATCTGGCTCTTCCCATTCCTGAGAGTGGTTAATCCTGATCTTCTAAAGGAAGTGAAGGACTGAGCCTTCCTGCACAGCAGCTGCTGAGGGTGCAGTCTGGGTTCTTTGTAGATGGAATTAAAGATTGTACCTTCCATCACAGAGCTGTGGAGTTACTTCCTTGTAATGCATTACCTGTGCAGGGCAGGGGAGTGTTATCTTTTAAGTTATATGGAAGAAAGTTAAAACACAGGGTGTTTATCTCACCTGTCTCTCCTTGATACCCTGTAAAATCCAATGAATAGCAGGCAATAAGCTTTATTTCTTAATAGACAGTCAAAGGAAAATGCTCAAAGAAAATATTGAGAACTTTTGAGCAAGAAGTGCTGTTTAAGAGCTGAAATAAAGTGGAGAGAAAGAGGCTGAGTAGTCTCAGAAGACAGATGATGAGCTGGAAAGGTAGAACAGAAGGTTTGTTTCCTGCAGATTCACAAGGGCTGAATATCCTTTGTGCTGCAGGCAAAGTCTGGCTGCTGCTAAAGGCAGACCAGGCCTGTAGGTCCCAGCTTTTTCTCAGTTTTATCCAATGTTGTGTTTATATCCTGTGAACAGCCCGTTGGATTGTGGGCCAATAGGAGTGGTAAAGTAAAATTAGTGTAGCTGCTTGCTAGGCTTTTGATGAATTTAAAATGCAACCTTTCCAAAATAACCCTTTGCTACAGGAGATTTGCTCTGAGGGTTGGAAAAAGTTAAATCTAAATCCCAAGCACTGTAATCTCCTTGCTGCAAGGCCCCACCATCCTTCAGAAGAGCTGTGGAGCTGCTCTTAGAAGAGCTCTCAGGCTCTCACTGATTGTGTTGACAGCTTGTGGAGTACACGTTTGATGACCTCGCCAAGAAAGACACAGGAGGGTGGCACCGTGGCCTTCCCACGTGCATCTGGGATGTGCTCACCTCTTCTGAAACCCCAGAGCCTCCCAGGAGGGTGCTGAGCACCAAACCAGTTCTCTGTGGGTGCAGTGGAGAGAGCTGCAAACCCTGAGCCGCGCGTTGCCAAGAGCAGCGCCGGGGTTTGGGCTGAGGTGTGGTTGCAGGGTCAGGGCTGTAGATGTGCACACCTCCGTGTCTCCTGGGTCCATGCTGGGTTCTGCACTGCAACATGCCTAACACTCTGTTGTGTAATCTGTGGTTTGGTGTCTGTGTTCCTCACTACTTTTGAAAACTTCCCTCTTTCTTCTTACAAGTGCAGTCAAAGTGTGGGGTTGCTGTAGTGATAATGCTCTGCAGTAACATTTGCATCAGTTTTGGACATGGGGCAGGTTGGGCAGAAATTGGCTTTTTTTCCCCCCCCCCCACTTTTCATTCAGACTCTTTGAACATCACACTTGTTTTTGCTAGTGTATGTCATACTCCCCAGCAAAATCACCTTGCAGTAACCAGCATTTAAATGCAAATGGTGGAATGTAATGGGAAATATTTCTCTGAAGTAAAAGCACAAACAGTTTGAATATTGGCTGAACTGAAATCATTCTTTCTAAAAATGATTAGGACCTTCGGGAGAAAAACTGGGAAGCAATGGAAGCATTGGCATCAACTGAAAAATTGCTGCAGGAGAAAGTGAACAAGACTGCCAAGGTTGTAATGTTGACTGCTAGAAATGATGCATTAAGCTAGAAGCAGATCTGCAGCTGGTTCTTTAAGTGAAATGGAGACATTTAACTTTTACTGCAGTTTAAGTATAACCTCTTCTGAGTGATCATTCATATACTTTCACCTCTGCTTCTTCCTGTTGTCTTTAGGTTGTTTGTTTTTTTTTAATGGTTAGTTTGTGGGCATGCTGACTTTTGATTTCTGTTTGCATAATTGTTAGAGCTGTTGTGAATTGGTTTTGATTTGTGGGGAGCTCCCATGAAAAGCTGTGCTGGTGAGCAACCTGCTTTCTTCTACTGGGCTTTGGCTGTGCTTGAACAAATCTGTTGGACCTGGGAAGAACCAGGACTAAATTATTATTATTATTAAAAAATCAGGAGCGTCTCAGAAAATTCTCACCACAGCTGTGAATTTCCTCCTTGAAGGCACATGAAGCTTGACCGGGAATATTGGACCAATGTTCAAAATGATATGGGATGTCAGTTGCTTGTGTTTGCCATGGGCCTGATTCAGTGTTCATTGCCACTGTGCAGAACTCAAAAAAAAACCAAAAAAAACCCATCCAACTAACCCTAAGAGCAGCAGCCAGGAGCAGAGGAGCTCTGCTTTGGGGTTGTGTGTCTGTTCTGGAGCTGTGTCTGCTCTGTGCTGGCAGGAGCCTGTCCCTGCTCTCACCATGTGCTAATGCTTGCCTGCTTTCTCCTGCAGCTGGAGGACTTCAGCAAAGCCTTTTGCCCCTTCATGGTGGCTCCTAAACTGCTGCCAACTAACACCCAGCACAGCCTCACCACCTAATGTCTCCTGTCTGTTTCTGTCTCTGAATCTCAGCCTGCTCACACCACCGATCCCTTGCAGCACAGGAACTCAGAGCAGCCCTGGTGTCAAAGGGAAAAACAAATCCCAAATTATCAGTGGAGGATTTTGGCTGGAAGCTGCCCTTCTGTGCAGTGTGTCAGGCTTTCTGCATTTAAGTTTAAGGGAGAGCCTGAGTGTTATATGGCTAAATTAACCCAATCTGCCACAAGCACAGCAAGCACATGTCCTGTGGCTGCTCTGCTTTTAATGTTAAATACATGGAAGGGCAGACCTGTGGTGCCTGTGGCTCTGGGTATTTATATTTGCAGAACACTAACATAAAAACACCTGGAGATTGTCACACAGCTCTAATAATTATCTCCCATTGCATCCAGGGTTGGGAAAAGAGGATGTAAGTGGCTTCCTCTTAAGTATTTAAAAGTAATGTTTGAAAGTCTTACTTTCTTGGCCTGGTTCAAATGTGCATTAACACAAAGTTTCCTTTTGATTTTAATTCTCTGTTTCCGAAGTGATGACGTTATCTTACGGTGATTTTTTTCACACCTAAAATTATTTTAAAAGTACAGATTAGGAAATAAAAATAGTTGATTGATTAAACTATTTGATTTTGAGCTCACTTCACTTGCGTGGCAGGGCTGGTACGATCTATGGATGCAGTTACTCAGCACAGTGCAGTTTGTGTTGTGGACAAGTGAACAATGGTGTAATTTCTGTACAAACAGGCTAGATTGGAGGAGAACTTCAGAAAATAAAAGCTTAAGTGAGAACAAATGCAAAGGCCAAATTCTGAAGCAATTTGGTGCCCATTTCTGAAGCAATTTACTGCAATTTTAGAGACTATAGCTCCTTTCTCACTTAGAAAAAGACTTCCTGGGTTAAGTAAATTGCTGTAGGCAGAGGAGAGGCTGTTGCCAGGTCGGTGAGTGAGGTCCCCAATGTCACCTGTGCCCTCCTCTTGCTTTAGGAGAAGCAGCAGCATTTGGAAGCTGCCGAGGTGGAGACGCGCCAGCTCCTCCAGAAGCTCTTCCCCAAAGTTTCTCTTCCTTCCAACATGGTAAGAGAAGTGGATCTTCTTAACCTCCTGCTGGGGTCAGGGAGCTCTGCTCCTGCTGGGCTGGGCAGTCCTGGAGTGTTCCCTCACAGCCCCTCTGTCCCAAGGGTTTTGCAGTGGGGCCAGAGTGTCTCTCACTGGTGATGCCTGTACTTGCACAGGGAAGCAAAGCTATGGATGAGTTGCTTCAAGAAGTGTTAAAAGAGCAAAATAAAAGGTTATTATCTTGTTGTTTTTATGCCCCACCATCTGATTTACCTGTCTGTGTTATTCAGTGTCTCACTGAGATAGTAAATATTCAGGGGTGGGTAATGCCTGCTGTGTTTGCTCACTGGCACAATGGGGATCTCTGTATTCCCAACCTTTCCAGAGGAGCTGCAGTGCCTCAGTGACACTTAATACAATGTAGGGGATTTTATTTTGTTCCCAAGCGCTGATTGCCAGTTTAATGTTTTATATTTTTGGTGGCTTTCAGTGATTTTTGGTGAATTTCAGTGATTTTTCAGGGAAAATGCCCTGGGTTCATGGGGTTCAGATGGGGTGAACAATATCAAGTGAGTCTGGAAACATGGATGCATTTCATTTATAACCTCTAGAGGTTTTGAATATTCAGATTTAAAATTGTTCCAAATCTGCTAAAGTAAGTGTCCTGCTAAAAGGACTTTCTGTAAGGTTATGAAACAACCTTCTTAGAGTTATACAGCATCTGCTTGAAGTGCTCAGGGATTTGGGGAAAGATTCCTTTGAATCTTCAAATGCTTATGCAGGGCCCTGACACTTGCAGGGAGTCCTGTGTCACCCAGCTGCATTTCAGCTCCTCCAGGCCCCCCTGAACTGTGTGTGTGTCTCATCACCTCGTGCTCCTGGGCTGCTGCCAGCTGTGTGTGCCTGAACAACAACCATGGGGCTGTGTGTGAGCTCCAGGCACTTGGGACACTGCTCCTTCAGCAGTGGGGAGGGAAATGTCCTGAGCAGAGCTCTCCTGAGGTTATTCTCAGCCTTAACTGAATGATTTCCCAACAGAGCCACAGTGAGTGGATATGTGGGTTTGAAAAGATGGCTAAAGAATACCTAAGAGAGGCTTCAGGATCTGAAGATGTCAAGGTAGGCACAAAAAATGGACAGTTGATGTGTGGGATAATTTGTCCAGTATAAATAGTGAAATATAAATATTGAAAATTGTGCTGTGGGTTGGGAAGTTCAGGTTCTCAGAGAAGTCACAAGAAAATTGTTTTATATTAATTCTAGAATGGTTTGGGTTAAAGATCATCCAGTTCCAGCCCCCCTGCCTTGGCCAGGTTGTTCAAGCCTCATCCAGCCTGGCCTTGAACCCTTCCAGAGATGAGTCAGCCACAGCTTCTCTGGGCAACCTGCTGTTCAGATATTCACAGAAATGTATTTGCATCTTTGATAAGTACCTTGAGGAATTGTGAGTTCATCAAATTGAAAATCCCCATTCTCTTTTTTTCAGTAATGGGGTTTTTTTACAGTAACTCAGAGTTTGTGACTGAGTATTGAGAGTGGCAGGTGAACACTGCACTTGCTGTTATTTTTTCATGGGTTGGAAAGACAGACCTCCCCAGGAGTGATACCACTTGTTGAAATGAGATGAATGGAACTGAAATCCATCCACTGAGATGTGACTCTTGTGGTGCCTTTCCTCCTTTGCCAGGCTATGGAGCAGAAGTTGAAGGAGGCTGAGGAAATGCACATCCTGCTGCAGCTGGAGTGTGAGAAATACAAATCTGTTCTGGCAGAGACAGTAAGTGGGATGCCTGGTCACCTCTGTGATGTTCCAGCTGCCTTTCTTCTGCTCTGAGCTTTCAAATCCCTCTCTCTTCTTAGGAGGGGATTTTACAAAGGCTACAGAGGAGTGTGGAAGAGGAAGAAAGCAAATGGAAGATAAAAGTTGAAGAATCACAGAAGGAACTTAAACAGGTATTTCTGAAGTTGTTTTTTTTTTCCCTCAGCAGCCAGGCAGGCTCTGCTTGAAGTCACAGAGGGTGTCTGAGCTCTGTGAAGGCAGGTGTGGAACAGCCCTGGCTGCCTGGTTTGATGTGTGCATGGCCAGGGGATGAAAAAGATGAAGCCTGCAACAAGTATAATAGGAATGATTCCTCATATCAAGGGTATTTTGGTGCTCTGATACTTTGCTTCTTGTAAAGGCTGGGTTTTCACTTTTGAGGGAATCTATTTCCACTAAAGAGACTGAAAATTAGAGGATTTGTTGATATCTTTAGATTTATGTCACTATTTCTGTTGCCATTTTTACAGAAGCAAGAAAAACAAACAGCACAGGTATAAAGTCTTTGACCATTATGATAAATCTGTGTCTCAGAATCACAGGAGGGTTTGGGTTGGAAGGACCTTAAAGCTCATCCAGTCCCACCCCCTGCCATGGCAGGGACACCTTCCACTTATCCCAGCTTGCTCCAAGCCCTGTCCAGCCTGCTCTTGGATAATTCCAGGGATGGGGAGTCCTTTGCAGATGCTGCAGGAAGCAGCCAAATAATAAATAATAATATTAATGCTGATGGGATAGGAAGCCAAAGATTGAATGTACAAGTGTCCCATTAATGTGCCCAGAAATATAAATTTTTCTGATCCTGGTAACTTGGGCCCTGTTTTTATTGAGCACATAGTTTTTTTTCTAAATATGTTTGTGAGCAGATATGGACTCTTTGTGCTAAAATTGAACTATCATAGAATCATAACAGTTTCCTGAAAGCTGTTAAAGTGCTGCTCAATCCATTATGGTCAACTAATTACACTTGAAATTGCCTGCAAAGCTTTCCTTTTAGGAAGGCTCTGTTGATAGCAAAAGTGGGAAGAAAAAGGGCTTTTATGTTTATTTTCTAATCTAGAATTAAAGTAGGTCAAACAGCTTTTTAAAAAAAGTAATTTCTAAAGTATCTGTGCTTAGTAAATTTGAGTGCCACTGTGTGAGCCTGGCAGCAAACAGATGATTTATAAACATCTTGTTTGAGGGGCTTATAAAGGCTGTCAGATCTGGAACTATAGATGTGCTGCCATCTGCTGCACTTACACAGCCCCAAATAAGGCTGAAAATGCTGGGTTTGGGTACATGGATGGTGAATACTCCCAGTCTGGGAAGGATATTTTCCTTACCATGGCTAATGGACAACTGGATTAGTGCTTCAATTCCAAATCTTTCAGCCATGTGGGCTCCTAAGTATGTCAAAGAACTTGGGCTGGGAATTGATAGGAATGGTGTAGACTCAGTAAATTGAATTATTTGAGTGAGCATCTTATTTTATTCAGCCACTCTGATTTCATCCCTAATATTTTTAGGATAAAATATTTAGATATTTAGGATAAAATATTACAGATCATTTCTACAACCTTGTGTATTTATGCTTTGTCTCAGACCAACCCAACTAAATATTTTTATTTTTCCCCCAAACTGCAGATGCGTTCCGTGGTCACTTCTTTGCAGCACGAGGTGGAGAGGTTAAAGGAAGAAAACAAAGAAGTTGAAACTGTAGGTGCAGGTGGTTTTTTCTTCTTGTCTTGGAAGATTTATGTTGTTGAAACACAGTTTAGGCTTGTGCTGTAAATCTGAACTTCTCCCAGCCTGTGCTGCAGTTTAACCTGAGCCTTTGGGGGAGTGTTTTTAAAAGGCAGAGAAGCTGGAAAGTTGTTCTGGTTTTTACTTCTGTACTCACCCACTGGGGCTCTTTCTTGGGAGACTGAGCAGTTCACTGCTTGTTGACAATCATGGGCTTGATTCTTTCTCTTTTTTTTTTTTCTTATTTTTGATGTTTAAATCTGCAATCTGATGTTTAAATCTGTGCAATCGCTGGGCTTGAAATGCTCTCAAAACATCATGGAATATTTCATAGAAATTTGCAGCCAATTATAAGCAAATAATCAAGCCAATAATCAAGCAAATGATACTGCAAGAAAACACTGGAAACATCTGATTTAACTCTGTTTTTCTGTTTCTAGCTTAAAAAAGAGAGAGAACATTTGGAAAGTGAACTAGAAAAGGCAGAAATAGAACGATCCACTTATGTTTCAGAAGTCAGAGAGGTAAACACAATTGTCCAAGCTGTATTTTATTTTTTTTTCTTTTGGTTACCAGTTGCCTGGCAAACTAACCTAGTGCTTAGCCCCTGTGGCTGAGGAGTTTGTGTGCTTGTGACCTTAGGCTAGAGCAGCACACTAATAACTGAGCAGAAGAGAACGGGCATACTAAGGAGACAAATCCTAAAAACTCTAAACTTCATTTCAGCTCAAAGATCTCTTGACTGAATTGCAGAAAAAACTTGATGATTCATATTCTGAAGCAGTAAGACAGAATGAAGAGTTAAATTTGGTAAGAAGCTTGTTGGGCACAAACGAGGCTCCCAGCATACGTCTGAAGCGGAGACTTATTTCAAATCCTGTCTGTTCTGCTAACCTCTTCAGCCTGATATTTTTGTCCATTGAAATCATTTATGTAGTCTGACTTTTACAATTTGTCTCTTTTCTCTGCTCCTAACAATAGCATGTCTGGTTCTTAAGACTTTTTCCCAAAGTCTGTAAGACTTTGATTCCTGAAACTTCTTGAGAAGATTTGCAGTGTAGGCATATGCAGCAGCAAATGTAATGTCCTTGGAGCAACAAAAGTGGTGCTCTCATCAGTTTAACTGGAGGATTAATCTCCTCTGGTGGATTTTTTTTTCCCCCCCAAAGCTTTTGAGGATGCAGCAGTGCTATCCCTGCTCTGACTGTGCAGAGCCTTTTCCATCCTGCTCTGTATGAGCAGAAATTGGCCGACCCAAAGTTGGATGAATTCAGAGTATTCAGCCATTCAGCTGCTGACACCCTGCTGTGGCTGAATGGCTGTGCTGGCTTGGTGCTTGCATGTGTTACAGCCTGTTTGGCTAAAAATGCTTCCAGCCAATAATGCTCCTATAGCAGCTTTCTCAAGAAGGACTTGGATTAACAGGATAGACCTAAGGATGCATGGTTTTCCATTTTGAGCCCTTTCCCTTCTCACTTGTTTCATTCAGTGACCTGTTTTTTAAGGCTGCAGGAGCAGTCAGAGCCTTCCTGTGCTTGTGTTTGGCCAGTGCTTTCCTGCTTTTGAGCCAGAATTAGGGAGGGTTGTCCCTGTCACCGTGTCTGTGGGATGATGGGACAACCAGGCTGCTGCCACTGATGGAACTGGGCTGAAATAGCTGAAAAATAGAAAAAAATCACCACCACCACAGTAACAAAGTGCTGAAGTTAATGGTACACTAGCCTCAGCAAGCAAAGCCTCTCATTCTGAAAGCAAAGAAAATGGGAATTGAATGCATGTCTGGGAGTTAATCAGTAAACACCAACCTCTTTGAGGCAACAATTTAATATGTCTGTGCACAACAAAAGCTTAAAAAGCTGAGCTCCCTGCTAGGGCAGCTTGAGTGCAATGTGATGGTGCTGTGCTGGTGGGAGTGGGAGGATGTGCTAAACAACCACCTCCATGCTGTCCTGGGTGTGTGTGAGTGGCTTCTGCAGGAGGCTGAGGAATTAGAAATTGTGGGGTTTCAGAATGGGTTCCCCACTATTTAAAAGGTAAGCAAGTGAAAATGCAGAGGAGCTTCCTGAAAATGGTGTAAGCCCAGCACTCACCAGCCCAGGTGCTCCAAAGGGGGAAGCCTCCAAGGGTGAGACAAACACAATGTGTAGGTTTGGAGTCAGTAAAAATTCAGGGCTCTGAGTAGCCCATTGTTCCCTCCTTTAATCTCCTGCTGGCTTCCAGGAAGATTGACAGCAGGAGTAGTGAACATTAGCACAGCACACTTCAGAGGCACAAATCCAACAAAATTGGCACTCGAGCTCCTTGTTAGCACTTCTGTTTGAGGCTCAAGCCTCAAGTGCTCTGGCTGGTTCTGTGTGCTGTATTGTAGAGCAATCAAAATATCCTTTAAAAAACTGTGTATCCTTTGGAAAGGCTGCAGTTTAAGTACTGACTGCAGCCAGTACAAAGCATTCATCCCTCTTGACTGAAATAGTTTCACTATTTTGGATTGAATCTAAACACAATCGACAAGTTAATATCCCCCTGTCAGTGATTCATGCCTTGATGTGCCATTAACAGACTGGTTAAGTCAACATAGTTGTAGTAAGTGGTGCTTTATTAAGATGATAAGTAGAGCTTTTTAGTTTATTCAGCAGTAGAGAGACTGTTTAGCCTGCTCTAGCAAGATGACAATCTTCATTTTTGCATATTTGCTGTGAATTAAGTTGGAGTCTGGGCTGACTCCCTTGATAAGGATGCTGGAGAGGCTGATGCTCCTCCTGGAATGGAGTTGCAAAGTTGAAACCACTCGTAAGGAAGCCAATGCCAACCACATTTTTGTCTTCTGCAGTTTCCATTCTTTACCTTTATCTTTACAGATGGAGTCTCTCTTCCTTGACTGTCCTGGTAAACCTCATCATACATGTCCACTAATCCCCTGTGTGCAGTAATTGTTAGTAAATCTGACTCCCTTTGCAGTCCATGTGCACTGGGTTAATCCCTGGGACAGACAGAGGAGATCTGTGTGTGTGGGAGTGGAACTGATTTGCTTGCTTACTCTTTTGCAGCTGAAAACACAGCTAAATGAAACACTATCAAAACTCAAAGTTGATCAAAACGAGAGAGAAAAAGTAGCTGGTGACTTGCCCAAGGTAAGCAGAGACCCTTAGCAGTTGCACATGTAAATGTTTGCAGAACCCCTCAAGGTCTGGAGTTTTGCAGTGCTGGAAATGATGATTTGAAGGAGCTTGATTTGAGCTGGTGGGGTGTCTTGCTCCACTGGCTGGGACTGTAAGAGCTCTACCTGCATGTCAGAAATGCATGAAACTGCAGCTAAAATGAAATGATAAAATAAAAGGATAAAATTGCAGCTAAAAGCAGTTTAGCTTTAGCTAAATCCCCTGTTCATGATAATTTTATGCCAGTAGACACAAATGGTGATCTGGGGCTGACAATTCTTTATTTAAAAGAAACTCCAGCCTAACAAGAAGCCCATCCCACAGCCTTCCACCCACACTGCAGGTTTTTAAATCCAGTCTCAATGGCAGAAGGTTGCAAGCTGCTTTACAAAGCATCTGCCCTTTTGCACGTGGTGACATATCCACTGTAAGCCAGGAAACTGCAAATCCTAAAAGTTAGATCTGTGCAAGTGTGATGGGACAAACAGCTGGGTTTCCTGTGCTTTTTCTCAATGACAAGATGGGTTGGAGTGGAAAATCTTGAAGCATGAGAGGTCTCAGTGCTGTCTGTCACTCCAGAAACAAAGGTGTCATGGGAGAATTGGTAAATGGAGGCAGGAATAGCCTGTGGGGTGGCTGGGCTCTGGCTCCAGGCTCTGCAACACCTTGTTCCTCCAGGATAGTATCAAACTGGGCTGAGTTCTGCCAGGGTTGGAGTGGGAAATGCTGTTGGGGGAGCATCTTTTGTCCTGGACAGGGATAGGTGATCACAAAAGCACTGGAGGAGGTGAGAAGCTAAAGGAAACCTGCTGTAATAAAGAATTGAAAACATTTTTGGATAGTTCTGTTGGGTGTTGACATACAAAGCCAGCTGTTCTGATGTCCATGGTTCATGGTGTATCCTACATAAATACAGAGCTGGGGTTAGGATTTTGGAGACCTGCACTCCTGCTCCTGTGAAATTTACTGCATGATTTTTACCTGATAACCTGATGTGAGACTGTTGAAGCTTCCCTGTAGGATTGCTCTCAGATGCAGACAGGCTGACATGCAACATGCTGATTGTGAGGAGACATGTCAGTCTTGGCAAATGGGTTGGTCCCTGGAGCAAATCTGGCATAAAACGGATTTCCTGGCATAATCTGGCATAAAACAGAAATCTTTCCTGCAAATCTGGCATAAAACAGAAATCCTTAGACAGAGCTGAAGATTTCCTGTGTCTCTGGTGTTCTCAGGGAGATGGGGCTTTGCTAATTGTTGTGCCTTGTCTGTTTCTTCCTTTCTTTTTTTTTTTTTTTTTTTTTTTTTTTTTAATATGTCTTTATTTTTATCCTGTCTTTCCCTTACAGGCCCAGGAGTCTTTGGCAGCTCTGGAGAGAGAAATTGGGAAGGTTTTTGGGGATGCCAATGTTATTGAAAACAGCGACGTTTGCACAGACTCGGTGAGTGATTCCTGGAGCTCCTGCTCAGGGGCCACTCAAATCTCAAAGTGGCAATTTTGGGAAGTGAGGCCCAGCAGAGGAACAGGATGTTTGGGTGATTGGGGCTTTATCCAGTGCTACAGCTTGCCAGGGTGTCAAGGATTCACTGGGAATTTTGCTGCTGTTTGGATCGTGACCTCCTTCCTGTGCCTCAGATTTGCAATGAGGAAGGGGAGGGATTCTGGGTTTTTGGTGGGTTTTTTGTTTGGTTTGGGCAAAAGTGGGGAGATCCCCAGACTTGCCCCTTCAAGAAGGAAAAAGGGAAGGCAAAAATAACTCTGCTGATGACTAAGTGGGCTGAAAACACTGTTGGGTTGGCCCTTGTGCCATCAGTAATGCCAAAGAAAGGCAGTCTTGCACAATGTGTAACACTCAGAGATTCTCTTGCCAGAACATGGTTCCTTCTGCTCCTCTGAAGCTGTGGCCAAGAGCCAGAACTTGATTTCAGCTGGAATTTGTGTGACCTTGATGTGGCCCAGCAGCAAGATGTTGCTAAGCTTCAGCTTCAGCCCTGAGTGCTGTGGGTGGGTGACTCTTCAGGCTGCTGGTGTTCCTGTATCCTCCAGCAGTGACATTCCAGCTTTAGGGTCAGGAATTGGGGGCAGGTGGCTCCCCTGAGCCTGTGGGTTGCTGTGAGCACAGCTGGGTATGGATCTGGTCCTCAGAGCATTGCCCTAAAGGCATCACCTGCACAGGGGCTGGGGCTTTGTCACTGGCTTTTTCCATCTCTGGCAAAAACAGCTTTCACACCAGCCCTGGAACAGCTTCCCAGAGGGTATTTGGGAAGGCTGAAGGAGATTCTCTCCCAGCTCAGTGGTGTCAATGGAGCTCATTCCCCATTTTCTTCTGAGTGGAAGGACCTGCTGTCCTTTGAGGGGCAGAGGAGCACTTGCTGCTAGCACAAATAATTTATATCAGCTCCTTTCAGCTGATGAACCTAAATGGCTTCATCAGCTGTGAGAGGAAGCTCGGGGTCCTCTGAGGAGAGCTGCAGGAAAGCCTTTGCAGTCATTAGCAGGAATGAAATGGCTTTTCCAGGCTCATCACTCACGGATGCTGATGGACCCCTGGGCTGGGCTCACTGTGGCTGAGCCAGAGATGCAGCTGGGCCTGGGAGGAGATTTCAGGTGTGCCAGCCCTGGTGGGAGCTGATTCCTGCAGGATGGGAGAGCTGCTGAGCCCTCCCTGTGCTCCCAGGGGAGGGCAGGGGCTTCTGGTGCCTGTGATGCCTTGGGAAGGCTGACCTAGAACAGAGACTGGACAGGGCTAAAGAATAAAGCAGGGATTTATTAGGAGGGCTCAATGGATCCACCTTGGGCAGCACAAGAGCCCAGCCAGGGCTGCACCCAAGATGAACCAAAATGGTCACAAAATGCACGACTGCTCATGGAGTTTCACACTTTTATAAGTTCTGCTCCATTTGCATCTTGCAGTTCATTGTCCCATTCCAGCTTTAGCCCCTGCAGTCCCACCCTGCTTGTTTTTCTCTCTCCAGCCCACGGGGTTTGTGCTCTGGGGCTGAGATTTGGATCATTTGTCCTTGGTGCCCAGCTGGAGCAGGAATTGTTTTGTCTCCCTGCTCTGTGCTCAGAGCTCACCATCCCCTGGTATGGAGCCCAGACCCTCACACTAAAGCAGCACAGAACCTGAAAAACAGAAAAGCTCAAACCTGAGGCATCAGTGCCAGCCAGGAGCTGTGTCCCTGTCTGCAGCAGCTGGAGAAAAGCCCCCTCCAAACCACTGCCCAGCTCTCTGTGCTGTGCCTTCATGGCTTATCCATGGGGACATCAGAGCCATCAGCAGTGACACCAGTGCCATCAGCCATGGCATTTGTGGCTGGTGGCTCTGGGCAGCCCTCCTGAGCTGGGCTGTCACCAGATGTGCCCTCTGGTGGCCCAAATGTGCTTGTTTGGTTTAATTGCCTTACCTCACAAAACCCCTGTGGCTCTCTCATTGCTCTGCTCTTGCTGCACCTCGTGGAGCCCAGGTTTCTGCCAGAATATCCATGGCTTTATTCTAAAGAGGAGTGTGGAAAAACAGTCCTAATAAACCTGCAATTAAGCCTTCATTAGTAAAAATACATTAATTGTCTAAGCAGCACTTTTGACAGGTAGCCATTGGCAGAGGCTGGAATTAGAACATTATCTTTTCTGCTGCCTTTTTTTTTCCTCTTTTTGAGGGGAGAAGAGGAAACTGTCTCCCCAGAAGCCTAAAAACCCAGCTGAAAATAGCTCTGAGATCAAAAAAGAAACTCTTCCAGCCACTTCCACCTAGCAACAGTGCCTCTTTTTTTTTTTTTTTTTTTTTTACTAAGGACCTGAAAACACATGCTCGAAAATGAACATAT
The DNA here is from genome assembly GCF_023055355.1 of Agelaius tricolor. NCBI lineage: Eukaryota > Metazoa > Chordata > Aves > Passeriformes > Icteridae > Agelaius > Agelaius tricolor. Next base: position 3,887,015 of record NW_027269265.1, read on the forward strand.
TTGTTCCTTCTGGGTGCTGGAACCAACCCACAAAAATTGAGAAATGATACTTGCATAAACCTTCAAACACAACTCAGAGTGTTTTCTTTAGACTCCTTTGCTTTCTATTTAAAAATAGACCATTTGGGGTTTCTAATCAGCTGCTTTGTCACTTATGGGACCAGCTGATGACTAAAGGGGGCTTTTAGTGTGCTTTAAGGAAGTCATTTATATTCAGCAGCTTGCTTAGGCACTGAGCTTATTTTGAGGCTTATGTGCAATCTAATGTGCTTTTCCCCCCAGATCTCAGTGCAGAGCAGTCCATCACTGCAAACAGGGAATGCCAAATGTGTGGAACAGCCCAGGGGAATCTGTCCAGACTGCTCAGCTCCTCTTGTATCTGCTGGGTCTGAAATCACAGGGGCTTCCCCACTACCCTCCTCTTCCTCTCCTCATCCTCATCTCCCAAAGAAGTGGATCACAGAATCCCAGAATGGTTTGGGTTGGAAGGGGCCTTAAGGACCATTCAGTTCCAACCCCTGCTGAGGGTGGGGACACCTTCCACTGTCCCAGGGTGCTCCAAGCCCTGCCCAACCTGGCCTGGAGCACTTCCAGGGATCCAGGGGCAGCCCCAGCTGCTCTGGGCACCCTGTGCCAGGGCCTGCCCACCCTCACAGGGAAGGATTTATTCTGTTCATCTGACCTAAATGTCCCCTCTTTCCCCCAGGTCATGGAGAGCACAGGGCTGGGGCTCAGCAGTGTGAGGCAGTGTGCACCCCTGGTTAGCAGGAGCTGCAGGAGGACTGTGCTGAGCCCAGATCCATTGGGATCTGGTCAGGATTGGCCCCAGGAGCATTGGGGATGTGTCTGTGATTCATGAGTGAGCCCTGCCTGCCCTTAGTGAGGTCACAGAACAGAAGGGAGATGCAGTAATGAGGGAGGGAGGGAGGAGCTGCTCCCAGAGAGGGGCTGGGAGGGCACTGGGGGCTCCTTCCTTGCTCCTGTGGTTCTGTGCTGCTGCCCAGGCAGCCTCAGTGCTGCTCAGAGCTGGATTAATTCATCTATTGGCTGCTAATTGCCTTTACCTTTCCACTTCCATCAGTCTGGGTGAGGCTGCTAAGCCAAGTCTCAGCCTTGACAGACCTGATTTTCTACTTTAATAAGGGTAAAACAGGTCAAGGCTACCCTAATACAGATCCCAATGATTTTTTTACAGTAGAAAAATGTTTACCAGTTGCACAGGAGTAGGAGCTTTGCTGTGATTGTTTTGTTCTCTTGTCTGAGCCCAGAGTCCTTCCTGTGATGGTGCAGGTGCTTGAGTTTGATTTACTGCTCATTTTGCATTTCCAGCCAAATGGGAGCAGGGAAAATGGCCCTCTCTGAACTCCCTCTAATTTCCCTGGAGCTCTGGGGAGAGATTTGCACCCACATTATGCATCAGTCTCGTTCTGTGGGTAACCCCAGAGTGGGGCTGACGGATGCTGAGAGCCTGCAAACACCTCTGTGCCCCTGTGGAGAATTGGTGCTTCTGCAGTGCTGACACCATGGCACAGTTGCTGATTTTTAGCTGTTAAATTTCAAGGAAAAGCTCTCCTGCAGGTGATCTGCATGTCTGTGTTCTGAGCTGAATAAGGAGCAGTAAGGTGGGAGTGTTGGGTGTGGAGTGCTCTGTGCATCTCTGGAGGAGTTAATCAATAAATGTAATAAACCAGGGGTTAATTAATCAATAAATATATAATAAAACAGGGATTACACAGCACTGTTAGCCCAGGCTGACAGGGAGGGAGGCAAGAGGAGGAGAGTCCATCTTCAGCTGTGACACTTCCTCATTAAGAAACTGTCAGATTCCTAGAAAAAAAAAAAAAAGGCTTTTATTTTTGTTTCAAAACACAAGCTCAGCATTTTCATTTCAGCACAGGAAGCTTTCTAGCTCGTGGTAGCTTTCATTTTTCCTTTCCTCTGTGTTTTCTGGTGCTTGGACTGTTGTGTGAAGCCTTCATGTGAGTCCAGCTGTTGCTGGCAAGTGGGAATTTCCCAGGGTTTTGGAGCAGAGGGTGAATCCATGGGATGGCTGTGGATCTCCAGGCAGCTGTTCCAAATGCTGGTTCACAGCTGGAGCTGCCTTGGCTGGGGTGTTGGGTTCTGCTGAGGACACAGCCCTCAGCTCCTCAGTCACACCCAGTCCTTGGTGGGGCAGGAGTTTGGCAGTTCCAGCTCTGGGGCCAGGATGGTGCCTGTGATGCCTTGGGAAGGCTGAGCTAGAACAGAGACTGGACAGGGCTAAAGAACAAAGCAGGGATTGATTCAAAGCATCTCCTCCATGCATCCACCTTGGGCAGCACAAGAGCCCAGCCAGGCCTGCACCCAAGATCAACCAAAATGGCCCCAAAATGCACGGCCGGGCACGGGGTCTCTCCCTGGGATCAGTTCTGCTCCATTTGCATCTTGCAGTTCATTGTCCCATTCCAGCTTTAGCCCCTGCAGTCCCACCCTGCTTGTTTTTTCTCTCTTCAGTCCATTTAATTTATGTTCTTGGGCTGAGGTTTGGATCATTTGTCCTTGGTGCCCAGCTGGAGCAGGAATTGTTTTGTCTCCCTGCTCTGTGCACAGAGCTCAGTATCCCCTGATGTGAAGCCCAGACCCACCCACAAAGCAGCACAGAATGGGAAAAATAGAAAAGTTAAAACCTGAGGCATCACCTGTGCACCCTGGCCTGTGTTATAAACCACATTTGTGGGTGTTCAGCCAGGCTGGTGGGGAAATAACCTTTGAGGCTGGATCAGCTGTGCATACCTGCACAATTCCTGGAGGCAGGGAGGGCTGGAGTCCCAGGCAGGGGTGGTAGGAGCTGGATGTGCAGGTGATTCCCTGGAACAGGAAAGGGCTCCTTGACTTTGAACCATGTTCTCCTTAAACATGGCCATAACCCTCTGACTGACAAGAATTGTTCCCCTCTGCACCACCAGTTGTAATTTTATACAGAGGATCTAATTCTGGGCTTTCTTGGTAATTAGATTGTAAATGAGTTTTTAATGATTTCCTTTTTTTTTTTTCCCTTCTTCCAGGAATTGAGTGATAAAAGGAGAAATGTGGTGGTGAATCTCACCCAGGATGTGGGTCACCTCAAGAAGCTGCTCATGTCAGTAAGCCAAATGCTGTCAAAGGGATGAGGACACTACAGCCAGGTGGGTGTGGACAGTGACCCCCCAGTTCAGCTCCTGGGAGGGACACTGGTGTGTTATGGTGGGGCTTTGTTCAGATTAACAACTCTCATGTCAGAATATGAGACTTTTTACAGTCAGTGAATTATTAAGGTTGGAAAAGCCTTCTGAGACTGAGTCCAGCCTTTCCCCAGTTCTGCCAAGGCCAGCACTGACCATGTCCCCAAGTGCCACATGCAGGGATGGAGATTCCATCACTGCCCTGTTCTAATTCCTGACCCTGACAACACTTTCAGGGAAGAATCTTTTCCTAATACTCATCCAAATTCCAAACATGCAAATCATAAACAGCTCCTGGTAGGCACTGGATTTGTTCCTGTCCATTAGTTGAGACTGATCTTCTGTCCCTCATGTAGGGAGGTAATTCCACCCCTCCCTGCTGCTTCCTGCAGCAGGATGCCCCAAGTTTTGTTCTCCCAGAGCCTTTTCTCCTGTCTATTTGCTCCACCAGCAAACTGTGTGCACTCCCATGCTCTGATTGCTTTGGGATGGAGGATATGGAATAACCCACAGCAGTGGCTGGGAGTGGCTGAACACCAGCTTGCCATGGTGTTGAACAGTTACAGACACATGGACAAAGCTTTAATTTAAATATTCAGCCAGCTTGGAAATCTGGTGATTCACAGAATTCACAGAATGACCAGGTTGGGAGAGACCTTCAGGATCACCCAGTCCAGCCCAGCCCCAACAGCTCAACCCTGGCACCCAGTGCCACATCCAGGCTTTGTTAAACACACCCAGGGATGGGGACTGCACCACCTCCCTGGGCAGCCATTCCAGAACTTTCTTACCCTTTCTGTAAAAACCTTTTCCCTGCTATCCAGCCTGTATTTCCCTTGAGGCTGTGTGCTCTGGTTGTGTCAGTGCTGCTGGAGAAAGAGCCCAGCCCCAGCTGAGCACAGGCACCTTTCAGGAGCTGTAGATAAAGTTAAATAACCCAGAGTCAGCTGAAGGTTGGATAAGCTCAAGACACTGAACTTTTTAAGGAAACTGATGCAGATTTGGGTCTGAACTGGGAACTGCAGCACTCAATGAGGAGTGTCAGAGCTCCCTTTCATCTGCTGAGGATGGGATTTGTGGTATTCCTGATTCAGGAGCTTTTTGTGCTCCTGCCTTTGCAAAGCAGGGGCAGCAGAGCTGGCAGAGGGTACCTGGGTGTCCAGGAGGGAGGGAGGGAGGGAAGGAGGGAGATGCTGCTGCACCTTGGCTGCTCTCAGAGGCTGCTCCTGCTCAGCCTCCACCACCCAGGCTCGTTCCCTTGGGCTTCCTCATGGGCTGACACCAAGGAAATGCAGGCAAGGTGCTGGAATTAGGGAATTATTGTAATTCTCCTTGGGAGGCTGCTCCTCTGACCTGGTGCTTTGTGTTTCTCTTGCAGAGTGAAATCATGGGGGAATTGTTCATTTGAGGATAGCAGAAGGCATTGTATTATATTTTGCCAAATTAAAGCCTTATTTATGTTTTCACCCTTTCTACTTCGTCAGAAACACTGAACAGAGTTTTGTCTTTTCTAATCCTTGTTAGACTACTGATTTAAAGAAAAAACCCCAACTCTGTAGACACCTCCAGAGTTTAGTTTTATAATAAAAACAAACCTGTTTGGATAATTAGACCTTTACATTCCTGGAGAGACAGTAAACACATAATCTTTTATCTTATTTTGCTCAATGAAACTTGTTCAGAAAACTCCAACGTGGTAAAGTCACCGATGGGAAATGACATTTTAATACTGATGTTGTACACTGTTTTACTTAATTACATTTTTGGGATTAGCTGCCTCTGACTTCAACCTCAAGTAAACACTCCTTTTTTTTTTTTCTTTTTTTTTTTGGTTGCTAATGTAATCAGTTTTTGTAATGGTGTCAGCAAATAAAGGGATGCTATTATTCAAGGTGTTCCTGCTCTCTTCTTTCAAGTGAGTTTGGATGACTCAGGTGAGGTTTCCATCTTTCCCCTCCCCAAAATGAGCATCAGGCTGCACCCACTGTGCTTGTTTTTGGGCAGAGGATGAGGCACCAGGTTTTAAAAAAGACAAGAAATCCCTATTAAAGTGCCATGTAAATTGTGGTTCTGTGCCATGTGTTGTCTTTGGGAAGGATCGGGGGGGAACAGCTGGAAACACTGGATGTGACAAAGCCAGTGGTGAGCAGAGTGTGTCCATCTGCCCCAACTCCCCTGGATGGGATCTGTGGATGGGGTGGAAGGAGTTCTGGGACAGGGTTTGGATGCTCTCTTACCTTGTGCTTTGTTGGGAACAAGTGTGGGAGGGCCTTTGATGGGACAGGGATTCTGCTGGGGGTGTGGGGAGATCAGGTGGCCCCTCCTCTGTATCTTGGAGGAACCTCAGTCCTGTGGGATTCTGCAGTGGGCAAGTTAGGGGTGCTTTGATTCTTTAGAACACTGGAGGATGTGATTATCTGAGGGAAAGTGATGAAACAGGGGTTAGTCATTAATTGGGGGTTAATTGCAGAGGTGAAACAGATCAAACTGCTCATCCTGAGCTGTTCACACTCCCCTCTGTGCTGTTTTTTAGTTAATATTTGGCCTTCACCAGGCAGGAGGTAAAGAAGCCTCTTCCTTACTTGGTTCCAGTGATGTGGATCATGCCAAGTCCTGCTGAGAGCTGTGAAATAGTTCAGAAGAGGGAGAAAGAACTGGAAAATGTGGTTTCCTCACAGCAGGAGCTACCCCTGGGCTCCAGCTGTGGCCACTGCAGTGCTGTGTTCCATGGAGTAAAAACTCAAATGCCATTAGCCTGACTTGTGTAGGTGTTGGATGTGGAAGGTGGAAACACATCCCTACAACTGCAGATCCAAGGAAAACCTGAACCCTGGAAGGTCTCCACACTTGCCCTGGTTGGGGTCAGAGGCTCTAGCAGGTGTCCAAACACCTATTTTGGGGTGTAATGGGCAGTTTAATGGACCCATGCAGGTCTGACTGATTTTAAATGATTGAAGAACATCACCCAGGAGTTTCAGTGGTGATGGTTTGGGCTGGGGTGTCCCCGTGCCTCTGAATCTTTCCTGCCCATCAGGGGAGTCCCCTTGGCCACCCATGCTGGGAAAGCTCCTCTGAAGCATCATCCCAGTGGGATCTGGTCTCTGCAGCTAAGGTGAAGTCCTTCAAAATTTCCTTCAAAAGGTGGTTTGGAAATGCTGGAGGTGCCTCATTCAGCAAATAAATAAATTAAATAAATAAATAAATAAATAAATAAGTGCTTTTGGAAGGGCCAGCAGTGCCTGGAGAGCCTCTGGATCATTCCTGTGTCTCCAGGCTCTTTGTGTGGGCTGAGCTGCAGAGCAGGGGGTGCAGGTGCTGCTGCAGTGCTCAGGTGAAAAGGGGAGAGGTTTGCAGCATCATTCCCTCTCTCTCTCTCTTGGCAGGAATTCTCCCTGGGGAGGACGGGAGATCTTTTTCGTTTTGAGATTTAAGCTCAGGCTTTTCTTTGGCTTTGGGGGATGTACAGAGGTGTTAGAGGCAGCTGTGCAAAGATCCCCTGGCAAGCTCAGCTGAGCAAAGGCTGATCCCCTCTCTGAGGGCTGAGGAGAGGGCAGGCTGGGTCCCCAGGATGCTGTTTGATCTCCCTGTCCTCTCCAGCCCTGCACAAAACACCACTCATCCCATGTGGTCACTGAGGAATCCCTCCTGCCTGAGCAGCTGCTGGGAGAAAATGGGATGAGAAAAAAAAAATAAAAAAAATAAAAAGTGTGGGAAGCTGATTGATCAGTGCAAAGGCAGGGCTGGTGCTGGTGTGTTCCCAGGGCTGGGATCTCTGCAGAGCTCCAGCCCTGGTGCCCAGCCAGGCAGGAGAGGAGCAGGATGGTGTCTGCCTGCACTAGAGGGAGACAATGGCTAATGGATACAGGGATGCTTTTCTTGGAAAAAAGCCCAAAGTGGGATATTCAGATGCTGGCAAATGGATTTTTTTTCCTAGTATTTTTTTTTTTTTTTTTGAGATGATTTGCACTGGGAAAGCCTGCACTGGGTGATGAGTGCTGAGTGCTGCCCTGTGCAGCCTGGCTCCTGTACAAACCTGGCTCCTCCTGCTTTCAGTTCAGCATCATCCCTCAAAATGGGAATGGTGATGTCTCAGGTTTAGCTTTTCTATTTTCCAGGTTCTGTGCTGCTTTAGTGTGAGGGTCTGGGCTCCACATCAGGGGATGCTGAGCTCTGTGCACAGAGCAGGGAGACAAAACAATTCCTGCTCCAGCTGGGCACCAAGGACAAATGATCCAAATCTCAGCCCAGGAGCACAAACCCCGTGGGCTGGAGAGAGAAAAACAAGCAGGGTGGGACTGCAGGGGCTAAAGCTGGAATGGGACAATGAACTGCAAGATGCAAATGGAGCAGAACTGATCCCAGGGAGAGACCCCGTGCCTGGCCGTGCATTTTGGGGCCATTTTGGTTCATCTTGGGTGCAGGCCTGGCTGGGCTCTGGTGCTGCCCAAGGTGGATGCATAGAGGAGATGCTTTGAATGAATCCCTGCTTTGTTCTTTAGCTCTGTCCAGTCTCTGTTCTAGCTCAGCCTTCCCAAGGCATCCCTGGGGGAAGGCTCTGAGGTGTCTCCCTGAATTTGTGCTGCCTCTCCTGAGTCCCTCCCAGCCTTTCCTGGCTGCATCCAGCACTGGGGAGCAGCAGGTTGTTTACCCAGGAGCTGCTGCTGCCTTTTCTCAGGCACTGACTCACTCAGCTATTTATTCCTGTGATTAAAAAAGGAAAGCTCATGCAGCTTTAATTCCACCCCAAATAATTCAGCTGATTTTGCCATAGAAGCCCTGTGCAGTGACACAGCTGTGTCCTCCCAGGGGTGCCCGTGTCCCCCTGGCTCCCTGTGTGACCTTGGCTGTCTCCTGCAGCTCTCTCAGGGGTGGTTGCACTTTGGTGGCCACCGAGGTCTTGCCAGGCTGGTTTTGGCACAGGGGTTGTACTGGGGGGGGTCTTCTGTGGGTCTTGGTGGAAGCTGAGTGGAGGGAGCTTCTGCTGGCTGAGTGGGAATTCCTGAGGGAGCGTCCAGAAGGTGAAAAACTCCAAATTTCTGCCAGGCTTCAAGGTTAAACATCCAGCAAAAACTCCTCCATGGGTCCAGACTGTGCTTGTGGCCTGGCTGGAGAGGAAAGGTTCTGGGCAGAAGCTTCTGGTGATGCTGTGGGATGTGAAGTCCCCAAAAGCTTTAAAACAAAGTGGAGATGACTGCTACTTTCCCAGCATTCCAGCTTTCTCTCACACCCTGCTGGAGGTGTCACAAATCCCTGGGGATCCCTGGGCAGTGGCTGTGGGGGAGCAATGGGCAAGGGCTGCTCCTTGGAGGGAGATTTAACCAAAGATCTTCACAGAGGGCGTCTTCCCTCCCAAACTTGCTTAAAATCAAGCTGGACTCATTCCTGAAGGCTCAGATTTTGCTGAGCTCTGCCTGCCACAGGAGCAGGATCCGGGTCTGAGAGGGGGCCTCCTCTGGATGCCTTGCTCTGTGAGATTTCCACAGCAAACCCATCAGCAGGAGCCTTGAGGAGTTTCCCAAGGCTGTAGGAATGAGCAGAAGTGCAGGAGAAGCCATGGGAATGCCAAGGCTTGCTCAGGAGCTTCCCTGGGGGAGGTCACCTGTGCCGTGTCCCCTTGCAAACCCCACCTCGTGCTGTGACACAGGGATGCACAAAACATCTCAACTCTGCTTGAATTTGAAATTTCTACGTTTGTTTTTTCCCAAGGGCATCTCTGGGAGGGTGCTGGGGTGCTTGCTGGAGGTGTCCCTGTTCTGATGTCCCCTGTGCTGGGGATGGGTGCAGGTTCTGCTCTCAGCATCCGCAGCCCAAACCCGCACGTGGCTGTTTGCAGCTTCCTGTGGGGATGCTGCTATTTCTGGAGTGCTTGCACCTAAAAATACATCTCCAGGCTCCTGGGGAAGCTGCTCTGCATCACTGAGGAGCTAATTAAACTGGGGGAAACGCAGGCCCTCCAGCAGGGCTCCTTCCACGTTGCTGAAAATGTCGTGGGTTTGGTTTTTTCCCGTTTTTGCAGTGATCCAGGTTATGCATGGGCAAGGTCCAGGGGTTCCTCCTTCCTCTGTGGGAAGGGCAGGTTTGCACCTGGCTGTTTGGGCATTTTTTGTGCAGTTGTGACCCCCTCAAACCCTGAACTCCAGCCTCAGCCCCAGTGTGACCATGGCAGGACCCCCTCAGTGGAGAAGGGATGGGGCCCTGGCAAAGAGCTTTGAGTTTCACCCTGTAAAATTCTGCAGATCTGGGGTTAAAATCCAGCTCAGACGTGCTGAGGGGTCCCAGTGGGCTCTGGATCTCCAGCTTGGCCTTCAGCAATTCTTTATATTAACAAAACCACTGTCACACATGGCTGTGGGCCCTGCTTGTGTCACTGTGGGACCCAAAGCCACGAGAGGATGGCGACTCTGAAGGCTCAAGGCCTTGGTGATGTTCTCACAGGATTTATTTGTGTAAAACACCCCTTACCACCTCAACCAGGCTTAAAGCAGAGAAAATAAAGACCCCAAAGACCATTTCAAAGCTCATATCCAGAGCCAGAGTGTTCCTGCAGCACATCAATGCTGCCCAGGGCCATCCTGGATGAACCTGATCCCTTGCTTAAGCAAATGGGCTCATCCTAATCCAACCCTACAGAAAACAACCTGAGCTGCACCAGGCTGGGGATGGAATTCTTTAAAATCAATGAATATTTCAGGAGCAGAGGGAGCTGGTCTGTATCAGCAGTGCTGGCCCTGGCTGGTCATTATTAATTCAATGGATGCACTGGTGAATTGGCTGAGGAAGCACAACAGCTGAAATTTTAAGTGCTGCTTCCCCCCACATGGCTGAGATGATTTGCTGGATCTTCAGTGACTCAGAATGGGGGCCCAGCCTTCACCCAGGTGTTAAATACGGCAAAAAAAGGTTGTTTTGCACATGCCTCAAGGCTGGGGACTCAGTGACAGCCAGGACTTGCACTCCCAGACTGTCAGCTGTGCTTTCCAGGATGTCTGTCCTAAAAACCCTGCTTTTGGGGCCCTGTGAGGGAGTGAAAATCTTGGGTTAAGGAGACTCCAAGGTGCTGCCCTGGCAGAGCAGGATCAGCCTCCCAGGCCAGGGAGGCATTTTGTTACCCAGCTGAAACAAAGAGAAACTGATGCCTCTGTCCCCTCAAAGGGCTCCTGAAACCTGAGCAGGAGAAGCAGCAGGAGCAGCCTGATTGTTGGTGTGTGAGAACACAGCTGCTCTCTTGAGGACAGGTGCTTGTAGGGAAAAAGCCTGAAAATGGGACAGTCAGGGAACAGGAATTTATAAATATCACGGGATACAGAATGGTTTGGGTTAGAAGGGACCTGAAGGATTGTCCAGTTCCAGTCCCTGCCATGGCAGGGGCACCTTCCACCATCCCAGGCTGCTCCAAGCCCCATCCAGCCTGGCCTTGGGCACTGCCTGGGATCCAGGGGCAGCCACAGCTGCTCAGTGCCAGGGCCTCAGCACCCTCACAGGGAGGAATTCCTTCTCAATTTCTGATCTCTATATTTTATATATTATGTATTTTTATATGTATAATAGAATGTAAATGTAGCTTCCCCTCTTCCCTTACCTTTCTGGGGGGGGCAGGGGCAGTTGGGCTCTGTGCTGGTTTTGGGGGGATGTGGGGTCTCTGGTTTCTGTGGCTGAGATGACTTTTGAGGCATTGAAAAGTCTCTTTTTTCCCAGCCCCACGACTGAAGAAGTTGAGATTCATCAGTTCTGCTTTTCAAGGTTGATTCTTTTCTCTTATCCATTCCATTCCTTCTCTGACCTGCTGAGATCTGTCCAGCAGGTCAGGTTGAGGCACAGTGACTGCCCTTGGGGTGGTGTTGGCTTTTTATGCTAAAAACTACATGTACTTTATTTACAATAATTTTCCAATACCTAACCCCTATGTTAGACAGTCTGTCTCTACTCTAAACCAACCAAAAAGTGCCACCATCACAGCAGGAGATGGAGGAGAAGAAGGAGAAGAAGATGCAGAAGAAGAAGAAGAAGAAGAAGAAGAAGAAGAAGAAGAAGAAGAAGAAGAAGAAGAAGAAGAAGAAGAAGAAGAAGAAGAAGAAGAAGAAAGAGGAGGAGGAGGACAGGCCATGCTCAGATTCCTCCATCTTGCCTCTTGAACCCCCACTCTAAAACCCCAAAATTCTACTTTTTCACCCTGTGACAAATTAACCATCATTCTGCTCAAACTCTTGTGGCTTGTAACTCTTCACACAAGGTCGGTAATTGTTTCCATGGGCTAAAATCCAAGGCACAGGTGGTTTTGACTCCGTGCCAAGGTCTCTGAGCCCCTGCCAGGGTCTGGAATCACCCAGGGCAGCCAGAGCAATGTCCTGGGTCCCAGCACTGGGGCTGCTCTGTGCCTCTGCAACTGTCCCCATGTCTCAGGGTGTCCTTGGGCTGCCCTCTGCCCCCTTGGGAGGTGCCTTTTGAAGAGCTTTGCAGCACACAGTGTATGTATTTTAAATACACATATAGGTATTGCTGCTGGGCTGGGGAGGCTGTACAGGCAGCAACACAACCTCTCCCCAGGTTTTCTTTGTCCTGAGATCCCTGCTCTTGCTGCTCAGGGTGAGTTTATTGCAAACCCTGTGGTATTTGACAGGTGAATCCCTGTCTGAAGGGTGCTTTTGGCAGCTGAGGCAATTTCACCCCCTGTAGCTGGGTGAAGGGTGGATCCTGTGGGACTGAGAGCAGGAGAGGATCCCCAAGAGTGCATGTTTAAATGCCTTGTGCCAATAATGGGGCTCTGATGCCACGTGAACATCATGTCCACGTGTTACAGATCCATCTCTATAGGTGTGTGTGAGTTTCACCAGTAAGGGGAGGAGTTCTGTGCTCCAAGGCCAGGACAGGGCTTGGAGCAGCCTGGGATGGTGAAAGGTGTCCCTGCTCATGGCAGGGCCTGGAATGAGATGATCTTTAACCAACCTAAACCATTCTGTGACTCTCTAAATCCTAATTTGCAGTTAAATCTTGCCTGAGGATGGCTAAATCCAAACACAATTTTTTCCCATCACCTTTTGCTTAAAATCCATGTCCCGGGCTCATCTTTTACTAACTAAATCCACCTTTCAGCATTAGCCTTTGCCATCATCCTGCTTCCCCAGGCCCTGCAGCTGACAATAAGCTGCTGTAACAGCAACCAGCATTAACACAAGGGCTACTCTTAATTACAGGAGCTGCTGTTTATCTCCCCAGCTCTGTTTGCTGCTGACAAAAGCCTGCTCAGGAGGGGGGTCTCTTGTTAATAAGCTGCATGTGCAGAACCAGCAGCGATATATTGATGTATTTTTAATAAATATTCTCCTTTAAAGGGCCACATATGTATTCTGGGCTAATCCTCTCATTACAAGATCGCGGGGCGGGCTCGGAGGTCGGGGAGAGTGTGCCTGGCAAAGCTGGGTTTCCTATTCATGGCTGGTGCCTTAGATCTTGTACTTCCTGAAGGGGAGAGATGATGAGAGCAATAAGGACTCGCTGAGCTAATTATTGTCATCCTTGAAGCTTAGAGGATGGAGGTGCCTCGCCTCAATTAAGGGAAAACGGGGAGCGATAACCCGATAATAGAGAAGCCTTTCATTAATCAGTCCCCCTGGAAACGGGAGGCTCTGCCGAGGCTTCTCCCTGTCCACTGCCACCAAATGCCCCTGTGAGGATGGGAGAACAGGGGGGGGAATGGGAATTGAGTGTTGGGGTGGGGGCAAAGGCTTGTCCTGGGCAGGAACAAGGCGAGGCCCTGGCTCTGAGCGGGGTGGGTGCAGGGGCCACGTCCTTCTGCTGCCTAAGCTGGAGCAAACCTGGAGTTAGTGGGATGGAAAAGCACATTTAAGCCTTCCTCTCTGCTGTTTGCCTTGCTCTCCCACTCAGGCTGCAGGGGCTTTAATTTTGTTAAAATCAGGCTAAAATATTCCGTTACCATTTGCTCAGGGCTCTGTGTACACCGGGCACTCAGCAAAGGGACAAAGGGCTCAGACTGAAGACTTGAGCTAAGCCTGCACAGGCCAGCAACCACACAGGCTCTGAACTGCTGCATCCTCATTTTAGTCAGTGTTTTCCACTTATGTTTTCCCTACTTTCATCCTTTTTCTCCCATGAAAAAATCACTTTTTATGTGAAAGCTCTGAGTCTTTTCCTCTGCTGGCTGGGGAGGATGAGGCATCCTGGAGGTAGAGAGTCTTAAATCAGGCTGGTACTTTGCAGGATACAACATTCCTGGCTTTGTAACAGTGGTTTTTCTTCCTGTGGTGGCTCTGGATGGATCCCATGTGCAGGTTGATAAAACAGCACCACAAATGCACAATTTTTTACTTCTGTCTTCCCAAACCAGAGTGCAGACAGTGAAGAGCATCTTGTTCAATTTCCTGAAATATTTACAGATTGCATGGAGCAATGGTGGGGCTGGTGTGAGTCCCCTGACAGTTTTAAGAAGATTTGGATGTTTCACATCTCTTCCTACTTGGGTTTAAACTCCTTGGCCACCACACATGGGAGCAAGTGTTGAAGGCAGCCTTGGCTTTGCAGGAGCTTTCTGCCTGCAGGGAGTTGCAAGATGGGACAAACATCATCCTGGAAGGGAATTTAGGGAGGTGTGAGCTGTCCCTCACCACTCTCCCAAGGCAGGAATGAGGAGCAGAACCCCTGGGAGAGGTGTGGTTCTGCCTTTTGCCTTTTCCCAGTTGTTCTGGTTGGTTTTCCTCATCTTCAGCTGGAGATGCATCCCACGGGGAGCCTGTGCTGGGGGATGCTGCAGCATCCACGCCCCCATGGAGCTCATTTTGGGGATGGGGACAGGCTGCCACTCACGAGCAGGGTTATCCCCACCATCCTCTTGGCTTGGGATCCTTTTGAGGGGGAAATCCTGAGTGGGGAAATCACATTTATGCTGCTGTGTGCACCCAAGGGCGCCGCTGTTGCTCTGAGAGCATTTGCTCCATCCCAGCTGGGTCTGGGGGCACACGCACCCCGCAGGGATGGGGTTTTGGCAGCACTCCGGGATTTTTGGGTTTTTCCCTTTCCTCTCGCGGCAGGGAGGGAGCCGGGAGGGGAAGGATTGCCGGCTGTTCTTTGCTGAGCACCGGGGGAGGAGGTGGCGATGGAAATGACTCATCCGTCTGGCGGCTCCCACGCGGGAAGGTGATGGTTGGTTCCCCTCCTTCCTCCTCGGGGGAACAATGGAGCTGTCGGAGCTGCTCCCTCTGCAGCCGGCTGCTCTCAGAGATGTGAAAAATGCGTATTTTATGATTGGCTTTTCGCAAATATTAAAATGAATATTACATGTGTTGTGTTAGAAAGTGATGCTGTATTAATTCTCTTAAGTAGTGTGTTAAATATAGTTTTAGGTTATAACATAAGGTTAAAATAGAAACTATGCTATGTAAATACTTTTTTTAAAGAAAGGACTCGCAGAGAGACAGCAGCCACAGGACACCTGAATCTTTCAGAGAAAAAGAATTTATTGGTCCATTATCAGGAGAAACGAACTTCTTCCTGCCTCGAAGGTACTGTCAGGATTCAGAGGAAGAAGTTGACGATGACCAGACAGAATCCTGTGTTTGAATGGAATTTCTGCATCATGGATGAAGTGTATGAATATGCAACAAGTTATTGTTTTTAAGGGTTAATCCTCTGTTAACGTGGGGCCTTTTTCGGGTGTGCTGCCCAGAAAAGGTACCCGGATGTCTGTAACTCTTTGTATTTGTCTCATATTGTCCTAATCCAAATGTCCAAATTATTATTACCCTAATTGTATTACTATTTTTCAGAACCATTTTATTACTATTAAACTTTTAAAATTCTAAAAACAAGTAATTGGCGTTTTTCACAAGAGATGCCTTCAGTGGGAGCGGGTTGGA
Organism: Agelaius tricolor; assembly: GCF_023055355.1. Classification (NCBI taxonomy): domain Eukaryota; kingdom Metazoa; phylum Chordata; class Aves; order Passeriformes; family Icteridae; genus Agelaius; species Agelaius tricolor. Next base: position 3,902,082 of record NW_027269265.1, read on the forward strand.
GCTCTGGGGTGGCACCGAGGCCCTCCAGGGCTGTCACACACCTCTCAGCCCCTGGGGATTTGTGGTTTTGTGCATCACCACAGGGAAAATAAAAGGGTTGTTGGGCAGGGTAAGGACAAAAGCTCCCCAAGCCCCCTCCAGGGGCTGGGCAGGGTGTAGTGATGCTCCCCCAGCTGCTGGTGGTTTGCAGCACGGGATATCCTGAGCCACCTTCCATGGCTTTAAGAACCCACTTTCCATGGGTTCCATGTGCTTTCCATGGGTGTAAGAACCATCCATGAGCTTTTCCTGTCCCTGCTGGAGCTCCCTTAACCGTGGTGTCCCCAGGCAAGGAGATGCACTGATCCTACACCCACACTCGTAGGGATCACTGGTAAATCCTGCTGGCCCTGTGCTTGCAACCCCAAACGTGAACAGAGCTCTGAAAGCCTGCAGGAGTTGTTCCAGAAATTCCTGGTGCGTTTCAGCAGCTCCTGGGAACTGATTTCATGTTTTGTACAAATGTTTTTTCCCTGGCCCCTGTGAGCAGAAGGCGAGCGAGAGGCTCGTGCAGCAGCTGTTGGTGTCACAGCTGATTTTAGCCCAAATTTGGCAGCTCTAAGCTCAGAGCCTGCCCAAAGGCTTCAGCTTCTCCATCCCTCCCAGCAGCAGGGTTTGATTTCTGCTTGGGTTCAGACACCTCTGGGAAGGAATCCCAGGAGTCTGGAACAAGTTGAAATCAGTTTCATCTTCTCCTCAGGGCTCCTGTGCTGCTTGACTCAGCTGTCCCAGAGGTTACAGGTGCTCCAGGTGTGGGAGAGCCCTCCAAAGGTCCGGCTGTGGAGAGAGATGCAACAGGACAGGTGATCACAGCTGAGCCAGTGGTGCTTGGCCTTGGGAAAATGTATTTCTCCATGTTTCTCCATATCTGAATTTCCAGCCAGTGCCAGTGGTGGCTCCTGCCCTCCTCCAGTGGCTGCTGATGCCTTGGCAGCATCCAGGCAGGTCTTTAGCTCTGGGGCTTTGCCAGGGACATTTTGGGAGTAGAGGGAAACTCTTGCTGGTGAATACATGGCTGAACCCATCAACACCATGAGAGCATAGGCCACAGTGATCTGCTTCCATCCATCCATCCATCCATCCATCCATCCATCCATCCCCATCCATCCCCATCCATCCATCATCCATCCCTCCATCCATCATCCATCCATCTATCCATCCATCCATCCATCCATCCCTCCATCCATCCATCATCCATCCCTCCATCCATCCATCCATCCATCCATCCATCATCCATCCATCCATCCATCCATCCATCCATCGTCCATCCATCCATCCATCCATCCATCCATCCATCCATCCATCCATCCCCATCCATCCATCCATCCATCCATCCATCATCCATCCATCCATCCATCCATCCATCATCCATCCATCATCCATCCATCCATCCCTCCATCCATCCATCCCTCCATCCATCCCTCCATCCATCCATCCATCCATCCATCATCCATCCATCCCTCATCCATCCATCCATCCCTCCATCCATCCATCCATCCATCCATCCATCCATCCATCCCCATCCATCCATCCATCCATCCATCCATCCATCCATCCATCCCCATCCATCCATCCCTCCATCCATCCATCCATCCATCCATCCATCCATCCATCCATCCCTCCATCCATCCATCCCTCCCTCCATGGATCCATCCATGTGCTCCCAGCTCTTTCCCCAGCCCGGAACCCTCTGCCCTTTTGTCCATGTTGCTCTAGGAAAGGTTTGCACCAATATCACTCTCCAGATCATTTTTGGGTTTGTTTATTTTTTATTTACAAAGCGTGGCCCCAGCTCTGAAGCCGATTGTGCCGAGCAGCCGCTGCTTGTGCGGCATCCCCGAACAGGAGGGGTTTTAGCCCATCCCCATGGCAACAGCATCTGAATTAACAGCCCTCTACTCCGAGCAATTTGCCGTCACATGGTCTGGAGGAAACACTTTGAAACCCTTGTAGTTCTTTTCAATAGCCTTGATTGTCAGCACCTCCCAAACTTAATCATTAACAGGGCTCTGCAGCAGATAATTACCGTGATTTGCATTTTTCTGCCCCGCACATGACCGGCCCCGGGACTCTGCTGGCCCTGAGCTCCTGCTCCTCCTGGAGGAGGCTGGATGAGGGAATTTTTGGAGGCTGGATGAGGGAATTTTTTGGAGGTTGGATGAGGGAAGTGGGTGATGGATTTTTGGCTGGCCTGAAGGATTTGGGCAGTTGGGGCAGTGGCTGCAGCGCTCAGGGATGGATGGTTTGGAGACCAAGCCCTACTCTGAGGTGGTGTCTGTGGAGTGACCACAGGATGTTTGGGATTTCCCTCCTTCCCTGGAAATATCCAACCCCCTGCCACCTTCCCTTGACCATGCAGAAACATGAAAAAGGGTTTAAAACAGATCCTGGTGCTTTGCCTAACTGTAGGGTTTGGTGAAGGACAGCTGGGTGCTGACTGTGCTGCTCAGTGCCTGGAGGAGCCAGCCCCAGCTGCTCTGACAGCAGAAAGAGAAATAGAAATTGAATATATAAAACACAAATATGTCCTTTTGGGGGTTTTGTTTTAGTTTTGGGATGGCTTTAGGGTTTTTTTTTTTGTTACTCAGTTTGTGTTATGTGTGAAACCATAAATCAGAAAGTTTTGGGAAAGCTGCAAAAGGCAGGCCTCAGAGACAGCAGAACTGTGATTAGAGCTGAGCAGTAGCCATAAGATTGGTCAGCAGAAAAATTATGTAAAATGTAGAAAAGTAAGGACAAATAGAACAATGGTCTGTGTATTAACACTTGTCTAGAATAACTCCCTAAGCTGCAGAAAAGTTTATCTAGCGAGATATTAGGAAGTTTTAAGCTTAATAATGGAGCTCTGTGCATTGTGTTTTGAGGCTTACGAGCAGGTATTGTAATGATGTGAGCTGCTGGCATCTTCCCATTGCCATAACCACGTAATGAGACTGATGCTGAAAAATAAACCAGCTCCAAGCACGTTCCTCAGCAGTCTCGTCCCGTTTGTGATTTGTACAGAGAGCCCCAGCCGGCGGTAGAGAATTCATTTGGCATCCCACAGTAGTGCAGTGCTCTTCCCCCAGCCACGGTGGGGAACTGGGAGCACTGGTGTGGTGCTGGCTCAGCCGAGGGGCTCGGGATTTGCATCGTGCAGGAGCAGGTGGCAACAGCCCCATTTGCAATTTCTGTGCCTGCCACATGTCCCTGCAGCGGCAGGTTTTACCAGCAGGTTCAAAGAGATGGGGCCTGACCGGCAGGACAAAATGGAACAGGCTTGAAAGGGGCTCCTACACCTCCAAAATTCACTGGGGGGGATCCAACATCCCCTTCCCGACCCTCCCTTGGCCAATGGGAGTGAAGCAGCCCGGACTCAGCGGGTCAATAAAGCAATTTGCACCCTCCTACAGGGCCATCCATCAAGTGACATGATTACATCTCCACTGGTGCCAGGGTGTAATGTAAATTATGTCACAGTGATAGCAGTATCTGAGGATTCATTTCTTCTGCCTCTGGAAATACCTTGCCCCTCCCTGCATTTATGGGGAGTCAAGGGTAGCATTATCCCATGCCAATAGTATTTTATTTATCTTTAACATTATTGTTTGCCTTTAGGAGGGAAACCCTGATGGTTTTTTGGCTGATGAGTGATGTGTGGAGGCAGTGCTGGGCTGGGTGTCAGCAGGGTGAGCATCCTGTCCTGTGCCAAAGCTGCCACATCCTGTCCCTGCCTGCAACTGCTGTGAGATTTCCCTGGGCTATCATAGCATGGTTTGGGTTGGAAGGGACCATTAAAGTCCAAACCCCATGACAAAAGCATCTCTAGAGCAGATCTGTGTCCAGCAGAGGAGCTGGCAGGGAATTTGGTCCCTACTAATTTAGAGAGCCTTTTCTCCTTGCTGAAAAGGTGTTGGTGCCTCCTCTCTCCTCTGATTCTTGATCTCAGTTTCCAGAAAAGCTGTTCCTGGGTTATATTCAATCCTCACACCTGGGTTTCTCACCCTGACAGAATCAAGGAATTCACAGAAATTCCCTTCCCAGAATGGTCCTGATGCTCTGACAGGTCCATGTGTTGCTCCTTCCCAGGACCCAGATTATCTCAGTGTATTGGCTTGTAGGGCATTGGTGGGGTGATTCTTTGCTTCCATCAGGTCTGGAGAAATCACAAGTTTTATTTTCTTGGCTCTTTTTGTAGAATTATTGAATGGTTTGTATTGTAAGGAACCTTTAAGATCATCCAGTTCCACCCCTCTGCCATGTGCAGGGACACCTTCCACTATCCCAGATTGTTCTAAGCCCTCTCCAACCTGGCCTTGGACACTTCCAGGCATGGGGCATCCTCAAATTCTCTGGGCAATATTTAGTGTTCTTCAGCCTGCACTTTCCTCCCAGCTGAGGACAAACAATGGGGACTGAAGAGAGAAAAACAAGAAGGATGGGACTGGATGGGCTGGGGCTGTAACTGGACAATGAACTCCAATATGCAAATGGAGCAGAATTTATAAAAGTGAGAGACTCAGTGACCAGTTGTCCATTTTGTGACCATTTTGGTTCACCTGGGGTATAGCCCTGGCTGGGCTCTTGTGCTGCCCAAGGTGGATCCACGGAGGCCTCCTAATAAATCCCCACTTCATTCTTTAGCTCTGTCCAGCCTCTGTTCTAGGTCAACCTTCATCAGCTGTTATAAAGGAAGGTCTGGGATTGAGCCCTGGCTGTCCTACCCATCTCTTTGCAAGCCTTCACCAAATATCTCCTTTTCTCTTGGTCCTTCAGGATTTTATGTAGCCAACCCCAGCCCTGCACTTTTCAGGGTGTTTGAAGGAGTCTGGTGGAAGGGAGTGGTGTTGGCTTGACTGTGGCAGCCTAACAGGAAAAAACTGGTGGCAACACTTGGGGTGAATAAAACATTTCTCTCCTTTTCACTTAAAAGGCACTGCCAGGGCTTTTCCTTGCCTATCCTGCTCTCCAGGCTGGCTGGGAGACCACCTGCAGGAAGACTTCAGCCTCTTCAACCTGAGCCAATTTTGAGTTATTAGGGCCACAAAGCTGCTCCTGGAAACATGAGGCTCTCACTTTCATGGCACCCAATATTTTTAACAGACTCAGCTGGAAACAAACCCCCTTTTGCCCTCCAGTGTTGTTTGGTGTGTGGCACTGTGGGATTTTTTTTTTTATTTTTTTGGGTTGAAACAGATATCCTTGGGAACCCACTGACCTGGAGGGGATGCAGTAACATCCATGGAGCACCCTGCTGTGGGAAGGAGTTAACTGGGGTCAGCAGCCTGGTATTCCCACCCCCCCTGCAGCTGATAAGGAAAAGGAAGTTGATATTAGTGCCCCTGGGACAGCCTTGTTAAATAGGAAAATAACAAATGGGAAAATGACACGTTTCCAGTGGTACCCCACTTTCCTGGAGCCACAAATCACCAGCTTGGGCTGCCTCTCCTGTCATGCAAGAGTGAGTGCTGCTCAATTGTTTTGCAGGGATGTGGATTTTTCTTGGTGAACAGGCTCACCATGTGCTCTGGGAACACCCCAGTCTTGAGCTAAATGCACTTAAATCACTTTTTTTGTTGGCTTTTTGTGGCACCAGGTATAAGCTTTAATGAGATCCATGGGGTTCCCAGCCTGTTGTTCTCTCTTCCCTCCATCCCCCAAGCCTTGGGCAGCTCCTCCAGCTCCTTCCTCCTGCATCAGTGATGCCAAACTCTGTCATCACCTGCAAGAGTCTGCTCATGAGGGATGGTGTGTGCTTCAGTCACTCTGGATTTACCCTACAGTGACTGAAAATCGACACGAAACTCTGGCCGCCACAGCAGAAGGAACTTAAAATCACAGAATCCCAGAATGGTTTGGGGTGGAAAGGACCTTAAAGCCCATCCAGTTCCACCCCCTGCCATGGCAGGGACACCTTCCACTATCCCAGGGTGCTCCAAGCCCTGTTCAGCCTGGCCTTGACACTTCCAGGGATCCAGGGGCAGCCACAGCTGCTCTGGGCACCCTGTGCCAGGGCCTGCCCACCCTCACAGCCAGGAATTCCTTCCCAATCTCCCATCCATCCCTGCCCTCTGTCCTGTCCCTCCATCCCTTGTCCCCAGTCCCTCTCCAGCTCTCCTGGAGCCCCTTCAGGCACTGGGAGATGCTCTGAGGTCTCCCTTCAGCAGTGAGGATGCTTGGGTGAGGGTCATTGGCTCTGGACTTGAGGGACTTGAAAACCCCAACCCACCAGTGCTGGTGATCCCACGACCCCCTGGACAGCCTGAACGAGTTGGCTGTGATGCCTCAGGTTTTAGCTTTTATAATTTTCAGATTCTGTGCTACTTTAGTGTGCAATTCTGAGCTTCAAATTCCCAAACAGTGTGGGTGCCCAAATCCCCCTAAAACAAATCCTGGGAGCTGCTTTGCTTCCTACCCCTGTGTGCTCTGGCCAGCAATGCTTGTGGCTGCCCTTTCCCAGGCAGCTCAAGCCACCAGGGCTCTGTGTCTGAAATCTGCAGCCCCGTGGGTGTAGGGGGACACAGTACGGGTAAATGAAGATGGTATGGAATGTAATCTTATCCCCCAAAGAGCTGCAGCTGAACCAATCACTAAACATAAGGAGCAGGCCTGATGTCAACAGGCCACACCTGTAGCCAATAAGAACAGTGGTATAAAAGAGTGGATTGGTGGGATCAGGAGTCAGGTGGCTGCTGCAAGGACCAGGAACAGTTAGTGCTTAGAGGAACTGCTTACAGAAAACGTTGAGGAGGCACGGAACTCTGGTGGTATGGAATCCTTGCACTATAATAGAACTCTTGATAAATAAGAGAACTACTGGTGATCCCGACGTGATTCGGGACTAAACGATGTAACCACGTGGATTTGGAGAAACTAGTTTTGACCATATAACCCTGTGGATTTGGGGAAACAGGATTTGAATACTAAACTATTGACAGACTATATCAATTACAGCTATTAGTGTTTGTTAAATATGAAGATAAGCACTTTGTAAGTTATAAAACTGAACTAACATTCAGAAATATATATATATATCTGTACTATAATATGCTGTTTGAACACTTATACAACTCTTAGTTCTAAATGAAATGTACAAATGTGTCATATTGTTAATTTATTTGAATATGTACTTCTGGGAATGCTGCAACTTTGTGGTTAAAAAGAAAAAGGGGGAATTGTAGGGGGACATAGTATGGGTAAATGAAGGTGGTATAGAATGTAATCTTATTCCCCAAAGAGTTGCAGCTGAACCAATCACTAAAAATTAGGAGCAGGCCTGATGTTAACAGGCCACACCTGTAGCCAATAAGAACAGTGGTATAAAAGAGTGGATTGGTGGGATTGGGAGTCAGGGGGCTGCTGCAAGAACCAGGAAGAGTCAGTGCTTAGAGGAACTGCTTACAGAAAACGTTGAGGAGGCACGGAACTCTGGTGGTATGGAATCCTTGCACTATAATAGAACTCTTGATAAATAAGAGTTTAGATGTGGGAGAGAGAAATGAGAATTCTGGGAGGGGGTTGTTAACATCCCCCAGGATTTATTTCAGCCACCTGGACACTCTCATTATTACCTCTAGGTAAGAGATAAATGAGCATTTCCACGTTGTCAAAGCAGGTATTGATCAGGGCAGGGCTGATCAATGGGATGCTGTTTTCCCTGTCCCAGCCCCTGGGGACTTTGCCCATCATTAACACTCAGACAACAAGGGCCTCTTCTGTTATCCTAATGCCAGGCCAATCTGGGAATTAATCGGGATATTGGGAAGCACCTTAACTGCCTGTGCTGATACCCAGCCCCGAGTTTCCCTCCCCTAATCTCCCCCAGGTCCTGCTGGATAATGTGCCTAAGCTGGTTACAGTGAATTTGCATGAATAAACAGCATTTCTGCAGCTTCATTAACACCAAGCCATCATCTGAGCCTGCTTATTGCCTGTCCTTTGAACCCTAAAAAGGGAAGATTTTCAGCAACAATTGACTTTGTGTTTGGGGGTCACAGGACTGATCCAGCTCCCAGGCAGAATTTGCTTCCTCAGAAATGTCTTTTCCTCTTTGCTTTCCTCCACAATCACTCTGCCAAGGTGAAAAATTGTCCTGGAATGTTTCGTTTGTGGGGAAAACAAAAAAAAAGGTTAACTGTGCTCAGGGGATAGCAAAGTGCTGGCTGGCTGAAAGGGGGCATGCCATGATTTATTTACTGCTGGTTCTCAGCACAAGGGGTCTGCCCAGCCAAAACCATGCCTGGAAACCCAAATGGAGCTGGGATGGGGAGATTGCTCTGGGGAGAATGGTTAGATGGGGGTGGCCCTGGGGCTGGGGATGCAGGAGGTGGAAATGGGCCAGGGAATATTGGAACTAGGGGGGATGAACATCCGTGCCTGGATGGGAGGTGAAGGGGAGCAAGCAGGACAGGGATGTGCCTGGAAAAGCTTTCCCACCTTGTGTGGAAACCATGGGAATGAGCTGTGCAACCACAGAAAACCAAAGGGATTTTGGGGAGTGGAAGAGGAGGGGCAGGAGAGGGTGGGGACCCCCAAGGGATGGAGGGCACAGTGGGCAGGGTGAGCTCGGGGACACTGGGGACAAATTCAGCTCACTGCTGCACATTCCCTAGATTAATGAACTCTCATGGATGTGTGGGTGTCAGAACCCAGGAAATTCCTCTGGCTGCCCTGGAGGGCTCCAGCCCCTGCCCAGGGGGCTCAGAGACCTTGGCACAGAGCCCAAAACCCCCTGTGCCTTTGATTTAGCCCTTGGAAAAAACAATTACCAACCTTTAGATGAAGAATTACAAGTCAAAAGAGTTTAAGTAGAATAATAGTTAGTTTGTCACAGGGTGAAAAATAGATTTTTTTTTTGGGTTTTTAGAATGGGGGCTCGGGGTCCCAAGATGGAGGAATTTGGGCATGCCTTGTCCTTTTTCCTTCTTCCTAGCCTCCATCTTCTGGGTGATGTTGGCACTTTTAGATTGGTTTAGAGTAGAAGCTCACTGTCTAACATAGGTGATAGGTATTGGGGAGTTACTGTAAATAATGTACATGTGGTTTTTAGTATAAAAAGATAACACCACCCCAAGGGCAGCCAGTGTGCCTCTGTCTGACCTGCTGAACTGACCTTGGCAGGCCAGAGAAAGAATTTTATAGATAAGAAATAATAAATATAAGAAAGAAAATAATAAATATAAGAAATAATAAACCTTGAGAACAAGACCAGAAGAGCTCTGACTCCTTCTTTGACTGCTGGGCTGGGAAAAGAGACTTTCCAACTTATCTTGGGGTCACTCTGAGCAGCAGAGATTCTGAGATGTGGGCTCTGCTCCCCTGCTGCTCTTTCCCAGCTGTGCCAGGGCTGCCAGCTCTGCTGCCCAGAGCCATGTGTGGCATTCACCTTGTGGAGCCACCCAAGGTGCTCAAACAGGGCACCCACCTGGGCTGGGTAAAACAGAGACTTCAGTGGTTCACCTGCATGCAAGCAGCAGCAGGTAAATAAAGCAGTAAATGCTGCCTGCTTGGGGAATTTTAGCACGGGCTCATCCCTTCAGCAGAAAATTTATGAGGCTGTGGACAAACTGGCCTGGCATTGGTGGCTTTCAGCATCACAGCCAGCCCTCCAAACCTCCAGCCAAGGAGCATCCACGCATGTCTGGGCAGTGTCCTGGCATAGACAAGGGCAGAAACACCCACTGAATTCCCAGGTGAAGCTCAGTCACTTAAGGAAAAGGTTCTTTTTTTAACTCCCAGGCTCTTGGCTGTGTGTTCTTGCACCTACTGTGTACATCAGCAGCACTTTTGTGCAAGTTCCTGCATTTAAGAGCAAGAACTGAGCCCTGTTTTAGGGGTTTTGGGATGACTCTCAGACCCCAACACATCCTGGATTTGACCAGGTGCTGGCAAAATGCCCATGAGGCCATTTCCAGGAGGGGGCTGCCTTTCCTTTTTCCATTTATCTCGGACATTCTGGATAATTATTTATTTCCATTTATCTCAGACATTATTTTGTTGATTGAGGCAAAGACCTGACTGTGCCACACCAAATTTATTGGGGTTTTCACCCTGGCTTCAGGACATGTGATATTGTTATGTCTCCTTGCACACGTGCATCGGCCCAGGGCGATTTTTACACTGCTTGAAAAGTGTAGGAATGGTTGGAAAGTGTTGGGGTCTCCAGCTTATCAGAGGACCCCGAGAAAAGTTCAAAAGTCTCTTTTCCCAGCCCAGTGCTCAAAGAAGGAGTCAGAGCTCTTCAGTTCTCTGTCTCAAGGTTGTTTATTGCTTCTTATCTATAAAATATTTTCTCCTGCCCTGCCGAGGTCTGTCCAGCAGGACAGTTCCAGGCACTCTGCCTGCCCCCAGAGCAGTGTTATGTCTTTATACTAAAAACTACATGTACAATGTTTACAATTACTTCCCAATACCCATCACCTGTGTTAGACAGTGAGCTTCTACTCTAAACCAATCTAAAAGTGCCAACATCACAGCAGAAGATGGAGGCCAAGAAGAAGAAGGAGAAAGGCTGGACACACCCAGATCCCTCCATCTTGCCCCCCTGAATCCCCATTCTAAAAACCCCAAAATCTGCTTTTTCACCCCGTGATAACTTCACTATTATTCTGCCTAAACTGTTGTGGCTTGCTGGTCTTCATACAAGGTTGGTGATTTGCTCCACAGGTCATAATCAAACCCACAGGTGTTTTGGGCTCTGTGTCAGGGTCTCTGAGCCCCCTGGCAGGGGTCTGGGCTGCTCAGGACAGCCAGAGGGATGTCCTGGGTTCCCACAGGAAAGGATTCCCATGAGAATCTCTGGCCAAACAGGTGTCAAAGAGTCCTGGGGGCCCTGGAAGGATCCCAGGCTCTGGGATGAAAGATGCTGCTCCGTGTGCCAGTGAGGGGACAATGAGGGCCCTGCTCCCCTTTATTCCAGCCCAGCAGTGTCCCAGCCTCACACCTCAATTCTGGGGCTGGGGCAGGGCCAGCACTGCGAGCAGGGTCCTCCAGGCATGAGGAGGATGAGGAGGGTGGCCCAGATCAGGGAGAAGCCAGAGGGATTGTTCAGGGGGAAGCCAGGCTCTGGTGAGGCTCTGCCCGGGCAGTGGAGCTGCTGGGCCAGCTGTTGTGCACATCTGTAAGGCTCCACCGAGCCAAGAAGAAAGGCTGGAGCTTGTCCTCAATTGCCCTGAGTGATGCTGGGCTGGCAGTGGAGGCGTTCCCGTGTTTTTAAACATCTCAGTGGCTCCAGGGGGTGTCCCCTGCCAGCAGGAGCATCCGGAGAGGGGCAAAACCAGGTTTGGGTTGGAGCCGGCTGCGTGTCTGCTCCAGGGGTGCCCAGCAAAGCCGGGAGGGGAGGAAGAGGAGGAGGGTGAAGGCTGGGCTGTGCCGGGAGCCCGGCTCCCATCTGGCTCCCTTATCAGGGCCGGCACAGCCTCGCGTGTCACATTGGGATGTAAATCGCATTAATTGAATTCACTTTGGCTGCGCTTTTGGGAGCAGACAATGACTGAGGCAAAATCTCATTTACATACTGATAAGACACAGTTGAAAAACGATGCCTTCTAATGAATAAAATGTGTGTAACTGGTCCAGCTTGATATTAGCATTAAAGTGTTAATCACTTTGGCATACAAGTTTATAGTGCTGAGTAAATTTGTCTTCAAAGGGTCCTGAAACAGAAATCTATGTTTCTGGACTGCCATAGCAACACATAGACGTCTTCATTGTATTTCTTGGTCAGAAAGCAGATGCCAGCTTCTAATTAAAGCCTAATTTGCAATTTGTGTCCTATTCAGTGTTTTCATGGGAACTTTGATGGCTGATACAGTGGTAAGCAATAACCAGCAGCACGGCTCCAAAGCAGAGATGGAAATTCATCCTCCCCCGGGGCTGCAGGGCTGAGCCAGCACAGCAGGGCCAGGAGCAGGTCGGGGTGTCCCTGCTCCAGGAGGGAAGATGGAGCCCACTGCACGATCCAGCCTGGCAGGGGCTGGTGGCCACCCTGCTCCAGGCAGCTCTGGCCCTGCTCCTCCTCCTCAGGGGACAGATGGGAAAGGCTCCTTGCAAACTCCCAATCAGAGGCTCCAGATGAATGATGCTCGTGAAGGTCTCTGGTTGCACACGTTCTCCAGCCCACCCGCTGGCCTGGAGCAGCTCCTGCTTCCCACTCTTCCCCCCTGCCGCCCATCCATCTCCTCCTTTTGCTGCTAATGACAGGCTCAGGAGCTCCCGACTCGTTAATGTCAAGGGTAATTAGCAGCAGCAGGTCTGTGGGTGCCTGGAGGCCTGGTGGAGAGGTGTTCTGTGGAGCTGGGTGTCCTGGCAGCAGTGCTTTGAGCTGCTGCTCCTCATAAATGCTGTGTTTGCTTCTGCTGCCCTGGGGTTTGGAAAGGACACAGGGGCTCAGATCCCACTGAAATCCAATCCTCCTTGGGATCCCTTTCCCTATTGCAGCCTTGGGCAATGGCTGAGGAGCTGAGGCTCCCAAAAACCTTCAGAGCCAGAGGCTGGAGCTGCTGCCCAGCTGCAGAGAGCCTGCAGACCCTGCCTGTGCTGGGCTCTTCACTGTCCAGACCATGGCACTCCAGCCCCACTCGTGCATCACTGAAGGTGGGGTGACAGTCCCTTGGTGTGTTTTGGCCCCCCCTCAGCTCCTTGCAGGGTTGTTACTGATCATAATTGGTGTGGCAGCAGGTTCAGGGGTCAGTGGTCGCAGCAGGGGTGGCTGAAGGACCACAGGGGACTCTGCCTTGGCAAGGGGACAGCTGACATGGTTTGGTCTGGGTGTGCCAACGTGCTGGGTGTCCCCCCAGCATCCTGGGACAGCAGGGAAAAAGTGACACTTGTGTCCTTCAGGAGCAAAGCACACACCCCAGATCAAGAATCACAGCAGGGCTGCAGGGGAGTATGTCTGGGGATCTGTGAAATGGGATTTTCCTGGTTCCTGTTGAGTGAATGAGCCCTGGAAACCCCTGGAGACAGAGGTGCCACCCTGGGCCCATGGTCCAAAGCTGCAGCAGCCTCCAGCAGGGAAGTCTGTCCATGCCTCTCTGCTGGCTGCTCCTTCCCACCTCGGCTCAGGTTCTCAGCTGCAATAAATCAGCACAGCTCCACCAAAGCCAATTTCATGTCAGTCAGTGCTCTGGCTCCTGGTACTCAACCTTCCCACTGAATTTATTCCCTCCATAGGGTCCATGTGCTTGTTTAAGTCCTGTAATCCATCATGGAATGTTCCTGCTTTAAGAGCAGCCAAAAAAAAAAAAAAGAAAAAAAAAAAGAAGACTTGAAATTTGTCATGTAGGGTGTAGTTGGCTCTAGATGGGGTTTGTAGATGGACACAAGGTGTCTGGAGCTGTTAAGTTATCCTGCAGTGCTTTGACTTTTGTCCTAACATTCTTTCAGAGGGAGATGGACGAAATCCATGGCAGAGAGCCCCATCCTGGGTGAGGGGGCTCCCCTGAGCAGGTTGGTCACTGTTTTTCTTTTCAGGGGAAGCTTCAATGGTGCCTGTGTTTCAGCATTGTTCTTTTTCTTTATTTTTAGGAAGTAAAGCCAGAAACCAGAGTCAAGGTAAGTGAGCAAGGTGAGCAGTGACCAGCTGATGGAAGCAGCTGTTATTGCACAGGTCTCAATTTCTGGTGCAATTCCAAGCTGGACTGTTGTATCAATACTCTTGTATTGACTATTGTCAATCCCCTTCCTGAGGGATCTGGGTCCCCCAGGGCAGGCTCCAGCCACTGAATCCTTGGAGAGTGAGCATCTCCTGAGAAGCACCTTCTGCTGTGGCCTCCAGCTCCCCTGCTCCTGCACAGGCTGGGGCAGTGCAGTGTGGTTCAGTGCTGGAATCCTAGGAATTGCTGAGAATTCCAGACTTTCTGTGCTGACAGGCTCTGACCCCCAAGAGAAATCTGCATTGACCTGAGGCCGTGGGGAAGCTTCCAAAACTGAGTGATAGAACTGGGATTGTGGGTGTGGAGTTTGAACAGAAGTGTGTGATATCACAGGGGGGAAAACTTAGAGTTCAGGGTTTTAGATGTAGTAATATATATGGAGCAAGATGGAGGTTATAGGGCAGTAGCTGGTCCCTCTTCTTCACCTTCTTCTTCACCTTCTTCTTCACCTTCTTCTTCACCTTCTTCTCCATGGGTTTGGGTGGCTTTGTGTAACTGGATAAAAAAGTCCCCATTGTGGGCACGGGTGGTTAGTTATTGGGTTAAAAGTGAAAATAATTGAGGTGTCATTTCTTAATTGGACAGTTTATCCTTAAAAGGCCTTGTAGAGAGAGAGATGAGGCTCCATTTTTAGTTTGTCAGAGTGGAGTGCTGCAGAACTCAGGGTTTGTGAGACTGTGACAGATAAGAACTGATAAACATCTGAGTCCCAACAAGAAATACTGTCTGGCCACTTAATCCCAACCCTGTCAAAAAAGAAGCAAAGTTAGCAAATTAGCAAAATTACTTCAACTGCTCCAGCCCCTCACTGTTATTTCCTCCACCAGGTGGGCCTATTCTGATATTTTTGATGGGAATCCTTTCCCACCATTTTTACACTTTTCAAGCAGTGTAAAAATCACCCTGGGTCGATGCACATGTGCAAGGAGACATAACAACATCACATATCCTGAAGCCAGGGTGAAAACCCCAATAAATTGGTGTGGCACAGTCAGATGTTCGACTGAACCAACAAAATAAATCCGGAATGTCCCAGATAAATGGAAAAAGAGAAAAAGAAAACAGTAACCCACCTAAAGCTTTGCTCACACAACAGGAAAAGCACAGCCTGGGGCTCTGTCCACCTATTTGTACCAGTGAGTGGAAAATACCCTGCTCCAGGAATGCACCTCTTTCCTGCTTGCTGGGGGAGGTGAGTTTTCCCTGCAGGGAATATCCTGTTTACCCAAAGCCCTGTTTCCCACCACTCCAGCAGGCACCACACGGGAGTGACATCCCCCAGGGAGCTGAAACCACCCTCTTCATCAGGAATTTATTAATATAAGGCTTTTTTTTTTTTTTTTTTTTTTTTTTTTTTTTTTTTTTTTTTTGCAAGGTGCTGGCAGGACAAGAGCCCCTCAGGGTCTGGAGCAGGGGTTTGGTGAGTGAGGTGCTGGAATCCAGGGCTGGGGTGGCTCCTCTGAACCCAGCACCTCCTCTCCAGCCCCCTCGGTCCCTTCTCCAGGCGATGCTCCAGGGGCTGTTGCATCTTTTTCTGCCATGTAATTCTCTGGGGCTCTGCTTGAACCCTCATGGGAACACATGCTGGAATTCCTGTGAAACATCTGGCCCTAAGCCTCCTTGGCTTTGGGTGGCATTATGTGCCCAAGTCACTGAGGCCATTAAAAATCAAAGAAACCCCAAGGGCTTTGTGCTGCTTCCCATCCCTGGGGCCAGCCTGGGAAGGGTGTGAGTGAGGGACACCAGCTCACAGCCCAGAGCCAGCAGATATTTGGTTCCTGGGGCTCCTGCCAGCTGGAATTATGGCTCATTCCAGCCCAAACACCCCTAACCACATGATAAACATTATCAGGGTTATTAAAATGTTTCAGCAGAGCCAGAAATGTTTGAAAAACCTGTTGCAACACTAAGCTCAGCGTTCTAATGCGGCCTGAGGAACAGGCTCTCTCTGTTCTTTGCACAAAATGGGGATTTTTGTTATTCCTTAAAGCAATCTGCCACGGATGGGGATGTGCTGGTGCTCAGTGGGGCTGGGCCAGCCCTGCCAGAGGGTCCCTGGTGGCAGCAGAGCCTGCCTGGGTCTTTCCCCAGCTTCTTGTTGTTGGTATTTTGGGTTGAGAGTGTGGCAATGTCCCTCACTCAGGGCTCACCAAATGTGTGTGTGTTCACAGGGGTCCCAGGACGAGGGAAGAGATGAGAATCTTGACTCCATGTTTCAAAAGGCTGATTTATTATTTTATGATCTATATTATATTAAAAGAAAATTATATATTAAAACTATACTAAAAGAATAGAAGAAAGGATTTCATCAGAAGGCCAGCAAAGAAAGAAAGGAATGATAATAAAATCTTGTGACTGCTCACAGCCTTGACATTGGTGGCTGTCATTGGTCATCAAGTAAAAACAATTTCACTTGCTGGGTAAACAATTCTCCAAATCACATTCCAAAGCAGCAAAACATGGGGAAGCTGAAGCTTCTCAGCTTCTCAGGAGAAAAGATCCTGGCAAAAGGATTTTTCCTAAAATATGTCTGTGACATTGAGGGCACTTTGCAGAGCTGAACATTGCCAGGAAGGAAAGGAGAGCTCTGATTTTTCAGGTGTGGAGGGGCAGGGCTGCTTGTGAAGGGAGATTGTGGCACCTTGGCATGGAAGCACAGCATCCAGCCTTCCCCATGGAGCCAGGATCTGACCCAGCCAGGAATTGTGGCTGCAGCTCATCCTCCTGGCAGCTCACAGTGCTGAAACACCCAGGCTGGGAGCTCGTGCTGTCACAGAGCAGTTGCTTTCCCAAGGCTTCAGTGCCTAAACCAAGGGCTGACAAGGGGTGTTGGTGTTGAGTTTTATCTTCTTTTTGCCAAGGTTGGGATTAAATGGCAAGATGGAATTTCTTGTTGGGGCTCAGATGTTTATCAGTTCTTATCTATGTCATAGTCCCACAAACCCTGAGTTCTACAGCACTTCTCTCTAACAAACTAAAAATGGAGCCCATCTCTCTCTCTCTACGAGACCTTTTAAGGATAAACTGTCCAATTAAGAAATGACACCTCAATTATTTTTACTTTTACCCAATAACCAACCACCCATGCCCTGCAATGGGGACTTTTTTATCCAATTACACAAAACCACCCAAACCCATGGAGAAGAAGGTGAAGAAGAAGGACCACCCATTGCCCTAAAACCTCCATTTTACTTTATATATATTACTATATTCCAAGACCTTAAACTCTAAATTTTCCACCCTGTGATATCACACACTTCTATCCAAACCCCACACCCACAATCCCAGTTCTGTCATTCCATTTTGGGAGCTTCTCCATGGCCCCAGGCCAGTGCAGATTTCTCTTGGGGGTCAGAGTCTGTCAGCACAGAAAGTCTGGAATTCTCAGCAATTCCCAGGGTTCCAACAGTTTGGGCTGGAAGGGACCTTAAGGATCACTTGGGCAGGGAATCTTGGGGTTCTTGGGGCCTTGGATCTCAACGTTTTGGGATCCCTGTCTGGAATATGCTGGGGGCTCATGACATCAATCCACAATTGGACACGATGCAGGTGGAGTCACCTTCTCCTCCTTACTGCTGCCAGAACAGAGCTGGTGGCACCCATGGCTGCAGAGACAACAGTGAGGAGCCCCCTGATGAACCCTGAGCTGGCAGAAGGGCTCCAGAGGCAGAGTGGCAGCTCTCAGGAGTTTATTTTGTTGGGTTATTCAGTGCCAGGATTGAGTGCCTGATTTGTGAGCTGGAGCAGCTCATCCTGGACCATTTTACCTGTGCAGCCACTCACTGAGCTCTCCTGTACCCCCAGTTTAACATCATGGCCTTGCACACACTGCTCTGCAGGCAAGGCAGAAGTCATGGTGTCACCACAGCAAATATTTGCAAAATAGAGAAAAAAGGACTCTGTGACAGAGCTGTGACTCCCTCAGTTCCTCTCTGGGCCCAGGAGGAATAATTTCTGTGCAGCTCAGCAGCAGATGCCTCAGGTTTTGCTGAAGGGAGAGGATTTGGAGTGAGTGTATTGATACCCTTGTAGTTCATATGGGAAAATTTTGGCCAGTTCTTCTCTGCTATGTGGCTGTAGAAATAAACAAAGTATTTCCTTCTGTCTGCTAAAGCAATAGTGGGGCATTTCCCACTGCCTGGGAAAGGGGTCTTAATCCTGCTGTGGAGCAAGGACCAGTTGTTACGGGGAAAATCATTTATTTACAGGTGAGTGGCTGTCTCTGGCAGCTTCATCTGTGTCAGATCAAGGATGATTCACCCAGAATTTGCAAAAGCAGCTCCAGGACCAGCTCCTGTCACTGCAGCCACGACCCAGCCCCGTTTTCCTTCCCAGGGATTGCTCCTGTTTGCTCCCCTATACAATTCCAGAGTGCCCACTGCATGGCCATAAATCACATTTTCCTCCATCCGTGCTGACCCCTTGCCTTGGTCATTCCCAAACTTTCCAAACTTTTCTGATCCAAATCTCAGTCCTCATTTAATGAGAACACCCAGATGTGCATAAACACAGCCTAAGGTGAGGGGTAGAGCCTGCTGAGCTCACCTGGAGAGCACAAAGTGAGGTAGGGAGGTAGAGAACTGAGGGTGACAGATTTTAGCAGGAATCAGTGAAGGTGGAAGGCAGAGCCTGAATATCTGGGCTTTGTCAAACACCAGGGATGTGCCAGTTTCTCCCCTGGATCTGTGAGAAAGGGAATTTCAGTTTGGTTTTGGTTTCAGCCTGGGGTATTTGGTCTGTTTGGAGAGGGGGCAATGCAGGGAAATGGGATTTATTGGCCCTCTGCAAAATCCAAATGAGGAAGATTTTAATTTGGTTTTGTCTAGCAAGGGTGGCTTAGCTTATGTGTGCAAGCTGTCTTTAAAATCCAGGTGAATCCAGAGTTTATCCTCAGATCTATCCCTGCTTTAAATAACTTCAGGTTTTAGTACCTGGGTTCAGACTAAGCTTATTCTAAAATTTGGGCAAATATCTCCGGGTTTGGCCTATTTCCAGTTCTAATGTTGGTTTTAGTTGGATAACAATTAAAGGTCTGACCCAAAGCCCAGTGCAATCTGATGGAGATTTAACTTCTCTCAATGCCAGCCTGGCTGTGGAAGGAGAGTTTTCCAGCAGATCCAAGCTCAGCTCTGTTCTCCTTTGCCCCTCTGGAAAGCCAGCACTGAGCCAAGGGAAGGGCACAGAGCCTTCCCCAGGGGCAGGATTTGGCAAAGCTGTGAATGAGCAGCACTTCCAAGCCCCTCCTGGGGGAGTGAGTGTTGATCCAGCCACACTCAGCAGACTCCAGCTGCAGCCACAATTCCTGCACACACCTTTCAGGCACTCATGCCATCATCTCGGTGTCTTATTCAGCACTGAGAAACAAAATTCCAGCTTTCCAAGCTATGAGGAAATCTGAAACTGAAGGGCTGCTTGAGTCCATTGGAGAAAGACACTTTAATGGCACATTTTCCTCATTATAAAACCAGTCTAAAATAATGAGGCTCATGAAAGGATACGGCCTGAGCTATAAAATGCACTTATTAAAGTTGTATGGTAAATCAGAGAGGGACGTTTTTGCCTCCTCCTGAGGCACTGGGTGCAGTCAGACAAGAAGGGGAGGAGAGGCAGATTGATTTCTGGTGCAAGGCCCTCTCCCAGCTGGGGGGAAAGGATTAGCACAGGTCAAATTGCTCACAAGCCTCTGTCAAGGAATATATATGTCTGACCTAAATGTCAGGCTGGAGGAGAGAAAGCCTGGGCTCTGTGGGCTCCACATCCCACTGTGGCTGACTCCATCAGTTACAGCCCTCTTTGCTCCTTTGTCTGAATGCTGAATTTTTGTCCCTTTTTTCCCCCCCCTCCCCAGAGCAGTGATTTGTCTCCAACAGGATGCTCTGCTGTCATGTTAGTGACAGAACAAGGGGGAATTGTTTTAAACTAAAAGAGGAGAAATTTAGGTTGGCATTTAGGAAGAAATTCTTCCCTGTGAGGGTGGGCAGGCCCTGGCACAGGGTGCCCAGAGGAGCTGTGGCTGCCCCTGGATCCCTGGAGGTGTCCAAGGTCAGCCTGGATGGATCTTGGAGCAACTTTGTGTAGTGGAAAAACGTCAACAGCCTTCCCTCTGAGTGATGAACTGCACCAGTAGAAAGGAGGAGGAAAAAAAAGAGCTTTTTTTTTTTTTGGTCGTAGCTGCTAAAAATACAGCCTCATTCTTCAAATGCTTGGGAATCTTTTTTATCCCACTCAGATGATTTATTCTGCTGCAAAAGGTCTGGCTGGAGGGGATTGCAGCAAGCTGCAACAGGGAGCAGAGCAAGGAATGCCACTGAGGAGCTGTGGGATGCTGCAGCACCTGCAGAGCGAAGCCTTGGAAGAGGAGTGAGAAGGTGAAGTGGTTTGTTTGCAAAACTTCTGGGTATGGGTGGATCAGGCTTTTCTCAAATCCCAGCTCCCAGAGCACTGAAATGACCTCACACCTTGCCAGGGCTGGGGCTGAGCCCTCCTGAGCACTCAGGGCTTATGTCAGGGCCAGTTAAGGGCCAGGAGCTGCCTCTGCTCCCTGCAATTCCTGGTGGCACTGAGATGCCTCAGCTCTCAGCTGCCAAGTAATTTTCTTTTGGGTAATGCAATAGTGCATGGAAGAGCCCATTATTTGCCAGTAGCAAGAGACTCAGCAAGCACTAATTGGACAAACGAGGCTCCAGGGATTTACAAACTAAGCAGATGAATATGCAGCTGGGGGGAAAAAGCAAATAAGGCTCTGAGCCTCCCTGAAGGGCACTTGGGACGGGGCTTTGCTCCTGCAAGGAGAGGCACAAAGTGCTGTGAGTGCTGTGAGGGGCAGTGCTGTCCAAAGAGGCCCTTCCTGCCCCATAAACCATCTCCCAGAGGTGTTTTCCTGGGAGCATCTCTGATGAAGCAGATTTGTTTTTCCCCAGGGATGCATTGGCTGAGCTCCTTGGCAGGTATTTGGAAATATTTCCCAGGCTCCTGGCATCCTTCCCAGCCCACATTGCCCACAGGGACAGGCTGCCATCAGTTCTCTGTGTTGGGATTGTGCTGGGTGAAGACTTTAGAGCTCTTCACCTGCTCCCTGCCTAAAATTTTCCCTCGAAAAAAATAAAAAAAGGAAAGGAGGGAAAGAGAAGGAAAATAAAATTATTTATGGAGGAATGAAAAAAAAAATTTTTGTCCTCAAATTTTCCCTTTGAAAGAATATCCTGAGCTGTGCCACACTCCAGGATATCTTTTGGAAGCTGTTTCTTCTTGTGTGCCCTCATCTTTAGGGTCACAGCTTCACCTCTGGTCCCCTTGGGCACTGTGTCCCCACTTTGGTTCTGTGCAAGAGAACAGCTCAGACTGGGATTTCCAGTACACAACCAAAGTCAGTGAAATAACCTGAAAACATTGATTTTTGACTGCTCCCAGACATAATTCATGACCAGGTCACTTTCCCTTCTGTTGCTGCTGCCCTTTTCAGCAATCCCTCCGCAGGGAGGAGCGTTTGTTGCACCGCCATCAAACCATGGAATATCCCCAAACCACAAAATTCCTGCTGTTCTCCACATCTGGGTCTTGCTCCAGAGCTGGGTACCGAGCTGCTGCCATAAAATGAGTAATAAAGTGTTGTGTTCAATCAATGTCCAGGGCTGAAGGCTCCAGGTCCTGGAGAAAGGCTGGGAATGTCCCCGAGAGGAGAGACGACCGATGGCGTGGAGGGAGTTATTGCAAGCTCTTCTGCCAGGGAAAAAGTGGTGCTGGCTGGGGTTGGGATGATAGATCACTGCTTTTTTCAGCAGTGCATTAGCACTCAATCTCAGAGGTCCAGCCAGAACACAACCTCCTCCCTCTAATTGCCATGCAAAGCTGCTGCTGTGTATTAACTTGGACTGGGGCTGAACTCGGAGCCCCGGAGCTGAGATCAGGAAAATGGAGAGTGGGAAAGCTGCAATAAATTGATTGGATATTCAGAGGCTCTCAAATTGACATGTTTATTAAAAAAAAAAATAAAAATAACTGCAGTCCGTAGGATGGGTTGGCTTTCTGCCAGTGGCCAGGGTAAAAAAGTGCCCAGGTCAATGTGGTGGGAGCAGGAAATAAATATGTCATGGCTTTAACCACCTGGAGAGCTTTCCAGGGTGGAACTGTGGATGTCCTCTGTGCTTTCATGGCTTTACAAATGAATGGCTTGGTTTCACTGTGAGAGCCATCAGTGAGGAGGGGAGATGCAGAGGATGGAGTTACACAGGGTGCTGAATGGGGCACCCCAACAATCTCCACCTTCTGGGGGTTAAGGAGCAGAAATCAGCCAGGTGAGGCACTGCTTTAAAAGCCTGAGGGAAACAGCAATAAAGGAGATGGTTTTCTACCATTTAACGTTTTTTTTTTTTTTTTTGTAGCATCCAGTTAATGCTTTCATGCTTCCTCTGCAGTCCTGATGGCCAGAAATGTGCCAGGAAAAACATCTTCTACATAACCCTGCAAAAAACCATGAGAGCTGCTGTGGGGCTGGGGGGTACAGACATTCAGTTTTGGGGACCATCATGATTTTTGTGGGAGATCTGCTATCAGTGACATCTCCTGCACTGGGGGGGTTTCACTTGAAATAGGACCTGTCAGCTAACCCAAAGTGCAAAACCTCTTGCTAAAGGTGAAGTGGCAACACAGAGTGTAAAAAAAAAGATGTTAATACACCTTTCCTTTAGTCTGCCTTCAGAATTACCAAGTCTTCTAAAGAAAAACATTCCAGACCCTCTCTGTGCTGTCTGGCTTCTATTTTTGCATGTCTGAAGGAGCTCCCCATTGCATCCTCCAGAAATAATGAGAGAAGTTGAAATGAGAAAAACATAATGAAAAGGGCTGCTGTAAACAGAGCTGCATCTTCCTGCAGGTCTCTTTAGTTCGAGGCTCTCATTAACCATCATGTATCCAAGGACTTATGAATTCCAATTATTATTTTCTGTGTGTGCTGTTCTTGCAAGGAGGACAGTGATTAATTAAGTGGTCCTGGGCTTTGTTAATGCCCCTGGGTCTGGCAGGACTGAGCAAGGTGCCCGTGGCCAGGCTGGGTGTGGGCAGGGGGCAGTTCACACCCAGAGCTCTTGTGATGAGAGGGGAGAGGACCTTCTCCTCTGGGCTGGGGCTTGAATCAGGGTCTGGGAGATTTTCCCCTTTTAGGATCATTCTGGAGGGGTGGGTGTCGTGGGTCCCCCTTCATCCTGCAGACAAGCCCTTTCCATCATGGGACACCAGTGCATGTCCAAGACCTGAGGTGTGGCTCTTTGCTTGACCTCTTTTTTAATTGATGACCTATTTTGCTATTTTTCTCACCTGGGTGCCACTCTGATCGCTGTGGGTGTGACAAACAGGGTGAGCACAGCTGGGACTGTCCCACACTGCAAACACCACCCTCCCTCCCAGTGCTTCCCTGTCCCCTTCCCCTTTTCCAGCTCCAGCACAAAGCCTGCCTGTGGTGTGTGGTGCCACACAGCTCCCTGCAGCCTGCTCATGTTGGTAAACAAGGCTGCTCAAGCAGCTTTTCCCAACAGGCATTTGCTGGATGAAAGCAGCCTGGATGCAATCTGTGCAGCATGTGGAGTGCAGCTCAGGTGTCTCCAGCTCTGCTCCAGCAGGCACACCACCAGCCTGATTAATAGTAATAATAATGAGTCAAATAACAACAACAACAACAACAACACCCATTAAAATCATTATAGCAACAACAGCAACAACAAGTATGCACCTGAAGACAATAACCTATTATATTATTATAATTAATATATAATATATAATATATATAATATATATAATATATATAATATATAATATATATAATATATATATTATATATAATATATATAATATATATAATACATAATATAATAATATATAAGGAGCAGAAATCATAATATATATAATATATAATATATATTATATAATTTATACATAAGACATAATATATTATAATATATATTATAATATATATAATATATTATGTAACCTATTATATTATTATATTAATAACCTATTGTTATTAATAATAATATCTATTCAATTGTTATTTTAATAATAATACCTATTAAAATATTACAAAATCATCAACAATAATAATTACTACTACTGCTATTATTATTATTATTATTATTATTATTATTATTATTATTCCTCCACCTTTTCTGAGCTCAGGATGAGCTGCAGCCAGTTCAGGCCTGAGCCCAGAGCAGAACCAGGCTGCTGCAGCAGTGAGCAGATGCCAGGGCTGGCAGAGGATGCATCAGGCTGTTCCTTCACTTCTGAATCCTGGCATGATTCCATATCCTGCTGCCTGTGGTTGATGAGCCCTGACTCCAGGGCAGCCAAGGAGCACGGGTTGGACATTCCATAGTTCCCATCCCAGTTTCAAGGGATGCCTGGCCTTGGAAGGAGCCCCAGGGTTGAATTTTTAGGGTGACTGTGGCTCCCAGCAGGTTCTGCTGCCCTCTGGAGCTCCCAGTTCCTCCTGGGTGAGGGTCAGGGGGTGCAGCTGGGCTGGAGGTGCTGCTCCAGGACCTGATGTGCATTGATCATCACTCATGCTGGGCAATTCAGATTCCGAATTGGCTCACATTGAAAGGAGCCCACGCTCGACCCCAATAAGTCAGGATTTTATCCACTGTCCATTCAGCAGCTCTGACCAGCTGAACCTAAATTCAGGCATTTGTATAAATTTGTGCAAATTTAGGCAGTTGTGTAAGTGAGCAGTGGGCAGGCAACTCTCTCCATGTTCACACTGCAGCCTTGCTCTCCCCCACATCTCGTTTTTCAAGGTGATGCCACAGCAAAATAATTCCTGTAGGTGTTCCTCAATCTCTGCCAACATCTGCTGCTTCCACCCCCAAACTGGGTAAATTTTTGATCTGAACTTCCAGGCTGAGGTGAATTTGTTCACTGAGTTCCTGTGGTTGTCTGACTTGCTCAAGGAAGGAGGATTCCATCATTTTCCCTGTGTGAATCCTGCTGGGACATGAGAGAGCTTTTTAGAAGATGCTGTTTAATTAAAACACCAACAACAGGAATTTCTGGAAAAACATCAGAGGTTCTCATAAATTATCCCTGTCTCCTGTGTTTCACACTCCCAATCTTCTACCTTTTCTTTACTCCATATTATTTTGGAATTGTTTCAGGGGAATATTTAAGGGTGAAGCATATTCCTGGCTATGACTGGCTTACTTACAAATTACCCTTTAATCAACAGATTTGATATTAATTAATAATTCATAGTCTGCTCTTAGGATAAAATTGCATAATAATGTCTTTGATGCAGCCCAAAGTGTCCATTGTAGATGGCATAAAATGTTAATTAGCAGCAAAATGCAGTTAGGAGAAAACACTTTTAATTATGTAATAGGCCTCATTACAATGGGTAATCAACAGTGCTTCCAAATTAGCCCACTGACAGCATTTATCTATACATAGCAAATAAACTTTTGTTTGCAGAAAATGCATTTGAATAGTCAGCCTAGGAATTGCTTCCAGGCAGTTTTTTAAGACACTGCAGTCCCCAGAAGCAGAATTTGAACAAGGACCACCTTCTCTGGGCTGAGCAGGCCATATGGAAGGCTTAGAGAATAATGGGGGAAATTGTTCCCAAATATTTGCTCAGATATGCAAGCAAATTTCAGTTTGACCTTTTGCAGGACCCTCATCTGAATACTGGAGTGTTTTGCTGACGGCAGTGCCCAGAGAAAAATGTAAAACATCAGAGCATGAAAATCCCCTGAATTTCACATTGTGCCTGAGGTCCTGTGGCCCTCACTGGCTGCTTTGTTGGTGAGAGGCATAAATCACAAATCACCCAGTCCAGCAACTGCAAACGTGTGGTCAGTAGGGCCAAGGGTGTGCACAAAGACCTGCTTGGAAGCCACTCATAAATCCAGATTTTCCTTGGGAGGGAAACGGGAGGCAGCTCTGCAAGCAGATGCCTCATGGTGATCTCTGTCCCAGCTGATTTGTCTGAGCCAGAGTGAAATTAAGGGTTTGGCTGCAATGAGCCAATTGACCCAAAGTCAGTCATACAGGGTTGTTTTTATTTTTGTACCCCAAAGCATTTTGCTGTTTCTGCCTGGATTTTTAAAGTGATCCAGGCTACTTCAAGCCTGATTTCTCTTCCAACTCAGCCAAACCTCTAAGAGGCTCCATCCAGAGATGTGGTCCAGCTCAGGCATTTTGGGCTACAGATAATAACATCTGTATTGTCTCACCCTTCATATAAGACTAAAAACAGAATCAAAGTTTTTAAAATGCCTCTCAGTTACCACATCTCTAAATAAAAAAAAAAACTTAATCCAACCAATTAGTCATTTGTTTCATTTCCCACACCCTGTCCAGCCCAAGGAACCTTCCTGTCTCACTCCAAGTCATTAGTGGTGCCAAGAACACCCTGCTGAGCAGTGCTAAAGGCACTAAAGGTCTTCCTCAAAGGGACAGCAGGAATCCTTGGGATATCAAGACCTTTACGTGTTGTCTGCTTGTAATTGTCCTTTTAATATTGTGCAACCCTGATAACCCGAGTTTATCCATATTGTGGAGCAGAAGGACTCTCTGTTATTAGATTTGCTCTTGCAGACACCTCGCTGGATTGTCTGGATGTAATTTGGAGTCTCTAAAATCTGCAGGCACAGATCTCTGCCTCCTCCACTGTCTGGTCATTTCTATTCATTACATCTCTGGAATCTAATGTAATAAAATTATAAAAGGCTCTAACTCCTCAGCATTTAATCAGCTTAGTATGAGAGAATTACATCAGCAGCCCTTAGGTGTACTTTACCCAGCAAAGGAAATCTCACATTAGGAGGCAATCACATTATTCTCACTACTGAGGATTGCAGGAATTCCTGAGGAGCTGCCAGGAGTACAGAAGACTCGAGGTAGGCTGTGTCTTTGTTTACAGCAGGTAAAAAGCAGGAGGGTTTTGCCCTGCCAGCAAAACCAGCCAGAGCAGGGCCCAGCACCCAGAGCCTCCTGGATCCTTCACTAAGATCCAGAGTTCTACATCAGACAAGATTTAGGGGTAGGTAGAAACTTGGTGCATCCATCTCCATCTCTGTTTAAGACAGTTTCCCTCCTCACAAGAGCAGCTGTGGATCAAGCTTGTGTTCAGCAGAGGAGCTGGCAGGGAATTTAGTGCCTGCTAATTTAGAGAGCCTTTTTTCTTTGCTAAAAGGATGTTGGTCCTTCCCCTCTGCTCTGTTTCTTGATCTCAGTTTCCAGAAAAGCTGTTCCTAGGTTATATCCCACCCACACACCCGGGTTTCTCACCCTGACAGGATCAAGGAATTCACAGAAATTCCCTTCCCATAAAGGTCCTGATGCCCTGAAGGTCTGTGTGTTGCTCCTTCCCAGAGCCCAGATTATCTCAGTGTATTGGCTTGTAGGGCATTGGTGGGGTAATTCTTTACTTCCACCAGGTCTGGAGAAATCACAAGTTTTATTTTCTTGGCCCTTTTCATAGAATTATTGAATGGTTTCTGTTGTAAGAAACCTTCAAGATCATCCAGTTCCACCCCTCTGCCATGGCAGGGACACCTTCCACTGTCCCAGGTTGTTCCAAGCCCTGTCCAGCCTGGCCTTGGACACTTCCAGGGATCCAGGGGCAGCCACAGCTGCTCTGGGCACCCTGTGCCAGGGCCTCACACCCTCACAAGGAAGAATTCCTTCCCAATCTCCCATCCATCCCTGCCCTCTGGCACTGGGAGCCATTCCCTGTGTCCTGTCCCTCCATCCCTTGTCCCCAGTCCTTCTCCAGCTCTCCTGGAGCCCCTTTTAGGCTCTGGAAGGGACTCTAAGGCCTCCCTGGAGCCTTCTCCAGGTGAACCCCCCCAGCTCTCCCAGCCTGGCTCCAGAGCAGAGGAAATTCAGCTCTCAGAGCATCCCTGTGGCCTCTCCTGAAGTTGCTCCAGGAGCTCCTTGTCCTTCTGACATTGCAGCTCCTCAGAGCTGGATGCAGCACAGGAGGTGGGATCTCAACAGAGGAGAGTGTCCACTTTATTAGTTTCAACCTGATATTTTCCAGCAACTGGTGTGATAAGGTGAATAAAGAGATGGTGTGAGGAAAGAGATGCTCCAAAGGATGATGTGTCCCACTCCCCTGCCTGGGGTTGCACAGAAACTCTGTGAGGTGAAGCAGGAAAATAAACCCACATCTTCTCTGGGCCATGTCACTGCAAAGCCACCGTGTCCCACATCTGCTCCCCAGCCCTGCCCAGGGGTGGCTGAAATTGGGCCAAAACAGGATTTCCAAGGTTCTTTTTGGTGCATGCTGATGTAGGCTTGGCTGAGAGGCAAAGAGAAAGGAGAAGGCAGACAGGGAGAGAAAGGAGGTGTTTAATGTAGCCCAGGGATTGCGCTTCTCTGGGAATGCTGAGGCCAGGGCTGTCCTGCTCTCCTGCCTCATGGATCCATGCTCTCCTGACCCTAGGAGATGGCATTTCTGCCTCTCTGGACACCAGTGTTATTTCAAAGAAAACAGCTTGCTTGTTTTCCAGCCCAAGCTGGCTCGGCCAAGCTCAGCCCCTCTAACCACAGTCTGGGCATTTATTTTTGTCCTCCAGACTTTCCAAGCCATTTCTTGGGGTTGTTTGTCTGGTTCTTGCTGGGAGTGATGGAACATGATAAAAATAAAGAGGAGTCCCAGATCTGGGTTCTTTCTCCTGAAAAAATTACAGTGAAGTTTAACACAAAGCTCAGGCAACCCAGGCAGGATCTCACTGCCAGAGCAGGACATTTGATGTGTCTTGGAGCCTGTAGCCATGATATTTTCTGAAAGATCCTTTCCTTAGGATTTTTTTCTCCTGAGAAGCTGAGATGCCTCAGAAACAAAATGTAAAAAATGATTATCTGCTGCTATGGAATGCAACAGGTAGATCTTTGATTAGCCCATGTTAGTTGTTTCTAATTAATGGTCCATCACAGTCCAGACTGTCTCAGTCAGCCACAAGCCTTTGTTATTCATTCTTTTTCTATTCTTAGCTGGCCTTCTGATGAAATCCTTTCTTCTATTCTTTTAGTATAGTTTTAATATAATATATATCATAAAATAATAAATCAAGCCTTCTGAAACATGGAGTCAACATCCTCATCTCTTCCCTCATCCTCAGACCCCTGCAAACACCGTCACAGGAGCCATCCAAGGGGTCTGGGTGATTGAATGCAGCTCATTAGGGTGGCTTCCAGCCTGCCCCTGAGCCTGTCTTCAAAATGTGGATTTGCTAAAATATTCAAGGAACTGTGTCTCCAGCTTCAGGGAGAAGCATCAGGGCTAAAATTGGTTGAAATATAAAGAGTGGAGCCACCTCCATCACCATGCCGACTTCAGAACTTGTGACTTTAATTAAAATATCAACTGTGACTTTAATTAAAATATCAGCTGGAGGGTGGGCAGCAGTGGGTCCTGTCCCCACAACGCCTTTGGTGCTCTCAGTGTTCAGGGAAAGCTGTGGAGCCCAGGTTTTGTTCTGCCTGGAGCCAGGTGTCCGGCACCTGCCGTGTTATCCTGTCCCCTGGGAGCACCAGCAGCAGCTGCTCGTGTTGTTGTGTCTCTGCTAATTTGGGGATGTGTTGTTGTGCTCTGCCAAGTGCCCTCTGCACACCACAGGGGGGTTTGTGATGGTTCCTGGAGGAGCTCATCCGTGGTCTGTGATGGTTCCTGGAGGAGTTCATCCATGTCACCGACAGCTTCCCAGGTATCTTGGTTTGGAAAGACAGGAGTCTGCTAAGGAAGGCAGGAGCCTCCCCTGAAATGGAAAATGTAAACCCTTCCCACCCCTCTGAATTGCTATAAATTTTAAATTAAGGGGCTCTCAGGCAAAAAAATATGAGAGCAGGAATAACAGTTCTTTAATAGGGAAGAAAAATAAAATGATAAAATAAAACAATGCAGTACACTAGAACAGCACTGACAGAGTCAGAACCCAGCCTGACACCCTGTGGGTCAGGGTGCTGGCAGCAGTCCCATTGGAAATGTGGCTGCAGCCCTCCTGCAGTGTCAGGGGTGGCTCTGCTGGAGCAGGGATCCTGTAGAAAAGGGTGCAGTCTCTTCCTCTGCAGATCCAGGGGAAGGAGAGGCAGCTGCTGCTCCTCTGGGGAATCCAGTGCAGAAGCTGTGCAGTTATTCCAGGATCTCCAGATTATATCCAGGTAGGAATTATTGGCTCCTCCCTCTGGGCTCACATCTCCCAATGGGATGCTGTAGTTCTTATCAGCCATGCAGTGACATTCTATAGCTGTTATCAGCAGGTGTCTCCCCTGAGGAAGGTGTGATTGTGGTCACTCAGAGAGAGAGATAAGGAACACTGCCCACAGAATACATCTTGCCTTGCAATCTGGAACACCAGGAAAGCACCGCCAAGGCACAGCTGACCACTGCCCTTCTCCCAGCAGCACCACTGGACACTGGGACAGATGAGTAATGTAATGACTGACTCTCACAATGAACAGACAAATATCATGTATATAGGTTAAGAAAAGTTTTATAGATTTATAGCTATGTTGTACCACCTCTCACGGTTATCAAGGGACAGGTGGGGTTGGGACATCTGGGAGGGCTGGGTTGTCACTGTGGAACATCTGACTTCCAATCAGGATCTGAGGAAGAGATCTCCACCACTGGACAGTGAAGAAGGGGTTGATGGACAAAACTTTGGGAGGGGTTAAAGGGTTAAAAAGGAAAAAAACCTCCATTGTGAGGGGGCTGAGCACATGGCAGGGAAAATCTTTTGCTCCCGGCGCCGTAACCTTTTTTTTAAATTTTTTTTTAAATTTTTCTGGTTTTATTTCCTTTTTAAAAATTCTTCTGTTGCATTTTTGATAAGGTTTAATAAACCTTCCTAAACTATGAAAAGTGAGTAACTATTTCTCACAACACTGATTTAGCTGCTTGCTGCTTTGCTCGGCTGGTCTGGAGCCTGACCATGGGGTGCTTCAAAGATTTAAGTGGTTTTCCTCAACCCCCAGGGGAGGACAGGGCAGGACTGAGGACAGCAGTTCAAACATCCCCAGCTCCCTGGGGTCTCCAAATTGATGATGGCTGGGGCTTGGCTCTGTGCCACAGCTGCTTTTCAGCCCTGAGCTGGATTGTCTGTCATCATCTGCCTGTCTGGGCAGGGTGGTTTCTCTGAGGGATGGTGGGAACCATCACAGGGTGCTGCCAGGGTGCCTGAGCTCATCGTGGATGGGAAATCAGGAGCCTGGGATATCCTGACTGTGCAAACAGCAGCAGAATCCTCCTCCAGGAATTGCTCCATTTAGGGCTAGGTGGTGCCAACATTTTCCATTTCCACCAGGAGTTATCTGGGTAGGTTTTGAGCATTTCTACTTTTCAGCTACAACCTTGGGTATTTGTGGAGTTTTGCATCAGGAGTGACAACCCACAGAGCACTGACCCAGCACTACAGTGCTCACCACCAAACCCTGTCCACAGCATCCACACGTTTTTTGAGCACTTCCAGGGGATGATGATTCCATCACTGCCCTGATCAGCCTGTTCCAATGCCAGACAAACATTTCAGGGAAGAAAATTTTTCCTAACATCCAATCTAAATGTCTCCTGGCACAATTTGAACCATCACTTATTACCTGGGTAAAGAGACCAACCCCCACCATCTGTAATCTCCCTTCCTCTTTTCAGGGATTTTGTAGAAATAACCTCTGCTCTTCAGTTTTGCTTTCAGACAAATATTCTTTACACAGGGAATGATCTCATCCAAACTGGGCACCTCAGTGGTAATGCTGTCAGCAGGGGTGCAGGGGAGCAGGTCAAGCACTGGAATTAGCTGAACATTTCATCTGGAACCATGGGAACCCCTCCAGCACAATGCCTGCAAAAAAATGCACCAGGACACGTAGAGCTACTTAGCCATGGATGTGTGGGGGCAGATTTCAGATTTCCCTTCCTGTTTGGCAGGAGGCAGCCAGGATACAACCAGTTGTGCTGCTGGGGAGCTGTGAAAGGAGCTCTTGGGAGGCAGATTTGGGGCAGGTCTTTGGGGTCTGACCTCGCTGGGACCTCATCATTGCTTCAGGGCTGCTCATAATGCTCCTCTTGTCGTGCAGCTTTTGCAGAGCCACAATTCAAAGCAGCATTAGCAGGGTCTGTTTCCTGCTGGAAGCTGCAGCAGCACAGCCCCAGTGCCATTATTTTGGGATGTCCTTTGAGCAGAAGTGTTCACACCTCTGGATTCAAATCACTGAGCGCCTCTCAGCATTCTCACCGCTTATCTACTAAACAGATCGTATTTAAAGGTTTATTTTGTGGCCATAAAAATTTGCTGCTGGCACTCAAAAGAAAGCTCTCTGCTGGATCTTAGCCTAGAAACAAATGTGCTGGATTGGCTTAGGCTGCAAGGAAAGGGACTTTAGGAGTTTATGAGAAATGGGTCTCCAAACTGGAATGCTTTAAGCTGATTTCCCAGACTTACCAGCTCAGACAAAACAAACGCAGCACTTTTCCTGGCAAACATCTCCTGTGGAGCTGGCAAGGCTGTGCAGCACCAGCCCAGGGCCTTCAAGAAGCCTCTGAGGAAGGTGTTCGAGGCACTCATTGAAAATTGAGCTTTGTTCAGCTCTGCAAAACAGGGGACACCAAACACAAGTGATCACCACCTTGAACCCATGTCATCTGCAGCACCCCGTGTGCAAGGGAGCCCTGGATTTTGGTTTTAAACCACTCCCAGAGGCTGGTGAATGGAGAGCAGAGATATCTTGGCACAGGGACTGGTCCCAGGGCTGGGGAGGCTGCAGGTTGTCCCAGGCTACACTGGTCCCATCCTGTCTCCTTGCTGGCCACAGAAATTCACTTTGGGATGGGCTAAAAAGCCCCCAGCCTTTGCATAGAAAAGGGAGTTGATGGCGGGAGAGCCTTATTTTGTTAAAATCACAGCTCATACACTTGGTTTATCTTTATTCCTGCCTGCCTTCACTGCTGTTGTGCAGCCAATCCCCTCTGCCCCAAGCACACTGTGCTGAATGTGGGCTCATGAACATCACTGACTGTGGAGAAATATTCCCCTTCTGCTTATAACTCCCTCAGCCTCTTCATTTTTGGGCTCAGATGTGATTGGTGGTTTTCTTAACCTGGAGTTGTGTTGCCAGGAAAAGTCAGAGCAACACTGACTTGCCTGTTTTGTGGTGAGGAAACAAGAAAGGTAAGGAAAAGTTTGCAGAGTGGGTTGTGCACTCTGCAGTGCCTCCAGGATGGGTGGAAGGAGTTCCAGGTGTGGTGAGGTGTTCTCCTTATCCTGGAAAAGTTCCTTTGAACGGGCTGCAAAAGATGAATTTCCAGTTACAGAGTGGGGACAATGGATCTGGGAGATCTGCACAGACTCACATCTCTGGGAAAGCCAGAAGGGTGGAAAAAGAGCACCAGGATGAGGAGAGTGAACAAAATAGGGGGAAAAACCTCCAGAAAGGGTGCTCTTAGGGCAACAGAAGACGTTGGTTAAGGGATCTCCTCCTTTTCTCTGATAAAAGCTGGGTGCTTGGCATCTTGGCTGGCAGGATATTGTGAATTCCAGCCTGGACCCCAGGGAATGCTCTTGGTGCAGGTGGGCAGTGTTTAGCCAGGCTGGAGATCAGGCTCTCCACTGGTTTTCCAGTCAGGATCCGGGTGAGACACAGCCACTGCTCACATAAATATCGGACAAACCAAAGGTGTCCTGCTGGGTCAGGGCCCTGCAGCACAACCACAGCTCCCAGCTCTCCTTACAGATTAACCCCTGCTTGGAAAGACTCTCCTGTTAGCCTGGAGGTTGCCCCTCAGCCCAGAAAAGATTCCCAGAGTGTGGCTGGCCTGGGTTCTGCCTGGAGTCAGTGGAAAATCCTCTGGACCCCAATGGACGTGGATCAAGCCCACCCCAATGCTGATGCTCACACTTTAAATCCCCTTTTATCCCCCTCTGATTCCCAAAGGAGTCAGTGGAGTTTGTAGACAGAAAGTCTTTACCAGGTGCATCTTAGGCATGTCTCTCTCACCAAGAATGCTTTCCAACAGGGATATTTCTTTCCCATAGGTGAAATTGTTGACTTAAACCCAAGGCCAAGCTTGTCTAAGTATCTCACTTGCAGAAATGATTCTGGTGTTGCTGGGGGCAATCAAAGCTGTTGGCTCCTGTTTGTCCCATTGGCTCTGGAAGCATTCCTGGAGCATCCTGGCTGCTCACTGATGCTTCAGGTTTTAACTTTTCTATTTTCCACATTCTGTGCTGCTTTAGTGTGTGGGTCTGGGCTTCATATGAGAGGATGCTGAGCTCTGTGCACAGAGCAGGGAGACAAAACAATTCCTGCTCCAGCTGGGCACCAAGGACAAATGATCCAAATCTCAGCCCAAGAGCACAAACCCCGTGGGCTGGAGAGAGAAAAACAAGCAGGGTGGGACTGCAGGGGCTAAAGCTGGAATGGGACAATGAACTCCAATATGCAAATGGAGCAGAACTGATAAAAGTGTGAAACTCCGTGCCCGGCCGTGCATTTTGTGACCATTTTGGTTCATCTTGGGTGCAGCCCTGGCTGGGCTCTTGTGCTGCCCAAGGTGGATCCATTGAGGCCTTTTAATAAATCCCTGCTTTATTCTTTAGCTCCATCCAGCCTCTGTTCTAGGTCAGCCTTCCCAAGGCATCATCAGGAAGGGTCATTTGTCCCTGACAGCCCAGGAGGGAACAGGAGTGGGGATGGGGCAGAGCCATGGGAAGGGATCTGCCATCTACAACCTCATTCAGAGGCAGAATTTATTTATTTGCAGGTTTCTGCTCATCCATGTGAGGCTGCCCAGTTTCTGCCTCCAAGACCTGCATGTAAGGACGAGAGGTTTGCTCTTGTCTTGGAGCAACAAATCCAGGGAAAGGGCAGGAGGAGAGAGGAGATGATCTTTGATGTCTCTGCATCCTGCAAAGACAATGATTCACAGCTGCCCTTGTTACCTGGGAATCTGTAAGACATTCAGGTGATTAATTTTAGATTTGCTCACATAAGCCTTTTTTCATCCAGGCTGTGAAAGGCAAAGCAAAGGAGGGAGAGCCCTTTTTGGAGAAGCATTAATGATCAGGGATGTATCATTTTGCTTTTACAGCCTGGCTTTTAAACTATGCAATGACAAGAGTTTCAGCCTGCTGCTGCACTAAGAAAATCTCTAATAAAAGGCTGGTTTATTTTAAGACAACATCATGAAACTTTACCAAACAATGAGGGCTCTGCTATAAACTGACTGAGGTCACCTATTTTTTTTTTTTTCTGGCCCCTGTGGTTTCCCTCTGGGGAATGGAACTTACAGTCCTTTCAACCTCCCTGCAGCAAGGTCTTCAGTCCAGGGCCCAATCTTATCCAGCATGGCTGGACACCAATTTCTGAGCCTCTGAATAGTTCTGTGGTGTGAAAACGTGCAAGGAACAGCTCAGATATCTGGTTAAGCACACAGTGCAGATGTTACAGATGTTATGCTACATATGTTGTGCTGCAGATATTTTGCAATAGATGCTGTGAGGGCTTTGAATTTCACAAATTTTCTCTGATTTTCTCAGCTCCACCAGCAGAGATGTGCATGGGAGGGAGGGGATAAAATGGGGTGGACAACCCTGGGGCTCCTGCCTTGAAAATTAGAGTGAACCAAGCACCAAAGGCTCCTAATCCTCAGCAATGCATGAGATGGTTTCTTTTCCAGCCAGCTGGCTGTGAGGACAGTTTGGAGATCACTGTGGGGCTCTCCTTGGCTAAGTCCTTGTCCTTAAATAACTTCTACCCTGGAGCTGAAGGAAATGATGCTTGTTCTTCTCAGGCTTTCACCCGCTGAGCTGTGTCTGTCTGACTCAGTCATATTTCACATCCAGCCCTGAGCAGGTTATTTAAATCCCAGTGGTAAATAAATGGCAGAGCAGAAGCACTGTGGTAGG
Organism: Agelaius tricolor; assembly: GCF_023055355.1. Lineage (NCBI taxonomy): Eukaryota > Metazoa > Chordata > Aves > Passeriformes > Icteridae > Agelaius > Agelaius tricolor. Next base: position 3,937,651 of record NW_027269265.1, read on the forward strand.
CTGCTTAACCCATGCCCCATTCCCTCCACAACAGTCTTGATTTTTCATCATTGGGCATGGAGAGAAAAAATCCTCCCCTCCTAGGAAAGAAGAGCTCCTCCAGGTAGAGCACAGCTGGTGGGTCCCCAGGGCTGCAGGGCAGCAGCTCCATGAGCAGCTCCTGCAGCCATTCCCTGCTCCATGAGCAGCTCCTGCAGCCATTCCCTGCTCCATGAGCAGCTCCTACATCCCTGCAGCCATTCCCAGCTCCATGAGCAGCTCCTGCATCCCTGCAGCCATTCCCTGCTCCATGAGCAGCTCCTGCAGCCATTCCCTGCTCCATGAGCAGCTCCTGCAGCCATTCCCTGCTCCATGAGCAGCTCCTACATCCCTGCAGCCATTCCCAGCTCCATGAGCAGCTCCTGCATCCCTGCAGCCATTCCCAGCTCCATGAGCAGCTCCTGCAGCCATTCCCAGCTCCAGAGATGTTCCAGGATCAGCTGCTGGTGTCTCCCCACCCATCATCCCTCTCCCTGCCTGCTCTCACTGCTGTCACTTCCCATTCTGGTGCTGACTCACCTTGTTCCTGCTGAGCTCCTTGCCCTGCCAGTGACTCCCTCCCTCCATGGGTCATTTCCCATCAGCAGCAGGAACATCTCTGAGCTGGAGCATCAACCAGGCTGTCTCAGGCTGCCAGCCTCTGGTGACATCTCCTTCCTGAGGGTCTCACAGGGCTGGATGTGCTTTTCTCCTGCAGCACCTCCAGGAGATTGGCTCGGGGTCAGAGAGAAGCCTGGAGGAGGAAGAGCAGCCAGAGGCCCCCCATGACTTCCTGAGGGGGCAAGTCAGGCTCATGATGGGCTCTCTGTCCAGAGGCAAGGTTATTTTCAGAAGGCTGGGTTTAAAGGGGATTAGTCTAAAAAAAATGTATGAAGGCAACCAAAATGAAGTCACATAGAAAGAGCAGAGAGACATTGCAGGGCTGATTTAATGGCTGAACATTGATGCACAGAGGAAAACTGCCTCTTGATCTGCCCCTGTGCCGCTTGTGGAGATGGATCTGACTCCTTAATGGGAATCTTTGATGGCAGAAGCAAGATTGTAAATGAACTGGAGTAGTGGGCTGGTCTGGCTGCTGAGTACTGGTACCTTTGAGCTCAGATCTTGTGGTAGAAAATGAATGTTTTGGTGATGTGGGACAACAGCTGTGGCCATTACAGCAGAGGAGACAGACCCATTTCCCAGGGAACAAGTGACAGGATGAGAGGAAACAGCCTCAGGTTGCAGCAGGGGAGGTTTAAGTTGGATATTAGGGAAGAATTCTTCACAGAAAGGGTGGGCAGGCACTGGCACAGCTGCCCAGGGCAGGGGTGGAGCCCCCATCCCTGGAGGGATTAAAAAGCTCTGTGGATGTGGCACTTGGGGACATTGGGTCAGTGGTGGCCTTGGCAGTGCTGTGGTAACAATTGGACCCAGTGACCTTCAAGGTCTTTTCCAACCTAAATGATTCTGTGATCATTTTTGGTGATGAGAGAATGAAGGAATGTTCTCCTGTTCAAGTAAAATTTGCTTTTACTAACGTTCCCCAAAACCAGGGGAAAGGGCTGGCGATGCTCAGGAGGGTGCAGGGTGCAGAGCATGGCGCAGGTGCCTCTTCCTGGTCCTTTTTGGGATCCTGAGATGAACCACGTGGTCTTCTCTGCCTGGCACACCTTTGAGAGCTGGTGGACGCTCATCCCCTCCGAGCTCATCCTCTGGATGTTTCTGAAAGGGCCTGTGAGAGATCTTTGATTCTGAAATGGATACAGAATGTGCAAGGCTAACCAGCCAGCCCTGTCTGCAGCTGCTGGAGGATGTAATTCCATCCCTATCTGCACTTGATAACATTTAAACATTTCATTTAATCTCGGCAGAGCTGGTCTGAGGTGGACAAAAAGCCCATCCAAGCAAGAAAAACCTACCAACTCCTCCACTGTCAAAAGGCTGAAACAGATCATTGCCTCTCCTCTGAGGCAAACCCAGCCTTCCCAGACTCACAGAGAGGAGGAGGAGGAGGACGGAGCCCTGTCGGGGGCAGAGCAAATGACAAGCTGGCACACGAATGCTGTTTTGTGGTGGCAAAAAATAGATGGTTCCAGGCAGCAGCTGCCCCTGAGGAGGAGCCCTGAGCTCGGAGCAGGCTGGGGCTGTGCTAATTACAGCCACGCACTCCTAACGAGGAGCACTGCAGGAGCCAGGGCAAGGCAGATGGGGGCTGATTTCCCAAACCCTACGGTGTGGGGCATGGCCAAGCAGAAAAAGAAGGAAGACAGGCAGGAAAAAGAAAGAAAACAAGACCCCATCACCTCTACAATTCTCTCCAGCCTCTGAAGCTGCTGCATCTCAATGAGCTCCCCACAGCTCATCCCATTTTCTCTATTTAAGGGTTGGGAAGTGATATGTTTATCCAGACACTGGGAGCAAAACATGCTCACTTCTTTTTTTTTTTTTTTTTTTTTTCTTTCCCCAGTCTGGGACATCTTATTTTAGGTTAAAGAAAACAGCAAGGAAAGGCAGAGTAAATATAACTCCCCAGCAGACAGCAAAGCCCACTGTGTCTGCAGAACTCGACCCACTGATGTCCTGCTGAGGGGAGAAGTCCACAACCACCCATGGTCAGGGAGGGAGAGCTCAAAAGAAGCATTAACCACAAACAGGTCCCTGGACTGGGAACCAGGAGCTCTCCAATCTGACACTGCTTCTCCAGCCCTGAGCAGAGCTCTGGGGTCACTGGGAACCAGCCCAGCTCCCTTCCAGGGTGTTGGCTCCTCACCCTGCTCGTTCCCTGTTTGAACCAAAGGCTCTTCATGGGCTGGCACCGTCTCCCTGAATGCTCCTCAACACACCTAAAATGCAAAGAAACTCCAGATCCAGCCATCTCCACCTGCTGGGAAAGCCCCTGCTCAGCTCCACAGGCTGCTGTCAGAGCTGCAGCCACTTGGCATTTGTGGGAAAGGGGAGGAAATCTGTCTGTCTTCACTTTGAAATACAGTCACTGCTTTACCCATCTCTAATAAAGCTGGTGGAGAGTCCTGGGTGTGGATGAGGGTGCACAGAGATCCTTTTCCCTACTTGGAATGGGTAACTGAGTAGATATTAGGAATAAATTGGCTGTGAGGGTGTGGGGCCCTGGCACAGGGTGCCCAGAGCAGCTGTGGCTGCCCCTGGATCCCTGGAAGTGCCCAAGGCCAGGCTGGGTCAGGCTTGGAGCACCCTGGGATGGTGGAAGTGTCCTTGGGCAGGGAGTGGGACTAGGTGTGCTGTAATGCCCCTTCCAACCCAAGCCTTTCCATGACTGTGTGATCCTATGGAAATGAGTGGCAGGGTGTGTCCCCTGGCACCAATAATTGCATTTTTGGCACCCAGGATTGCTGAGCAGTGCTCCCAGCAGGGCTGGTTCAGGGGAAGAGCTCTGCAAAGCACAGCTGCCCTCTGCCCTGCCTGCTCTGCTCCCTGATGGACGTGGCTGGGATTCACCTGAGGGCAGCCTTGCTGTGCTTTCCCACGTTCATACAATGTCTAAAGCAATCACCAAGATTTCTGAAGCTCCTCAGGGCTGGATTTCCAAGTGTCTGGTGCTCACTGACATTTCAGGGAAGCCTGTCTCTCACATAAGCACCTAATAAGGCTCAGAGGGAAGAGGGCAATAACACTAATAGCAATCACTGCTCCTGCTCTCCTCGGTAATTGCCTTTCCCCCTTTTTGTTTATCCAGCATTGACAAACCAATTGGTTTAAAAATGTCAACAGCAAAGACCAAGGGAGTGCACCACTTGTAGGGCTGGCCTCGATTTCCTTGTCCATCAGGAGCTGTTCAGCTGTGTCTGACAGTCCAGGGACAGCCATGAGTCCCCCCCATCCACAATGTTTTCCTGTCTGGCTCCAGGTCTGGTTCCCAGAGGAGATATTTGGGATGGTGGTGACCATTGCACCCTGTGCTGGGGCTCTGTGCCTGCCCCAGCACTGTGGGTGCCCTGGGCTATATCCATGAAAACCAGGCTGATTTTTTGTTGGCAAAATGCTGCTGGGTGCTGGAAAAGGGGCATGGAATTGGCGTTTCACAGGCAGACCCACCTTTGCCTCAATGCCTGCCCCAAAGCCACTGTGACCCCAGTGGGAGGAGAACAGGCAGGACCAGTGACAAAGATCTGAATTATTTCTAAAATAGGAGGTTTCAGTGTCCATGAGTTCCCTGGCTCCCTGCTCCAGCCCCAGGAATCAGTCATGGCTCTCCTCCTGGCTCCTTGGGGGCTTCAGACCTGATGGTGGCACATCTGAGCATCCAGGGGGGATCAGATGGTGCCTGTGCCACCCTGGGCCAGGGGGGCCAGCACAAAAGGGGGACTGGAGTGTCTCACACAGAGGTGCCACTGTGAGCTGCCACAGAGCATTCAGCTGCAAAGGGGCTCTCCCAGGGTGGCACTCGGGTCCCTGCTGACCCCAGGGTGAGTTTGCATGGTTAAAAAATTCTGGTGTTAAAAAAAAAAAACATAACAAAGCCCCCATGATTTATCCAGACCCAGGGAACTCAATGCTCTCTGGTTGGGGTCAGAGGAGGAGTGTGGCCACCCAATGCTCACTGGCACAGCTGATTTGTGCATTTATGGCAGCAGTCTCAGAAATGCAGCATCTTGCAAGGGAGCTGCTGGATCTGGGGTGAACCTGCTGAAGTCGTTGGAGAGGAGCTTGCTGAGAGCAAGCAGGAACCCAGCCCAGGGGCCAAAACTCAGCTCTGTGATTCAGAGAAAAAAAAAAAAAAAGAAAAAAGAGGAAAGAGAAGAGGAAAGGCTGCAGTGGGTTCACCACTGAATCACACTCCCAAGTGTCACATGCACAACCTTTCTGAAAACTTCCAGGGATGGTGATTCCACCACATGTTGAGCTGTGAGTGAGGGAAAGTCCCTTGGGCTCCACCCAGTCTGTGGGAGAGAAGAGACTCCAGAGGTTCCAAATCAGAGTGGAAAACATTCCAGATGTCACCTACCTCCTACAGGACAGACAACATTCCAGATGTCACCTACCTCCTACAGGACAGCTGCCCTGGGTGAGGTAGAGCAGCTTGGAAGCTGAGGATCCCCAAGAGACCTTTGCAGTAGCAGATGACATAAATCAAGGTCCCAGCTCGCTGCTGTGAGACCTCAAGGGTGTGTCTGTGGTGGGTGGGTCTCCCCTGGTAACGCTGCTTATCCCTGAATTCCCCAAAATGCTGAATTTGCCTTGCAAAAAGGTAAATTATCTCCCAAATGGGTAACTCAAGTTCATCTTTGGGTTCCAGCCCCCTGGGCTCTTCATCCCCTGTCCTCTGTCCCCTGCTTTGGCCTGTGATGGGTCCAGTCTCCTTTTTCTGGTCACAAAGCCCCTACAGTTCCACAGGGAGCAAAGGGAATGCAACAGAGAAGGCAAAAACAGGGGGAAACAACTTTCCCTTTGCTCATTTCCCCCACTCCCAGCTCCACTTCCAGAAGTTTTCCAGGCTTGCATGAGTCTCTGAAGCTTTTTGACCTCCTTTTTTCTACCTCTGTGGCAGCTTATACTTTATTCTCTGCCTTCAGAACTCATCATAGCTGTGCAGGGGATGTTTTTTTAGCAGCAATTTCTTCTCAGGAAGTAGAGAGCTGCTGCCTGACCGTAGCAGACACAGAAAATGTTTACAAACACGTGGAAAAGAGACAATTTCAAGCCACAAGTTCAATCCAAGTGTGAGGAAGCGAGGTTTTCATGAAGGAACCGTTGTGCAATTGAAAGTCCCCGATGTAAACAAGAGCGCTCAGGAAAGGCTACAAAACCCCAGACACGGTGATTGAAGCCTTTGAATGATCCATCAAAGCTTGAGAGATAAAAATGTTCTTTCAGGCTCAAAACTGGGGGAGCTGGGAAAGGCTGCACAGCAGAGAAAGTTGGCCATGAGGGGCTTGAGGAGCTCAGTGAGTGGGGAAGGAAGGTGGGGAAATGTGGAGGCTGAGTTGTGTAGGGGGATGCAGTATGAAGGTGGTATGGAATATAATCTTATCCCCCAAAGAGTTGCAGCTGAACTAATTAGTAAAGATTAGGAGCAGGCCTGATCTTAACAGGCCACACCTGTAGCCAATAAGAACAAGTGGTATAAAAGAGTGGATTGCTGGGATCTGGAGTTAGATGGCTGCTGCAAGGACCAGGAACAGTCAGTGTTTAGAGGAGCTGACTACAAGAAAAATTGAGGAGGTACAAAACTCTGGCAGTATGGAATCCTTGCACTATAATGATAATAGAACTCTTGATAAATAAGACAACTAATGGTGACCCCAATGTGATTTGGGAGAAAAAGGATTTAAATGCTAAACTATATTGCCCTGTGGATTTAGGACTAAACTCTATAATCCCGTGGATTTGGGGAAACAGGATTTGACCATATAATCCTGTGGATTTGGGGAAACAGGATTTGACCATATAACCCTGTGGAGGGAGAAGTTAGATGGTTACAGCAAGGACCAGGAACAGTCAGTGCTTAGAAGAGCAGCCTACGAGAAACATTGAGGAGGTTTGAAGCTCTGGCTGATATGGAACCCTTGCACTACAATGATAATAGAACTCTTGATATGTAAGACAACAGAGTGGGGACAGCGATGCTGCTGCTTTCCCTGAGCACAATTAACATCAAGAACATGTGGGTCAAAACCTGGTGGCATGCAGGGAAATCACCTGCTGTGAGGTGAGAGGTGATAAAGTGTAGGTGTGAATGCTGATTTAGCTGTTTTAGGATGGAGAAAGAGCTGGAAAGTTCCCAGGCCTGTTTGGGCATCCCAATCTTGTCCTACTCCCACCAAGGAGCCAACAACCAGTGTCTCCTTCTGCTCCCAGGAACTTTGTTGAGGTTAAGGAAGATTTGTTCCTGTTAGAGTCACTAAGTATGACCCATGGCATGACTCCCAATAAGTATTAATGCCTGCAGTGAACACAAAGTGGTTGCAGCGTTTAAGGTGTCCAACACCCCAAGGATTTGGGCTGGGCTCAGGGAGATGCTCCCCAGCTCTTGGTCTGCTCCCAGAAGTGCTGGTCACAGACTCAGAGAATCATCAAAGTTGGGAAATACACCCAAGATCATCGAGCCCAACCTCTGTGATGTAGGGAAAAGGAAGAATTTGTACTGGCTGCTCCAGGTGGAAGGTCCAATGCAAACTCGTGTTATCACCAATTCCTGTGGTCATTTCTCACCTCTCAGCTCCACTGTACAATGATAATCTAATTCCTGTGGTGTCCTAAGGACAATGTGGAGAAATTGATAAACAAGATTGTTAGGTTATGTTTGAGCCCATTTAGGAGTCTCTGCCCCACCAGAGATCTCTCCTACTGGAGGTTCAAGGGTGAACATAACCATGGAAGTTTTCCCTGGATTTCCACCATCTCAGCTTCACAGAGGAGTCCATTCAAATTCACCCTCTCTTTTTCCCTTGTCTGATGGCTTGGGCGGCCCTATTGAGACAGGAAGAGACCATGATTAGTGCTCCAAGCTGCTGCTGTGATGTGAACACCCAGAAATGATGATGACAACAGCAATAAACCCAGCATCAACCACAGGACAGCTCCTGGGGGTTCCTGGGAAGGGAGCAGATGGCTGGAGGAGATGGGAATATCCAAATGCTGTCCTGGGAGGGCCTCCTTTGGAAAACACCTTTCCCACCCTGTTTCCCAGCTGATGAGCACAGGAGGATTGAACAAAATTACCTCATTAAGGCTGGCAGTGTCCTGGGGGGGTGTAAAACCAACAGGGGCATCATTTCATTTCCATTCCACTGCTGTTTTCCCTCAGCACTGCAGGTGATTGGGGTGTTTGGGGGCAGTTGTGTCACCTCCTCCATGGTTTTCCCTTCAGCCCGGCAGTCTGTCTGTCTGCCACAGGAGTTTTTCTGTTGTGTGGCTGCAGCTCCCTGTGCAGGGGGAGATCAAACATCCACTGGCTGGCGACTCATTAGCTCTCCTCCGTGGGCATTAGTGGTTAACAGCATCATTAGTTTCAGTGGTAAAAGGAGGTTTTGCAGACCCAGGAGAGTGAGGCTGTTAATCTCCTGGCATTTCACACAACATCCAAATGTAGCAAGATCTGCGTTAGAAGAAAACAGCAGAAATATGGTTTGCTGTTAAGGAACTTAAAATTAAAACGCTGACCTGAGGTGGCTTTGTTTTGCTTGTGAGTTATGCTAAAGAACAGTGATTTTAATGTTGTGAAATGCCTTATAGTGTTAGTGAGCAGGCAGCAAAATTTCTGCCAGGATCCTGGGGTTCCTTCCACTTGTGAATATCTGCAATATCCTCTGTCCAGGCTCAGCCCCTGAGTCATTCCCTGTTGTGGGAAGCAGGCAGAGTTTATAATGAGGATAAAGAGGCAGCTTTTGTTTGGTGAGGAAACTTTGACCATTTTCTGTGTCTTGGGTCTCAAGGGCTGCAGCAGGAGCAGGCAGAGGAACACCTGAATTCCATGCCCACATCATTGGAAGCTTTCCAAACACTGTCTGGCATTTTACTGTGACCTGGAGCCCTTCCGGTGCTGCTCAGCAGCTGAAGCCAAGCATCAGATGGATACTCCAAGGAAAGTGGTGGTTTTTTGCTGGTGGAGCTACAGACTTTTCCAGATTCATGATGTGCTGGTAACCTCGCAAGGAACACGGCCTGCCTCGCTTTTCCAGACTGCAGGAGGTCACACACAGTTCAGACAAGCTTTGGGGAAACAGCTGAACTTCAGGATGTTTGTATGAACCCAACCCCTGACCTCCCCAGCCTCACATTTTACTGATCCACAAGTACAGATGGAATATTTACACGGACATCTGTGTGTGCTGTGGAAAGACACCCAAATTGTGACAGAAAATGAACTTTCAGGGCTGTGAACACATTGCTGTTGTGTCCCAACACTTGGCACAAGGAGGAGGAGCACCTGGGATCTGGATGATGCCTCCAGAAACATCCATCCCTGAACAAAGTGAGGTTTGTTACTGGTAGGACTCGAATACCTCAACCCCTCTGAGGAGGTCTTTACACCCCATTTGTCGTCTCGTGTCTGAGCAGCCCTGTGAGCACCAGAGCAATTTAGGCACTGTGTGGAATTTCCAACTGTGTGGAACACTGTGCACAATATTCCTGAAAACACATGGAAGCCAGGCTGGTTGTTGGAGGAGGAAGGTGGATTTTATTGCTGCAGCAGTGAGCTGTGGATACAAGCACAGAATGCAAAGGTGGCCTCGTGATTCAGCTTGGGCTCCAAGGGGTGCTTCTGGATTTTGAGAGGTTCTCCTCTGGCCCTTTTCCTTCTCTTCTGAGGGCTGGACTCCCTCAAAAACAGAAAGCAGAATTACAAGTGGTTTAAAGGTTACCCACTACATGCCATGTTGATTTATACGTAAACCCCAAAGGACTGATGGATCAGGGAAAGGAAACTAAAATGGAGTGAGGTTTGCATTTCTGCAGGGTCCTTGCAGGGCACAGAGGGATGCTCAGCAAGAGGCAACATCCCTGCCCAGGACCTGGAACCCCAGGGGCTGGGGACCCCCCCTCTGGCAGCATCCCCTGCCCAGCCTGGCATGCTGCTTCCCTGCGGCTTTTGGGATCCTTGGCCACCTGCACTCAGCTCTGCAGGAAAACTGTGCTGCATCTGGCCCTGCAGTCTGATTGCTGAGCTTGGTGAAGCATCACCAAATGTGCTCTTCCATCCCAGAAAGGGGGGTATGGAGACCAGAGGAAGAGAGGTGCTTCAATATGGGAAGCTACAGCAATTTCCGACGGGCCCCTTTTCCTGCTTTTCCACTCCAAAGCAGAGTGTGGGGAAGGGAGCAGCAGCATTTCCTGACAAGTCTCTTCTGGTAGCTATAGAAACTTAGAGCACAGCCACAGTAACAAAAATACACCTCTTTGCTGGGGCTTCCTTCCTCTGTGGGTCGTGACTTTTCCCTGACACAGCTGCCCCAACCCTGCCGGGCCCCAGGGAGCCTCAACCCAGAGACTGAAATGTTGGGGTTTTTTTGGTTTTTTTTCCCCCAGCTGGAATTGAGCAGTGTCATTTTATTGCCTGGAAATGGAGAGATGCAGAGGCAAAGCAGGGAATATCAGGGACCACCAGGGATTAACTCAGGGCAGAGATCCTGAACATTGCATTTGTGATAGCAGCAACGTCAGTGTGAGAGGGAATATTTCCCTTGGAGAGAGGGACAGATTGGAGCAGAGAGGCTGTGGGGAGGGCAGGGATGCCAGGAGCAGCTTGTTGGCAGAGTCCTGGTGGCTCCCTGCTGCCTGCAGGTCTGCCAGCCTGGGCTCTGGCTGGGAGCCCTCTGGCTCTGTGCCATTCCATGGGCATCCAAATGGCCTTGGTGCCCAGCACCAGGCCTGGGGACCTGCTGGGACAGGGAGAGATTCCCTCCACCACGCCTGATGGACTGAGATATCCCCTGAGGTGATTAGCAAGGACACAGGTGGAAGGGAAGGGCTTTTTCTTTTTTTTCTTTTTTTAAAATTTTTTTTTGGTCTGTTCTCTGGCTTTCCAGGAAATGTGTGCCCATGGATTGTGGCAGAACCTCCTGAGACATTGACCCCCAACACACATCTCCATGCTCAGATGTGTTCTACAGTTCAGCACCCCACAGTTTTCATCTCAGATTAGGGACAGGGAGACATCTGAGAAGTGCCAAATGAACAACAGATTACATTGCTTGAATTTTCTGCCCCCCTAACAAATTAAAAAAAATAAGCAAAGCCCACTAGACATGAGATTTATGAGCCAGTAGCTTACTCTGCTTTTGGTGTTGGCTGCTGCCATGTGCCAAGCCATGGTGGCTGTGGCTCTGCTCTATTTTCTCTATTTTTCTCAATTTTCTCCCCTTGAATATTGTTCAGGGGGAATAATTTGGTTAAAATTATTTGATTAAAATTATTAAAGTTGCAGCTTGCAGCTCTTTGGGGTTTTTAGTTGCTCGGCAGGCAGAAGAAAATGGGATTTTAATTTTTTTTTTTGGTGTGTGTTTTTTGAGGGAATAACAGGTGGCTTTCCCATTAGCAGGGACCTCCTGCATGCAGGGGATGCTTGGGTGGGCTCCAGAGCAGAGCCTGCAGCACATTCCTGCATGTGCCAGTGGCAGGGGGCTGCAGTGGGGAGCAGCAGGCGCCTCCCCCTGCCAAATTCTGCTCTTGGGGGGCGATGAAACCCCCACCCTCACCCCTATCCACCTGTATAAACCCTGCCCTTCTCCCGGCCCTTCAGGAAATGTGGGATCTCCTCAGCCCCATAAGGGATGCTCAGGGTGAGAGGGTGAGACCCTGAGCTTGGTGCTGTCAGCAGAGGGGGGATGTAGGCACCCCAGAAAAGTGAAATTATGTGGTAGGGGGAGAGGAGAACCCTCTGGGGAGAATCAGGTGTGTCCCATGAGGTGACAACAACCCCTCCCTGTGTATGGACAGCACCTCCTGCAAGGCTGCTCCTCCAAACTGAGGCTGTTTCCTCTGCTGCCTGTGGTGTCTGTTCCCATGCACTGCTCTGCTGCTGCCAGGAAGTTTTTCCCAATAATTTTCCTAATGGATGCCTTTCTTTGCTTCAGATAAAGCCAATTTCCTCCTCTGGTAGCCACGGCGGATGCAGAGAACAATGGGTACCAGGTCTGCTCTGCCCACCCCATGGGACAGGGACTCTTGTCCCACTTCCTTAGGATGCCCAGACCTCCACTGGGAATGAAAAAAATTCAGAGAACCTACCCAAGGGGAAAAAAACCCCCAAAAAACCAAAAAAATAAAGCACTACTGTAAAGAAGTGATTTGGGAAAAGCTTGGCAAAAAATGGTGGAAAGCAGAAATTTAAAGAACAATGTTTGTCGGTGTTCCAGGACAGGTCCAGTGAAACACACACAGGTGCAACTTTTGTAAAATTACTAGAAATCAAAGAATCTCATCACTGTGAGCTTCAGGAGTTAAGAAGCAGCCAAGGGTGACCAGCATGACGGAGGAAAATCATGCCCAGGCTTTGTGTGCTGTGTTGCATTGCTGCAAAGGGAAGGTGCTGCCTGGGAAACCTCAGCCCAGGAGCCAGAGACCCACTTTGGGGAGCCAACCACTGCTGTGAAGCTGCTTATTGTGAAATAGGCAGCTGAGTGTATCCAATTATCACCCTGTCTCTGGGTAAAGCAGACAAAACCTGAGCTTGTTTTCTCTCTCTCTCTCTCTTTTTTTTTTTTTTTTTTTTTTTTTTTTTTTTTTTTTTTTTTCAAATAGCAGATGGTGAAAAAGTCTGCAGCCCCCAATTCTGTAATCCCTCCTGTGTTGGCTGTTGTTTCCAGACCATGTCAGGTTGCTCTTTCCTGGAGCAGCTCCAGCTCATCTGTATTATCCCTAAGCCTTGTGGAGCACTGCCCTGTGCCCAGGGAGAGCTGTCACCTCTGTCACCTCCCATGGGTGCACCCAAAGGTGGCCCTTGCCCTGCCCTTTCCCTCCTGAGCATCATCCCAAGGGCCCACCACAACCTCCTCAGCTGTTTTTATGGTGGTTTAGACCTATCCAAATGCTGCTCCCCAGTCTAGATCTGGGTGTTATTTATCCATCCAAAACACAGCCCCTTTACCTCTTTGCTCTTACTGAATTTTGTGTAGCTCACTCAAAATAAATGGCATGAATTTATTGTTTTTAATTATCTGCCTTCCAAAAAGCTGGCACTCCTCACAGCCCAGGGTTATCCACACACTTTCTAACACACTCTTGAGTCTATCATCGAGTTGCCAATGTAAATTTTGAATTCATGGGGACTAGATGCCCCTTGCAGCCTGGCAAGGAATGCATGATAACAGCTCCAGGGGTGCAGGTTTCCTTCCCTCTGCTGTGCCCTCCTTTATAACCTCACCTGGATCAGGTTTCCTTTGTTTGTTTGCAGAGTTGTCAACCAAGATGGTGCCAGGAGCTTCCCCTGAGTGAGGCTCTGTCACAGCTACGGCTTTGCTGCATCCTCCCTTCCTTCCATCCTCCTCTTCCTCCATCCTCCCTTCCCTCCATCCTCCCAGCCAGTTTTCCAAGAGAAGGAAGGATTGACAGGAATTTGCTCTGGCAATTTCTCTTCCCTTGCTTTCCCTCTGATCTCATATTTCTAAATTCCTTGACAATTTGCACCCGTAGCTTTCCAGCTGAGATCCAGGCCATGGCCAGGATGCCCTGAGCCCTGCCTGGACACTCCACCTCATTTCTGCCCTGCCCTGTCACTGCTGACCCCAAACTGGGACCAGTTTGGCACATCTGATTCACCAGTTCTTTGGTGCCTGCTGCAACACCCATGGATTGGTCCCAGCCCTGCAGGGCCATTCCCCAGGTAGAGCACTCCAGGGATATTTGGGAGCCATTCCCTGTTCCTTGAGGTTGTTGCAGAGCTTTTCCTTTCAATGTGATGTCAGAGGTTAATTGTGTTTAGGTATTTGGTGCTTGGCAACATTTAGGAAGGACAGAGAAAACATAAGGGACCGGCGTATGTTCCCAAATGCTCCATAATGATGTGAGCTGAGGAAGATTTCCATAGGAGCTGGAGCATATGGCAAGCTTTAGCACTGCAATCATCTGCCAGGACATGTGCTGTCACCTAATTACACACCCACATTTGTCTCCTCTGCTTTACATTTTGCCTGATTCCCTGCAGAGGCATCAGCCATGGGATTTTCAGGCAGAGCACTGGGGCTGCTCCATCAGAGCAGTGGCACATCCCAGGCAAGGACAGCAGTGTCCCTGTGGGCATCTCCTGGGCTCTGTCTCCTCTGAGAGCTGGCTGAGGAGCTAATGCACCTCTTAGCTCCCTTGTGGCTAAAATCCAGCTGGACAGACTCCTGTGGAGATCAAATGCAGGGGATGAGAGCAATGAGAGCAAAGATGTCCGTTTAACACATCAGCAGGTCCAAGGTGACACTCTGTTCCACATCATTCCTACATGCTCGTCCAACTTGTTCTTAAAGATTTCCAGTGACGTGGACTCCTGTGCTTCCCCAGCTAATCTATACCCCTGCTTAATTAACCTTGTAATCACAAAGATTTCCTTAAGCCTCCCTCCAATGTGCTGCACTTTAATTCACCCCTGCTTGTCCTGCCTCTGCAGAACTGTCTCTGAAGGATCTCTGAGGACTGGTGGAAGCCCTTCCCTCTGTCTTTTTTCCCCCATTTCCTTCAGACTTCAGGTTTTCCTGACCTCTGATCACCTTTGTCTCACCCCTTCAGGCTCCGATCAGTTTGTTTTGCACCCTTCTGTCCTGGAATTTAGAATGCACACTAAGATGTTTGTACTCTGTTCCCATCTGTCAGAGCTGGGGCAGTTCTCTGCTGTTCATGGGGCAGTTTTTTCTTTATCCCTCCCACAGCCAATCCTCCCTCCAGGAGATCTCTGCTGTCCATGGCCACTGAGTGTCCCTGCATGGCTGATCCAATTCCAGCATCCCATGGGGAGATGCTCCACCCAGGGGAGGAGCCAAGCATTCCTACCTGGATACAATCTGAGGCTTTTGGGACACCAGAACAGCTTTTCTACTGGATTTCCAGAGGGAGCCCAGGCCCATCTGCAGCAGCCCTGGAGCTGCAGAGGAAAACTCCCCCCTTGTGCAGGATCCCTGCTCCAGCAGAGCCACAGCTGGCACTGCAGGAGGGCTGAGCCCCCATGGGATGGGGCTGTGCCACCCCCTGACACACAGGGGGACAGGGCATGGTCTGACTCTGGCAGTGCTGTTTTGGATCACTTCATGATTTATTTTATTTTTATTTTCTTCCCTAATAAAGAGCTGTTATTCCTGCTCCCATATCTTTGCCTGAGTGCCCCTTAATTTCAACATTATAACAATTCAGAGGGAGGGGGTTTACATTTTACATTTTCCATCTCAGGGGAGGCTCCTGCCTTCCTTAGCAGACACCTGGCTTTTCAAACCAAGACACCTTCTCCTGTGGTTGCTTTCCAGCAATGAGCCTTGCCAAAGGAAGACCTCGTGTACCTTAAACCCAACAATTGTCTCAACTCACCTCTTTTTTAATGACTTTTTCAAGAAATAAAATATCATTGGCTCTCATGGCCCTATCACAGCAGTAAAGAGGGGGATGGACACTGTGATGGAGGAGATGAGGATCTGCCCATCATGGTGGGATTTCACAGAACCCAGAATGGAATCCCAGAGTGGTTTGGGTTGGAAGGAACCTTAATGCCCATCCAGTCCAACCCCCTGCCATGGGCAGGGACACTTTCCACTATCCCAGATTGCTCCAAGCCTTGTCCAACCTGGCCTGGAACACTTCCAGGGATGGGGCAGCCACAGCTTCTCCATGCCAGGGCCTCTCCACCCTCACAGGGAAAAATTTCTTCCCATTATCCACCCAACCCCGCCCTCTTTCTTCATTTCTGACTGTCTCCAACCACAGCCTTCTAATATGAAAAACAGCATTTCCAAAGTGGGGGAAAAAATAAAATCTCTAATGATCCAAATGTTTTGCACTTGGAGTTTGATTTCAATGATATTTTCAGGGCAGCTTTGTTTTTAGTGTGTCTCGTTTGGAAAGGACGAGAACATTCTGTGCTGATGAAATTGTTCAGCTTAATTGCATGCTAAAAGCATGTTGATGTTTATGTTGTGTGAGTATTAATTTTAATCTCCAATATTAATCAGCAGCAATGTAAACAATGCATCAAGTCTTATCTTTGCCAGGTTGTATTTGTATATAATTTAATATTTACAACAGGTGTTCAATATTTTATATTATGTGATAATGTTTCTCTGTTATTGCTCATCAGGGACATGAAAAGAAATGAAGGCTCTAAATGGCAGCCAGGGAGTTTGGATTAAACATCTGGAGCATTTTTTTCCTTAGGGGAAGGGCAGTGAAGCACTTGGGCAGATTTTTGGGGGTGGGGAGAACTTGGTGTGACCTCAGTTGTCACGCCAGTTGGCTGTCCCCATCTGACCATCACCCCAAAACCCTTTTAGCCCAATTTTCCCAGTGGGGAAGGGAAACTAGAACTGTCAGCTTGTGGGGTGGATTTATCATAAAACAGCTCTGAAAACTCATAGATTTGACTGTCCTGATGGAACTATTTCCTTATTTTGCAGCAAACAAAGGAGAGTAAAGTCAAGATCTGGACTGGCCAAATTTTGCTTTGATTGGGACATTGGGGTCCTTGAAGTAGCTTATAAATGAACTGCTCAGAACATCATGGTCCACTTTCTTCTGCTGCCAGAGTCAGATAAAATTTAGCCATCACTCCTTGTCAGGACTGAAGATCACAAATCCAAATTGCCTCCAGATCAAGGCTGAAAAAATCTGCATAAGAAATTATTTTTTACCTGTAAAACTGGTATTTATCCCTCAGGTCTGCTCTGTGCCTGGAACACCCAGCACAGGCACAGCGTGGGAGCCATGGCCATTTTCACCCCAAATTTGTAAGGCAGAAAGAGCTGCTGTGATCCAAAATACAAAATAATCTGTCTCTAGTAGATTTACTGGAGATTCTACTCTTCAAGACATGGCTCTTGATTCCCAGTACTAGGAAAGAGCAATCCACATTATTCCAAAATTATTTTGAGGTTTCATGGAAAGACTTATGTAAGAGCTAAACAGCATTTTTATTTTTCATGCATGAACCACTTTGACATTTTTTGACTTTTAAACTAGAAAAGTTTTTTAAAAAAAATTATTATTATTTTCCAGGAAACCATTTGGTTAAATTATATTTTAATAGTGTTTCAACAGACTCTAGTACAGGAAATAAAGTAGTCACAAGTTATGCACCTAAGCACTGATTTGCATTATATTTCCCCACCAAAAAAAAAATTACATATTTGTTGTTGCTATGAAACCAGAAGTTTTGCTTAGATCAGATCATTTTGTTCTCATGTCATGGATAGAGGGGCTGAATTAACAATCTACTGCTAATGGTGTTCATGTTAAATCTCCTTAAAGGAACCTTTCACCTCCCACACCTCCCAAACAAATAAAGTCTTTAAAAAATGGTTTTGGGTAAGTTCAGTGCTCCTGAAAGTTCCTCCTGGGAGAGGCAGTGAGAGGAGTGCTGGGGCTGTGTGTTGGTGTGGAAATCTGAGTTTTGCAGTGATTTATGTCTGGGTTAAATTGAGGTGTGGTTTTTGCTGATGCATCAGTTCCCTCCTTCAATAGAAGGGGTCCCTTGAGAATCCTCCTGCTCCTGTTGGGAGCCCAGAGTAGCACCAGGATGTTGATGGTGAAATAATGGTAATGAGAATATAATTTTTGATTAAACAGCTTTTTCCAATTGCCTTTTGGAAGAAAACTGTGGTTAGAAAAGATTCACTTGATTCCTGGAGTTGGGTCTTTAAGGGAAAAAAACAAAAGGTAAAATTCTGGGATAAAACTTCATTTGGGTGATGATGTGCCAGCCCTTGGGCAAGGCAAGCAGGTTCTCTGCTTCTTTTGGCTGCTTGTGTGTATGTGCAATGTGCAAGTATCTATATAATTTATACATCAATATCTATATCTAAAAAAAAAAAAAAAGATTTATGCATGCTATATGTGTAAATATATACGAATAGTGTATGGCTTAAATTTTAACAAAAATTCTTGAATGTATGAATATATATGTGTGCATATATATATATATGTGTGCATATATACATGTCTGCCCGTGTCTATATATATATAATAGTACATAAACCCATATATATTTATATATACATATAATAGCATACATATTTATATATGCTTATAATAGCATACATATTTATATATACATATAACACATACACAGAGACATATATAGATTTAAAAATATATATCTTATATGAATATTTTATATATATGTGTATATATATATGTATATATGTATATATATATATGTGTATATATATATATGTATGTATGTATGTATGTATATATAGTTCTGAAAAAGGCATCAAAAAAAGAAACTTTCTCTTGCCCCTGCCCCTATTTTATTCCTAACTGTGGATGATGGATTGCATTTATATGGCTCTCCCTAATCTCTTTTCTTAAATACAAATATATCTCTGTAAGAATTCCTTGGGAAGAGCTGTGGGCAGAAAGCTAATTCAGCCTCCGTGCTGATTCATATTCCGTGCTTGCCTCAGACATAACAGTGCTGGGCTTGTGGAAGTTGGTGCTTGCAGAAAACCCCCACCTGTTGGAGGGAGCAGCTCTGGGGTGTCTCATTCCTCCTCCATTATCAGCCCTGGGTGGCTGCAAGAATAGAGCCAGTGTAACAGCCTGGGGATTGGAAATGAGGCACAGCAGCCAAAATGGGAATCAATGTCTCTTTTTAGCTGCTGAACAGAAGATAGGAGTTAAAATATGCAAGTCCATGACGGAGCAGGGAAAATGTGTGCTTTGTTAAAATTAACTGGTGAGGGCTGCTCCCCATCCTTCCTCCTCAGCCACTGTGGGAACACCATGGCTCTTCTCCAAACAGGGGCTCCGTTTTGGGTTTGCCTCGTGCCAGCTTCCACCCTTGGGTAGGAGGCACTGGAGGTGCTGTGAGCTGCAAAAATCTAAAAATTTCCTCAAATATCCATCCTGAATGTACACATTTATATGTGCGTGCATGCACATATATAAATATACACACACACATGTAAAAATAAATGTATGTATATACATATTTTCAAGTCCTCAGCTGCTCTGTTTGCAACACAAACTTCCAGTCTAACTAAAAAAAACCCACAAAAAATTAGAGGAGGAAATCAACAGTTGGAGTTGCTTGGAGGGAAGTGATGCTGCCTGGAAAATCAGTTTGTTTTTAGGGCTACCTTTGCTGGTGTATAAGTCATGTCAGGAGTTACCTCCAGCACCTGTGGCAAATTCTCTCTTGGCTCAGACTGAATTTGCAGGGAGCCAGAGGGAACAGCCCTGAATTTTAACCTGGTTCCTACCCCTGCTGCATTAAAGAGGAGAATTGTTAACTACAACTGAGCTCATTAAAAGGGGGATGAAAGGAGAGGGCAGCTCGGAGGGAGGGGAATTAACTCAGAAGGGAGCAAGGGGTAGGGATGGAAAATCCAACACGTGGGACTCCAGGAGCTGACTGGGAGGGCACATTCACGGGGGGAGCCCTTAAAATTATTGGGAAAATGCTTTTTCTACTCTGGCTGCAGGATTTTCCATAGTGGAGGGATACCTGAGAGTAACTCGGGATGAGCTTCATGCCACAAAGCCACAAATCCAGATGGGTTTCTTTGAGGGTCCTCAGAAACTCTGGCATTAAGTTTCCAGCAGTTTTACTGGTTAAACTGGTGGTCTTGTACAGATGCAGAGCAGACAGCTAAGGATGGGCTGTTCCCTTTCTCTTTTGCATCCTTGAAGAAAACCCCCTGAAGAAAGTGTAAGAAATGTCCTCAGCTTTTGGGGCAGGAAAGGAGCAAGATCCTCATCCCTCAGTGTGGAACCAGTGCTAATTCCTGGCTGCTTTGGATGGGAGCAGGAAAGGGATTAGGGGATGCATGAAGTGTGATTTTGTGATCAAGGTGAACTTTTGGGGTTTTTGCACTGGGCTGTGACACTCAGGGTGGCTGTTTGTACCTCCACTAGGTTAAATCAGCATTGTTATCCCTCTAGGAATAAGTAGATATTACCACATTGCCTCTAAAAAAAAGCAATGCTGCATCCATTGGGCAGTATATTAATTGACACCATTTAATTACAGCCTGATTTATCTCTGAACAAAATAAATTTAAAATTTCCAATGTATTATTCCATTCAATTACTGCAAATCTCTGTCCATTTGCAGCCACAGGGCTGGCAAAGCTGGGCACACACACCAGCAAACACTCAGCTTTGCCCTCATTCCTGGGGAATCTGCTCCAAACTTGGCTCCAGCAGCCTGATTTCTGCCTCTGGTGGCTTTTCCAAGCTTTAGTGGAGGTGGGATGTTTTCCAGGCATTCCCAGAGCCAGGGAGGTCAGGGCTGGAGCCAAATGAAGCTGATACAGAGTTTGGGAAGGGGCTGAAACATCTTTATGGGATGTGGGATGATGTCCCAGCTTTACTGAGGTCAGAGAGGAGTTGGTGACCATGGCCCTGGGGCTGGGGTTTCTCCTGGAGCCTGGGGTGAGGTCTCCAAGATAAACCTGGAGTGAAGCCAAGCTGAAACCCAACAATGCCCATCCTTTTAGTCCTGCCAGCAGAGTTGCATCACCTAATCCCAGACCCAGAAGGTACCAAAATTTACTAAAATTTATTTGGCTAAATTTTATCAGACTCTGGCAGCAGGAGAAATTGGACCATGATTTTTCTGAGCAGGTCATTTATAAGGTATTTCAAGGACCCCAAAATCCCAATCAAAGCAGAACCTGAGGTACCTGTAAGGGTACCTTACAGACCCTCTTGTTCCTGCCATGGACAAGGACACCTTCCACAAGCCCAGGTGGATCCAAGCCCCATCCAACGTGGCTTTGTCCCAGAAGCCTACATTTCACAAAATTCCTTGTGTTTTCAGCCACAGAAGCTCAACAAATGAAATAATCATGGGCAGATTTGCCAATCTGCCATAAATTTGTGCAGGAAGAGCTTTCTAGCCAAGGACAGAGAATTTGCTGTTCATGCTGCTAACCAGTCATAGGAAACGTGCCTGTTTGACAAGTCTGTGATTAGGGGACCACCAAAATAGGTCCCCAATTTAAAATAAATTGGGGATCTATTTAAAATTCATTTAAAATAAATGAAATAATAAATTCATTTAAAATAAATGAATAAATATTCATTTAAAATAAATGAAATAATAAATACATTTAAATAAATTGAAAAATAAAATAAATGAATAAATAAATTAATAAATGAAAAATGAATAAATAAATAAGAATATTTCATATAATTATAATTATATAAAAATATATTTTATATACTTATATATAATATATATATTCTATATTATATATAGTAATATATTTAAATTATATTATATCTATATATTCTATATTACATATGGTAATATATTTAAATGATATTATATCTATACTATAATAAATAATATTTATAAATAGATAAATAAATAATCAAACAAATAAATAAATGGATGAGATAAATGCACCTCTGGCCATGTGCTCTAAAAGCCCATCCCATTCCAGCCCTCTGCCATGGGCAGGGACACCTTCCACTATCCCAGGTTGCTCCAAGCCCCATCCAGCCTGGCCTGGAACACTTCCAGGGATGGGGCAGCCACAGCTTCTCAGGTTTGTGGCACATCCTGGGCTGCCCACTGAAAGACTTTTAAATACATATGATGGCTATTAAACACATAATCACAGTATTGCAAAGTGCAGCAGGAGAGGGAGGTTTTATTTTATTATTATAATTTTTTTCCGTTATATTGGCATTTTCTGAGCAGCCTGAAATTGGGCAGGAAGCTCAGGGGAATCTGGGAAACGACATGGGCAAAATTCCTGCTGCTTTTGCCCTTAGCTACAAATCTCTCTGTGTTAAACATGTTTTCTTTAAACACAGATTCCCTCACTGCTTCATCCTGGGGCTATGAAATACTCAGGCATTGTGAAGAGAAGGAAGACAAGCCCTTTTCCAGGGACTCTCCAGCTCTGTGGCAGTGCCAGCTCTGGCTCTAGAGTGTGGATTGGAGCAGTGATTTCAGCTTTACTAAACACGTTTTCCTTGAATATATGTTTAAGGTTAGGCATTTACTAACCTGGGACCTAAAAGATAATTTTGTCCCAACCCCTTTTCATGATCAAGGACACTTCCCACTGTCCCAGGCTGCTCCAAGCCCTGTCCAACCTGGCCTTGGGCACTTCCAGAGACCCAGGGGCAGCCAGAGCTGCTCTGGGCACCCTGTGCCAGGGCCTGCCCACCCTCACAGCCAAGAATTCCTTCCCAATCTTTAATATCTTTGAATTGCTCACTAAATGGGCTTCCTTGCAAAGAAAAATGACTTTTCATTCCAGGTTAAGTAACACTGTTCCTTTTTTTCTCCAGCCCTGCAGTTTCTTTTTCATTATGTCTGGGAGAAGGGAACACAAATAGAGACACAGGAGAAACCTGACAGAATTCAGCCTAATAGGGAATATGGGACAGCATTTTTGCTTTTAGATCTGTACTGAGCCTCTCATCTTTATTAGAGGAGTTGACATCTGAGCTTATTTCTCTGTGTGATAAATCCACTGTAGTAAAAGGCTGTTTCCAGATGGCAATAGCTGGCACATAGGAGTAAGATATAAGCAGAACATCAGATACACAGATATAAGCAAAAACATCAGATACTCCCAACCAAAACTGTTGGCTGGTCAGAAATTCTTCAGTTTTAATGGTGTGCGAAACGCCACGTGAAACACATTCCCTCAATAAAAATCGTGGGGGATGTTATTTTCAAATGAGCTCTTTAATTAAGAATTTTTTCTTCAGCCTCAAAGTTTTCCCTCGGTCCTGGATCAGCAGAAAAAAGCCAACACGGCTGATCTTATCAAACTGGCACGGGAGGATTGGAAAGCTGGGGGTGGGTGGTGACAGGGATAATTTAGGTTGTAAAGTGCTAATGACCTCCTGGGACCATCAGAGCGTTTGTTTGGGCTCCTTTGGCCACAAATGCCTTTGCCATGAAGGCACAGAGCTGCTTTCAGGCCGGGGAAAGGCAGGCTGGATGCAGAGGCTGTGCCTCTGGAGGAGGTCTGGTGGCAGCCATGGACAGGGAGCCTTCACAGCTGGAACAAGTTTTTCAAAGCAAGTTAAATCTGCTGCTCTTCATTGCTGTATCACCCACAGCTCGTTTGTTCCACGCTGGGATGGTGTCCCTCACTCTCCCAGCCTGGATGGGAGGTGGGCAGGTTTGGGAATTTGAGCTGTGTCCTCCCCTTCTTCCCTCTTGCCAGGATTTTCTCCCGCTTCTGGCTGCAAGTCTAATAAAACAAAACCCCTGTGCATTATGCAAAGCCTTTAATTTAAAATGCTATCCATAAATCTGGTCAGTTTTATTTTACCACGGATGGGGTTTTAGCTACATTTGCTGGTTTGCCTTTTTTTTTTTTCCCTAGGATTTCTGCTCTGAATCCTTTTAGAGCTGTGGTTGGGGTTTGCTCTAGGGAATGTCTGCCCTCACCCTCCAGCCTTCAAACTCCTTCCCTGTGTAAACCCTTGCATGCAGCCACAGAAATAATGTGTTATATATTATGTGCTATATATTTTGTGCTATATATTGGGTTTGTGCTCTATATTGGTTTTGTGCTCTATTTTGCCTCTGTATTATGTATGCCCTGTCTGCTGTACATGGCCTGTGTGCTGTGTAGCCATATATTAACATCCCAAATTCATTTGCATTCCGTAATTGTTATAGAGACTCCTACAACGCTTTGGGTTGGAAGGGAATTTAAAAGCCCATCTCTTTCCAACACCCTTGCCATGGGCAGGGACACTTCCCACCAGACCAGGCTGCTCCAAAACTCATCCCAGCTGGCTTGAACACTCCCAGGGATGACGATTTTTGCTCAGAACCCCAAGGTTTGGTTTATTTTACAGAGGCAGCCCCCAGGCCTGTCCTCAGGCACGCCCCAGCCTCCCGCCTGCCGCAGGCCGAGCGGTTTTTCCGAGGAAAACTCTCCAAAATCAGCTCTGGCTCCTGCTCAGAGAGCATTAGTGTGTGGATTACATGTAATGCAACCCATTATGCAAGGCAGCCGGGATGGCAGCCGGGATTACAGCCCAAAAACCCCATGGAAATGCGGGTTTAGCAGCCCTGGGTGAGCGCTGGGCCCAGAGCACAGAGAGGAGGGAGCTGAGCCTCCAGCATTCCCTCCCTGGGGATACCCCTCAGTGCATTTCATGGAATCACAGAATATCCTGAGCTGGAAGGGACCCACAAGGACCAGGGTGCAACTCCTGGCCCTGCACAGACACCCCAAAAATCCCACACATTCATTTCTGAGCGCGTTTTCTCAGCTCTGGCAGCTGTGACCGTTCCCTGGTGTGAAAAATGTGTATTTTATGATTGGCTTTTCACAAATATTAAAATGAATATTATATGTGTTGTGTTAGAAAGTGATGCTGTATTAAGTCTCTTAAGTAGTGTGTTAAATATAGTTTTAGGTTATAAGAAAATGTTAAAATAGAAACTATGCTATGTAGGATACTTTATTTTCTCAAGAAAGGACTCGCAGCGAGATAGCAGCCACAGGACACCTGAATCTTTCAGAGAAAGAGAATTTATTGCTCCATTATCAAGAGAAACAAACTTCTTCCTGCCTCACTGGGGAAGGATAATGCTGTCAGGATTATGAGAAAGAAGTTGATACTGACCAGACAGAGTCCTGTGTTTGAATGGAATTTATGCATCATGGATGAGGTGTATGAATATGCAACAGGCTGTTGTTTTTAAGGGTTAATCCTCTGTTAATGTGTGTCCTTTTTCGGGCTTATGCTGCCCAGAAAAGGTACCCGGACTGTCCATAACTCTTTGTTTCTATTGTCTCATATTGTCCTAATCCAAATTGTCCAAATTATTATTACTCTAATTATATTGCTATTTTTATAACCATTTTATTACTATTAAACTTTAAAAATTTTAAAAACAAGTGATCGGCGTTTTTCACACTGAGGAGCCTTTTCAGAGCCCCACCACCCTCTGGATGAAGAATATTTTCCTAACATCCAACTTAAACCTCCCCTGACGCAGCTCCAGTGAAGAGTTGGTGCTGCCCCTCTATAGGAATGTGCCCCTTGTTGACAGAGTAACAAAACTATCTTTTGTCCTCTTAACAAGGAAATAAACCCAGAAGTTTCTCTCCTCAATGAGGTGAAAAGACCTCACAGGACCTGGGGGACTTCACCTCAAACTTAAGGATGGCTAATTGGACAGAAGCCAAAAAGTCCCACCTCAGCAATTTACTAGAAAAAGAAGAGAACAAAAAAACCTAATCGCTTTTGTGAGGTGTTTTACCAGGGGCAAGAGGACTTCTTGCACCTGGCTCGGTTTTTCTCTGTAAAGAGTTTGGTTATTTTGCCTTTTAGTAAAACCTTTTTGTTTCCAACACTCCCACAGAAGCCATCCTGCTGATTTTATGCCCTCTGAGGTAGCTGAGCTATCTTGGGTGTGAAATAGATCTCCAAGAGCTTGTGAGACCTGGCTCGAGGAGATCCATATTTCACCCCTCTGCTTCCCCTTGTGAGGATTTTGGAGGCTGCAATGAAGTCTCCCCTCAGTTGGTGTTTCAGCTCCTGGTGCACATCCCAGCAGGACTGATGGGGTATACATCCCTGCCACGGGGTGCAAAGTCCTTTTACAGCATCCTCAGCTCCTTGGATCCTCTCTCTGCTCAGTCCAGAATGACACAGCTGGGACAAGGTCTGCTGTAAGGTTATGATGTTTGTGGGACTTTTTTTTTCTCCTTTTTTCTCCCTCCAGTCCAAATCCACTAACTATTTTTATCCCTGAGCTATCATAGCTTTGTCCTTTGCCTTTTTGGAGTATCATGCTAATTGGGTTGGAACAGAGGCTTTCATTACCAAAAGCAATAGCTCCCAAACAGAGTGGCACCAATTATTTTCCAACCAACTGCAGGATTATTTAATCCAAGGCTGGATTTTGAAGCCAGTGGCATAGAGGGATGGGGATGTCCCACTGTCCTGGCTGTGCATTCACAAAGATGGTGATAATTATCTGAGAGAGGGACATAGGCAGGGCATTGAATGCTTTTCAGGGAGGATTTTGGGGGTTGAGGAAATGTCAGAGTTGATGAAAAGTGACTTGCTGCAGAATCCAGCCAGTGTCAGGGTTTCCTGAGGCTGAGGTATGACCTGTTCAAACCTGTGTGAGTCTGTCGTGGAAAATGACAGAACCTGGAACTGCTGTGGTTATAGGTAATGGAAAAGCTGGTGAGGATATTAATATCCCTTCTTTCATAGAATCATAGAACCATGGAATGGCTAAGGAAGAACTTAAAGCTCATCCAGTTTCACCCCTCTGCCACGGGCAGGGACACCTTCCACTATTCCAGGCTGCTCCAAGCCCTGTCCAGCCTGGCCTGGGACACTTCCAGGGATGCAGGGGCAGCCACAGCTGCTCTGGGCACCCTGTGCCAGGGCCTCAAGCCTCTCACAGCCAGGAATTCCTTCCCAATAACCCATCCATCCCTGCTGTCTGAAAGCCATTCCCTGGCTCCTGTCCCTCCATCCCTTGTCCCCAGTCCCTCTCCAGCTCTCCTGGAGCCCCTTCAGGCCCTGCCAGGGGCTCTGAGCTCTCCCTGGAGCCTCCTCCTCTCCAGGTGAGCACCCCCAGCTCTCCCAGCCTGGCTCCAGCCTCTGGAGCTTTTCCATGGCCTCCTCTGGACTCACTCCAGCACATCCACGTCCCTCTTGTATTTGAGGCCATGGAATTAAGTGTAAGGTTAAGCTTAATTACATCTCTCTATTAGATGTGAGGATGAAACCTCTCAGGAGGGCTGGAGCACCTGAGGGTTGCTGCTTTCCAGCCCCAAAGGCAATGGGGATTTTTCCCAGCCTGCCCAGCCAGCCCAGCAGCACTCGGCCCCTCTGTGTCCCCTCCCAAACTGGGATCACTGGGTGCAAATGGTAAAGACACTAATGCATAGAGGACAACCAAAATGTCCTACAGAGGAAGGATTTGGTTGGCCAGAACCTCTCCAGGTGGGCACAGAGGAGTGGAAGCTGTGGAGCAGAGGCTGTAAAATCTCCTTGATCCAGGGGAAACGCTGCTCTGAGCTGCTTTAGGGCATTAGGAGAGTGCAGAGCTGGGCTGTGGAGTAGGGACAGAGCCCCCCGGGCTGCCTGGTGCCTGCAGAGCCAGCCCTTTGCTAATCCCTGACCCCGTGCAGCTCCTGGGGGAATCCAGGGGGCGAGCACAGATGCTCTGCTCTGCAGGAACACCTGGCAGGTCGGGTCTGTCACCTCTGGAGAGCTGCTCCTGGAGGTGGGGGAGAGGGAAAGCAGCGAGGACTCATGTGTGATTAATGAAATCAGGGTGCACACATCCACAGGGATCAGATCAGCCCTGGTGGGGATGCTCAGCACCACCAGGCAGGATTAATCCCCTGTCTGTCCCCTCCAGCACCTTGCACTGATACTGGCCACAGCCAGATGCTTCTGGGGAAGGTGTAAGAAGTCTGGGAGCAGGCAGACACCCCCTACACCCAGTGTTTTCCCTCCTCTGCCCTATTTCCCTGCCATGCCAAGGGGACTGTGATGGGGGCTGTGCTCTGGGCTGCAGGGTGAGCTCTCTGTGTGCTGGAGGCTTTCAATATTTCGTTTTGGTTCTGAGTTGCAGCCACCAGAAGATGCTGCACTTGGGGTTGCTGGCTGAGGTTGCAACGTGACCCAAGACACTGGGGACATGGTGGGGACATAGTGGGGACAGTGGGCTCTGAGCCCTTGGCTGTGCTGCTCCCTCCTGGGGACACCACACTGGCCCAACCTCTTGTCCAGGAGCATGGATATAAACTTACAAGCCCAGCCAGCTCAAGGAGGGGATCAAGGCAGGGAATAGAATAGAAACACTTTTCTGCATTTCTTTGGTATTTGAAATTCTCTCTGGCAGCTCACACTTGGCAGGTTAAATCCCTTTCCCTCTTTCCCTTGGCACTAAGCCCACTGGAGGCCGAGCTGCAGCCCCAGCTCTGTCCCCAGCCATGGTCTCAGAGGACATGGACATGGATTTTTCCGAGTCCTTCCCTCCAGCAAAGGCAAACGATGGGTGAAGCTCAGGCTGGGGACAGGCACGGGCTCTGCACTGTGTGCTCCTGCCTCCAGGGATAACCTGAACACCTTCCCAGCCCCAGGGCAGGATTGAGGCTCCATCTGCCCCTGCTCCCACCTTATTGCCCTCCTTGGCTCCTGGCCCCTGCCACTCTCTGCAGGGCAAAGGGCTGCTGCCCATCACACTGCTGCTGCTGCTGCTGCTGCTGCTCTGGAGCCTCCTTGGCTGCAGCTTTACTGTAGAAATGCTGGAATTTTTTTTTTCCCCCAGAAAAAAAGATTCATATTTTCTTAGATCTGCAAGGCTAATTGAGCAGAGGAATTGATTACCATGGCCATGAGAAATGTCTTATCTCTTTAAGTCTATAAAGGACTCACGCTGATGTAGTTATGAAATACCTGTGAAGTCCCTGAGGTGTGTTCTGCCAGAGACCAGAGCTGCTGCTGGGGTCCCTTCCCTGAGAAACACAAAACCCAGGGAGCTCTGCCCATTGCCTGCTGCCTCTGCAGCAGGGAGCTGTGATTTCTGTCTCAAGTGGCTCCATGTTGCTCCAATCAGCAGGGCTTGTCCTTGTCCATAGTGGTGGAGAACACAGGGGCAGCTTTGAAATTGCTGGGAGGATGCTGGTGTGTCTCAGCTCAGCAGAGCTGGTTATCCTTGCTTCACCTCCACCCCTTGGCCTGAAAATGTGGGATTTGCCAATCCTAAACGTGCTGGAAGCACTGAGATACTTAGACAGTGATTCACAGAATCCCAGAATGGTTTGGGGTGGAAGGGATCTCTTAAAGCCCAGTCCCACCCCTGCCATGACAGGGACACCTTCCACTATCCCAGGCTGCTCCAAGCCCTGTCCAACCTGGCCTTGGGCACTTCCAGGGACCCAGGGGCAGCCACAGCTTCTCTGGGCACCTGTGCCAGGGCCTGCCCACCCTCAGAATGAAGATTTTTTCCCTGATATCCCACTTGGACCTGCCCTCCTTGAGCTTAAAGCCACTCCCCATCGTCCTGTCCCTCCATCCCTTGTCCCCAGTCCCTCTCCAGCTCTCTTGGAGCCCCTTTAGGCACTGGAAGGGGCTCTGAAGCCACTCTGGAACCTTCTCCAGGCTGAACAGCCCCAGCTCTCCCAGCCCTGTGGTCACCCTCATGGGCTCCTCGTGGTTTCTGAGCTCCAGGAGGAAATTCAGTGAGAGGCACCATGCCCTGGTGTATTCAGGCAGCTCTGATGTTTTAACTCTGCCTTCTGCTTGGAAACTCAGCATCCCTTTCTGACACACACACCTGTGCAGAGCCACATGGAGAATTACAGGCACCAAGTATTACAAAGCCAGACTTTGGGATATTCTGTGTGTTCAGGATGAATCCTGGGCCATTAGAAATAGCTCCTAGTTCCTCTCCTTTTTTTTTTTTCCTTTTTTTTTTTTTTTTTTTCCCACCAGGATAATATCAGCAACCTCAGTGGATGCTTTCTATTTAGTTTGTTTTGTTTTGGTTTGGTTTGGGTTTTTTTTTTTGTTGTTTTTGGTTTTTTTTTTTTTTGTTTTGTTTTGGTTTGGTTTTTTTTGTTTTTTTGGGGGGGAGGGTTTTTTTGTTTTTTGGGGTTTTTTTGTTTGTTTGTTTGGTTTTTTTGGGGGTTTTTTTGGTTGTTTGTTTTTTTTTTTTGTTTGGTTGGTTGTTTTTGGGGGGTTTTTTGTTGTTGTTTTTTTTTTTGTGTATTCTTTGTGGTAAGAACCACGTGGTGAGCACTCTGTGTGCTCCAAACATGATAATGCAGAGATACAGCAGACCCCCTGCTTGGCTGGAGATTGCTGGATAATACATGGCATTCTGGTGAGATAATAACCCCAAATGGAGCGAGGTTTTCTCCCTGCAGCATTTACATCAAATACTCAGGGTAGCCTTTTGTGGACAGAGGAGTCAGAGGTGGTATCATCTGACTGGAGAACAGAAAAGACTTGAAATAGGGGGATAAAAAGAGCTAGTCATTGAGATGATTTCATTTTCTTGAGCTTGCAAGGCCTGGGAGGCTGTGGGATGAAAGGGGATGGAGGGAATAATTGGAGTTATGAAGTGTGGGCAGCGAGCTTGCTGCTGGGGAAGTTAATGAGCTCTATGGAAATTAAATCCCCAGCACGAGGACTCACTATGAGGATGCTCCCCCTTGGTGTTTTTTTTTTCCCCTGCTGGCTGCCAGCAGGTGCTAGAAAATGGGATTTTGCCATAGATGATGCCAGCAGCCAACCTGCTGTCACCAGATTTCCTTCTTGGAAAGGGAGCAGAGTTTCTAGGCAAGGCAGATGCAGAGTCTGGAGTCTGCCTGCCTTCCCTAAAGCACTGCCCTGTGCTGGCAGGAGGGTGCAGAGTCTGAGGGTCAGTGCTGCTGTTGAAGCCTGGCTGTGAAAGCAAGGGGGTGGGTGAGGGCTGCTGTAAAACAGGGCAAATGCCATATTGCAAAGGGTGAGCTCCAGAATCTGGGAGGTGAAGCAGATTTTCTGCTAAACTGAGGGCTGGTGAGTGGAAATTAAAAGGAGAACACCTTGGTGCATTCCCTATGTGCCATTGATATGGGATGCTGCTGGGAAAAAAGGAAATAAAGCAAAATAAAGATGAGGAAATATTTAAGGACTCTGCTAAATGCTGGGGAAGCCTCTTTGGGAATGTGCCACAGAGTTCTGGTGGTTACCCCCAAAAAGGGTGAGTTGAAATCACAACAGGTGCAGCACAGGGGCGTTGGGAAGGGCAGGGGAAAAGGGCCTATTTTAGGCAAGGAGCTGAAAAATATCCTCTGTGTTTGTCCAAAGATGCTGGCAGAGGACACCATGGCTGTCTATAAATACAGAGGGAATGTAAACACCAGGGAGGGAAGCAAACTGATTTAACTGGAAGGGCTGTGTCAGCAGAAAACCAGGCAGGAATAAATCTGAGAGGGGATCAGCACATGGGATCCTGGGGAGGCTGGGGCTGATAGGATTGCTGAGGGGGAAAGACCTCAAAACTAATTTTGAGGCAGAGCTTGTTAAACTGGTGAAAGATCTGACAGGGCTGTTCTCTGCTGGCAGCAGAGTGGGGGCTGAGCTGGGAAATCCCTTTGGGGGTGAATTACTGTGAGCTCCCTGACTTGCATCCACAGCATCCCAGTGAGCCCATGGTAATAGGAGTAGGGACTATTCATAGCACTACAGGGTTCTTTAGTTGTATTTTCCATGCCTTTCCCATGCTATTTGCAAGGAAAAAAACCACCCCAGGAATATCTGAAATCAATACAGGAATATCTGAAAATGCCTTGCAGCCCCAGGCTGGATGGATGTCAGGATTAGCACAGGGGCTTCCAGCAAGGTCCCTGCTGTTGGTGCAAAGGAGCTTGTGAGGGTCCTGTGCTGATGAGCAGAGGATGCTGGTGCTGGGGGATGCTCAGCCCTGCCTGAGACAAGGATGTGTGGGCACAAACCCACTCTGAGCTGCTGCATCTTGCTCCTCTCATGGGAACCACAATATTGCATTAGCACCTTATGGCGGCAGACCAGAAGTGGGCAAAAATTTACTTCTTTCTCAGTTAATCTAAACATTTCCTGCAACCTGAGAGCCTCCAGACAGATGGATCATAAAGCCCTTGGTGCTTTTTGGGCTAGGCCCTCACAGGGAGGTTTGTGGGCTGCCAGCCACGCTTGAGATTTTGGAAAGGGTGGTGTGAGGGAGGTGGGAGAGGCTCCCCTGGGGCAGGAGGGTGTTTGTTCTGCAGCAGAAACAGACCCAGGAATGATTTCCCTATTTTTTTGCCCTAGGCATTTCAGTTTTGTTAATCAGAGGAACTGTTAATTCGTTGGGCTGGAATTAACCTCGTGAGGAGGGTGTTTGGATAAAGCCTTTGGGAGGCTCTGCTGTTTGGGCACAAAAGGGGTTTGCTGAGGCTTATGTGGGGTCACAGTGGCCTAATTAGGATTTAGGGGAAATGGTGCCTTTTTTGTAAATGGGTTTTTAGGTAAAGGAAGGAGGTGGCTGGAATGTGCTGTTAGATGTGGAGTGTAGCATTAAATGAGCATGTAAATGAGATGACTCTCATTAGAAAAGGGCAAGTTTGATGAACAGCTCCTGAGAGCTTTCCCTGGAATGATGCCTTTGACTTCTGCCTCCTGCCTTATTATGGCAGGACAAGGAGGCTGGGAGGGTAGGAGGGATAATGAACTGCTGGGAACACTGGGAGAGCACAGCTTTGATGCTGGTAATAAGGAGCAGTCATTTCACCTCTGAGCCCAGCACTGGCAAATCTGAGCCCCATCCCAAAATTAATCTGTTCAGTAATGTGGCAAAAACACCATCAGGCCCAGGGGGCTGAGGTTTGGCTGAAAGTTATGGCCAGTGTTGGTTTTTGGTAGGGCCCTGCTGGGGCTGGCATGGGCTGGTGAGTCCCTTCCCAGTGTGCTTATGCTCAAGCCCAGGGCTGCATGGAAAGTTCTTCCCAGCATCTCCCAAAATTCCCCCCAGGAGCATCTCAGCACCCAGGCCTGCCCCAAGCCATGGGGGACAGCAAGGCCTGAGTTACCTCCTGCACTTGGGATGAAGCAGTGCTGGTTTTTCCCTGCCTTAAATAATCTTGACTATTAAGCCTCAAGCCCTGGACCTTCTCAGCCTGGCAAGAGCACTTCAAGATGATTCCCCTTGAGCTCTCTCCTTGTGTGTGCTGGCTGTGTGCTCCAGCCCAGCTGAGTGCAAAGGCTCCAGGGATGAAAGCAAAATCCCATTTGTCTTTCCTGACTGCAAACAGTTGGAGGATCAGAGATCTCCATCCCATTTAGAAGCAGGCCGGGGCAATTTTTGGGTGCAGGGGATGTATTTTGCTGAATAAGGTGGTTTTTTGTTACCTCTCCTTCTGCTGAAGATGAGAATCTTGCTTCTCATCAGCTGCCTTTCTGCATTTGGTGATCACCTCCTTTGGTTTATTGGAAATAGGCTGACAGACATGGGGAGGGCCTCAGGGATTAGTGGAGTGGAGCTGTCCTTATGGAATCTCTGCTGCATCCCCCAAGTGAGGCTGAAAAGGATTTTCTGAGCTCCTCAGCACTCCTGGAGGAGGTTTTAAGCTCTGAGACACATGTCCAGTCAGGTATCCCCAGGTGATGTAGATGTTCATGGTTCTCCTGGATAACTTTCCTTTGAGACAAGGAGATTGATGCCCCAAACATCTGTGAGACCATCAGATTGCAAAGCATTTCCCTCCTGGGCCTGTATTTTTCTGGGTTAGAATGAAAGCTGTCTCATTCTCCCTCCAGGCTGCTTTTCCTCATCCCTCCTGCATCTTTACCCTCTAACTGAGGGTTTGTCAGGGCCAGGATTAACCCCACAGTCAGTGAGATTTAGGCAATGAGGTCCTGGTGTTGCTTACACCCCTCAGCAGGAACTGACATTCCCCAGTGCTGGAAACTACAGGAACCAACCCTCAAATTGCAGCAGCTCCCACGCTGCTCCCCTGACTCCAACTGCAGCCATTGGCAGCCCTGTAATTGTCACTGTAATTGCAGGGGACTTGGAAACCCTGAGCCCTGCCAGAAACATAAGTTAATCTTTCCTGAGCTGCTGCTTTTGAGGGCTGAGCGTGGGGATTTGCTCTTCTCGTGGTGCCAGGGGATCAGTCCTGATCCCAGGGAGGGTCTGGGTGCTGCTGCTCCCTCCCAGGGCATGACAGGGAGCCCAGGTAAGCTCGTTACAGGGGCTTATTCAGCAGATGGATGAGCTGTTGCCAGGTAGATCTCATTGCTCATTAATATGCCATTGGCCTCATTTGTGTGCCCTGCTCACCCCTGGCTGTGTCCTTGTGTGGTGCAGGGATTGTGTTTCCAGCCCAGCCTGTCCCTGGCATCCTGTGCCCATTGTTCCTCACCTTCCCAGATGGCAATAGCTGGTGAGGCACCTGGATATGGCCATACCCAATCCTGGGGCTTGAAAAATGTCCCCACTGTGGCACTGGGTCACAGTCCCAAGGCTATGGAGGAATGATGCCCCATCCCTGGATGAGGGATGGAGTGACAGGATGGTGGAGAGTGGCTTTAAGCTCAAGGAGGGCAGGTCTAGGTGGGATATTAGGAAAAAATTCTTCCCTGTGAGGGTGGGGAGGCCCTGGCACAGGATGGTGCCCAGAGAAACTGTGGCTGCCCCTGGATTGTCCAAGACCAGGCTGGAGAGGGCTTGGAGCAGCCTGGGATAGTAGAAAGTGTCCCTGCCATGGCAGGGGGTTGGAATGAGATGGGATTTAAGGTCCCTTCCAACCCAAACCATTCTATGAACCCATGATTGACTGCAAGAGATACCAAAGGCTTCTGTATCTTCTCCAGCTGTGTCTCCCAGCGTTACAGAACCCCCTGGGGAGGGTGTTTGTGAGCGTGTTGACATGGGGACAGGTGGGTGACACAAAACACCTCGGCCTGCAGCACAGCAGGGAGCAATTTGGGGCTGCTGCATTCACCTGTAGCATCTATCAAAACTCCCCCAAAAAAACCAAAGCCTGGCAAAATCCCTCCTCCTGTGCCATTCTTTCTTAAATGTTTGCCATCAGTACGTTTGGTTCTGCATTTTCCCTGCTACTGAAGTGAGAGATTTCATAATGATTCACACTGTGTTCTGCTGAGCAGCTTCAAGCAGCAACTGGGGAGTCTGTTAAACATGCATCCAGCCCAGAATATTTTGTACACTATCTAAATGCAGAGCTGTAATTAAAAGACATGCTTGAAATAAATGACAGAGAGCTTGGGGTTTGTGGGGTTTTTTTCCTTCCTTTTTTTTTCCCCTTCCCCAAGGGAGATAGGAAGGCGGGTGGAAGTTGCACTGAAGTACCAAAAGGCACAACAAGCACAATTGAACAAATAATATCCAACAACACAGGTCGACAGAATTGCTTTCAAATGCTGCATGTTATCACCCAGGGAACTTTCTGTCTGATTAAAAATAATTATTGCTGGCATTAAATCTGTTCAGAATTACTCAGCGCAATTCGTCTCCTGCCGCACGCCGCTACCATATGCCTGGTCTGTTGAGTGAAAAATGTCTCTTTTATTCAGAGAAATAATGCTTTGTAAATATTTAGAGATGAATGTTCTGGATCAGTGAGCGGCTATTTTTTTTCCTGATGACAAATATGTGCAAATGAGCTTGTTTCTGGCGGCGGCTCCATTGGAGGCAGGCGCTGGATGGGGCCACATTAATCCCTCAGTGAACTGCAGGGGATGTGCCAGGATGATTTACCATGGGGACAGCAGAAGGGTCACAGAGTCATGGAAGAGTTTGGGTTAAAGGCCATCTCCTTCCAAAATTACTGCAATCAGCAGAGACACCTTCCCCTAGCCCAGGTTGCTCCAAGCCCTGTCCAACCTGGCCTTGGGCACTGACAGGGATCCAGGGGCAGCCGCAGCTGCTCTGGGCACCCTGTGCCAGGGCCTGCCCACCATCACAGCCAGCAATTCCTTCCCAATCTCCCCCCCATCCCTGCCCTCTGGCACTGGGAGCCATTCCCTGGCTCCTGTCCCTCCATCCCTTGTCCCCAGTCCCTCTGAGCTCTCCCTGGAGCCCCTTCAGGCCCTGCCAGGGGCTCTGAGCTCTCCCTGGAGCCTTCTCCTCTCCAGGTGAGCACCCCCAGCCTGGCTCCAGAGCAGAAGGGCTCCAGCCCTTGGAGCAGCTCAATGGCCTCCTCTAGACTGGCTCTAGCAGGTCCATGTCCTTCTGCTGGATTCAGCACTGCAGGTGGGGTCTCATGAGAATGAAACAGAGGGGAAGGATCCCCTCCCTCACCTGCTGCCTGAGCTGCTTTGGATGCAGCCCAGGATATGTTTTGCTTTCTGGGCTGCCAGTGCACATTGCCAGGTGATGTCCAGCCTTTCATCCACCAGCACCCCAAATCTTTCTTGGCAGAGCTGCTTTCAAGCCCTTCAACCTCCAGCTTGTAACACCAAGGGCTGTCCCAATCCCTGTGCAGAACCTTGTGCTTGGTCACTTCTGCTGCTGAGCAAGTGGGGAGAAAACTTTAAAAGGTTTTGAAATCTATTTAGATATCTGCAATGCCTTCCAGCCAACCATAGTTGCAGGTACCTGGATGTTGGGCAAATGCCTTGGATTTCCCTCATTCCTGCTGCTGAAGTCCCAGGAGGATCCATGGGACATGGGCAAAGCTACAAGAGCTGGATCCCACACTGTGTCTGGATCTGAACCCTGCTCCCCAATACGCCTGGAAGGTGGGTTTGTTTAAGAAATGGGACACATGAACCTCTTGGCATGCCCACACTCCTGCCTGATGCTGACAGAGGCTTGTGGGACTGGATGGGATCGTGGGTTAAAGCTCCTGGAGCCGTGTGATGGCAGTGGAGCCGACGCTTTACATCTTTCCCCTTTTACACTTCAAAAGTCCTACAGGGAAAATGCTCATCTCCGTGCCAAAAACTGTATTTGCTGAGCACATATAACCTCCAGGACAGCTGCTCTGGCTGGGTCCTGGTGATTCATGGAAAGGGAACAGGGCTGCTGGAGGGTGCATGGAATATTTAAGCAACGCAGTTTTCATGTTTTGTCCAGAGGCGTTAATTGAGATGAGATCTCTCCCACAGGTGAGATAACGGGCTCTGCAAGGAGTGAGAGTTAGCCAGACACATCCCTCCACTCCCAAAATGCCTCCCAGGGAGTGGAGGTGTTGGAGGGCACATCCAAAAGCTGAATTTCTTTCCCTCAGGATAAGCACAGGAAGAGGGATGCAAATCCCAGGCCTCCAGGTCTGCCACCTCTTCACCTCCGTCACCTCTTTCTCCCAGGCAAATTCCAAGTGGCTGGAGATCCTGGCTGGTGCTGCTGGCCTCAGTGAACACCCTCTGGATGTATTTGCTCTGTATCCCATTAAAACATGGAGGCAAACAAGGGGCATTAATGAATTCCTTCGTTTATGATGACAATACGTTTTCGAGTCCTTCTATTGATTTGCCGAGCAAGCTGATAAAAAGAGCAAACCTTGCAGTATTTACCGCCCCGAGCCGAAGTGTGATGTCTGAATCAACAGAGCCTGTTTGCTTTTCAAAATTCAAATGAGGACAAAAATAATCTCCTTTTCAGGAGGCCAGCAGGCCCCTGCAGGAGGGGTTTTTTGCCAAACTCACTCAAAGAGGTGTCACAGCCTGGTTGGTGTGGCTGGGATTTCCCCGAGCTCTGGGGTCTGTGCTGATGCACACAGGGGCAGACGCTGGGTCAGGCTGTGAAAACTGGAAACCAGAGCAAAAAAGCTTTTGACAGTCAGCTGAGTCATCAACTCCACGTGGTTAATTAGGCATAGTTCCTAATGAAAGTCATTATTTACCTTGGAAAGCAGGAGACTGGGCTGCTCCAGCCTTCGCTGAGTGCAGGGCTGGGCTTTGATGTGTTTTCTAGGGAGGACAGTGGGAAACAGAGGCACATGGTTCCTTTGTGCATGGAGACAGGAAAAAACTCATGAAGTGAAGAAATTGGAGTGACTGGGAAGGTCAGGGTTGCCTCTGGTGCTCTGGGTTTCCTCCACACTGTCCCATGTTCAGTGGGAGCTGCAGGATGGAGAGGGATGAGCAGTGTGAGCCCAGCTGGCCATAGGCTGGTTTAAAACCACCCTGCTCAGATTAACTACCAAAGAAAAACAAACCAAAAATCCAAACAGGATTAAAGAATTTCCTGTCTCTCTCTGGAATATTGGAGACCACAGGCCATGCTTCTGCCTCTGTGCTCACTCTGAGAGCAGATGGAGCAAACCCATCCTCTGCTTTGCACTCCAAAATGCAGCAGCGTGCTCAAGCCTTGACCAAAGAGGCCATTACAAAGGCAAGTCAAAGCCTTGATTTAAACCAGCTTGTTCAAATATTTTCATGCTCCTTGTGGTTGGATTCCAGACTTCTACTCCCTGATTACTTTAGCCTGGAAAAAAAAGGGAGAAAAGAAAGGCCCAATTCAGTGATGAGGGGATGGCACTGCTGAGCACAGGGTGCTACAGTTTCCCCAGGAATTCTTCTGGGTCTCAGAATACCCTGCAGTAAATAAAAACAACCAAAGATTGCTAAAGATTGAGGGAGATAGTTTTGCCCATCTTAACAAGTTATAGGGTGCCTTCTGGGAGAGTGAAGTTTGGGAGATGCTCCATGGACACTATTAACTGTTGTGGTTATTAATGAATATCCTGGGCTTTTGGCACCATCAAATTGGTTTTGTTCAGGATCCTGAAGGGATTTGGGTTTCCTGACACCCCCATGGAGAGTGGGGCTGCGAGGACTCTTCCATGTTTTTTGTTCCTCTGAAGTGGCAGCTATGGGAGGGCAGGGGAGGCTCTGGGGCTGTGCTGGCTCCATCACTGATTCCAGCTTCACTCACAAATTATTTATGGTCATCACTGGCTTCTCATTCTTGGTGTCATGGAGATTCTCCACAAGCAAAAACCTTCCAGTGAGCTCATCTTAATGTCCAGATTCATATATTTATTTCTTTTTCCTGCAGCCAGGAATGTGCTTGCAGGATCCCCTTCAGCAGCCACGAGCTTTGGCATCCAGGGGGGACACTGGAAGGTCTCTCCCACACCCCACACGTGACAGGCACTTGTGTCCTTGTTCCCTTTGTTGGAGAGTTTAGGCCTGGAAATCCCCTCATGTCCACAATCATCTCTCCAAGGCCACAGATCAGGCATGGGATCACTGGTTTTTTTTTTTTTTTTGCAGAAGATGATTTTTAGGAGGAAGGAAGCAGCTGATGGTGGTGTGTGCTCCTCCCAAACAAAGATAAAGAAGGGTGCTCCAAATAACTCTGTTCTTGCTGGGAAAGGGTATTTTTAACCAGCAACATGACACAAAAATAACACAGACGGCTGGAAAGAAAAAAGGAACGGCTGCTTTGCTGGGAGAGGAGTTTGCTCTGTTTCATGGGGAAGGCAAGAAATGTTTATTGTGCAGCCCTCTCCCAGCTCCCCTTCAGCCATGCCATTCCCAGGAGGTGTTACCCATGGTTGTTTGCACGGACATGGGGGTGATTTTAAATGGCTGCTATAAAGTAATAAAGGTTGAAAGGTCAGGCTTGGGTACAAACAGCCCCCAGGAGTCTGTTTTTACACCCTGGCCATGCCCTGAACCAAAGAAAGAATTGGTGGACTTTATGGGCTCCTTTCTCCAGAGACACTTGGGACATCTGAGTGTTCTGGTTAACACTGTCAAAAGGCAGAAAATACAGCTCTGACTCAGTGCCAAACCAAGAAATGACCTTTTTCCACCCCTCCTGCCTGCAGCCTTCCTTCCCCACTGCTGGACCATGCTGGGAGCAGGGCTGAGCCTGGCCCTGGCAGGGAGAGAGCTCTGGCACAGCCTTTAGGGTGTCTGGGCTTTTCTAGCCCTGATCAGAGCCTCCATGGCTCTGGGGCAATTTCTGTACAGGCTTGACAGCTGTTTCTTTCCCTAAGTAAAGAGCAGGAAATGAGCTGGGGTAAGGATGGGATGTGCAGTGTGTGGGGGAAGTTTTGGAAAGAGGCTCAGACCCCAGGGCTACACGAGGCATGTGGAGACTGTCAACATGCCTGTTGATATTCAGGTGGAAAAGTGGGAATATCCCCTTGCAGGTACATGCCTGTGGAGTTTTTGTAGGTTTTTTGTTTGGGTTTTTTGTTTGTTAGGGTTAGGATTAAATGTGTGAGACAGTATTTTTTCTTTATGTGACTTAGATGTTTTGTTATATGACATAGATGTTTATTAGTTTTTATCTATATTATATGACTTAGATGTTTATTAGTTTTCATCTATATTATAGTTCCAAAAATTGTGAGTTCTATGGTACTTTATTTTAAAAAATTAAAAGTGGAGCTGTATTTTTTTTCTCTATTATGTTTTTTTAAGGATAAACTGTCTAATTAAGAAATTATTCTTAGATTATTTTTATTTTTAACTTAATAACTAACTACTTGTGGTCTGTAATGTGGACTTTTAAATTTAATTACACAATATTACTTCAACTCATGAAGAAGGTGAAGAAGGACTAGTCTCTGCTCTAAAACTTTAATCTTGTTTTATATATATTTCTACATTCGAAAATATTAAACTTTTAGTTTTTTACTGTGTTATAATATACACTTCTATTTAAACTACATACTCATAATTTTAGTTCTATCATTCACTTTTGGAAGCCCTCTTTATGGCCTCAGGTTAAATGCAGTGTTTTCTTGAGGGTTAGTGTCTGTCAGCACAGAAAGTTTAAAATTCCCAGTAACCAGGGCTCTAACACACACCCACACATGCAGAAGGGAAATGAAGGTTCTCTGGTGCTTGTCAGAGCATCCTTTGGGGAGAGCAGTCAGGAAAAGGAGCGGCTGTGGAGGAAAATCCCTGTCTGTGCTCATGGAGCAGCCCCAAGGCTCGATGCCTCCAGCCCCTCCCTCGGCGGTGCCGTGATGTGAGTCAGGTCCTTCCCTCTGCCTTCCCCTCCGGGATGAGAAATGGAGCTGGGATAACCTCTAACGTGTCCTGGGGACTCTCCCAGCTCCTTCTTTTAAGTGTTTTATTAGCAGGGATCAGGATGGAGTTGAAGTGCAGGGGTGTGAAATGTGGAGGTTCCAAGGAGATTCCCCCAAGAAACGCACCCAGTTCCTACAGCAGCATCCTCATCCCATGGGGAGGGAGCCCCATAACTCAGCTTTCCTCAAACTGCAGCACCCCCCAGTAAATCTTGTTTGTGTTTAGAGGTTTAAAAGCTCCAGCAGCTCTGCAGTGTTGCAGCACCTGGAGGTGCTGATCTGCCCAGCTGATCCTTGTGGTGCCGGGGCTGTGCCTGGAGCGGGGCGGCTGCCTGCAGCCTGGCCCTGGAGCAACCCAAAGGCAGCAGGAATTCAGTCAGAATGAGGACCAAAAGGCACCTTTCTGGCTCAAAACTGGCCCCCTGCTTTTCTCAGTGCTTCACAGGATAGGTTGATGGCATAGAAGCACAGAATCATTTAGGCTGGAAATGATCCTCAAGGTCATCCAGCCAATTGTTCACCCAGCACTGCCAACCCCACCACTCAGCCATGACCCCAAGTGCCACGTTTCTGGCTCCATTTATTTGTACAATGGCTTGAAGAGGTGAGTCCTGGCCTTCTGGGGTGCAAATAATGACCTCAGGCATAATGGGCTGAGTCTGGTGGGTGCTGAAATTTCCATAAATAAGTCCTTTACTGTGGGAGAGGCACTCAGACCAAGTCCTCTCCCTTTCAGGATTACAAATAAATTGCATGGTGTGATTTTTAGGGTTGTCCTGTGCCAGGAGCTGGACTTGATGATCCTTGTGGGTGCCTTACAACTGAGGATATTCTGGGATTCTGTGATAAAGAATCTCCTCCCCATAAACAGAGTGCCAGAATTGCACTCGGGTCGGTGAATCAGAGGCAAGCAATTTATGTCAAGATTTCCCCTCTCTTGCAAATTATAATGTACTCTATTATCATTATAGGATTATGATTATGTCTAATAAGCAGGAATTTTGGGTGCTGGCAGCTCTTTAAACTCCCCTGTAGGGATTTCTTTGCCTGACCCAAGGCAAAGGCAGGCGGCAAAGTCACGCGGACGGAGAGGGCTCTGTGGTGGCCCAAAATGAGGTGGAATTTGGAGGTCAGGATGAAAGGGACCATTGTGGGGGCTTGTCTGCTGCTCAACACATGAAGGGCATGGTGTTCAGCAGGGCTCATCATGTGTCAGCTCTGAGCACAGTTGCTGACCTTTGATTTTGGGGCCAAGGGGTTTGTTTGATCCCAGGGGTGATGCTCAGCCCATCAAACAGCCCAGGGAGGCTTCAGGGTTTGAAACTGTGGGGTTTGGCAGAAGTTTGTGATCATTCAAGGCAGCACGAGGCCTGGGTCAGGGGAGGGTTTAGGTTGGAAATTAGGAAAAGATTCTTCATCCAGAGCGTGGTTGAGAACTGGAACAGGCTCCCCAGGGCAGAGGTTGTGGCATGAAGCCTGGAAATGTTCAGCCAGTTCTCTCAGACACATGGGGTGACTTTTGGGGTTATCCTGTGCAGGGCCAGGAGTTGGACTTGGTGATCCTTCTGGGTCCTTTCCAAGTCAGGAAATTCCATGATTCTATGATTCTGTGTGTTAGAGAAGCCTTTTGGGTTAATTCAATTCCTCCACTACATGCAAAATAGTCCTGCATGGGGTATTTAATTGTATTATTAATTTCTCATAGGTACTGAGCAGTTTCAAAAGATGAAATCTCAAAACACCAATGTCAAATAAAAAACAAAACAAAACAAAAACAAAAACCAAAGGTGAATGCTTTCTGTGATTTGCTGATCTTTCCAGTGTCAGTCTTTAAGATTTTGGGGGCCTTGGTGTAGACTTTAATAATTGCAGTTGGTAAGACTGGATTTAAAGGGCTATTATTGGTATATTAAATGTCTGGCATTTAGTTATGTGTCATTTGTATGAAAATTGAAGCCACCTTCTCCCTCAGATCTCCTGCTAATAGTGTTGTTTTAATTTAGGCTTGTTAATGGGCCATGTAATTTCAGGACAAACCCCTGTGTTTGAAGCATTCCCAATCACTTCAAGTCCCTCATCAGCACTCAGGACTTCTCTGCCTTTGCAGAAGGAGGCAGATGGGAAACACAGGGGTCTCCAGAGGCAAACTGCAAGTGGATTTCTCCACTCCAAGAAAGGGTAATGTACATGTACATGTGAGTGTCCAGGATATCAGGGATCTGTTCTTGCCCCATCCCTGGAAGTGTTCCAGGCCAGGTTGGACAGGGCTTGGAGCAGCCTGGGATAGTGGACGGTGTCCCTGCCCATGGCAGGGGGTTGGAATGAGATGAGCTTTAAATTCCCTTCCAAACTAAACCATTCTGTGATTCTGTCAAGGCGTGGAATGTCTTTGGGAAGTTTTGTCTCCTTGTTGGAACAGCCCCCAAGCCCCTCAGTTCTGGGATAAATTGCTGGGACAGGGGATCCAGGTAGTCATGCCCAGCTCAGCAGCTGATGCTCCAGCTAGGAATTCTTCTCCAAGATTTCATCCCCTGGGCTTTTCCTTCCACTGCCTCCCTGGTGCTCTGCTGGGCTCCTTCAGCACCAGGAGGAGGTGGAGATGGAGGAAGGCTGTCACACAGCCCTTGCTCTTCTGAGGATTTTACAGCACCCATACCTGCTCCTGAGCTTCTCACCACATCCTTCTCCCCTGCAGAAGGGTCTCATGTTCTGTGCTGCTGCCTGGTCCCATTTCCCCACCACAGCTCCCACCTCACTCCTGGAAGGGAGGCTCTGCTTCTCCCGTGGCTTTAATTCATCCACCTCTCACCGTGTGAGACACCAGAGCACCATTAAGCACATGAACACATCTCTGATAATTTATGGTCCAGCTTGGGAACTCCGTGGCTTCTGGATGCTGCTAAGTGGTTCTGCAAGTGAAATAAATATCATCCCTTCAGGATTCCAGCTGATAGCTTTATTTTAGGTGTTTTTCCCAAGGGGAAAACATAGAATCTACACTTTAATTCTTCCATGGTACCTGCTCCTCCTGAAAAATGTTGCTGAACTGAGTCAGGAGGAGAAGGAATGCATCTAGGTGCAGAGTCAGTTGCCAGCACCTGGGATTTATGCCATGGAAAACACCATTCCATCAGGGCATAGCTGCCCTGGGCACCTCATCAGCATGATGGGAAGTTGCATTTTTCCTGTTGTGTGGATGCAGGATGGGCACCTCCACGATAAATCCAGTGCCAGTGCCTCACTGGAGGATGCCGTGCCTGTGGTGGTGGGAGGAATCTCATTAACACAAACTTCAGAGGGATCCAGCCCTGCCAGCCACGAGACAAATGCAGCAGCACTATCATCATCTATCAAATGGAAAATGACCTTTGCTATCCATTAGGATGAAATGAAAAGCTTTGGGCTTTAACTTGGTTAAAATGCACATGGCTGTCTTTTTAGATCCTGGAGCCGGGCACATTGCTGAGATTAATCAAACTGTGCATTTTGCAAGTGCTTAAGCAGTATTGTTATGTAACTCCATCTCTGCGTGGCTTCAAGACAGAAAGCAGAATAATTACACTGAGCCTGCCACTGGAATCATCCTGCTG
The DNA here is from genome assembly GCF_023055355.1 of Agelaius tricolor. Taxonomy (NCBI): domain Eukaryota; kingdom Metazoa; phylum Chordata; class Aves; order Passeriformes; family Icteridae; genus Agelaius; species Agelaius tricolor. Next base: position 3,981,365 of record NW_027269265.1, read on the forward strand.
TGGTCAACAGCTGAGGAGGCAGGAGGGGTTTGGAGCCAAGTGCCAACCCCATGTTCTTAAACCTTGAATTCAGCTTTCTTCTGGTCAGAATTAAATATGTGGGTCTCTCAAGCTGTGTGTGCCCAGCAGGGCTCAGCTGAAGGACATGGGTGCATCTCACTGTGGTCTGTCCTAAATCTCCCCACAGAAAGGAGTGTAGGAGTGGGTTTTTCTGGTATTTCACTTTGAGAAATGCTGATGTGGCAAGGAAATGTAGCCATGCTGAAAAGAGGGAGAGGAGAGCATTGCTGTGCTGGCACTGGCCATCAGAGAGGGGGCCCACAGAGGGAAGCAGGGCGGGGTGGGGGTCTGGGGATGGGCTGGATGCCAGTGAAGAACATGCCTGGAAGACCCTCTTTGCACCAGCTATGTAAGCAAGAGAGCTCTGACCATGGGTGCCTCCTCTTTGATCACACCTTGTCTGTGAGATGAGCACAAATTCAGCCTTTCCCTAAGAAGGAATTATATCCAAATTGTTGTAGTCAGTGCCTCAGTGTCCCAAAGGGGATAATCCAGTGCTGTCCCTCAAGGGATGGTGTTGGGACTGGTTGGAGCTGGGTGATCTTCAAAGGTCCCTCCCAGCCCTCTCCATGGTTGTAAATCCTCACAATCCTCCTCAGCTCCTTGGCCTCCATTGTGTGTATCCTGCACCCAACAGCTCCTTGTGTGTGTCCTCCCCTCCCTTTCTCCTCTCAAGCTCTTCCCTGATTTTCTCCTGGTCACAATGGAGCCCACCTCCATGCTGGTGCTTTCTGGGCTGATAATTTGGGACCATCTGTGGCATGGGCAATTCTTGGCTCTCCCACACCAAAGATGAATCTATTTTTTCTGCATAACCTCTCCAGTATTTCTATTTTCTTGGCAATTCTTGGCATAAGTGCAGACAATTCTGCCAAGCCAGGCAAGGCAGCCAGATGGTGCCTGATGCCTTCTTGTCTTCACCTGAGAGTTGCACCCAACCCTGCATCCCTGGATTTTCAACCATTGCTGCTCCATGGGAAGTTGGATCCTGCTGTACAGCCAGGACCCATTCCCAGCTGACTTGAGCAAAAGCAGGAAACACTTGGAGCAAACAAAACAAACCCCAAAAGTCTGTGCAGCTGTGTGAATTAGGTTGGATGGAATCAGTCTGAGGTCTCACCTTACAGTCCCTGGTTAGAAAAACTGCTGTGTTTATAGGTTGTAACCCCACCTGCATTTATTTCAGTGTCAGTCTAAGCAGATGCTTTACTTAAGCCTATAAATATCTTTTTTTCCCCCTCCCGCTTAAAGTATCTGCTTATTTACAAACAGAAATTAAATCCAGTTTAGAGGATATGATGTAACAGGGTCTTATACTGAAATAACGACAAGCTTTGGGTTCCAGCTGGTGTAGCTCAGCTGGCAGATAAGACCATAATACTACTGCACATAGACAAGCCTAGAAGCAAGCATATATTCTTGTGACTTCAGTGCAAAAGGCAAGAAAAAGTGACGATGAGGAGAGCTGGAGCCTTGTAAATCAACAGAGCACCATTGGCTGATGTGACAGGAGTTGAACAAAGAGCAGCTGATGCCTCAGTGGGAATCAATCCCTTAATGGACAGTTCCCCTTGTCAGTTCCTGGAGTTGATGCAAGTCTCTGGGAGGATCTGAAATGATTAGCTGGAAACACATCCTTGTCTGAGCAGGGTAGTGCCTCTTCAGCTCAAGTTGTGTGAACTTGCAGCCCGATGGTGACATCAGATAAATCACCTCTACAGTGGGCGCAATCCTGGATTTCTGTTATACCAAATCTGGAGGAATTTCAGGTTGTTGAGCATTGGAATGGAATGCCTGGGGAAGTGGTGGAGTCCACATCCCTGGAGATGCCCAAGGAACGAGTGGATGTGGCATTCAGTGCTCTGGTCCGGGTGACAGTCACAGGTTGGACTCGATGACTTCAGAGGTCTTTTCCAACCTAAATGATTCTCTGATATAGGATGTGCTATTTATGTCTGAGTGCTGGTAATAAACAAGTTTGCATCACTCAGTGGTGAATCCATTTGTAAAATCCATTTCCAGTGTGGTCCTGGAGGAGCTGCATGGCACCGGATCCACGTCCTGCTCGGACCCTGCTCGCCCCTGGGAATGCCTCTGCCCTGAGAAGCTGAGCTGGGAGCCTTGAATGGGAACCAGTGACTAAATATTAACTCAGAAAAAAACAAAGACCCTATTTAGATGTAAATGGAATTGAGGGGGGAGAGGGGGAAGTGGGGGGAGAAGAAGGAAGGAAACAGAAAGACATAAAATAGGAGACTACAAGCAGGATTATTTCTTTGCAGATTCCGTTTTCCAGACTTCCCTCAGTGAGTTATCAGCAGCACTCCACATATTTGTGCATCCTGATAGCTGCAAGGCACAAGTACATTCTCCAGGAATGGGGGGTGCAACTGGATGATCTTTAAGGTCCTTTCCAACCTAAACCATTCCATAATCCTGTGATTGCAGATCTGAGCACGGACATCAGCACTGGGCTGCTCCTGAGTTAGAGAGATGCCTTGTGAAGGCTGACCTAGAACAGAGGCTAGATAGAGCTAAAGAATAAAGGAGGGATTTATTAAAAGGCCTCAAAGACAAGACCTTGGGCAGCACAAGAGCCCAGCCAGGGCTACACCCAAAATGGTCACAAAATGCATGACTGGTCATGGGGTCTCTCACTTTTATAAGTTCTGCTCCATTTGCATATTGGAGTTAATTGTCTAATCACAGATTTACCCCATGCAGTCCCATCCTTCTTGTTTTTCTCTCTTCAGTCCATCATTGTTTGTGCTCTTGAGCCCTGAGATTTGGATCATTTGTCCTTGGTGCCCAGCTGGAGCAGGAATTGTTTTGTCTCCCTGCTCTGTGCACAGAGCTCACCATCCCATAATATGAAGCCCAGACCCACACACTGAAGCAGCACAGAATGTGAAAAATATAAAAGCTAAAACCTGAGGCATCAAGAGCAACAGGAAGGTGCAGCAGGAAAACCCTGCAAACCTAACAGAGTAGTTTCCTCTTTGCCAGTAACACAAGATGCACCTCGCTGGGAAGTGTCAACACTTCAGCATTTGCAGAGCAGGGTCTGTCAGACCTCTCTGCAAGAATGCTAATTGCTTTTAGTGGTGAGGCTGCTCAGCTCAATGGACAGCCCCAGGTGCCTCTGGACCTGTCTCAGCTCCTCTGTGATCAGCCTGTCCTTGGAAAGCAGATTGTCCATGGGTGCCACCCATCTGCCCTCCTTTGGGTGGGGAGCTGTCACCCCTGGGCCTGAGAGTTTGCAGCTCCAGGAAAGGCTGCAGCAAGCTGGAGATCAGATCTGAAGAGGCAGAGCTCATTTGTCTCCCTGACCAGCAGAATGAGTGCTCAGGATGTGCAAAATGATGTGTTAAAACAATGTAATATATATTGTTCCAGCTTTTTTCCCCCTCTTCCCTTGGTGTCACTGGCAGAAACTGACCAAGGCAGAGAGGAGATCTGGGAGAGAAGGAAAACCGCGTGCTCAAGGTCAGTGTCTTTTCTAAGCTTCAGTGGGAAAATAAAAAGCAAAAAGTCAAACCTCTGCCCCAAAACCCCGAGGCCATGTGGCAAATTAACACCTCTAAAAGGGGTTTCTCCACTGCTGCTCACATCAGTCCAAGTGTTGGCATCACACCTGTGCTTGCCCGGCTGACTTGGCTGCAGGTGTGAGGAGTTACCTGTGTCCCACCCTTGACAAGCAGAAACACACTCTTTTTCTCTCTTTTTATTTTCCACTTGCTGGGAAAATGGGGGCAAATCCAAGAGTCTGTCATCCAGGTGCATGGGATTCAGCAGCTGCTCCACACCGGGGGCACCAACACGAGCAGAACGTGCTCAAGAGCTCTGCCAAGGGACCCTGCTCTGTCAGGGCTCCCAGCAAACCTGGTTTATCTCCACCTTGAATTTTTCCTGTGGATGAAGAGCATGTTATCCTTGGAGACACAACCCAGAGCTGTGCTTGCAAATTGAAATCCTGGGCCCTGCATGCTTCCTGGGGAGCATCAGATCAGTGGTGAACACTCACAGCACGCTGCCCTTCACAGGGGCACGTCTGCAGGGGCTTTGCTGCTTGCAAGGGTCTCCTGCTCTACAGCAGGGGAAAACGTGGTTTTCCTCTGATGGTTTGTTGTTTTTTTTTTTTTTTTTTTTTTTGTGAAAGGCTTTACAGGCTGGGATTTGGAAGCATTCCCAGTTCTTGTAAATAAAACTGTGAGTCTGTCTGAGAGTGTTGGAAGAGGAATCTCAGGAACGTGGGAGCGTTCTCCCTGGAGCCGCTCTTGAGTTTCTCCTCTTGTTGCTTCAAAATATTCCTAAGGCGACGGTTGTTCTGCACATCTCCAGGTGCTGGAAACAAAGGAGACATGAGGCCTTCCAGCAAGTTTGTTTGGCAAAAAAATACAGGCCAAAATTAAAAGCAGGATTTGCCCCTGCAGTTACAGAACCAAAAGAAGGAAATATCAAACTCCGATTCTGCAAGATGAGTGAGGACAATGATGGAACAAATTCCCCTGAGAAATCGTGAATGCTCCAACCCTGGAAGTGTTCCAGGCCAGGTTGGATGGGGCTTGGAGCAACCTGGGGTAGTGGAAGGTGTCCCTGCCCATGGCAGGGGGTGGAATGAGTTGATCTTTAATGTCCTTTCCAGCCCAAACCATTCTGTGACTCTGCGACAAAATATGAGCAGTGGTCCCTGGGTTGGTGACTGCAGTTTGTGAAAGACCTTCAGCACATCAGTTTGCCCCACTTTTCATGTCCCCACACAATGTCAGGACAGCTGAACAGCTTCCAGACTGGGATGGGACTTGGGGAAGCCAGGAGACATCCGAGGAGCTGAGATAAAAGGCTGCAGTTGTCTCCCAGGCTGTCTGCATTAAAATGAGAGACGTTCCTTGCTTGTTGTTCCCCATCCACGTGAAGGATATGATGAGTTCCATAAAATTTTATTGAACAAAAGCTCATGGGCATTTTATTTGCTTTTTTGTGACTTAGGAGTCACAGACAGTTCAGGAATGTGATGAACCCTGAGAAGAAGTTTTATCTTCTTAACTAAGGACTGGAGCCGTGCAGTACCACCACCAGGATAATCTATTTCCTCCAGGCTGCTGCCTTAAAAATGTCAAAAAGTTGAAGGGATTTGAGTAAAAATAGAAAACAACATCCTGGATGATGGGGGAAGGCTTTGTGTCCGGTGGGAAGCCAGGGAAGGCAGGAAGTCACCAGGCAGAGCCCAGCACTATCAAGGAACCCAGCTTGCATGGGGACCTGCGGGCTGGGATGGGAAGAGGGAGAACAAACCTTGTGGAATGTCAAAAATCCCACCTGGACATTATTCTGGGGGGGGATTGGGGTGGTTTCTGCTTGTTCTTGCTACTCTGCCATGTGCATGGGGCCAAAATGAGATGGGTGCCAGGGCTGGGTTGGCTCTTGGGAGGACAAAACACCTTCTGCTTCCCATGGCAGCATTGGCATGAGCAGAAACCCCTGGGATTTACTGCTCCAAGGCCATCCCAGCAAGCAGGAGCTCTTGGAATTTCCATTAGAGCAGCAGTGGGTGGGCAATGCCAGTGATCCTGGGATGGAGATGTGGAGCCATGGAGAGCTGAGGGGTGGCCTGCTTCCAGGGCTTGGTGCTGAAATGTTGTCTTGGTATAATTGACTGAAGAAGACTCAGCCTGTCCTCTAACAGCAAATTAAACACAACTTTGTGGGTTTGGTGGTTTGCTGCCAAGTGCCAATACAGCTCCATATTAATGGCTTATGACAGGATTATTCTCCCTGTTTTTGGCAGGAAGCAGCTCTTTGGCCTTAATCCTGCTTGTGGCTGAGGGAAGAAACCCAGCACATCCCATGTATTTACCAATGGTGGAACACCCAAATACTGCTTAAATCCCAAATTTTCAGAGAGAAGCAGAGCAAAATGACCCTGCATCAATCCAAAAATGCTGCCAGGAGGCAGAGAGAGGTGAGGACCCTTCATGCACATCCCAGGGTGAAGGCTCAGTCTTCCCCAAGAACAGGAATTACCCTGTGTAACTGTGGGCATCCATCCTCTCAGAATAATATATAAACATCACCATAAATATATTAAAAAAATATTTTATTTAGGCACAAAAATATGATACGTAAAAATATATGTGTGAGGTTGTTAAATCAACAACTTCTAAAAAATTTTTAATACCAGTAGAGAGCTCAATATTTAAATGCCTAAAAGGGGTAAATCCTCCAAACAATGGGGTTGGAAATGGGAAAGCAAAAGGGATTTGCAGCGGTAGGTTTAGGAGAGCAAAGTACTCAGCACACAACCAGGTCAAAACCTCTTTGGGGGGCATCTGGATGAAGGCTGCCACAGCATTAATCCTTTTTAAAATTCACATACTCCAGCCAGGGGACCTCAGTGGTCACAGAGAATCAATTTTAGTGAAAATCTCCAAATTACACACCCAGCATCCCACCCTTCCCTGAGCTTGCAGTGATGAGAGACCGGCCAGAGAGGCTTCAAGGGCTCGATTTTGGGAAAAGCTGAGCTGTCAGCACTGGCAGCAGAGCTTCACTGAACTGAACTGGCAGCATCACTGGAAATAAAAGCAGGGTTGTTTTGTTTTTTTTTTTAATTTCTCCCTGATTGTTGAAGTTTTGGCTGGGTCTGTGAGGATTTGCTGGCGTGGGCAGCAGGGCTGGGCTGCACTGGAGGCTGTGGGGCTGGTCAGTGCTGGGGTTGGGGGGAGGACAAAGATACGTGTGTGCAAACCACCAAAAACCTCCAGGAAAAACGAGCACAGGCTTGAATTTTTATAAGGAGGTCAGCACAGCCGTGGCTTTGTGCTTCCCACGACCTGCGGACAATGTCCCTTCTCACTGTTACCCATTTGCGAGGAGGAGGAGGGGAGAGAATAAAAGTCAAACTTTGTCTCCCTCGCCTTGCCCGTGCCAGCCGTGCCCTGTGGGCACGGAGGAGGTGACAGGGTGGCAGGGCTGGAGGTGACACCAAGCTGCCATCGCTGCATCCATCGGCAAGGCACAGAGACAGTGGGAATTTTGAGAGGTAGAAATGTTTATCTTGACTTCACGGAGTAACCAGGAGTCAAAGCATGAATCGCTAACTACAGGGAGAGAAGAAAAGAAAAAAAAAATAAAAAAAGAACCCCAAAGCCCTCAGGACGCTTCAGTCTGCTTTAAAGTTCTCATGTGGCACGAAACAGAGACATCTGCACTTTTTCTGTGTTTCCTTATCTTCCCAAAAACAGAGAAGCAATTGCCCACATGAACACATCGTTTGTGAGAGGATCCAGGCACAGACACGCTGAAATATTTAAATGTAGCACCATGCTCAGTCAATGACCTTTGCATAATTAGCAGCTCTTTCTCTTTCTGATCATGGAAATGGCCTGTGGCTTCTGCCTTTGTGCTGCCTGCTATGGTCTCCATATGCTCCATTTGCATCCTGGAATTATCGATTGCCCTGTGTCTCAAATGTAAAGATTTATAAGCAGCCGTGGCAGGGTTGGGGATGCCAGGTGGGGGGGTTGAGGTCACCGAGGCTTTGGCTGCTGCAGATGGGACGAGCAGAGGCTTTGGCTGTGTAGGGCCTCACTAATGAGTGTCAGGTTGGGTCAGTTCTTGGATGAGGAGGCTTCCTAGGGCTCTGTTCCCATCCCTTCCCCAAAATCAGGTGAACAAAACACGAAATAAATAAGATAATAAAAATAATAAAATGAATCTTGTGAAATGAGAACTTTGGGGCAAGGCCAGGTTGGATGGGGCTTGGAGCAACCTGGTCTAGTGGAAAGCGTCCCTGCCCATGGCAGAGGGTTGGAACAAGATGGGCTTTAAGGTCCCTTCCAACTCAAGCCATAGCACAACCTTGGGATTTTGCCACCACCAGACTGGGATTTATAAGGTTGCTTTTGCCTTCCCCAGGTTGGAAGGGGCTTGGAGGAACCTGGTGTAGTTGAAGGTGTCCCTGCCCAGGGCAGAGGGTTGGAACAAGATGGGCTCTAATGTCTCTTCCAACTCAAGCCATTCCACAATGTCATTTCCCACAATGTGATTTTCCACCACCAGATTAAGATTTATAAGGTTACTTTTGCTTTCCTGGATGCTTGGATTTGACTAAAACATCTGACCCAAGGACTCCTTCACTCTAGAAGGCAGATGGTGATTTTTATTAGCAAGTGGTTTCCTGTTCTTTTGATTCCTTCAATAATGTATTTTCTGTTGCTGGGGTTGGATGTACTTTCTGTATATGATTGCTAACCCTTAGCAATGAATTCCTGTTGATTTTCTTTCAGCTCAAAGGCTTTCCTCATTCATCTTCTCTCTCTCAATGGCAACAGCAGGTATGTCTGTGCTCTTTTTGTACCAAAAAAAAATGTATCACACACTTTTCACAGATTCTTCTGGTGTTTCCATACAAAATCTTCCCCTCTTTAACAGAGCTGGTAAATCTCAGCCACGCGAGTGCCTTTTCCCTGCCCAAAAGGCAGGAGCTCTCAGCCTCTTCCATGATAACTCGGCTCCTTTGTTAAGGGGAGGCATTATCTGATGAGGTACAAGGCATCTCCATCTCCCAACGATTCCAGGAGCAATCAGAGGCTCACCAGGATCGCGTTTCTCAGCCATTACCTGATTGCTGTGAAGCACCGTTCCAGCCCGTCCATCTCCTAAAGAGCCCATCATAGAGACAACTCGACCGGAATCCCGGCCGCTGCCGACAATAGCGAGCCTTTCAGCTTGGAAAGATAATGACTTACTAATTAGCCAGACGGAGGAGAAGTGACCATCGATAACCACCCCTGCGAGCTCCCACAGCCGGCAGGAAGGCAGCGCTGCGGATTTTGGGAGCTGCCGCTGCACGTTGATGTTACAGGATGCTGCAGGATGTCGCTCCCTCTGCCACATCCTCCCGACATCTGCGCGCCGATGGTGGTCGCTGCTTTTTGGTGGTGTGTTTGTTGTGGTTTTTTTTTTTTTTTCTTCCGATTTTTTCCCCCTCTTGCTCAGATTTCAAGGGTTTTGGGGGCTGTAGTAGCCTTTTTTTTTTTTTTTTTTTTTTTTTTTTTTCTTTTCTCTTTTTTTCCCTGAGTTTATGCACTGGCTGGCTGAAGGCAGCCTGGAATCCTGCCAGGGGCACCTGGCAATGCACTCAGTAAATTATAGCAGTGAAAAGAATGTCAGATGCTGGGAGGGAGTTATAAGGCTTTACTGGTGTATACATTTTGGAGGCCAAACGCTGCTTTTATTACATATTCAGGTATGACCTGGCATCTCTTTACCCTAACAAGTTGTAGAGGAGGAAATGATGAATTGCCAGGTCTTGCTGCCCGCGAAGACAGAACTCCCAAGTTGTTGTTAATCACAGAATGGACTCACAGAGTAGTTTGGGCTGGGAGGGACCCTTTAAGGTCATCTTGTCACCTTCAACTGGAGCAGGTTGCTCAGAGCCCTGTCCAGCCTCTGCCTTGAATGTTTTCAGTGCTGGTCACCCACCACCTTTTTGGTCAACTTGTTCAGTGTTCCACCACCCCCACCATAAAACTTCCTCAAAGAACACAAGGTCCCACCGAGATCCCACAAGCCCTTTCTGTCCCACCAAGTCCCAGAGTGTTTTCCTCTTCCAAAATCAGTGCTGCAAAGATTGCCAAAGGCAGCAATGAGGAATTTGGGGAGACAAGGGGATGGGCTCCCATGGGCTCAGTGCTTTTGGCTGAGGAGCTGAATCCTGCTGGGGAACAGCCTGGGCTGGATCTCACTGGGGATGTGGAGGAGGTTTCTGTAACCTGCTGATTATCTGCTGGCTGAATGGGAGCTGGGGGAATGTCTCTCGTTTCTAATATGCAATAATTTCTAAAATGCATTTCATTCTCTGTAGCAGAAATATGTGGAAGTGATGTTTGATTCTAAACTGTCTTTGTGGGTGTTCATGCTTTGCTGGTGGGTGAAAGATTTTGGCATCTGCAGACTGGGGAAGTTTTGGGTCTGAGATTCATAATGCTGGTACTGATGGCTCCCATCATCCTGAAACTCCTTGAGCATCCCCTGAAAAGGGGATTTCTTGGCTGATAAAAATTGGTTGGGTGATACCAGCAGCTAGAGAGGGTTTTCAGGGATCAGTGCAATTGGGTGACAAACCCTCACCAAGGGAGCCTTTCACTCCAGAGCCAGGCTGAGACCACAGATCTGTGCTGTGCCAGAGCTCCAGTGCTTGGAAGGCAGAACTTCTCTCCTACCCCATATCCTGCAATGATTTGGGTGTTCTCATTATGTCTGACTGGGGGAAGTCTGGTTGATTTATGGGATGGCTGAATTTCTCTTTGTGCATGGGGACCCAGCCATCTGCTCTGGAAGCTGCTCCCCTGGGGGATGGGGATCATCACTGCCAGGGATGGCTCCTGCAGGAGGATGATGTGGTCCAAGCCCAGGGATCCATATTCACCAGCTTTGTCTGCTGGGATAAAGGTCAGAGTAGTAGAATTTTCCCTAAATTAGGTACAAGTAAATTATGGGGAAACTGTGTCCATCTTTTGCATCTCACCATTGTATTTGTGTTACCTTTGCAATGGAGGCAAAATTAATAAAGAAAAGGGGGTGAAGTCTTTAATTCCCAAACCAGCAGTTGGGTAGGATAGAGGGATGTGGTGATTTGAGAGGGGACTTGGCTCTGGGCTGCAAGGTCCTCAGCAGGAGCTGGAACTGTGGCTGGACCTGAATCCTCCTGGGAAAAGTGCAATAAAGGCAACACCGAGATTTGGGATGCCAGGGTTCTGATTTTGGCAGGCACACACAAAAGGTGTTTACTTTCATTGCCCCTTAGCTAACACAAGTCCTGCAGGAACTGAGCTGCACAGTGCTGGTGTTCCAGGAAAGGGGGAGGCTGTGGGGCACAGGAAAAGGGACTCAGAACATCCCTTTGGAATAACCCAGGTTGCTGTAAAAGACCTACAGAACCATCTGGGCACGTTTTGTGCTTTAGACTTAGATCATTTTCTTTCAAGAGAAGGACCTGTGGTGCCTGTCATACCTGGGGATGCCTTTCTGGAATGACAATGACTCAATTAGAGCCAGCCATTAGACAGATATGGCTAAGGTCAACTTCTATCTTCCTGGACATTTTCTTGCTGGGTCCTTCTAGAACTCCTTGCAGTCAGCTTAAAATTTTTTTGGCTTGTCAGCAAACTTCCCCATTAGGAGTCAGGAGTCTCCTCAGAAAAGGAGGAAGCTGAGGGGCACAGGAAAAGGGACTCAGAACATCCCTTTGGAATAACCCAGGTTGCTGTAAAAGACCTACAGAACCATCTGGGCACGTTTTGTGTTTTAGACTTAGATCATTTTCTTTCATGAGAAGGACCTGTAGTCCTGGGGATGCCTTTCTGGGATGACAATAGCTCAATTAGAGGCAGCCATTAGAAGATGACCTTAGCCATATCTGTCTATCTATTTTACTTGGACATTTTTTGCTGGGTCTTTCTAGAACTCCTTGCAGTCAGTTTAAAATTTTTTTGGCTTGTCAGCAAACTTTCCCATTAGAAGTCAGCAGCCTGGCCAGGGCCTCACAATTCCACAAAATCCCAGCAATAACCTCTCCCCACTGTGAAAATGAAAACTGATTTCCAGCCTTTGGTTTCTCTTGTCTCAACTGCTAATCCATGCAGCCCTTTCTTTATCTCATGCAACTTTTATCTCTTTGACAGCTCTTGTGGTGCCAAAGCTTTGCTGAACCCCAGGTATGTGATACACATGCAATCACCTCCTCCAACATATTCATTGACTGCTTTAAGGGGTGTGAATGCCTTATAAACTTTGACTTCTTTCTGCAAAAACTTCATATTGCCCTTTCCCTGGTGTATCAGATCTCCCCAGTGCATCCCAGGTATCCACATTTACCTGAACTCCACTGGATTTTCATTTGTGTAGTGCAGGTCAGAATTTGACTCCTAAAGTTTAATTTTTTAAACTTGCTTCTTTGGTAGCAGGTTTGTTATTTCTCATCCTGCAGACAAGTGTAACCCTTCACAGAATTGTACAAATGCAAATATATACAATAATATATTTATACAATGTTTTATGGAATATAATTATACAATTATTCATATCCTTGTATCTTAATCTCTTTCAAAGTCTTGGGCCAGTGATATCTCACTCTGGAAATTTGCTCCTCTGCCAATTTACCTTTTTAATTCAAAATTTTCTTGGTGAAACTTATATTTAAGAAGCTCATCAAAGCCACTGCAGAAGAGGAGGGTTTTTCTGTGGGAGTCTCAAGCCCAGACACATGGGGAGCTCATTTACTCAGCCCACCAGTGTTTTATTGCACCCCAAACTTCTCACTTTCACTGCTTGCTGGTCCCAGGGAGTCCCTGGTTGAATTTCTGCCTCTGCTTTTTTTATGAGCATTTTTATGCCTCTGGTGAACTGCTTTGAAATATCTTCTGCACTTGCCTTGCTGTGGTTTTATATTTGCCAGTGTTTGTGCTATATTTCATTTCCCTCATTTTTGACAGCTATCTTTTTTGTTCCTAATAGCCTTCCCCACTCTGCTACTTAACTTCTTTGCTTTTAAAAATTCCTTTAGGGTCTTTATTAAGGAGTGTTACATATTAAGCTGGAGCCTTTACCATATCTTTAAGCTGCTGCCAGGGTATTTGAAAGCATTTTATCCTTTTAGCTTTTCCACTTATTTTTTAATGCAATTCTCCTCTGTAAATTTTAGGTGGTACTGTGAGTCGAGACCATTACATGCCATGGTGGAAAATTAAGACAATAGAAGAGATTTTCAAATGGAGTAAGGAAAAGAAAATCTGTTTTAGCCTGACCTAAGTGGGGCACTGAACCCCTGAGACATGGACTGAGAGGCTCCCCCAAACATGCTAATCTTGGTGTTGCATCAATGTGAGCAATCACATCTTATTTTTCCAGTAATTTATTTATCAAATCTACTTTTAAAACACCTGCTGCTCTTTCTTCTGCTATTTCTACTTGGTGGCTGCTTGAGAGCCTCACTCACCTGCCAGCTGGAGCCTTTCCAGCCTGAAAGGTATCACCCACCAGGTGATACCTGCTTGATCCCAACCTTAGAGCTGAGAGAGTTTTTCTCCTTCCCTGGGGTTTATTCCCCTCTCTGGAGCACCAAATCCAGGCTTTTGCCATCCCAGAGTTTCATTTTCCCAGTCCCAACCATCCCCACTGATGGCTGAACCTGATCCCAGGCCTGGAAATCTCTCTCTGAACCAGGAGTGCAAACCTTTATCCCTGTTTATGCTCTGATCCCATGTGCCATGAGTTCCACATGCAGTGTGAGCTGCAGCTGTGATGCAGGGGCTGTTTAGAGGATCTCAGGATGGTCTGGGTTGGCAGGGACCTTAAATCCCATCCCATCCCACCCCATCCCACCCCTGCCATGGGCAGGGACACCTTCCACCATCCCAGGGTGCTCCAGCCTGGCCTTGGGCACTTCCAGGGATCCAGGGGCAGCCACAGCTTCTCTGAGCAACCTGTGCCAGGGCCTGCCCACCCTCACAGCCAAGAATTTAATCCCAATATCCCATCTAAATCTCCCCTCTTTCACTTTAAAAACCTCTTTCAGTACTTTTGAAGCCCATTCCCTAAGCCCTGATTCATAAAAGCACTGAAGTACAGTCAGAGTCCAGCACATCTGGAAGTACTTTGCTAAATTAGAGACTTATTAATCTTCCTGCATTTAAAATAACTTTTTATTACATTTTAAAAATAAATGGGCATGTACTATTTCTTCATGTTTGGGATTTTTTATTTTTCCTCCAAACATTGATTTTTAATGCTTGCCTGGCTTGGCTGGATATTCCTCCACCCAGCCAAGCAGCTGCTCGTGCTAAACCTGGGAGCAAAATCCCTCTTTCAGTGTTGATGCAGCCTGGAAGGAGCTCCAAGTTATCTGTGACTCCCACTTTCAGTTTTTTTTGGTTGGAAAACAACCCAACCTCCCTTCACTGCCCTGAAAAACCACCCTGAGACACCCCAAATCCAAAAAGGAAGGATGTTTTGAGCTGAAAAGTAGCAGAGTGCAGCTGTGGGCTTATTTCCCAATTATTTCAATGGGTTTGGGGGAAAATGCCAGCCAAGTGTTGCTTGTATCAGTTGCAAAAGGAATTTTTTGGAGCTGGTGGAAATAGAGGGGCTGGGATTTGGGGTTGGGATCTGTGTGGCACAGGGAGCTGTGTAATGTGTGGCAGAGCTGCTGCCTCCTCCTGGCCCTGCTTCATTAGCCAAAATGTAGGAATTTTAAATATTAAACAATTCTAAACAGGTTCCCAGTGCTGGCAGCTATTGGTCTTTGGGAATTGAGATGAGAAAACCTAAAATTTGGCAAGAAAAGACTCAACAGCCCTCAGAACACCTTGTGGGGCTGGGGCTGAATCTTCCCTCAGCCTAAAACACCCCGTGGGCAGAATGAAGAGATTGGACATGGACTAATGAAGCACAAATCCAAGGAAAAAAATAATGGATCAGCCCAAGCTCAGGGTTTATGTCACAGTGTCTCACCACAGGTGCATGGCAGGTGAGTGCCCCTCACCCAGCACAGCTCATCCAACACAGATGTAAATATTCCTCTGTGAATCCCACTGGGATCTTTTTTTCTTTCCCCTGCACATTCATTTTTCAGCAATACCAAGAAGAGCATTTTCTGTATTTAATAATTTCCTCAGCAGTGCAAACCAGTGCATTTTCTGTAGTCATGGAGTGGGAGTCACTTCTGTGTTTAATGACAGCAAATGCACTGGTTTGTGTGCTGGGAAAAACACCTGCAGGTTTGGGAAAAAGGTGCAGAGCTGCCCAACTTGCCCCCTGTTTTCCAAAAAGAGCAGTGTTAGAAAACGTGGAAGTGGAAAAGAGGGACAAATTCAGACCTCCAAGGTCCCTCATCCCTCCAAGGTCCTTCCTCATCCCTCCATCCCCAGGTGGGAGCAGTAAAAGATGCTCCAAGTCCAGACCCATCACTGACTTGTGGAAGCCCATCTGAGCTGAGCTGCTTGGGAGCATTGTTTTGAAGATTATTGGAGTTTGTTAATGTCATGTGAAAGCCAGGCTGCTGGGGAGGTCTTGCTTTCAGGGGAGAAATGCAGAAATTGAAGAGGATGCAGCCAGGAGTTTGTTTTCCACGCTGTTTTGGGGAATTTATTTGTTTCCTTTGACAGTGACTTACAGCCTGGCTTTCTTTTCTATTTTGTTAGAGCAATAAAGAAGATAAATCTATAATAATTCAGCTCCCTGTCTTCAATAAAATCTTGTCTTCTTCACACAGCCCCTGGGAAGATCTCCATTTTGCAGCCCTTCGAGATTGGTTGTGTTTTTCCATTTCACCTCTTCACTGGAATGACAGAAAAATAATATTACCAGTAAAATTAATAGCTAAATACAATTTCTGGCAGAGGGAAAGCTTTCAGCAGGAGCAGATGGGACTGTGCTGGCCCCAAGGATGCTCTTCAGCAAAGGTGGATGCTCCCATTGCTTTTGTCTTTGATAATGGGTTGGAAACCTCAAATATCAGCTAATGAGAGTTTCAGTCCTCAGCAGGGATTAACATCAGGACAATCTTTGCTGGTTTTGGGCTTTAGTAAGGTGCAGAGGACAAAGGAGGAGAGAAGGGGATGGCGGGGCAGACACCGAGGCAGAAAAATATCCTTGGAAGTCATGGAATGGGTTGGGTTGGGAAGGACCTGAAAGACCAGTAAAGAACAAAGGGTGTGAGGGCATTTCCGTCCCCTCAGACAGAAATTTCTGTCCCCTCAGAAGGAGGCAGAAGAGGCTGGAATTGGGCTCCAGGGATGAGGGACAGGAGATGGGACAGGGGATCACGGCAAGGGCAGGGTCTGACGGTGGGAGCCCAGGGAAGGGGCAGGGGCTGGGCAATGGCGGCGCCGCTCCCTCAGGGGCAGGAACAGCCCCGGGAGCTCTCGGGGCGCTCCCTCAGAACCCCAAGCCCAGACAGGAGGCGACGCGGCCCCGCAGTGACCTGAACCTGCGGTGTAGAGACACGCCGTGCATCCCGGGGATAGGAGGGGATCCAGAGCCCCACAGGTGCTGTGGAACCCGGGCTGGGGTGACCCAGAGCCCCCGCTCGGGACCCCTCGGTGACCCCGAGCCGCGGCCGCCGGTGCGCGGCCCCTTTAAGAGCGGCCGGGTCCCCTTTACTCTATGTTTACATAACACGGCCGGGCCGTACCACTGCTGCCTGTGCGGGGGGGGGGTCGCGGCGCGCGGGAGGGGGCGGTGCGCACCCGCGCCCAGCCCCGCCCCGTTCGCCGGCCGTTAATGGGCGCGGGGAGGGCGGGGCCACTCGCAGCCTCGCGGGGGGGGGGACGGCGCCGGTTCGCTCCTCCCGCCCCCCCGCGGCGGAGGGTTGGTCCGTCCCCCCGGTGGCCCCGCCCCCCGCGCCCCCCGCGGTGTAGTGGCCGTTGCCGCTGGCCGGCGGTGCAGAGCGGAGCAGAGCCCGCTCGGGACGCGCTCCTGCACCGGCGGCCGGGACGGGGCGGCCCGGCCCGGTGCTCCCACAGCGGCGGCCCCATGTTTTCCGCCAGCCAGGAGGAGCTGTGCGCGCTGAACAAGGAGCCCGTCAAGTATGGGGAGCTGGTGGTGCTGGGGTGAGTGCTGGGCAGGGGCTCCAGGGAGCGGCGGGGGGAGAAGCGCGACGGTCCCGGGGCGGCGGGAGCTGCCCTCTGCCAGCCTCCGGCTCAGCGCCGGCCGCGTCTCCGCGCTGCGAGGGAGCGCTCGGAGCTGGAGGGGGGCGCGAGGGGGCGCGTGGCGCTTCCCGCCTTCTCCCCGGCCGAGTGCGCGGCGCGGCCGCTGGAAGCGGGGGGGTGATCCCGGTGCCCGAGGGGAGCAGGGGAGGATGGATTGGAGGGGAGGTCCCGTTGCCTGAGCGGAGTAGGGAGCGTTTGATGGGGGGGGGGGGGGGGCTCCGTGCCTGAGAGGAGCGGGGAGGGATGGGGGAGTGAAGGGGGGGGAGGTCCCGGTGCGTGACGGGGCGCGCGGTGCGGCCGTTGCGGGCTGCCGGTGCCGGGAGGGTTGGAACGAGGACCCGGTGCCGGAGGGGAACGGGGAGGGTTGGAGCGGGGACCCACTGCTGGAATGGAACGGGGAGGGTTGGAACGGGGACCCGGTGCCCGAGAGGAACGGGGAAGGAGGGATGGATGGGGGTGGTCCCGGTGCCGGAGGGGCCCGCGCGTCGCGGCCCTTACGGGGTCCCGGTGCCGGAGGAACGGGCGGAGCGGGGCCCGGCCGCTCTCGGGCATCGAGGTCGCGGCGGGGCTTGGGGAAGAAACTTCTTGCGGGGCCTGGGGGTGCGGGGTTATGACACAGAAACCCCCCCGCTCCCCGCTGCGGGCCCCGTGCCTCGGCCGGTGCCGCCGTCCCTCGGCCGCTGGCTGCGGGAGAACGGCGTCCTCCGTGCAGATGGCAGGGAGATGACTTTGGAGCGAGGAGGGTGAAGCGCTTATATTCGGATTCGTCGTGGAAATGTTTATTTTCTCGGCTTGATATGGATCTTAAAGTAATCCGCTTGGCATTACGCTGTTGCCCTGCTGTTAAAGCTCGCAGCCGCTCTGCTGAGCGCCGCGGCGGCAGATGAGGGAGAAGCGTCTAAGCCGCGCTTGCTGAGAGCCCTCGCCAACCTCAGGAGAGACGCTTAATTTTGGGAGTTCAGTACGTGGTAACGTGTGGGTAATGGAGTGATTTTTCAGCGCTAAACACGACGGAAAGGTTTGGAGCCAGCCGCCAAGCAGCACGGTCACAGCCTCGCTGCGTTGCTCAGCCTCCCCCAGAACCTGGTCCGTATTTGCTGCAAGGTCGTAGAAAACCCTGTTCTGGTTTCTTGGGGATTTTTGTTCTGTTTCGGTGCTTTCCTAAAGAGCCGTGTTCACCTTTGCAGAAGAAGTGTTTGGAAAAAGAGCAGTCCAGGCTGGGTACTCCATCCAGTAGTGCACCTTTTTTCCTTAAGGGATGCTGAATGTTTCCTGTCACGAGACTGGGTCAAGATGCAGTTACCGTGGAATAAAACACAGCTGCTATCGTGAACGTGGCGTAGCTGGCGCTTGAAATCCTTGAATTTAAGTCCCTTGATTCGTGAGGAATACCCATATCACACTGAATTCAATAAAGAGACGTTCTTACTGTTTCATTTGCGGCAATGGAGGGTGAGCTCAGCTGTGCAACACTGTCTCTGACAATAAAGTCATAGTATAATGCAGAATCTTTAATTAAATTAGAGTGCGTAAATTGATGTTGTGCTGCAGAGGCTCTTTGTGCACAGCTGGAAGCATTTTCCTTTCTGTTGCTTTACTATTTTTAGCAGCAGTTGAAAGTGCAGAAGTATGAAATGTTTTGGCTCTGATCTTAACCTGGCAAAGTCTGGTGAGGTTTGCCTTTAATATGGGGACTCATTGATCTCGGCTTATCGGTTCTGCTGGGCTCTTGATCTTCACTGTGTGCGTTGAAACACGCCAATAAAATCGAAATAAAATGTATGTGGCTGAGTTTGGGTCCTGTTTGAGTTTCAGCCATTCTCTGAAACTACTGAGGCTGCATCTTGTCGGTGTAAGATGTACTGAAAGTGCAAACAGATGCTGTTGTCCTTGCAGTGCAGCCAGGGACAAGAAGTCTGTGCAAGGGAGCTGAGTGTCCCCGTGGCTGCACTCAAACAATGGGGCATTGGCTGTCACTGCTCACACAATGGGATGTAGGGCTAGGTGGACGTGATGGAAGCAATCCAGGAAATCTCGTGACTTCAGTAACTGTATTTTTAATTTTTAGACGGAAGATTGTTGTTTTAAGAGCCCTTTGCCACTACAGGAGTTCATTACTGCGTGTCCTATCAGAGGTGTCTTAAATGTTTGTAGTGCCATAAATAATGCAAACATCCCTCTCTTTGGTGACTCAACATTTGTGACTAGGAACTCTTGGAACAGCTTAAGCTGTTCAGTATGCTAAAAAAACCACTTAATACCTGTTTTGTATTAAAATCTTGTAATCTGGAGTTTCATTTAAATAAGACAATGTAAATCTGCTCTCCTCCCTGCAGCGAAACTGAGACCTGGGGACCAGCAGAAGCGTTCTGTTGCAGCTCCTGTTACAACTGCCTGATTAAAATTGATAGAACAGCCTCGCAGCTAGGTTAAAAAAAAAAGAAAAGAAAAAGCTGTTTTGAGACACTGTGTGGGTTGTTGTTTTTTTTTTTTTTTTAAAAAAGCCTTGATTGTGATGTTGATGAATAACTTGTGTCTTGAACTGTGAGACTTTTAAATTAGGTGGTGAAAAGGATGATGAACAAAGGAATTGGCATACCTGGCAAACTGCTGAGCTCCTGTTTTTAAGATGACAAAACTTTCCCTTTATCTTTTGCTCTCGCTCTGCCTTAGCAGTATGAAAGTGGGGTTGCTGTACCTTGACCTTTAAATGGAGGGAAACGTGTTTTTTTGGCAGGAGGTGGCTCTCCCAGCAGGGCACGTTCTTACTGTCTCAATAGTTGGGATTGCTCAGTGTGCACCTCAGCGTGAGCCCCAGCAGAGCCCGAGGCGTTTGGTGTGTGCAGCAAACACATTGCTGATAACCTTCTCCCAGCTCTGTGCTACGTCTGTGCTGGCAGGGATGTGGCAGCGTGTGTTTGGTGAAGGTTTTGCCGAGGTTTACATAATCAATGTTGTAGTGAATAGAAACAGTTTATGTAAATCGAGCCAGACAGGTCAAGATGGCTGGTAAAGAAGAGATCATCTGCTTTATTGTGAATCTGCTTGTGTACATCTGCTCGTAGCATCATCTGCTCACAAAAGGCTCTGGATTTCTTGGTGAAGCAGAAACATTCATATTCTAATTCTTTTTGAAGAAAAAAAAGAAAGCAGCTTTGTTTGAAGTCCTGTCAAAGTAATGGCTCATTATATATTTCTTGGAACGTGGGGCTGGAGGGAGTTAAGGAGATGCTGAATGCAGTTCCAAGTACCTGAATAGTGTCAGGGTGTTTGTTTCTGCCTTTGTCAGTAGCTTTTGTTTGACTTCTCTGGTGCCTTCATGTTTTGAGGTGCATGTCCTGGCCCCTTGCTCCTGGTGCCCCTTTGTCCCCTAACTTTGAGTCGTGCCCTGAAGCCTTTATTCCAGCAGTGTCGCTTCTGCTAAGCTGTGAGGAGCCTGTCCCTGCCTGCGGGGGGTGGCTGTCACTGAAGGCAGGTGTCAGTGGCCTGGTGCCCCTAAATCCTTTGGGACTGCACAGTGGGGATGGGCAGCTGTGACCTCTCAGGAAAGTCACTCGATTAAAATGATGTAAATTGAAGGAGGAACAGCAAACAGACGTGAGCTGTAGTCAGTGGCTGAGTTGTGTAGCAGTGAAAGATTTGGACCTGACATTGAATGCTTTTTGGGATGGGGTTTCTGGTAGCTGTGTGCATGTAGATGGAATATTTCTCATTAACCAAGGACTTTCTTGATTTTGCTACTCCTTAGCAAGGAGGTGCATCCTCAGCTGAGGAAGACTTTGTTGTACAGACTCACTGGATTTTGCAATATCTAATCCATTTTTTAAATTTAACCAGACAAAACTCTTAAGGGCTGTCCCTCAGTGTTACAGTAGTCATTTTGAAATTGCTGCCAACATTTTGCATGTAAATTTTTCCATTGACTACCATTAAAATAAATGCATTGGTTAATTTGGAGGCTTCAGTGCTGAAATAAGCCACTGTGAGTTATTGTGAGCATTGTTTAATGTGGATTCATGGACATCCTTGAATAAACAGGCTGTAGTTCTGCTTAAATTTAACCTTTTGAGAAAATAGAATTAAAGGATAGGTCTTGGAGCAGCCTGGTCTGGTGGAAGATGTCCTGACCCAGAGCAGGGGGTTGGAACTGAATGGTCTTTAAGGTCTCTTCCAACCCAACCATTCTGGGATTCTACAAAAGCTATCATTTGTGTTTACAGTCATACATTTTGTGGTAATTTTTGGGAAGCTCTTCTCATTGATGGACCACTTTATAGTTGAAGCAACTTTGGATCTGAAACAGTCTTTTTGTGTTAATCTGAAGGGACATGCATTTTTAAATTCCTATTTTTCATACTGTCTTTTTCTGACTGATCAGAGTTCTCACTACCACTACCTTCTTGCAGGGTAGATAAAGTTTCTGAAGTGTCTTCTGCTTATAAACACGTTTCTGTTTTTTTTAACTTGCCTGTCTGGCTTTTCGCATCACTTGTGTTCATCTCTTGCTGTGCAGTTCAGGAAGAAGCCAGGGCAGGTTTCCAGTGGTGTTGACAAATGCAGAAGCAGAGTGGGATCTCTGCTTGCCCTTGAGTGCTGTTTGCTGCTGTGCATGGACTGAAGCAGGAGGGAGAGTCATCCTGGCTGTGGAATTAAACTGGGGCTTTGTTTGCACATAGATGGATTTGCTGCTACCAGACTGAGGCTTGGTTTAATGCCTTGGTGATTTCCTGCACGATCTGCTATAGATATATTGGTGAGACTGCTTAGGTGACTTGAGTTCTGCTTTTAAGCCTTATTTGAAAATGTACTTTAGGTTTCATTTAAAGGAATGGCTGTAGCCCATAATGAGAACTACCAGTTAAATGTGTTCAAGGTCATGATTCTCTGAGAATCATTGGCTCCAGCAGTCATAGCTGGAAGGCTGCTGTTCTGGAGAAATAGATTTTGGTTTTTTTGTTTTTTTTCTCTTTGATATTGACAGTGGCTTCTTGGTGACCTTTATGTCTTGTGCTGGGTTTATGGTGGATTTTATATGTGCATATTGCAAATGTGTGATCAGGGTCAGTTCAGAACTTGCAAGGAGATTAATCAAACACCAGAAGAATTGTGTCTGAATAGAACATTAACTGCAGTGTAGGAAAACAGTGGAAAGGATTATATCTGAGGAAAGGTCTGTGGATTTTTTTGGAAAGCTTGTGTATGTCTGGATAGAGCAAACGTTTTGCTTCATTTAAGCTAAGAAAGAAAACATACTTGAGTTGTTTTTTTACAGCTATCCTATTCCTTGGAGTACTTTTGACTTTCTCAGAGTGCAGATTTGTATCCAGCTGTAGGCTTTATTCACAACATCTCAGTACCCATGTAAAATCAGAGAGCACAAACGTCAGTCTCTAAAATCTATGTTTATTGAAGCAAATCACAGCATCAAACGTCTGCATGTTTAATGTTTGTCATAAAAAGGAAACTGAGTGCATTCTGGAAGTTAAACTAATCCCCTTGGTGTGTACAGGCAGGAGGTCACACATGTGGAAGTGAAAGACTCAGTGTTTTTTCCTTAAAATATGGAAAACAGTTTACTCTGAATAAACAAGTCTGGGAAATGTAGAACTTTGCCTTTGATGCACTTCTTGTGTGGAACCAAGTAAGCTGTTCCTCTTCAGCCCTGGCAGAATCAGGGATGAATCGTTTTCCATTTTCAGCTGAAATTTGTAAATGGATAAATACTGTAACAGTCCACTTGGTTGCTTTAAAATATGCATATAAACCAAGAAATTACTTTCTAGGCTGTTATGGTTTGTTTTTTGTTGCTGAAAGCAGTATCTTAAGCTATTTCATGTTCCTTCTTAACAGCAGGCTGTTCTTTGACTGTGATTACAAGGTTGCTTGAGAACAGATTTTTCCTAAGAAGTCAGGAACTTATTATCCAGTTCAAACAGAAATTATGGCTGGTTTATACTTAGAGAACTCATGCTGCTCTCTAACTTGCTCAGTAGTGATAGAAGGTATAAACTTGGTACTTTAAGATAACAAACTCTTTCTGTACCCTAATGAGAAGGTGTGTGAGTGTAGCGAGCCTGTGCCTTGCTCTGGGTGGGGTTTGTTAGTTCAGGCTGCCAGCAGAGATGTTTTACAACTCTTTGCAAAGTCCTACAGAAGTGTTGTGTTTCCTGTTGGTATTGTCTGCACATTCCCAGTTTGTCCTGAGCACGTGTGGCTGTGAAGCCTTCCAAAGATCACTCTGGTGTGTTAGCTGCAGTCTTGTTCAGTGCTTCTTGTGGTGTCCTCTCAGTCTGGTTATTCTGCACTGTCATACTCGTGGCTTATTTGTGCTGTGGTCAGCAAGGCAAGTGAAGTAGAGGAGGATTTGGTCTAAGCTCTCAGCTTGAAGCAGGATCTCGAGCTGGTTTCCAGTGTACTTTGTGCTGTTAAATCCTTTTTTGCTTCTGCTGTTTGATACCCTAAATCTCATTTGTGTTGGGGATGCCTTTTCTTTTATCAACAGAAATCCTTATGTTTATTCTTGCTCCGTCCCAAGGTCACCACTGGAAGCTTGCATGTGACTTGTCACGAGTTTAAACCTTGAGGGACAGCAATGAGGATGCTGGCATAGGGACTGTGCCTGCTTCCAGAGAATTCTGAGGCAAAGCTGCTCCTTCTGTTTGTTTTGTAAAGACATCACTGAATGGTGCCCTTGCATTTTTCACTTCACCTGCATAGACCAATATGTTGAGAGGCTCCTGCCTTCCCTTCAGAGGGCTTGTTTCCCTCTTGATAAGATGCAGTTCAGAATTTTATGCCTCCCTTATTTTTGCATGATATTTGTTTTTAGGCATCTCCTGGTGTAGCTTTTTTTTTAGACAGGTTAGTCTTGAGTTCATAGTGACATCCCCATACTTTGGGGGACCAATTCGTGCCTTGTCTGACAAACTGTAAGTAACATCTGGGATTAGACTGCTTTAATCCTATTACTTGCTAGCCTGGAATAGTCTTGGTGCTCATGTTAAGCAAAGAGTACAGTTGAGAGCAGTGGGGATTCCAAAGCAGAGATTAGTGAGCTCTGGGGGCTGAGCAGGAACAGGAGCAGTGCTGTCCCACCAGCTGTGCCCCTCTGTGCTGACTCCTCTGTTTGACCTTGTAATGTCACCTCCTGTGCAAGTACTCTCCCTGGGTCTCTGCAGTGTGCATGGCTGAATAATGATTTAAAACCAAACAAAGAGCAGGGGGGTACAGTGGGCAGCAAACTGTTTGTAGGGTTTTCTTAAAGTCTGAGTAGGCATCGTGGTGCTGGGAGTTGAGCACTAAGAGTAACCTGTCTTTGGGTTTGCCTAGGAATAACCATCTCTCCTGGCCTTCCCACAAACAGCACTTGTTGGCTTGAGTTAAAAGATCTTAGGATTCAGGAAGACAGTCCTTGTAGGAAATCCCTGTATGGTGAAACTTCAGCAGTTTTAAATATTTGGTATTTGAAGACTGTCACTGAGGGGCTGTGTGGTGAGAGGATGCAGCATTTTATGTGATGGGGTTATGAGTGATGTGTGAACAAGGTGACACTGGACTTGCATTGTCTTCATCTAGACAATGCTTCTACAATTACTCCTTCTGATTAGTGTAACCTCTGTTCCTAAAAATAGCAACTATCAGCTATTTTGCAATGAAATTTCACTCAGTCCTTCATATTCCAGCCTTGGAAGTCCTCGTGTGAGGTCACTGGGAAGCACGCCCACAGCTGGGTAGTACAGCAGCTATTGGCTCATGGAGAAGAGAGAGTAATTCAGCTAAAAGCTTTCCTCTGTTTCACAACAGAAATGTCATCTGGAGGGAGCACATTATAAACAGCAGTTGTAAAAATGGATACAGACAACGTCTGCAAAGCTGGAGAGTTTGTTGTGTTAAAAGCAAAGAGGTTTGGAGATGAGCTCTGTTTGATGAGGAATGATGTGAAGGTGCTGATAGCTGAAGGACCTGTTTAGGCATCCTGCTTTCAATAGCAGCTTGTTTATGCTGGAGAGAGGGAAAGCAAGCAGGCTCTGTTTTGTGTTTCTGGAAGTGATTTACTTCAGGTCATTTAACAGTATAATTTTCAATATTTCATGCTGACCTCACTGTGGATACAACTCGTGTTTCAAGGAGGATGGAGTAGATGTGGGCTGCACCTAATCTGGGCAACACAAGGCTTCCTGTTCTAGGGAATTGGTACAAAGGCCACACGTGCCCTCACTGGGTGTATGTCAATAAAGACCTGGTGTTCTTCTGTCATATTTATTGCTTGTATTAACTATGATACAGCTACATTGCTGTGTAGCAACTGATTGTGTTTATCAGAGGTGCCAGCAGGCTGCTGTGCAGCGAGTCAAATACTGTGTAAAATGTCTGTTGTGCTGCCTCCCCAAAGGACTGGGGACAGGCAAGAAAAGTTAGGAGACAGCTGGCACATGGTAGGTTAAAAGGAGAAGGCCAAGAAGCATTGTGGTCTTCTTGAGTACTGTAATGTGAACTGAGCCCTGTTGTTGCAAAAATTTTTTTCTCTTTACTTTCAAGGAATTGAGGACAAAAAATTCTCAGTGTTTCTTTCTGAGGAACGCTTTTTAACTTTTTCAAGCACTTAGTGAACTGTAAGGATGTGTTTAGTGGGCTTTCAAATTACTCTTCACCCAGAAATGTGTGTGCTGTCTTTAATTTAGAATCCAGTTCATCAGCTGTCATGAAAGAATTTTATTCTTCAAACTGGCTGGCTTTAGCAATGCCTCAACAAACAGGTAGGCTTCAAACTTCTGAGGTATATCCTCTTAAGGCATGGAAATGTCATGGCTGAGGACAGAGTGGGACTGTCTGTGAAGACAATTAGTCACTGTATGAAAGTAAACAAATTGAAGTGAATAAAAGCTGAAATCTCTGCTTGCCTGTTACAAATAAACTGGAGCCCAAACGTGCAAACGCTGGAGCACGTGCCCCTAGGAAGAGTGAAAGAACTGTTTAGTCTGGACACAGAAGTTAATGGGCTGAAACTTTGATATAAGCACAGCTGTATTTCTTCATGTGCAACAGCATGAATTCATTTTGATTGTTGGTGTCTGATTTAGTGCTGTTGGAGGCACAGCCTTTGAAACTGGAGTAGAGTTTGTGTGTGTCCTTTCACAGGAGAGAGACACTGTGCTGGTGAAAGATAGCCAGGGCTGCGAGGTTCCTGCTTCCCAGCACATCCTGTGCCAGGGTTCAGCACCTCTCAGACTGACTGTGTTTTTTATGGAATATTGACTACTAAACCAAAATCTTGCTCTACTTTCAAGTTGCCTTCCTCCTAGTGCATGTTTGACCTCTGAGAGCAAATAGCTGTGCAGCTCAATGCTTGGATTCAGAATCATTTTGGTGTTGAAGACGAATCTTTCAGACTTGATAGGATTCATTACCTTGTGCTTGCCCTAACCTTCCTGCTAACATACATGCAGTACTTACTTTGAATTGCATTCTGAATCTTAAAATTTGCTGGAGTAGTTTTCAGTGCATCAGGGAGTGAGTTTTGATTCATGAGTTTGGTGTGTGGCTTTCTGTGCTGGGCAGTGGGCAGAAGTCCCATTCCAGAGCTGCATGTGTGATGGGAGAGGTGGCAGTGCCCTGCTGCGGGTCTGAAGAATTCAGAGGAATTCTTCCCAAGTGTTCCCTCATCTCACTCTGCCAGAAGATTTAATTAAATGGGCTGTCAGTACCTTGGTGGCTTTTGCCAAAAAACTACTGGCAAATTAAGCAAATGGAATGATTTGGTGTTGGGGCAGATCTGTGAGGAGGCAGGTGTTGGTTCATGTGAGCAGCTGAATAACTTCTTCCATCAGAGCAAAAACTGGAGAAGGAAGTTGGGCAACAGCCAAATGGACAAGCCTTGCATGGTTTTTTTACTCCACTTTTGTTTTAGGCTGCTGGGCTTCACTGGAGGAATGAAAGTGAAAGATGCCTCAGAACAGCACTGGTGGTGCAGCTGCCCTTGGGTGCTGCTGGCATTTGGGAGGTTGCAGGCTCTGCCTCCATGGGCAGTGGCCGTGGGAGCTGCAGTGCTTTGGTCTCACTGACTGTGCTGGGATTTGTTCCTTAGGTGAGATGCCTTGCTCAAGGTGCCAGAGTCTGCAAGCTGCTTGTTTGCTTTTAGGGATGTGTACTGCGAATTTTTCCTGTAATTTCCATAAATATTTTCTTAATACCCAAATGTTTTTTTCTTCCCTTTTTGGTAATGAGTCCCTGTGCCCAAAATCTCTGGATATGTTCTTTCTTTTGACTACGAAAGATAACTAAGCTGGGTTTTTTCCAGTATTTTCAGTCTGCTTGCTGTCAGAGCAAAAGAGCTTTAACTTTTGACTTGGGTTTGGTGCCTTTTTCCATGTTTGAGCACAAAATGCTGGAGTTCCATTGCTCACTTAGCTGTGCCTTATCTCTGGTTGTGCAATTCCACTTCCAGCTGCAGAACTGAGTGCCATATATCCAGCTTTATTGCAAGTTCAGAGTTTCCAGCATGCAGAGACTGGTGTTATCCAGCAAATAGCACTCCATGTAAGGATGCAGGGAGACTACAGAAAGCACAGTTCCCTCTGTAAGCAAAGCCAGGGTTTAAGTGTGATTAACAGGGTCTAAGTCAAGCTCCATGTACCCTCCTAGTTTATTATGTGCAATGTGACTTCAAATTCAACTCAGGAATTGGCTTCTGATCACGTATTGCTGGTTTGCACCTTCAGCTCTTTGGAGGACGCTGGTTTATGTTATGGCTTTACCTACTGGCAATCTCTTGGTGTAGAGACAACAATGGTAAAATGATGCTTTGTGAAAGGGCAAGCAGATAGAGGAAAAAGTGATTTGCTCTTTCACCTCTGGGCATTCTGTGGCCAGTGTAGGCAGGAAGGAAGGAACTGGATTTGGGGTTGGCTGGGGTCCAGTTGCAGACTCTATTCAGACCCAAGCCAGAAGGAGTATGAGCTTATTTGTAAGTTTTGGGCAGAGATGACAGTTGAGAAAAACCAGCTGTCTCACTTTTGTGGGCTGAGGAAATTAGTTATGAATATGTCAGGTGGTAAAAGTGGGATGCTTTGTGCTGTGCAGAGACTGAGAAATGCATTAAAGATCAGTTTGTCATGCCTAAGTCAAGAGACCAAAACATTTAGCTGAGTTAAACTAAGATAAGAATGTATGATGCTCTTTAATATCCAGAAAATAAGTGTATTCATTTGTAAAAACAACTCATTTATTGTAACCATGTGTCGAAAGGAATGTTCTCCCACCTCCTGCACCATTCTTACTTGTGCCTGAGCTAAGTGAAGCTTGTGTGAGTGATTGTGAGCAGCCTTTGTTTACTTAGTCATTATTAAATCTAAAGGCTGGTCTGGTTAGGGATAACACACATTTCATTTTCTTCCTGCTTTTCTTCCTAGACTTTACTCTGCATTTGGAGAAATATTGAGTTTATTTGATGTACAGAGCAATGCAGTTTGACAGCTATTGTCAAAATTTAAAAAAAAATTGGTGTAGCAAGCAGAATTTGACAGGACTTTTTAGTTTCCTGTTATGTTGTTTATTTTGGAAGAACAAAAGTCCAGATAATGACTGTTCAGATGGGCAGCTTGTTTTGGCATAAATGAATCCTGGTTAAAATTTGGAGAAGCTCTGAACCAGGTATTTGTTTCACTGATGGTCATAACTGCTTGTAGTGATGCCTCAGGTTTGAGCTTTTGTATTTTTCAGATTCTGTGCTGCTTTAGTGTGTGGGTCTGGGCTTCTTGTTTGGGGATGGTGAGTTCTGAGCACAGAGCAGGGAGACAAAACAATTCCTGCTCCAGCTGGGGACCATGGACAGCCCATCCAAATCTCAGGGCTCAAGAGCATAAACAATGATGGACTGAAGAGAGAAAAACAAGGAGGATGGGACTGCATGGGGTAAATCTGTAATTAGACAATTAACTCCAATATGCAAATGGAGCAGAATTTATAAAAGTGAGAGACCCCGTGACCAGTGACATTTTGTGACCATTTTGGGTTCATCTTGAGAATAACCCTGGCTGGGCTCTTGTGCTGCCCAAGGTGGATCCATTGAGCCCTCCTGGTAAATCCCTCCTTTGTTCTTCAGCTCTGTCCAGCCTCTGTTCTAGGTCAGCCTTCACAAGGCATCAGTAGCCCTGGAACTGCTGCTCTTTGTGCTGTGGGATGAGCTGTGAAGGATCTGCTGCTGGCACAGAACAAGGGGTCACTTTTGGGCTGGTGATGCCACAGCTGGAGAGAAGCAGTCGCTGCTCCTGGCTGCCCAGGCAGTTTCCTTGCAGGAGGACACTGAAGCCTCAGCTCTGCTGGCACCATGGGCTCCCTCTCCCAGTCATTTTCCATCTGCCTCTGGTGAATATGCTGTGATTTACTGAGAGATGTAGTGACAGGTGAGGTTGTAGTCTGTAACTGGAAATGAAGGATGTCACTGAACTCATTTTATTCCACAGCCTCCCGATGCTATTTGAGCTCTGGTGAGGAGAGGCTGTAAAGATGAATGAGCTTCCTACCCCCCTCCTTGTTAGACATCAGGGAATCCATGTGACTGATTCTCACCTCTGAGAAAAAAGCTTCAATTGGAGCTGTCACCTCAGTAGACAAAGAAGGAATCCAACTGCAAGACATGTACCCAGAGGAAATCATGCTTTGCTGGTTCCCTGGCTTATGAAACTCCTTGTTTTTTCATTGTTCTCCTTGTCACTACCAGTGCTTCACCTCTGCTGCCTGCAGTAGTAATAACAGTGTTGGCATGTTGAGTTTGAGTGAGTGGGAATGGACACAAATGTTCTGCTACCCCAGGTGACCGAGGGATGGATCTAGGAGAGGTTTGGGTGTAGAAGTGAATAACTCTGAGTGTTGCCTTTTCTTGGGAAACCAGCTTTTTGGAGTTATTTTGAACACAACCTGAAACTGCTTTGAGAATTGTCAGCAATGTCTCATATAGTTTAGCAGCCTCATATTTTGCCTCATGGATGAGCTCAGTTCAGAGCTAAGAATAGTATTCTGTGTTACTCAAACATTTAAATTTTCTGGATGTGGAAAGTCTTCTTTTCCTAGTGGTTGTAAAATAGCCTAGTGGAGGATTTTTGTCCTTGGCTGGAACTCTAAAAGGAAAAATTTGGGATTTGTCCAGACATGAATGCCTCTCCAGTAGATTTCAGGCTTGTTCCTTTCTAATAGGCAGTTCCAAGAGAATTGCTTCTGAATTCTACAAAGATACTGAAACAAACTGATGGGGTGTGAGTATTTCTGGATGTCATTCTTATCTTCTGCTCCCCCTCAAGGTGGTGCAGCCTGAGAGATTTCTACAAATGCTTATTTTTGATAGGGCTGTAGGAGGAAAGGAAAACAGTTGTAAGACATCCTTAGAGATATTCCTATGGGTATAATGCCAAAGAATTGACAGAGTAGGAAAGGTTTATGTTCTGAAATGCACATGCTGGGCAAGGGAGGACAGGAAAGAATTTGGTATCTTGCAAAACCCACATAAAAACGAGATAGTACAGACATAATCTGAGTCTTGCACATCCTCGTGCACTGCAGCAGCTGCAGAGCTCTTCAGCATTGTAGCACTCCCCTCTTCAGCTGGAAACAGTGCAGCATGGCCAAGGTGCCCTTATGGAGAGTGATGTCAGGTATAAAAACTTGAGGGCAACAGGGAATCTCTGGAGCCAGGCAGCTGTAATCAATTACTTGATTTCTGTGTCTCTGAACTAGCTCCTGCAGTCATGCTTTGCTGGGCAATGCACTTCCAATTTCAGTCTTGGGCTCATGAGCTTTATTTCCACAGCTGAATTTCCATTTGGCTTGCAAAAGCTACTTCTGAGTCCTGTAATGCTGTTTGATATTATGGCCTGTACTTGGGGAAAGTTTGCTTTAAGCAGATCCTCTGTTTTCTTGGTCTGGTTTGCCCCATAGGGCGTCCTTGCCTTTAAAATCAAAGGAGTCTAAAGAAATAGAGAGAAACATATGGGGTGGCTTGTTTTCTTGAAAGTTGGTGAACAAAAATAGTAATAGTATGCTGTCTGTCTTTGTGGGTGTTGGCAGAGAAAAAGAGCTGGATTTCCAAAGGAAATAATTTGAGGGAGAACTATCTGTGGTTTTTAAACTTATTTTCTTTTCTACAAGCCATTGTGCCACTTGTGCACATTACTTAATATCTGTTGGAATGAAACTTCAGCTTGCGGAGCTTAACCAGAAGTAGGCAGGTTGGAATAGCCCTGCAGAGGAGCTGAGTGAGAGTTTTGCTCTAGGGAACTTCTCTGCTTTAGAGCCTTCAGTGTGGCTGCAAGGTTTCAGAGCTTGCATCTGTGTGTGAGCACAGTCTTGTGTGGTTGTTTTGCACAAAAGTCCCTTGCTGCTTCAGTGAGGAGGAGATGCCCTCCCATCTGCAGAGATCTCCCGTGCAGGCACTGCCTCACCAAGCTCTGTAGTGAGATTCTTCAGAGATCAGAATCTCTGAGCATTTGGACCTGGAAAAACATTAGGAATTCATCACTTGTGTTGCTTTGATTCATTCTTAGTAAGTGGTGTTTTCTGAGGCCTGTGAAAGGTCAATGTTTATTTTATGTAGCATTTTGGGAAACCCTCTTAAGGGAAGCGAATCTCAAAATTCTATCAGTGAAAGTGTGAAACTGAAAGGCTTTGCTGTCATGAAGGTGTACATAGATCAGAATTCATTCTGCTGATCAGCAGTAAACACCTAATGGTTTTGCAGAAATCTTTTCCTGGCTAGAGATGTCTGATTAACTTTGTTATAGATGATGATAAAAGCAAACACCCAAGGTTGCTCTGAATTAGTAAGCTGTCAGTGTGTTTTAAGTCTGAAGAAGATATATTGAAGTCTAGCTCTCTGCACTGCTGCACTGTTAATTTCTGGTTTATTAAGACTTTTTTTAAAAAAGCCCCCACAGTTACAGCAGTGCTCTGATGCCTCTGTACCAGTAGGTTTCAGGTAATTCTTTCAGACAGGGTATGAAGAGTAATTTATTCTGTGCCCTGGATTTTAGGGCACATAACACATTTGCTAACCAAGAACAGGCAGAAATGTAATTCTTTGCTTTTTCTCTTTACTTACCCACTCTAAACATGCTAGGAGCAGGCAGAGCAGTAGATTATCTTCCCTTTGACAGCTTGTGCCATGGAGCAGTTGATATAGTGCAGAATCAGTGATATTAAGAAAGCTGCTGTGTTCAGAGGCAGCAGTGCTTGCAAGTGCTACAAAGAAGGAAACCCAGTTCTTTATTTTCTGTTTCTGAGGCAAATATTTGGGATTCTATTCAGCAGTTGGGGTTGAACTGGGAGCTGTGCATTTGTAAGGGTGTCTTTTTCCCTGGGAAACTAAAAGGAATGTTCAAATTGATGGAATTAGATATTGCAGCTCAGGATGCAGTAGTTGAGCACCTTGCTTTCTATTCAGTGCACTGCTGGTGAGATCACCTATATTCACAAAATGGATGCAAATTTTCTCTCTTCCTCTGTGCTAAATGGTACTGAAACCAACCTAAGACTATTCTTGTTATGCTTGAGTGTTTGAAAAAGCTGTAACAGACATCCTGGAACTTGCTCCACTGTCTGTGAAATCACAAAAATGACATTGCCACTGCTTGTATTTGGAGGTGAACTGAAGTTATGAGAAAGCTATCACCTTTTCTTATGAAAATGTGAACTATCAAATAGTCCTTGATAGGGTTTTAGGGAAAGCACTTGATTTCTTAGGAAATGACTGTTGGGACTGTGCTTTTATTTTCAAAAGGCTCAAAGGTTCCTTTGAGTGAAATGTAGTTTCCTCCATAATGTTTAATGTAGTGCAGTTTCAGCTGCACTACAGTAATGTGGTGTTATTCAGTAATGTGGTGTTATTACTGTTCATTCCTCAGGCTAAAACTTGAGCAGTTGGGTTTTGCACCTTGGAGCATGTGGGAAGTACAGATAGGAGAATGTTCAGAATGTCAGGGCAGGTGGGTTTTGAGGTCTCTCATCCCCTTGAATGCTGTGAAGTCTAATTTGTCTCAGTTTTGAAACTTGCAGCCTTTTCTTGGTGTGATGTTTAGGAGCAGATTGTAAATAGTTTCCAGACAAAGCTGTGTGGTTCCCAAGCCTCTGGTGGTGTGGATCAACAGGATTCCTCCTTCCCTTCTTTCCTCCTGTGCACTGAAACCCAGCTGGGTGTAGTACTTTGCTTTCAAAGTGATTTTGTGTTTTGCTGACTTGTTTTGAGTGCAGTGAAAGCCAGGTCTCACTTTCTGCTGTATCTGTATGTATTTAACCAAAGACCAAATCCAACAATTCCAGTGGCATTTGGTGGATTATGGATCCTTGTCAGATGAGCAGCATTTCCTCTGTGCTAGAGAGGTTTAAGGTTGGAAAGAGGATTCTCTAAACGTGGTGCTTGGCCCACCTCTTGTGCTCTTGTAGCTGGAATAAAAAGCGTGCTTTGAAATGAACCTGATTAGTTTATACCCTGTATTTTGCTGTGCACTAGCATTGCTGGTTTTCTGTAGTGGGGAATGGTTTTAGCTGGCAGCTTTGGAGATGGGCTTAGAGCACTCAATAAAATTGCCTCCTTGTTAAGTGAGTGCTGGGGGGAGCAGTAAAATGTTGGAAATAAGGATTGGTAAGGAAATCATTGTGTGAAAAAAGAGGTTTCCTTACCCTTTACCCTTTGCTTTCTGAAAGGGAAACCTCTTGCATTCTAATGCTCTGCTGGCATATTACTTCTGTTGGAATTCTATAATAATATCTTAAATGGAGTTTTTTCTCTGTTAAAGTTGCTCCCTTTCTTTTCCCTGGTCATATCATGGTTATCTGTGTTTTATGTTGTGAGACTCAGGTCATCCCTGCCTAGAGAGTTTTTAGCTATTAAGTTGTTTGGAACTTGAGGTTATTTGACTGCATTAATTGAAGCTTATCCTGATGCTCTAGCAGGCTGCATCTGCCTGTTCCTTGGATTCCTCCAGAGTGTCAGCTTTAATCAAGCTCTTATGCCACCTGCACAGCTGTCTTTGATTTCACAAAAACAAAAGTAACAAATTATTTTCCAGAAAAATAATCTGGGACAAGTAACAAGCTACTTTTTAAGAAAAATCAAGGAGTGTAGGAAGAAGTTTCTGCAGAAAGTTTCTCCTAGCCCAGGAGAAACACCAGCTCTTCTGTATTCCTGACTGCATCTCCCTGGTCTTCTGTGCCAATAGCTGCAGTAATAAAGCCCTGACTCCTGTGCCCCTCACTTGGGGATGGTTACTTCTGCATTATTTTACTCCAGAATTTCTCTCTCTGCCCCTCAGTGAGGAGAAGAGGATCAAAATAGCCAAGAGTTTTGGGAATCTTGGAGGAAGCTGGATGTGTGGTGTAAATAAAGCTGTTTCAAAGCAGTTCTTACACGATCCATTTGGTAATTGCAAGCCAAGAGCATCCTTTAATTTTCTGTATAGAGTGAAATTAACACAGATCAGGTGGGTTTTTCTTCAAGTGCCTCTATTACGTAAGCTAAACATGCATGGGGATTAGTCAGCTGTATTTTCTATAAATATTCTCCTGAACCAACCTTGATTTTCTATTGCTCTTGTGTTACAGCTGTTCTAATAGCAGGGTAGCCCTGCTGGTGCTGGAGGGGGATGTGTGGAGTGGGATAATTACAAATATGAGTTAACCTGATCTGTAGGGTTAACCAGATCCTTTCATCTCTGGGTGGCTGGAGGTGGGGGGAACAGCAGGAGGCCACAGCAGCCAGGAATAGCCTTTCCTTCCCAAACCAGAAGAGTGACCAGTTCTGCTCCAGAACACCAGGGAATAATTAAGGTCACCCTGGAGAACCTCAGCTACTGCACATGTGACTTCTTGTGGTGTTTCCAGCAGATAAGGTTCTACTTAATTTGTATACCCTGGGAAGGAGAAAAGTAGGTTCTGGCTTATCTGATCTGCAGTAGGTACCTCTGAAAGCTTTTTTTTTGTGGTGTACATAACCTTTTACTGTGTGCTCAGCTGATCCATGGGGCTGGCTGGGTGGATGTGAACATAAAAGTTTTGTGAGTGTAACATGAGGCTTTGGGGTGGCTCACTGCTGGGTTCCTGATGGTAGGAGCAACTTTTGAAAGGTAGCTAAAAAAAAAAAAGTAATTAAAAGTGGCTCCTAATCATGAGCCAGTGATGCAAATCAGCTTTTTCTCTGAAGAAATCTGGGGTCATGGCACAGATCAGACCTGGCTGCATTTCATTGAATCACTGCAGCAAGGAGTACTGAAATTTGGTGCTGGAGAGGAGAAGGCCTGTGGTGAACACACAGGGCTGATCACTGTGCCAAGGAGTGTTCCAAAAGTGCTGGGGAAGGGAATGCTCCCTGAAGTGTTTTATGATAGTAAAATGACCTCACAAATGCAAGTTGTAAGAACAAACACTTGTCTCAGAAGCAAAGAAAAAAACAGCCCCAAACTGATTATAGCCACAATTAATAACTCCAACATACCTTTCTTATGGATAATCAAATTCACAGATGCAAAAACATTGCTTTTAATTGGGTGAAGAGATGAGATTATTTGAGACTTTGGAACTTGCTGGTTTGGATTTTCTTGCTCTGCAGGAAGACTGGCTTTGTTAAGCTGTACAACTGGTAGTGATTAGGAAGCATTTATGCCTATGGAGATGTCTTAGCCAGCAGAGTCTGAGGTGGGACTGTGTCTTTCCCTCAGAGCTTCCTCCCAGGTTGCATAAACCAAAGGTCTTGGATCAGTGGTTTTTGTTAATCAAAGGATGGAATCCCTTTGGTTATCCATGAGTTGCTTCTTGCTGTAGCCTTTCTACTCAATACTACTTTAGTTTTGTGTTTGTAACTACTTAGAACATTTTCCTTCAGAAAGAAAGCAAAATCTGGTGGGAATTAATCTTCTAGCACGTGAGCCTGCTGTGAGAAGGAAGAGAGAACAGGTTGGTTAAGCTCTTTGGTGGATTTGGCAGGAAGTGCAGGAGACTTGCTTGACCTGGATCTCCCTTGCTTGACCTGGATCTCCCTTGCTTGACCTGGATCTCCCTTGCTGTGTGCATGGGGAAAGTTTTCACTCTAAAAATGTTGAAACACAGTGGGGAGGCCTGGATTTTCCAGACTAACTCAAGCAGAGGTGTCATGGATTGACTGGATGAAGCCTTTGGGTTGGGGATGGAGCAGGTGACTGTGCCAGCTCTGTGTTCTGTCCCTCAGAAAGCAGCTGTGCACTTTTCCAAAGGTGCAGTGGGGAAAGGGAACCTTCTGGTCATTCAGGGCTTGTTGAGCTCCTGGGAATGAAGGCAACAAGGATAAAACAGTATAAATAAAACAGTATCCTCCTTCCAGCCTCCAAGAAACCTCAGCATTAAAGGTGTTCCTTGCAATCTGCTGTAGAGATCTGTGAAGCTGTTGAAGGAGCAGCTGTGTGTTGACTGCCAGAACTCCCCAACAGGAGCAGGATTAGCAAAGCTCTGGTGGTGGAGCTGCTTCTGGGACACACATCAGTGCATGCAATCAGCTGGGGACAAGCTGAGACCTAAATTCATATTGAGTTAATATCTGTGACACTGATAGAACACCAGAGCACTCAGTTCAAAGGAGGAAATGAACCAGGAGTATCCTGTTGGTACAGAAGTACTCCTTAGCTTTGCTTTTCTATTTGGCAGCTCTTCCCCATGAGATTGAGTTTGAGAATAACTTCACTGTTCTGTTTCACTGAAATTCTCAGATAAATTGCCAGTTGCAGACAGCAACTGCTTGTTTTCTGAAGCTCTGATGCAGAAAAATGTGTTTGAAATAATTCTTGCCTTTTTCTATTTAAAAAAAGGAAATCCTTAGCCATTCTTTTGCTGAAACATTACTAGACACAAAATGAATTGTTGAGATTGATACAAGGGAAGAGGGTGTAAAGACTATGAAGTACTCTGGCAGTGATATTATATAAAGGGAAACACAAATACACTTATTTTGTTGTCACCTTTGTGGATGTTGAAGCTTTCTGTTTGTGTTTTGCTATAAACATGTCTTTTTCCTTTTCAATGTGTGTTCAAGGGAGGGAGTGCTGGATGCTTCAGCAGCAGAGGGTTTTCCAGTTAGTCAGGACTGGATTGTGGAGCTGTGAAAAGCTCTGGGACTGGGTGTTATAAAGGTGAATAATGTATCTTTAGCTTTCATATGTGGTGGATGTCATGAAAGCTGCAGACTTGTAGCACTTGCAAGGGAATCCCTCCTGCTCCCTGCTGGTTTCCATGTTGCTGATACAAGTGCTTCTGTGGCTTTGCAGTGGGCTGGAGAGTGAGGAATGTGGTTTTAAAACTGAACTTATAACATAAATCTAGTTTTGTTTCCCCTTCATGTGAACCAAGGAGAGAAGTAGTGGGAACAAATTAATAAATGAAAGGTGAGACTGCTGCTTTTGGCAGCAGTGTGGGACCACACTGGCTCAGGGAAGGTGAAAATACAGTGTAAGCACAAACTGAAGTTTGCTATGTGTGGAGTAGGTTCCCCAGGATTCTACCAAATATGGGATCAGAATGTACTTAAAAGGGAGGATTTACTCAAGCCTGATTTTGCTCATGCAGCTTTATTGTTTAGTGAGCAGAGATGTGCTGTTTGACTTACTAAAACTATGGAGACAACTGAACTGCAGCATCTCATCTGTTTATAGCCAAGTCTGTCATTTGGGATGGTTTTCATCCAAAAATGACGAGGTGTGCTGTGGATCTGTTATTAACAGACAAGGAAAGCAAAGTAAAATTATTCTTTTTTTGTCTGGGGGAAATATTACCAGTGAAAATCAGGAGTTGTTCAGTTTTAGTCTTTTGGGAGGTAGTTTGCATAGGTATGCAGAAGTATTTAACTTTATGATGGCTTGTATTTTGACAGCATTGTAAAAAAAATCAGCTACATGCAGCACCTTCAATGTCAGCTAATAGATACCTTAATTCTAAGGAGGACTTCCTTGAGTTGAAGTCAAACTTTCCAAGGTGCAGCTCATGATTTGGAGCTGTTGTACCAAGGAACAGAACTGTCATTTACTCTTTACCACTGTCTAGGCTGGATTTTTTATTTTTTGTTTAAACAAAGCCAAAATAAACATAAACCAAAAAAGCTTGTGTAACAAGCCTTCTGACAAATAGTTCAAAGCTTGCTGCTAATCTCTGAAGTAGACAAGTCCTTGTAGTAGTACAAGTAGTACAAGACTTGTAGAAAGTAGGAGCTTGCCACAGTGGACTGTGGGAGAGAGCAAGTGTGGTCTTGCTCTCCAGACAGCCCTGAATCCAGGAGGAGGAGAGGCTTTCATTACACATCCCAGCCATGGGAAAAGCTTAATTGGAATTTGCAGCTCATTGTATACCAAACTCTTCAAGTGTTTGATGTAAATCTGTAGGAAACTGGCTTTGGTAATTATGGTGCCCATAGCCCATGCCAGCACCACTCCCTTATTTGCAAGGAACAGTGCTATCAACTG
The DNA here is from genome assembly GCF_023055355.1 of Agelaius tricolor. Lineage (NCBI taxonomy): Eukaryota > Metazoa > Chordata > Aves > Passeriformes > Icteridae > Agelaius > Agelaius tricolor. Next base: position 4,019,598 of record NW_027269265.1, read on the forward strand.
AGATAATTATCCCAGGAGGTTTCATGATGCAGCTTGTCCCAGTGCTGCTGTCACTGAGAAGCATTTGGAAAAGTACAGGACTGCTCCTTCCACCTGTGCTGGTCTGATGAACATCTGGAGAACTTCCAAAGTGCCCCACACATCTGTGTGTGAGCAGGGTGCTCCCAGAAATGATTGTTCTGTTGCTGTGAAATTGATTTTTTCCTAGTTTGTTTATTAGTTGGAAACAACATTAGTTCCAGGATTTTGATGGCTGAAGGAGAGTTCCAGCTGCAGTTCTTTTGGTAGCACTGGTCTTCTTGTGAAGCAGAAAGTTGTGTGCTCATGTGCTGGTTCCTAAGCTGATCCTGGAGCTGTTGGAAGAGTGCAGAGGAGATGGGAAATGGCTCCTGCTTGTGGAGTGGCATTGTGATGAGACAGAGTGAAAATTTTTTCCGAGTAGAAATCCATTTTGATTTAGGTGAAATGTACATCTTTGAGTTAAGTCTGTGGTTTGAAAACACAGCTGTTTAGTCACCAAACACTTGAGAGGAAGTGTTTGCTGATGGGGAATTTGTGTCCTCAATCCCAGTCCCTTCTCCATAGGTGATTCCATCCTGTTGCTGCTCAGGGGGAGGCGCTTGGTGCTCGCCCAGGCTCTGCTCAGTGGAAGCAAGAGCAGAAAGCGATGGAGAGGAGAGGGCAGGGCAGGTTTTGTTGTAGTTCTTCATGGCTGTGTTTAGAAAATCTGACTCAGCAAGGTGTGGGCAGCCATTCCTCCTCCAGGGTGCTGAATCCAGCTGTGTCCTGTGGGGCAGCTCCTGTTGGGAGGGAAGCAGGGACAGGCTGTGCATGGAGCTGCTGCTCAGGAGCAGGCCATGGAAGGTGGAGGGAGCTGCCATGGCTGGCAGGATCCCAGGGCACCACTGCCAGGTCACTGGGCATGGATGGAGCTCCTTCAGGGCTGGGAAGCAAAAGTGTGGCTGCAGTGCCATGGGAAGGGTTAATTTGTGGGGAACAACTTGAGAGGCCTGGCCTAGGAAAAATGAAGGTGTCTGCTGGTTGTGGAAAGAGGCAACTTCTCACACCCTCCTTTTTCCCCCCCTTTTAAAACATGTGTGTGTCCCTAGGAATTGTCCCAGCTCTTTCTACCACTGTTGGATCAAAATCAAACTTGAAGGTCTATAATTGAAGCATAACAAATCATAAAACTACCACTCAATTCCTCCTCCCTTTGTGGAAAGGAAATGTAGGAATGGGCATAAGGAAAACCTCCCTGAGAATTTATCAGTGCTAATCAGGATGACTGAGTCCATCATTCCTTTGCTTGTATTTCCTTCCTATTTGAAGACTCCAAGAGGTCTTTTAACCTTGAGCTTCTTTATTTATGTATTTTAAAAGTAATTAAACCCCACAGAGACCTGAATTGAGATAGAGTGGACTTCTCCAGTTAAAATTGTGTTCTGAAAATGAGGGAAAACCCCCCCCAAACAATAAAACCCCACTTGCCTGGTTTTAACTTCCAGTGGAACTGCTTTAACTGTTTAGCAGTTATACAAGAAAAATCAATAATTACAGGGTATAAAGCTAGCAATGGTGATCTATAGTAGTTATATATTATTTCTGAGGGAATTGTTACTTTTTTAGGTTTCCAGATAAAAATACTGGTAGAAAGAATATTGTCTTCAACAGGTTAAAACTTGCTGGCATATTCCTGATAGGTAGTGACTTTAAAAGAAAGCATGTGCACATAGCCAGGGATATTCAAGTGCAGAATCAAATAATTCCTGTTTGAAGTGCTGGTATTTAAGCTGCCTGTGGAACATTTTGATGTGTCTTTCTAGAGATTGGTCTCTTGTGATGAGGATCCACAGGCTGCACTTCTCTGGAGTAGAGTTAAGAACAAATTTCCAAATTTCCAAATTTGCAAGTAGGCCTGGCATGAAATAGTAGTGATTTACTCTTGTTGGTTTTGTGCTGTGTTAGGGAATCTCCTTTAATATCCAGAAAGACCCAGTGGTGTTCCCTGTGAAAATGGGAGTGAGAGGACAAGTTCAGCTGGAAGTCTCTCAATTTTCTATGTGGCTTTAGCATCATGTAATAAATGTGCATTTTTAAATGTCTGGGTTTTAAGTTCTAGAGCAGTGAGATTTGAGATCATTTTTATCTTAAATCTGTTCTTGCTTGTGCTCAGTCATTCAGCAGTCCTGTCCTTGGGATTCCTAGAAGGGTGGGAGGCTCTCCAAGTGCATTCTCCTGTTACACAAATATACAGGATGTAATATTTGTATCATTATCATTATGTATACAGGATGTAACGATAAAAAAAAATTCTGGGTTATTGCATTGCTGCCTCTTTTCTTTTCATATTCTTTTTCTGCCTGCAGTGTTAACCTGTAATCATAAAGACTGCAGGAGAGGGATATATGAAATCATTGTAGAATAGACCTCACCAGTAAGACAGAAGAGATTGATCAGTGGAATAACATCTGTAGTTTCTTGGGCAAAAGTCTGAAATCTCTGAGGATCAGGCATGGAAGATTCAGTAAAGCCCTGAAAGCTCTTCCAGCTTAGAGCTGGCAGGAATGGTGGTGAAAAGCCTCTACCTGACCTAAATCTTGGTGAGGTGATGGTGAATTCCATGCTTGTGCACTGCAAAGAAATTTCCCTTCCCTGGGGAAGGAGCTCTGTCCCCTTGAGGCTTCAGACTTCTCTGAATAATTAATCCACTGGGTCTGTGTCCTCAGGGAGAGATGAAAGAACTGTCAAGGGCTCCTGTGTTACACCTGATAAGGAAAGTCATTAGTGAGGCTTCAGATAGTCACATAAATTAAAAACACTTGCATCCTCTTTCCTTAATAATTAATAGATGAAGCCTTTAGGATTAAAGTTTTGTAAAAAATGGACGAGATTCAACTAGAAGAGCATTCTTTGTGAGTGAAATTCCTTTCTCATAGTTTGACTTGCCCATAAATTACTTTGGTTTTCCATGTTGCCCCTGTTCTTCCAGTCCTGCATGAGATGTGGGCAGATAGGTGGTAGGATAAAAACATTTTAGAACTTCTTACATTCTGAAATTCAAGTGAAGATGTAGAGTTTGTTCTTCTACATTCCTTTGCATTATAGAGGTGAAGAAATTCTCTGTGGCTGAAAAACGGAGTATTTAATTTGTAGTTAATTATATTTCAAATGAGAATAAGATTTCAACCATTGGTAGGTAAAGAATGTTTGAATGCTCAATTCAGGAAGCAAAACTTAGCCATTGTTACTTTTTTTTTGTTTTGCCCCATGCATTTGATGATACCAAAATATTGTGGCCAAAATTACCTCTCTTTCCTTTGCTGCTTTCCAGACTGGTGGTGTTTTATGCTAAACTTTTTTTCCTTTCTTTCCAGGTACAATGGATCCCTCCCTAATGGTGACAGGGGGCGCAGGAAAAGCAGATTTGCCCTTTATAAACGATCTAGAGCAAGTGGAGTTAAACCCAGCTCTGTCCATGTCATCTCTACCCCCTCTCAAACTTCAAAGGTACGTGACACTGGCAAATGCTGGTTTTTGATGATCCTGGGTGGAGAGCAGCTCAGCTATTGCTGCTGATTTACCTTGCTGCCTGTTTATTCTGTGCTTGTAGGATACTTCTGTTTCATGAAGAGGCTGCAGTGGATTTGCTTTTCTGGGGTGTATAGCTTTAATCCAGTTACCTGTTTAAAATAGTCTGTGAGCTCAGGTGTGAATTAATCTGACCTTCCTGCCCCTATTCAGAAAGCTCCTGTCAGTGCTGGCTGTTTTATCTGAGCCATAGAGTACATGGGATAAAAACACAACAAGTATTTTAGTTTCTCACTGGAGTGACTCTTCTTTCCTCTTCAGGGAGATAACTGACATGCTATGAAAAATGTTCTGATCCCTTTGGGCCTTTAATTTTTCTTGCTAATAATGATACTGTACAAATTTTTACCTGGAGTTGAGTGTGGGTGAAGGAGGAAAAGCAGCAAAGTTAATATATTAACATAGTAACATATTAATGTATAGAACTGTCCAGGTCAGAATTCTGGTGGTGGAATGTATTTCAGGCTGCTAAAACTCTTCCTATCTCTCTTCTCAAAGCCTTTTTCTTAAAACAAGAAGTGAGTAGAGTTCATGCTAAACTGGAGGTGGAGTTCTGTGGTGGGACTCACACAAGAGGATGATTTATATGAAATTAACCTCACTGAAATATCTCTTGGGACAGAGAGAGAGAACCTACACTGTGCTCAGAAATGTACCAAGAGAAGAATGTTGTTTAATATATAGTATGGGATTGTTTTATTTTCTAATACACAGTATATGCCTAAACTTACCAAAATACACAATATCAGAGCTTGTTCTCTTGGAGTACAGTGTAGGGCTTGCCTGCTGCAGATAAATGTGGAGTCCTTTGGATTAAAAGTCACAGGAAATATTTTACAGTGTTTTTGTTATTGAAATGAAAGCTTTTGGTGAGTTAAATCTTCCTGATGAAATCAACCTTCAGAATAGAGCTGTAGTATATGTTGGTAATTCTGGTTTGTTGCTTAAAATGTAACAAATGGGGGAAAAATGTGTTTTACATAGTGGATGAAAAATATACACATGTTCTCACTGGATGATCTTAAGCATTTGGACTGCAGATAGTATTTCAGCATTTGAGTTGCAAAATGTTTAAACACCTGGCAGACACCACAAGGAATCTGGTTAATGTTCATCTGTGGTGTTATTGTAGTGCAGATAAAATATGTGTGCTGTACAAATTAGTGCCCTTATAAAGATAGCAGAGGATCTGGGACATTAAAGCCTTTCCTCTGAGCATTTGGATTCGGGTAGATGTGTCAAGTTGAATGGATTTTGCACTTTCTCTGAACCCTTAGAAAGAGCTTTTGTGTATTTGTGCTGCTGTCTGGGGCAGGGCTGGTGGATGTGTGCCAGAACAGTGGTGCAGTGGCTCTCAGTGAGTGCTCTTCCCATGCACAGAAAGGACACTTAGATTTTAAAGATGCTGTCATCAGCTTTTCTCACATCTTAGGCACCAGAGCCTGAATTGTTTTACTGAGAATTGTTTCTGCATGTAACTTGTGTAATTGCCTGAAGAAACATGGGCTAATAAAGAGTGAACTGCTTAGTTCTTAGAAAATAATGGGCAACTTGACCTCAAAAGTTTAGTTGTGCTCTCAGTCTTTCAGTCTTGTATTTAAGAAAGATGAACGAGAAAAAACTTTTGCTGCATAGGATGTTACCAAGTTTCCTCTCTTTACATCATTGACTTTAACTTAATTAACCAATTTTCTGTTTTGTTCTGCTTGTCTGTCACTGTAACTGAACCTGTGAGTAAAAACACAAGTGTAGGGCAGTGATGCTTTTTGGGGGGTGGATTTAGCAGAGGAGGGAGAAGCCCTGACTGCCTCCACTGGTGTTGTCTCTGACAAACAGAGGCTTGAACGAGGTGCATGGCTGGTTTTGTGCTGATTGCATTAATGCAGCAGCTCAAGAACTGTGGCTGTCACCAATTTTGTGTGTCAGCCTGAACACTGCAGTAGATGGAAAGAGGATGCTTGTCATGTTCCATTGTCCCTGCTGTGCAGGTGTCAAGGACAGCTGGAGTAGCAATGGCTTCAGTAGTAAATTTAGCTGAGCTAATTGCATATGAATCACTGCCTTTTGTTTTTTTCCACTGAGCGCTTGTTTTTTGCCACTCTGCCTTCTGAGGTGCTGAAGAAAATTCAGAAATATTTGGCCTTTTGAGGGTATCTGGATGTATTTAGGGGAAAAGCAGTGCATAGGGTATGAAGTCTCAAGTTTTTTCAGAGTTGTTGTCATTGTTAAAATGCAGACTGATCTCTTCAACATTATGCACTGGACTTCAAAACCTATTTTATTAACTCTTTGCTTTGGCACCATTCAGTAAATTTTGTGTTTTCCCCTATTTGGTTTTTGCCAGCATTGTCAAAATTGGTTTTACTGTAAGAAAGAGCTTAAAACTTTTCTGCTGTTCTAAGCTTGTCTGTGTGGACATGTCTGAGGTAGGGATTTGGGGAATGGGGGACTGTGAGTCTTCATTATCTTGAGAAAGATCCATACTCAGTTTTTAATAATCTCCTTTGCTGAATTAGAGAGTTTCTTTCAAAATCATCACATCACAGGAGAGGCCATTCCTTACCTCTTGATCTGGGTCTGATGATGAAGAGGAAGGTTTATCAGTCACAGTAACAGAATTTGTGAAAACCTTCCTCTGGCTACCAAACTCATAGGTGTAAGTTTGCTGTTGGCTCATCATAACAACGTTTTTATGGTTAGGGTTGGTGATTTTTATTTTTAAGCTGCTGGAGCTGTTTAAGAAAGTCAGAAGTCAGTTGTAATGTTTATTTCATTTAGTTGAGTTGTGTTCACTGTTGTTTTCATGCACAATATTTAATGCTGTTAAACTCCAGTCACTGTCTGCTGGTGACTGAAATGATTTCAGGATTTACTTGGGCAGAAATTTTCCAGTAAGTGCTGAACTTCAGGTGAGAGTGGGATAAAAGGTTGTCTTTAGAACAATCACCTGGAATGATGAGTTGCTGAACTGGACTTCACTGGGTTTTGGGAGGAATAAGGGAGACTTTCATAAGGGTTTTTTGTGTTTTGGGAATTTGTGACTTTTTCTTTGGTTGGAGATATTTGAGTCTAACAGGGAAAGAGGTGTCTGACTGAATATGAAACTGGCTTAATACCACTGTGGAGTAATATTTGAGGACACTATGTTTTTCTTGCAGATCTTAAGCAGGTCAGTAATATGATGTGGAAATAAAACTGAATGATCCCAATTCCTGCCAAGTGTGGATGTTCCTGTTCCAGTCCACATCCAGTCTCTTGATTCAGTGCATCACTAGCTTAACACTTTGCCCTGTCCAAGCACAGGTGAATCTTCACTCCTCATTACTCCTCATTGCTCCTCTTCATGACCATCCCTGGCTTCTTGCTGGATATTTTTAGTTGGGATTCTTTTTGTGGAACAGAGGGAGAGACCTGCCCCAGTCCCATAGGAGAGGGGTGCTGGCAGCTGGTGTGAAGACTGAGCTCACTGGTGTTACTGGGAACTCTGATCTTGGAATCCCCCATGACTTTGGCTCTGAGAACATTTGGATTTCTCTGTTGGCTTCTGATGCTTCAGAATTATTTCCATGGGCCTGAAGTTTAGAGAAATGAAGAAGGGGCTTCACGTACATTTGAATTACCTGAAGTATGGCATTAGGAAGCAGGAATTGTTGACAGTAGCTCTTCAGGATTACTCTGGAAATGTGACTGAATTTCCTTGTTACAGCATGGATGGTAATTGAGACTTTCCAAAGTATTGAGCCAGTGGGCAGAAGAATATAACTGCTGAGAATTGGAAGTATTCCTTTTTAACAAGGGACTGTTGAGCTTTCCTAAGTGATTGCATGTGTAATAGTGACTGCAGAAAAGATTCCAAATACCTTTTGAATTGCTGAAGACTTGAGAAACCCCACCTTTAATACCTTTTTATGGCGGTGTGTCTTGGTATTTGTTATGTCTGTCTTTCTCAGGATCAAAGTTTCCTTTGGTAACCTGTGGTAGATAAAGGTAACCTATTTTCTCCCCAATGAAATTACTATTTCAAGCTGACTGAGGAAGATCTCTCTTGACTTCCAAGTCCAATTACCTGCCGAGTTGGCTTCTGCTTTGTGCTATCACAACAGCAGCTTGGATAGTCACTGGCTGGGTTCCTGCAGCTCTAATCAAGTTTCCTGCTGCTGCTGGAGAAGAACAAAACACAGCCATACGAATAATTATTAGGTCGGGGAGAGAGCTGCAATTTGTGCTTTGAGTGACGAGAGAAAATGAAAGTATAGGATTCTTGTGATTAGTGATCTACTGTAGATGCAGTATCTGCTTTGACGTCCTTTGAATTGGGAGTAAAAAGGCCACCAATCCTCTTGGCACTGACAGCTTTTTGGTGTTCATGCTGAATGAGAGCTGTAGAGCTCAGCTGCTGTCAGGAGGATGCTGTGTCTGTCAGTGGCTTCTCCCTTTCCTGTTGGGCTTATTTATGGTCTAATCAGTTCATGGAGCACTAATTTGTTCTGAAGTAACTTAATCGCATAGGTGTCTCAAGAGCCCTGGCTTGTGCAGAAGCAGCTTTTTCTTGGCTCATCAGACTGAGTCTGCTTGAATAATAGTTTCCTTGGTGTAATGTCCTTTTCTTCTATTAAATGAGCATCATCTTAACATGCTAACTCCCTACCCCTGTGCCCTTGCAAATAGCAGGGAATGGTTAGGCAGGAAAAGATGGTTACACCAATTTCACTGGTAGGGCTGAATAAATAACAACTCTTACTTGGTTTGAAACCCTCCCTCCTGAGCTTTTGGGTCTGTGTTAAAGGTTTTGGAAAATCATTTTATAGTGTTTGCTAACAAAACCCAGATGTTTAGTGAAGGAAGGGGAATTAAAAATTGCTGAGGTCTACAACAATTATTTTTTTATGACTTAACGTTGCTTTTTGTTTTCATGCTCTCCCTTCAGAGGATAAAAAAAAGATCAAAAAAATGCTTTCCTTGTAAACTCTCTTTAAACTACATCTGCTCTAAATCAATATTTTAGAGCAGATTCTACTTGAATGTGGTGCCCTTTGAAAGCAGAGGAGGATGCAGTGATCACCAGGCTGGTGTCAAGAAACTGGGGAACATTTCATTTCCCCATAAGCTTCCCTTGGCTTCCTGCAGGGAGCCAGGCTGTGGGAGCACTGCTGTGCAGGACCTGTCACTTTGCAGCTTCCTTGACCATGTCAGAAATAACCTGGGGGGTTTGGGCTTGTGAGAATGCAGAACCAGGGAAAGGAGAGGCTGCATCTCAGCTGAGGTTTAAATGCTGTAGTGTAAGGTCAGACACTGCAAATCCTGCTGCCCATCATGGAATGTCCTGCATTTCTTTGTGCCACAGGAAAAGTGACGAGTAGGATTTGTACCAGAGTTGGTAGAGCCACTTGTTTCACTGGAAGATGAAAATTTCACAGCTTGAGCTTAATGTAGCATGACTTGTTTAAAACTGTCTTGTTCCAGTTTGACTGGTTCCTGCATGCTTCCCCTCCGTTCCCCAGAATTTAGAGTGGAAATTTTGGACCACCTGCTGTAGTGGTGAAGCTCTGTCCTGTTTCATATTTATTCTGTTTGGGCTCTCAATTGGCTGGAATGGATCTGGTTTTAGAATTGCATGCCTCCTTAGAGCTGGGCTGCTCTGAGCTTCCTAAAGGTCAGGAAAACTCCCCACACCTTTGGTGTGGCTCAAATGAAGCTGGATGGCCTGAGCACAGTATTCCTGCCTGTGTGCTGCTACTGCCTTTGGAACTTGTTGGGGATAACTCCCCCTGCAAGCTGGCAGTACTGAGGGAGATCCTCTTTGGAGTATTCAAGTGGTGGGGATCTGCTGTGGTGGTCAGGGGTTGGGTGGGCTGTGCTGGAGCCCAGCTGGGAGCAGCCTGGTGACTGCAGGGCCTTCTGTACAGCTGTGAGAGCCTGGGATGTCAGCAGCTCTAATACAGGAATCCCTCTTCTCTGTAAAGGTTGTTTCATGCTCAAAAGAAAGTGCCATGGCAAGGGGAATGTGGCAGCTGATAATGGATATGCTTTTCCTGTTATCTCAAGCAAAATTGTCTTAAATGGATGGAACGTTGTGTTTTGGAAGAGTCAGGTAGTGTGAAGTCAGAGTATGGAATTGCTCTCCTGGAACAGGGGAGTTGGAACTGCATCAAAGAGGAGATGAGACTTCTCTGCTCCAAGGCTTTGTTGAGAGGGGCAATTATTTTGAAAACACAGAAAGCAATTGAAGCATCATGGGCCAACAGTAACTTTCCAAAGAAACAAACAGCTGCTACTCCTGTTTTACAAATTAGAAAATACTTGTTTTCCAGCGTGCTTAGAGAGTTTGTTGATGGAAAGAACAAAATCTAAATATTTCTCTTTTTGGGAGTCTCTTATGACTCCATCTGTAAAATGAGTAACGTTATCTGTTTGCCAAGAGAAGAACTAAGAGGGGTGACTCTCTTGTGACATTCAAAGATTCCTCTTTCTACTCTGTAGGTCTCTTGTCTGAGACATGTTTATGCTTTTTTTTGGGTGTAGATTTACTTTGTTTTGAGATCCTGCTGGTTTGTTCTCATTCAACACCAAAGACCTCACAAATATTTTAGGAGAAAGCAGGGAGTACTTTATCCTGATAATCTCTTTAGAAGGGATGTATCCCCAGCAAAGTGCTTATTGGCTGCATGCTCTAAGCCCTTCAGCTCTGCTTGCAGAAATTCTCTGGCAGTTGTAAAGCAATCCAGAATTCTTCAGCAATGTGGCTTTGCTTCTACAGGATCATTATCTTTTTTTTTTTTTTTGATCATCCCTGAGGTGTCCTTCCATGAAAACAAACGAGTCCAGCCACTGGACCTACATCAGAGCTTGTACTTGGGTGACCTCTGTGTCAGACCCAGTGTGTTCTGTACAGACTTGCCTTGAAATTCTGCATGTCTCTTGTCCACAGTGATTCTGCCAGTTCTTCAAGAAGTTCTGGACTCTGCAGATGCCTGCTGTGAGATAATGCTTGTGGTAATCTATACTTTGGGCTTCTAATTTCAGTAGCAGCAGATCCCTATCACTTTGACTTGAGGAAGCTCATTAAAGGCCCAGCACTCTCAGCTTGCTCTGTTCAGTCTTCCCCCAGCTCTGAGGGATCTCCCTTCCCCTGAGTTCACCATCATATCCAGGGAATGGTGGATGCTTTCTTCTCTGCTTTTTGGTACCAGGGAGGGGTATCCCTCCCTGGCCACCTGAAAACCTCTGGACTCTGAGGATTGCACATTTCCTGGGAACTGTGGCCTGAGGACAAGGCCAGTGTCTGAGCAGGGATCTGTCTCAAGCTGGGGTCATCCTGAATTGTTGCACTTTCAGCCTTGGATGTTGACAACAACAGAGATTTTCCTGGGAACCTCTCCTTGTAAATTTAAGATACCGAGGGACACGTTCCTTTCTCTTCTGCCCTAACCCCAGGATAAGAAAAGGGGAAGCAAGTACAAGGTTGATTTTTATGTATTTAGTTTTCTTTCATGACACTCATGTGGCCAAAGAAGCTCTGTTCCCAGGGCCTGTAGCTGCACAAATCTGTTTCTCCTCCCAGACTTCACAACTGATTGAAGGCTTAGATGACAAAGCACTCCCAGTTTGCAGCTTGGAAAACTCTTCTGTCTAAAGCAATTCTGTTCAGCATTGGTCAGGGGTGTTCTTGAGCAGGGGAATCTGAAAAGAAAATGGAACTTCCCTGGGGAGATAAACCACATTTTATACTTGCACTACAGCAGTGCAAATTTCTGGGGTTTATTGCTAACCTCAAATCCTAGAGAAGTTTAACAGAGAAGATGCTTTCTTTTGATGTATCAGATGACCTCTGAAAATCAGGGCTTCATGGGACCAGAGCATGCACATTTACACCCTGGTGACCAGGGAATTTCTGAACCTGTAGCAGCTTGCTTGTTCTCCAGTTCTTTGGAAATTCAGTGGGAGCTGTTCTTTGGGTGGTGAGTTAGAGCCTCAGAGGATCAGAGCTTCTGTTCCCTTCCACAGACAGTGCTCTTCCTGACAGTGCTGCTGCTGTTTCTTTCAGCTTTATTTCAGCTGCATGAGTCCAGAATTCCAGAAGAGGCAATTAAAGAAATCATATTTAGAGAAGGTGAGGGAGAGGTGCTTTTTTGTGCTTGAGGTTTTTAGAGTTTGTATTACTAAAGCGGAATTTCTGGACTTCATAAATGCAAATAAAATTGTGTGAACGATCAAGAAACCCTGCAGTGGTTGTGGGCTGATTTCTGTAATTTGTAACATTGAGGCAATGGACTTTAAATATACAGGCCTAACTAGTTTTGAATTTCCTACAAAGGTTTGCAAGGAATGTTGAATAGGACAGTGAGAGCAAATGCACAAAAGCTGGAAGGGGGCCTGAAAGAAATTTTGGTGAGGTTTTGTGGATTACTTTTGACTTGTAGCCTTCCTATAATGGGCATTTACCATTATAAACTTTGGACAAGAGGCTAGAGTGTAAAACATGCAGAAGTTTTTCATCTTTCCTGTTATCTCTACATTAGCATTTGCTTTTCCACATCTCTGTCTCTTCTTCAGCCCACCAAAGAATCTTCAGTGCTGAAGGTCAGGAATGAGGCAGTGCCTTGGGTGGTCCAGGTGGGAGGCAGGGAGGACAAAGCTGACCTTGCTTCAGCTGCTCCCAGATTGTTCCCAAGGAAAAGCTGGCCTTGGAAAGCTGGATTGTGGAACTTGCAGTAAAGCACATAAAGTGTTCTCCCTAACTCATCCCTCCTCCTCCTCCTCCAAGCTTTCTCAAATCTTTGTTTGGTGTTTTGTCACAAAAATTGACTCTGTTGCTACTTGAGTATAATAAATAAACTGCAGAAGTCAAAACAAAATGTTTGCAATTTTGTTCAAGAGACAGCCCATGCTGAATGTCTTAAAATATCCTTGTGTTATGATCTTGCCTGTTACTGGAAACACTCTCTCTAACTCTCCTTTTCTTTGGTTAAAAATACCTTGGTTATTTAATGTTGTCTCTTGGTATCTTGCACTGTAGTAGCAAATACTGCTGGGGTTGAAAGTATCACTGTGCCATTATGCGATGCATATAAAAACAAGGCTCTTTCTGAGGAACCTTTTTTTCATCTCCAGATGAAGATGCACTTGCTAAATTTAGAGGTAGGGCTCTGATTTTTCTCTGACTGCTGAGAAATTCTGTGTAGGAATCCTCTGATTAAAATTGAGCCATAATGCTAAATAAAAATCTAGATATGCATTCCAAACACAGCATGACAAGGGAGAGCACCATCACACAGTGTGGCTCTATGAATGCACTGAGGTTTTTCCAGGCTGAAATAGAATTGGTTTTTACTTGGTGGCAGTGAGTTACCTCATTTAGCCTTAAAAACACTAAACCACTTTGAAACAGGAGTGTGGAGGCACCTTCCTCAGTCAAAGGCTTTGATGGCTTCAAACACATCTGGGAAAAGGAGATTTTGAAATGTAACAACTGATGTTTCTGCTTCAGGTTGGATTTGGGCTCTGCAAAGGCTGTGAGAGGTGATAGTTGCCTGCACAAGTGGATTTTGGAATTTCCATGGAGCTGTAATCCATTCTGTTCAGTGTTTACCAGGCAATGTTTGGCTGCAGCCCTGGTGGTGGAGCAGTAATGTGAATTGGATGATTTCTGATACCCAGAGTCTTGCTCCCAGCTCAAGGGTAACAGTCCTGCCTAGATTGATTCTGAGTAAGGCATTTTGCATTAGGTAAAAGCCCACAACAATGCTCAAGGTCCACAAGTGGAGACCATCCTTCCCTGTGGAGAAAGCAGTGTCAGGGTCATGGAGGCTGAGGCTGGAGCCTGTGTTGGAACATTTGGAAGATGCTGAAGGTTTGGCTGTGCAGGTTTGGGCTCTGCAGGCTCAGGGGGCTCAGCTGAGCAGCATGTGCTGCTTTAGAGCACATGGGTTTGGTCAAGGCTGCCCTGACTCAGCTGTGTCCAGAAGGACATAGCAATTTTGGTATCTTAGTTGCTGATACAAGCCTGGCTGAAGGTCACTCCAGAGGGAACTGCAGCCAGTTTGTGTACATGGGATGTTTGACAGCTTGTAATCCTTTGTCCTTCAGTCATTTTTCTGCCAAAACCTTGAGTGTCTGCAGAGTCATTTTCTGAACTCCTGCCAGGATTCTGGTACTCTTTGTTTTGAAGTCAAGGAAGTTGTCTTCAAGGAAATGTCATATCCAGAATCATTTGTTAATTGTGCATAAATGGTGCATAGGCTGTCTTTCAGCAGTACTTTCCCAGCTTTCACTTGCCAATTTGTGAAATGTCTTGCTAGCACCAGTAGAAGTTCATAAATCATAGATAGAATCTGTGTACCTCATCAGCCTGTCCAGTGTTCCAGGATTATCTCAGCCTTGTGTTTCTCAGGCTTGATGAACAGGAAGGAGGGAGCACTTAGGACACTTGTTACAGGTACATGATGTCTCTTCTTTATCACTTATATAACTTTTTTCCCTGTTGTGTATCAATGTGTATTTAAAGAACAGTGAAGATAAAAAGTAGATTTTCTTTGAAACAGAAATCCTCCTCATTCAAATATTATGTACTCACTGTCTCTAGACAAAAGCTTGCACATTTATTTGCTATGATTTTTCTGTTTATATGCTTTATTTTGTTTTTTTGTTTGTTTATGCTTGGATCTAGATACAGTGTTCCTCTTATTACTGAAATAGATGAGCAGTGTTAAGAGATACAAACTATTGGGAGGGAGAATATAATTTACAATTATAATTCTTTCTCATGAAGCATTCACTACTTTTAAATCTATTTATTTAGTGCCTGCTAACTATAGGCAGCATGATGATGATTGAATGCTTTTTCATGCAGGCTCATGGAGACTTGAAGTGGAATAAGATTCACCTTTGGAATTCACTGAGATAACTTTGTCAACAGCAAGAAATTGCATGCAAAGTGGAAAGGCCAAGAATGTGCTGAATGTTTTGGCATCATCAGTACTGTATTAATCTAATTTCTGATGGTGCCTTGCTGTACTAGTTCTCTATTAATAGTTTCTTATACCAAAAGCTTGTTTTGCTCTACACTGGGGGAAAACACCTTGCCTTGAGAATAGGGGTTGTGGTTCTATTCAAGTGCTTTTGGCAGAAACTGAGATTATACCTGTCTGGGGCAGGTTGTGTCTCCTTGTCAAGTGGCACATGGGTTGGTTGTCTGTGTAAACAGTGAGACTTGCTCTCTGATGTGGTGTTCTTGCTGCAAAATTGTTGGGCTGGGACTTAATTCCAACTTTGCCAGGATTTTAAAGCATCAAAAACTGGGGCTGAAGGGGTTGAATTGAACTCTTTGGTAATTGATAGACAGAATCTGGCTGTGATAGAGCTGTGGAAGGATGTATAGTATGAACTGTTTATGAGAGAATGACATTTAATGTGGAAATAAACTGATGCAGCAGCTTGAGCTTTGTCTTCTTCCCCTTATACATCACCTCCTGTGCATCTTAGAAATGCAGACATAATACAGTGTAAAGAAGAAATAGATTTCATTAATTGGTTTGTAAGCCTGGGTTAAAGTCCTGCAGTTATTTTCCTTGCCATCAAACCTCCCCTCTCCTGTCTCCTGCCGCTGACCTGCCCTGTGCTGCTCCTCTGCTCCTTTGTCCCTGGGAAGTGAGGGACACCAGGAGTCCAGACATGGGTTTTTGCTTTTTCTGGTTGGCCTATCAGTGAGATGCCTTTGAGCTTTTTAGGAAAACATTGCTGAACATTTTCTTTTTGGAAAGAAAAATGTTAAAACTGTACTCCTGGGGCTTTAAAAGAGAATTTTCCTTCTCATTTTGCATTTCATATATAAAACATGTATACACTGTGCTTAGCACTCACTACTGGTTTAGAGCCTTGCTCCTACTGGAATACACATCAAGTAAAAATAGGCTGGTGTACTCAGGAATTGTGAGATTTGATGTGTCCCAGTTTTCATTTCTTACAACACTTTCACTGTGTTGGTCTGTCACTCCATGTTGGTAATATTTTGATTTTTATTTCTTTTCTCTTGAGCTGGTAAAAGGAGAACCTTGTTTTTGCCATAGTGAGTTTCTGTGCTGGTCTCTGAACACAAATTGCAGCAGTGCACCAACAGAATGGTGAGGATGTATTGACAGGATAGTCCATATAATATTATGATAAATTCCATATAATATTAGATCCAGAAGGGATTTTTAATAATCTAAAAGTGTAGAACTACAAATTCATCTCTTCATTATTTGTTTTGAATGCCTGTGTTCATGAAAGTAGTTCAGAGCCCTTATGGTTCTGGCTTAAATCCTAAAATCTTCACTGAGTCCTAGGATTGAATTTTCATGAATAAACAAGATCTTAAATTTGGAAAGCAGGAAATGATAGGATTTGGTTGCATTGCTGTTTGTTCACGTTTCTGTGAAGGGGAATCCTGGCCTGAGAGACATGATTCTGTAATTAGAATATTAGTTACACTAGATCACCTCTTTCAGCTTTACTGAAAATCAGTGCTTTTCACGCTTTGCTAAGTGAGATGCACAGAGACAAGCACTAAAAATTACATGTTACACTTCAAACTCTTCCTCTGTCTTGATATTTTCCTTGGTACTGAGGCCTTTTGCTGCTGAAGGGAAAAATGTAGGATACATGCTGTTCTTTCATAGCTCTCATTTCCTCAAAACTATTATTATTTTCCTTGGAAGCCTGTCTGAGCAGAAAGTGTCAGTCATGATTCTGTGTGTCTGGTGGCACAACACTGATGTGTCATCTCCTGGTGTCACAAATAAAATCTGAATCTTTCCAGGTCAGGACAGAATTTCAGCTCATTCCTCCCAGAGTGTTTGCATTGGAGAAGCCTCATAGTAACAACTCAGCTTTTTTTTTTCCTCCAGGAGGAATGTCTGCCTTTTGTTCTTACAACTAATTGTTCTTTTCTGAATGCCTTCCCCATAAGTGCTGTGTGGGTTTTTTTGTTTGTTTTTCTCTAAAACTGAAAATCTTGAATTAATTTGTGAAATGGTGTTTGAACTTCCTAACAGAAGTTAGTCAGGTTGATGTGCAGTGAGACAAAGCTGCAATTATCTCTATTTTTGTACTCCCAAGGGGCTTCATTACAGCAGCTCTTCTCTCCCTGCTGCCGTGTCCTGGCAAGGTGAGGTTCAGGATTCAACAGACACAACAAATTATTATTTTCTGTGCGTGTGTAGTGTTTCATCCCTGCTGATGGAACATTTAACTGGGGGTTTGTTTTTTGGTTTTTTTCTTGCTGTTGTTGTAGTAACAGGAGAATCTGTGTGAGTTCAGACAGACTTTGTATTATTGAATACTTGTTTGGTAGTTGCCTTGGTTTGAAAAGCCAGGTGTGTGCTGAGGAAGGCAGGAGCCTCCCCTGAAATGGAAAATGCAAACCCCCTCTGAATTGTTATAATTTTGAAATTAAGGGGCTCTCAGGCAAAGATATGGGAGCAGGAATAACAGTTCTTTATTAGGGAAGAAAATAAAAAAAAATTAATAAAATAAACAATGCAGTGATACAAAACCCCACTGCCAGAGTGAGAGCATGCCCTGTCCCCCTGTGTGTCAGGGGGGTGGCACAGCCCCATCCCATGGGGGCTCAGCCCTCCTGCAGTGCCAGCTGTGGCTCTGCTGGAGCAGGGATCCTGCACAAGGGGGGAGTTTTCCTCTGCAGCTCCAGGGCTGCTGCAGATGGGCCTGGGCTCCCTCTGGCCATGCAGGGCAGCAGAAGCTGCTCCTCTGGCAATGCACTGGGCAAAGGCTGCTGGGCTGTCCCAAAGCTCAGATTGGATCCAGGTAGGAATGCTTGGCTCCTCCCCTGGGCAATGCAGCATCTCCCCATGGGATGCTGGGATTGGATCAGCCCTGCAGGGACACTCAGTGGCCATGGGCAGCAGAGATCTCCTGCAGGGAGGATTGGCTGTGGGAGAGATAAAGAAAAAACTGCCCAATTAGCAGAGGATAATTGCTCACAGATAGGAATAGAATACACACCCCCATTCCAGCCCCAGACTCTCTCCCCCAAGCTGTGATATGGCAAAAGTATCGAGGGTTCTGCTGCATCAGCTCCTCCACTGCTGTCAGCCAAAGACAGGGACACTTCAGCCCCAAAATGTCTTTAAACTGCTCTATTTCTAATATTGCTTAATGCAATTTGACAGGCACATAATGCTCTAACTCTTAAAGCCTCTAACAACAATTTCATGATGGACTAGTGTGGGTTTAAGCAGGCTTTCCTGAAGTTTTAGATTTGCTGATCCAACCCTGAGGGCAAGTACTTAATACTCGAGACCCTCCAGACTGTTAGTTACACTTCATAGTAACATTTCCTTCTTCAGGTAGTGCTTTGTCTTTTCATAACACTTAAACCTCCTTTAATTTGACTATTTTAGCTATCAAAGCTGAGGCTTGAGTGGCAGCACAAAACTGTAATAAGGATACATTTGGTTACAGACACAAAAACTGTCTTGCATTTATACTTTCCACTGCAGAAAATTGTCTCTGTTGTTCATTTGTTGTTTCAAGACCCTTTAAATATTTTTTTTAACAAATAAATGCTGTTTTGGCTCATATAGTTTAGTAGGACATAGTTCTTTTTTCATAGTGATATCTTTACTAGCATTTAAGTATTGAGTGCAAGTCAGGGGAACTGAATAGTTTAGTCATGCATTTATAACTCCTTGTTAAGGGAATGTCTATAATATTTTGAAAAGAATGTGCTTAAGTAGCTACCTGCAATTCAGAGCTCTCTGCCTGGAAAGTGAGCTTTAGCTATTGTTCAATATTTATTTTTAGAAATTGTAGTAATGTGGAGAGATCTATTCAAAATATTTTACTTAAAAGAGAGCATGTCAATATATAGATTTGGCAAGATGCAAATCCTGAATTTCTCAGATGCTCTCAGCAAGGGGAGGGGGGAGAAAATGTACCAAAACCAGTGAGAATTAACTGCTCTGGTGTTGTGCATTATTTTGTTGCATTTCAATGGCAGGTGAATTATGAGAGGCATGACTGCAACCCTCTGCAGGTGGAATTTTTGGCTGCGTTTGAAGACAAGGAAAAGTACCGAGGTGAACAGCCTGGGGTAAGCAGTAAATGGGAGAAACTCATTTAGCAGGCTCTAGTCCCAAAAATTCCTTGCTTGCCTACATAATAATGTGAGGAATCTGACATCTCTGACTTGCTGAGTGTAAATGAGATGTTGGTATAATAAAGGACACTTTGAGAAAGTGTATGAGGATGCAGTAAAGAGGAAATGAGGAATTCTAAACTATTTATCCTCGTGTTCATGAGGGAGGGATCAGTTCCTCATCCATTTGGGTTGATTGGATCCCTTTTCTGTAATGAGGCATTCTCTGAGTTTGCTGGGAGCAGGAGAGAGCCTGGCTGTGCCTTTCCCAAAGCTTGCACAGCACCTCCCTGCTGCCTTTTCATCCCTCTGCACACATTTTCTCCCTGTATTTGGGGAAAAAAGCAGAACAGCAGGTGCCTGTTCACTGCAGGGTTATAAGGTGACTCCTGGTTTATTGAGGACTTCCTAGAAATACCATTTTCTAAATGAGTGTGTTCCCAAGGATCCTAAGTGGCTAAAGAGAGAGGGAGAGAGCACCTGCTGGCTTGGTAATTGATTGCTGGAGTGAGAACAGTGGGGAATTCCTGAAGAGCTTTAATGGTCCTCTGAGAGCTGGAAAGGGAACACGAGAGACCAGGTAGGTCCCTGTGCAGGATGGGAATGTGGCACCACTGAACACTGGGATGAAAAGCCAAAAAGAGAGAAATGGAAACGAGCTTTAGGTGATGTTATCTTCACTGTTATCAGCTGGGTATTAATTAATTTAAATCCTGGTAAATTATTTGTGAAATTGCAATTCCTGAGCTGGTTACTAATGGGATTCCATACTAGTAAGCAATTTTCTAGCATTGAATGCATCACATGAAAGAAAACCTTTGAAAAACAACAAAGAAAACACCAAATAACAAACCCCATAAATTTCATTTGATAAAACTGGTAGCAGTTAAAGTGTTAGAAAGGTAAGTAAAATGAAACAGCTGCATTGAGTGGTTTCTCCATTTAAAAATGAGCTTTCTAAAAAAACACATTAGTTAGAATTAACTATAACCAAAATAGTAGCAAAGTGAAATATATGGAGGATTTCAGTATGGCTTGTTGGTATTGCAAACAGGAACAGTGCCTTGGAAATGAGAGTTGTCTCCAATTGGTAAAAATGGATTTCTGTAAAAATGGATTTCTGGACTGGGATGAGCAGGGAATTGTGGAATTGAAGAGTCTGTGTTATCCAGTACAGATCTGCTGTCAAGTGTTCAGAAGGATTCTGAAATGCTGGAGAGGATTCAAACAGGAGTAGAAAAACTGATTTGAAGGAGGGAATGGGGAGACTGTGCCTGGAATAGCAGCAAATGAAAACTGGCAGCTGAAATGAGCTGTTGCACAAGTTACTCACCACAACTGCCCAAGAAACCTGGCACAAAGTGCCTCAGTTTGGTTCTGAACTCCAGCAGCTGCCTAGGAATTTCCACATGCTGCTGTATGAAAACTGATTTCTTTGAAGAAATCTGGTTTCCTTTTAATTTAGTGTATTTTACACTTCATTGATGAAATCAAATTAGCATGAAGCAGATTGATATGTTTTAGCCAAATGTAATGCATTTAAACCAATGTGGGGGACAACAGGATGACTTTGGAAAATAGCTGGTATAGGGAAAATTTAACCTGATTAGGTAATTCTGTTTAAAAATATAAATTATATTTTCTTTGTGGTCTTTTGGAGAAAATATTAAGTGTGCCAAAGTATTTGGTTATTCTGAAGCAGGTGTTCACTGTTGTCTTTAGGGTCTGGGTGGATGGTGGAGTGAGTTGTATCCCAGTAACTGCAGGGTTTTGAAAATGATGGAAAATGTTCCTGTGTGTTGTAGTAGGCACTGTGTGCAGTGTGTGCAATGGGAGGGTAATGGCTGTTGTAAAAATAAATTAGGGCTGTTTGTGAGTAAGTGCTAAAATGGAACCTTTTTTTTTTAGGTGTAGAAAATGATGATGCTCATAGTGAAAGTCTCTGTGTACATAATGTGGGGAAAAAAACAAACCTGGGAAGCATTAGTGTGGGAAGATTAAAGGCAGATCCCATCTTTAGAGCCCATATGTGATTTGTAGCTCCAGCTCTGTCTGCAGAGACATCAGGGAAGGGGGTGAGAGCCCTGAGCCTTGATGGATGCAGGGAAACCCTCACAGCTCTTGGGGCCTTTTGTTCCTGGTGCTTCATTAGGCAAAGCAGATGTGAGATTTAAGGGATTATTTGCTACTCCTACAGAGGCTCAGTAACAAAATCCAATACCAAAAGACCTCAAACTCGAGTTTGTTTCATCTGGGGAATTGTAAATTTGGAATGATGCTGTATAAAGTGTAAAATGTAGTTTATAATCAACCACAAATTTTGGTTTATGGCTTCTGTGCCATCATTTAAAAATGCCTGTTATCCACACTCCCTGACCTGACTTAACAATCAGAGGGCAAATCTCCTGAGTGGAAATAATTTTATATCAGTTGCCACATACAGAAATGAAAAGGTCAAAATGAGATCCTGTAATAAAAGGTGTTCTGAATTACCTATTACTTGTAATAGCTGTATTAATAATAATAGTAGAGGTTGAGAGAGCAGGATGGGTTAATGTAGCTGAATAAAACACCTTTTAGGTGTGAAATATTTTCTACACATTACCTTGCTTGTTAAAGAACACATGCCATTATCCCAGAGATTTAATAAAACATTGGAAGGTCAATGCAAAAATGAATGTTTTGATAGGACAAGATAACTGGGACAGAGGTAGTTGGATGTCAGGCTGCAAGTGGGGAGTGCATTCAGTTACTGAGACACTCCAACCTTTCCTTCAGTGTTTGTGGAAGCCAAGAGAGACTCTGCTGCAGTTTTCTGAAAGGAATTCTTTAAGTTAAGCCAACTATTGCTGTACTATTTGTAGGTTAAAAGAATTTTTGTATTGGCACTGCACTCTGTGGTCTGCATTTCTGCAGCATTGCTGTGCTATTAAGTTCTTGTTTTTAAGGATCAGTGAATCTGTACCAGCTTGCTGGGTGGTTGTTAGAAAAATGGATAAATTTTTTTCAGTTATAATTATATTAAATGTGAATTTAAATATACTCTTCATTTATATTGACTTTGAAGAGATTATCTTTTTGGATTTCCATTTATTATATTTGCTCTAAAAATATGTAAGCTCTTAATTATTTTTTTTTAATCTGGCATTTGATCTGGGTTGCCATTTTCATCTGTTGTCTTTAATTAGGCTTCCTGCTGGGTTTTGTAGCTTTACAGTTCATACCTTGTGAAAGAATCAATTGATTTCAGTGCAGATTCCCACGGTTACTATTCTTAAATTGCTTTCTTAGCTCAGCAGAGTGGTGGCAGAGTTCTTGCAATTTGATCTTCACAACCACTGCTGTTTATTTAAAAAAAAAACGGATTACTCATGATTTTTCTACAGCCTGCATGAGATGATTTGATAATTTATTTGTAGGCAGTGTTTGCTCCAAGGAGTCACCAGAGCTGCTTCTTAATTCACTCATCCACAGTGTCTTGGGGCTTCCTCTGGATATCATCCAAGTATTCCAGAAGTGCACAGGAATGTGACTAAAACTGCACCCAAAGCATGTGATTTCAGTGTTTTTAATTTTATATATATATGAATATAATACATGCTTTGCCAATCATGTAACAGCTGTCAGTAGGTGTTCAGTGAAGAGACTATAAAGGGCAGGTAGGTCTGGAGATGGAGGTTGGTGCAGAGGAAAGGGACAGGGGAAATGATTTAAATGATTCTGGGATTTATGGGGCAGCTCTCTGGAAAGTCAAAATGGGGGTTTTGCCAGAGGGTTGCAAAAGGGAAATTTTTTTCTTCTTATCTCCAGCATAAAAATGATGGGTGGGTAAGCAGTGATCTCTTGAGCTGTGTGTGAAATGTGTAGTGGCTGTTCCAAGTCCTGCTCTCAGTAAAGCTATAAAATTGTGGATAGTGAAGTGCTTTGAAACATGTCAAATACTGCTCAGGATCATGTGTGTAAATTCATGATTTTTTCTTAAATTAAGCAATAATATTGAATACATATATCATCTTTATTATGGGCAGCCTGATAGTGCTGGGTGCTAAATACCCTTACCTGGCATGAGACTGGGATTCAGAGCTCTGCCAGGAGAATCAACACAGCAAAGATTTTCCTTCCTCCTTGCTAAAACCTAGCTTAAACAACTGATTTAAGAAATCAAGTAATTTAAGACACCAAATTAAAACCATACTTTAAATCAGTTAATACTGGAAAACACAATTAATTTTTATGTCAAGAACTTCTACCCAGGCATGCTGAGGGACGAAAAAAGGTCCTTGAAGTGCTTTTTGTTGTATGTAATTTCATAAACCTGTTCTCCACATAAATGTGGGCTGCTTTATCCTAGAAAGCACTGAATATTCTATAAACCTAATTAAAACTGTGCCTTATTAACACTGTGGGCCTGCTAAGTGCATTGTGTCATTACTTAAGACTGTTACTCAGTGTTTGTTTCATTCAATATAAAGCCCCAAATCCCACCTGCCACTGGGAAAATTGTATTTTTCATAGAAATAGTGACATATCCCATAATTTTGCTCCTGCAACATTAGATTTGTGCTCTACCTCTTTATTTTTAAAATAAAAAAAATTTAAAAGTATATTTTTAAATATTATAATCTTTGTCTGTGTGTGTGTTCAGATAATTTGGGTCTGGGAAAAAAGTGTTAATATGGGATGGAGTTGTGCTTCCCTTCTGCCTGAGCCAGGCTGTTTTGGAGAGGGGCAAAGCAGGTCATATCAGTGGTGAAATCATGTTGTGTGAAGTGCAGAGCTTCTGATGAGCTGTTCTCTTATCTGACATTACATATGAATAGAAAGCAAGTTGCCTGTAAAGCTTGCTTTAAATTTTAATAAACTGTAGAAAAGATAAGTGGTAATTTCCTGATGTGGATGCATCTAGTAGAGCCTGCTAAACCCAAATTCCAGGATCATAAATTTTAAAATGAATCTTTGTGGCTTGAATTTTTAAGCTGGCATGATAGATTTAAATTTTAGGGAAATAAATTTCCCTTCCTCTCCTCTGTCTGTATCAATCTTACTGAAAAACGACAGAAGATTCAAATTTGTGAACACAATGAAAATAACAGGAAGGGAGAGCAATAGAGGCCACTAATCCTCTAATTACTTTCTCTGAACACTGGGAATTGGGCTGCAGAATATCCTTCAGTACAATCTAGAGTAAGCTAAATTTATTCCATTCCAAAGCTGTAAAGGGAAGGGTTTTGCTACCAACTCAGAATAGTAATGGGCTGTGGTGGTCTTTATCTGATGGGAGAGAAGCAGATGTGGCTGCTCTGGGAAGGCCTCTCTGCAGATTGGAATTTTCCTGCCTCTTAATTGCCCTGTGCTCGCCCTTTCACACCCTGGGGTTTGAAATGGAGCTAAACAATCCCATGATTTTATAAACCATGGGGCAGAGCCCTCTGCTCTGGGCATGGGGGCTGAGGATGGGGCACATTTACAGCAGAATTCCCAGAATGACCAGGTAGGAAGTGACCTTAAAGATCATGGACCCTGGCCCCCAGTGCCACATCCAGTCTGTTTTAAACACACCCAGGGATGGTGACTCCACCATCTCCCTGGGCAGAGCATTCCAGAACTTTATCACCATTTCTGTAAAAAACTTCTTAATATCCAACCTGGATTGGGAAGTGACTGTGGTGGATTCTCCTATAAATTCCTTTTGGCTGCACACTGCTATCAAAGCTGTTTAGTGGCAGACATGACCTGTATTTTGGCTCAAGTGCTGTCAGCCAGTTCTTTTGTGCTTGCTTTGCTCAATAGTGTGCTGTTGGTATTGATATTTTCCCCAATCCCTCACTCCACACTGAAGTTCAGTAAACACACAAAGATGCTGAAGTTAAATGTGTGGCTTTCAGCTGAACCTCCCTCTGCTGCTGTTGCTTGTGTTTTGTGAACCTTGCTGGTATCTTGGATAAATTCTGGAGTAACACTCAGGGACAAAACCTTCTGGGATAAATGAATCCTAAATTTGGTTGTAAGCACTTTGTTGTAGCTCTGGTGACTGAGAATGGGGTTTGCTTTCTCACAGTGTTTCTCAGTTTGCAGAGTGGGGAGGCAGTGCTCGTCCCACATCCCCCAGAGCCCTGACACCTCCTGGCTGCAGAGATGGTCTTTTTTTTTAATCCCTTGTATAATTTAGAAAGGTTTGGGAATCAGGACCAGCCTTTTTTTGCACAGATTCAGAGACAGCACCAGAGGGGTTTACAGTCACTTATGTTTTGGAATGAGCCTGGCAGCTGCACATGTGGAGAGGAAAGCTCCTTGCTTCCCACTTGTTAGCAACTTGATTTTTCAACTCCCATGCAGCACATAAATCAGGATTTAATTCTGACTGCTGTTTTATGTATTATCTTGTTGACTTAAATCACTTAAATAGCTCAGTTAAACACAGTTCAGAGTGTGTGTGTGTTTTTAAATACACTAAGTTGTGTGTAAGGAATGTGAGTAAGCTCTGAACTTTGCCCAGGAAGATGCTTGGTAATGTGTATAAATGAGAACTGGAAAGGTTACAAATACTGTGTTTGCTTTGCCCTTGTAGGGCTAAAGAAGCCCAAAATAATTTTTTTTCCCACATGCAAGATGTGGGCTGTTAACTTGTTAGTGAACTGAGAGGTCAGATCATCCCTTTTATCCCTGTAGGAGCCAGATCCTACAGATTTACCTGGTTTGTGCCTTCTGCCCCCAGAAATCCCTTGCAATAAGGAAGCTCTGCTTGAAAAGTGGGCTTAACACACTTCTGCCCAGAGCTACTGTCAAGTTTGCCTAACTTGGTTCAAGCACCAGTTGAACTATTTTACAGGATATTTTTTTATTATTGAAAGTCTCCATGGAGGAAATTGCCACAAAGTCCAATTTGCAATGACTTGTTGCAGTTCCTGCAGCAATCCCAGACCAGTAAAAAATAATCTGATTGCTTTTGGGTTTGTTCTGTCAGGACAATATTCCATAGTGTCATTTCTAGAAAGCAGCTTCTGTCCCTGATAGGCTCTATAAAATCTTAGCTGCTTTCTAGAAGCACTGAATGGCTTTTTGGCAAGAAGAATTTGCCTTTTTTTCCCTCCCATCCTCTTGAGAGAGTTTTGTGCAGCTGCTTAACAGGTCTGTTAAGGTAACTGTCTGGAGAGTCTTTGGCTGTCTTAATGTAGAACTGAGTCATGTCAGATGCAGTTTATGGATTCTGGGAGCTGTGGAATGATCTGCAGCTTCTCCTGGTGTTATTGTGTGCTCTCCTTGGCAGGCAGGCACAGCTTGGTGCTCAGGGGTGCTTTGATTCACAGAAGCATTCACTGCTGATGAGCTGAGTGTACAAATCTTTCAGGCTGTGGATTGATAGAAGCCCTTGAGAGGACTTTAGCACTATATTTTTTCTTTTTTTTTTTTCTTTTTTTTTTTTTTGGTCTGGCTTTTAGTTAAGGATTCTGATTTGTGGCTATTCTGTGTGCTTGGCATACCCAAATACATGAGTGTAGCCAGGCATCTGCTGCTTTTGTTCTGATGTGTATAAATGAATTGTAGACTGTTGGCACCAGAATGTTCAGTTACAAACACTGTTGCATCCTTCTCTAATTACTGATATTTTTGTGGGTGTGTCAAGAGATTTGGGGATGTGATCCAGCTGCAGTGACAAAATCATGTTTATGTGCCTTCATGTTTAAATCTGTAGTCTTCCTGGAGAAATCCTACTCTTAGGAAATTAATACCAGGAGTTTTGGGATCAGAAGTTTTGCTTTACAAATTCACACATGAGGGAAAGTCTCACTGGTGTCCAAAAATTATTAAATAATTTGAGTGTAATCTGTACTGAGAAGAATATGGAAATCTAATCTGTGATACAGTGAAGGATCCCCATATAGTCTGTAGTGATCAGTTAAGACAATGAAAAGAGAATCCCTGCTGGAATAAATAAGAATTAGTGTGGCTTCTTTTTTTTAAGTATGGAAAAGTTATTATTGACTGGAAATATAAAAAAAATGCAAAACTGCCAAAAATCTGCATGTGACAGTCTGATACAACACCACTGAAGGTCTCCTATGAAACAGATGAAACTCTGCATAGGACAGTGATAGACAGAAATGCCTCCTGAGGCTCCAAAGCAGCTGAAATTGCCCTCAACACAGGGTTCCCAGCAGGCAGCTCTAGAGCAGCTGTGCTAGGAAGTGTCACAGCAATGTGCAGGCATGAATGTGTCCAGAGGAGCATTCTGGATTTTGGGAAGGATGATTTATGCTTTGGGTAGTTGATGTATCTGACACTGCTGCAGTTTTGTGTGATGCCTCTGAGCTGTCTCTGGCTCTGGTCTGTTTGGGGGAGAAATTCAGCAAACTGACTAAAGGAGGAAAAACACAGATAATTCCAAAGATGGATGAAAGATCACTTGTAATATATCGTTACTGAACATGGCAGAAGAAAATGGAAGGAGAGAAGAAAGATCTTAAGGGCTGGAAAAGTGAAAAAGTGAGATTAGGCAGAAGAAAATGATTCATAGGTTGGTTCTGTAAAGTGTTGGTTCACAGCCACCAAAAGTTGGTGATTTACAAAGCAACTCCTGAGCTACTGTGTCATGAAGTTGATGTGTGTTGGTATAAACTGGTGTCTACTTTGAGCTGCTTTTACTGATTTGGGGGAGCAACTGAGCTGTAGAGCTGGTCAGGAGTCCTAGGAATGAGGAGGGACTCTGGTCTGGTCAGTGGCTGAAAAAATGATGGTTTGGACCCCTAACTTCAATCTGTGCACTTTCACCAACACCCCCTGTGCATTTTGAAGATGTTTTGAATACTCCTTTTTGTTTGAGGAGTACCCTACTCTACATTCTTCTGAAAAGCAGAGTTTAGCCAAGTGTCTTATCAGCCCAAACTTAGCTTTGCAGTAGCTTATCTAGGAAAAACTAGAAAGTTTCCTATCTAGGAAAAACTAGAAAGTTTCCTATCTAGGAAACTTTTCCCTTTCTGCCTCCTTCCTTGCAGCAGGACCCAACCAGAGAATTAGGGAATGGCATGTTTTGATGCTGCCTCTCTAGAGAGGGTGCTGTGTGTGGTATTGGCTGCTTGTCTAAAACAACACAGATTCAGCAAATGGACAAAAGGGTTTAACATCTGCCTTTGAGTTGATAAATGGTGAAGTGCTCCAGTGGCAACACACAACCCCACATGTGCACTTGGAGCAGATGGCTTTGATGTGTGCTCCAGACAAATGTGCTGTCCCTTCTGTCCCCTCCAGCCTCAGCAGGAAAGGGTGCACAGAACAAACTTGGGAGTGCTTCAGAAGCCATAAAAATGTGAAGTGTAAATAAAACCACTCTGTGCTGACTTTGTTTCTGTGTAGTCACTGAGCTTTGAGTTTTGGGGGGCGATCTGCATTCAGGAAAGTGAAGTGGGGTAGGTGACCTGCTATTTTCATGCTTCAACTTGTTCATTTTGACAGGGATTGCAGACAGTGCCACACATAGGTTGTTTCAAAGTGACAAAATTTAATTTCTTTGGGGTGGCACATTTCCTTCCCTACATGCAGTTACTGGCTCTTGGTCGTTTTTTTGGCCATTTCCTAATACTCATTTAGTTGTCAAGAGAATATTGACAGCTGAAGTATTAGAGACAGACAAGGTGTTAACATTGATATTTCAAAAATGACTGCATAGATGTTGTTGCAGTTGCAGTGTTTATAAAGAAAGGGAAAATCCTGGAAGAATGGGCTTGTATGGAGCTGTGCAGGAAGCAGATGCAGAGTTAAAAGAGCTGGGCCCATGGTTCTGGTTGATTTAGATATTTCAGTCTCTCCTACAGGCACATTAAACCCTGAAGTTTTCCATAATAATAATGTGTCCTTTGCAGAAGGCTGTAGGAAAATTACAGTATATATATAATGGCTGTATCAGTAGGCAGAGGTCAGTGTAAATGTATTGAAATGCTGTCTTAGAGAAGCAGCAATTCTGGGCAATTACTGTTAGGTTTGAGACAGAGTAAAATTGCAAACAGTCTTTAGCTCATGATCTATGAATTGGCATTTATCTTAATTTGCTGGGAAACTTCCCAAGTGGTGGACATGCTTTTCTGATGTGGGTAAAATATCAGTGGCTCATGCTCAGGAGCTTTTGTTAGGTTATCTTACGATAACTCAGAGTCTGCTGGCTCTGGCAGCCAGTCTGTCCAAAAATCCAGTGGAAATGGGATGTGTTCTTCACTTTTGAAGGCTTCCTTCCTTGCTGGCTAAAGCTTCCTTTTAAGTTGCAAGATCTTTTGTCTGACATCCCTGAGTGTTTCTTGTGTTCTCTTTTTATAAAAGCAATGGAAGGCTGGCAGCCAAGTCTGAAAGCATTTAACTCATGAAGGCTCTGCTGTCATTAATTTTAAGCACGTCACTGTGGTGTCGGTCAGCTCAGCTACCAACAAAGAAAACTAAAGTGTTCCCATAAATCATTTTATTGTCCTAATCCAACCTAATTAACTAAACTAAAAATCCTATTCTGATGAAGCAGCCCTTCCTGTGAGACATCTGCCTCTTTCTTAATGGATTTTAGCTTTTATTTCTGCTGTAGTGCACAAGAGTTGGTGACTGTAATAACGTTAAGTCCCTCTTGCCCTCTGTGGGGAGCTCACCTGCCACAAGGGAATTCATTTCAAATTTCCAAATGTAGAGGATTTTTTATTTTTTTTTCATTCCTTGGGAGCATGGTGTGCAAGCCAGGAGGAAGCAATGAAATCTCTATTTCTAGAAGTGGATTAGACTTGTTTCCCTGCAAGCTTTGCAAGTAAAGGCTCTGAGAATTTTGGGATCTGCTTCTGTAGTTCATTGACAGGCTCCTGACACGGAAGGTTTGACTTAACAGTGTTAAGTTGATGTAATCGTGCAGTGAGCTCCTGACCTGTTCTTGAACTCTGGGGCTGGAGGTGGCTCAGGGGAATGAGCAGCACTGTCACAAAGTGTGCAGGGCTTTGCTGTGGCACACCAGGACATGATCCCAGGCAGGGAACATCTGGCTGAGCACAGATAGAAATGCAGTGTAGGAGAAAAAGGTGGAAATTCTGACTAAAGAGCTATTTCTGCTCTTGGGGATAATCTGTTGAAGATTTGTTAAATTCTAGTTTTGTTCCCTCCTTTTTCTGTATCTTGGCTGAAAAAGAGCACTAAGAAACACTGGTTTTAAATATAACCTTTATATATTCTTATTCCCTTTATCTATGAGGTGCCTTTACATGGGGTGAGGCAATTTGATTTTCTCCCTTCTTGAAATGCTGATAAAACTGATAGCATCCCCTTTGCAGGGGAGTGAGTGCAGAGCACAGAATTCAGATGGACTGAGATATTCCAGGGGCTGCCAGAGTTGCAGTGTTGCTGCTGGGAAAGCAGACTCTGTTTGATCTCTATTTGATCTTGGCTCCTCTGAGACCTGACAGATTTGTAAGTCATAGCCTTTAGCTGCTGCTTTGATTGTGAGGGCAAAGTGCTGGAACGAGGTTTTGTTCTCAAAACGGAGAGAAAGGAGCAAGAATGAAAAAGTGTGTGTAAGGAGGCAGGGGAAAAACCAAGGCCAAGTGGAATTCCAGCCAGCAGGAAGGATATAACTGGAAACTTGAGCTACTAGCAAAGTTGAAAAACGAAAAATAAAAAAAAGGGAGCATTTGCTTGGGCCATGTTGTTGTGCGGTCATGGGTCCTTTCGGTCTCTGTTAAAATTGGGCAGTTTTTGGTCCAAAATCACCAGAACACAAATCTTGAGGTAGTGGGGGGAGCTGTGGGGTTTGCCTGGAGCAATAGGGAGGAATCTTCCTGCTCAGCAGTGAGGCTTGGAGCCTCCATGTGGGAAGCCCCATGGAGTTGGATGGATTGCTGTGCAAACATGAGCCCTGTCTTGGAAAAGTGCTGGGCAAATCTGTCCCTTGATGCCACGTGGAATGTGGCACTCAGGGTTCCCCTCCTGCTTTTGTTTGGCATTTGGACTTCCTAAAATCCCTCAGCCCCACTATGGACATAGTCACTAGCAGTGGAATCATTCTGGAAAAATCTCTTGCTGCTGTTTGTTCCCCCTGTTTCTCCACAGGGTTTTTGTCAGTTCACCTTCACTTTGCTCTCTGTTTTCTCCAAAGGGAGCTACTTGAACTCAGAACCTCGAGACAGTTAAATGTAGAAAACCAAATGTTGTATGGACAGCTGGATTCACCCAGCCTGTGTTTCCCCAGCATTCCTGCTGGACAAGGGGTGGAATTTTCTGTGTCCAGCCTGGATTGGCTTGGTAGGCTCAGGCTATGGATGTTAGTGAGGTTTTCCAGCATTTGTATCTATTGGAAACTAATTCAGGGTGTTTTCTTTTTTTGTTTTTCCTGTTCAATTTATAATTTTCATTAAACTTTTAAGAACCTGAAAAATAGGAACAAACTGCTCGAGTAAAGGAGTCCAAAATGCTGGGAGTGCCTGAAGGAAGATTTCCCTTCCCTCACTACTCAGGTGAAACCACAATCCTGGGATTTATGGTTGGATTTGATGATCTTAAAGGTGTGTTGAAATTAAAATGATTCTACAATTCCACTCATTCAAAAGCCTAGTGGATTCTAAAAAAAAAGCTTTGAAAATACCCAGTGTTGCTCTGGTGGATCTTGGCAGCCTTGGAGTGGAGGTGAAGAGGCAGAGGTGTGGAGTTTAGTGCCAAGCTCTTGTTTTTCCTTATCCTGTTTCCTGCCTGGAAGGTGGACATGGTGTTGTCCAGCCTGAAACTCTGAATTTATCAGTTCAAACTTGTGAAGCTGCTGTAATTCTTGTAGGAGTCAGGGCTTTTCTCCCACTGCAGTTGCTACACCAGGGCAATTATGTGACAGCATCGAGGGGGTTTGAGGAGGGAATCCTGCTGACAGGAACATTCCAATGCTAAAAGCAGTAAAAAGGCAAACTCACTATTTTGGTTGCAAAAAACCCCCAGATTTGTGCAATCAATCTCCAGACTCTTTTGGGACTTGTAGTAATGTGGTTCAATATTTCCTCAAGCAGTCAAAATCCTTCATGATTTTGCCTCTGTCTGCATTCCACTTGCAGTAGTGTTTTATTAGGAGTCTTAACTTCCACTGTTTCGTGTAGTTCCTAAAATACTGTTACTTGTCTCTTTTTTAAATTTTATTTTTTGACTTGGAAGTGGCCAATTGCTTTGAGACCAGCACTTAAAATATCTGTAAAGTGTCTGAATTGGAGAGTAACTGTTGGTCCTGAGCAAGCTGTGAAAGCACACAAGTTGAAACATTTCTCATAACGTTCTTGCCTTTTTCCAAAAATGATTACACAATTCCAGGAAATTAAATGTAGCATTTCTTCACTGAAAATAACTGGGTATAAATAATGGAAAACAAAGAGGAGGGGGAGTAGATGGGAAAGAAAAGTTGGGAGGGGAAAGGAGCATGCAGAGAAAAGAAGATTATGTCCTAGCCTGGAATTTCAGAGGACACACTGACCCTGGTCAGTATTATTAATATATCTGAGCCTTGAGCTCTGGAGGTGTAGGCCACGACCTGACTCACTAATTCAGGAAGTCCTTTTTGTGTGTTTCCCTCTGTGTTTTTTCCATCAGACCTTAAAACTTTGAGCTTGGGTTCTCAGCAAAGCTTCCAAGTGATGCAGGAGCTTGTCTGGCACAGGGTGAGCTTGGGCCACACGTCCCTGCCTGGGAGTTTTGCCTGGGTGCTGGTGGCCACTGCTGCAGTCAGGACTGTCACATTTACACCCTGTCCTCTGCTGGATTCCAGCTGCAGCAGAGATCTGTGGAAATGAGTGAAATCTTGTGGAGGAAAGCTGTTGCTTTCTGATCTTTGAAATGGTGATAGCTGATAATATGAGTATGAACTGATTATTGATATATTAAGCTTAAAACATAAGGTGTAAGGGTCTCCTGTTGATTTCTTTATTTCATTTCATTCTTTTTTTCTTTATTTCTTTATATCCTGAGAACACCTTTATTTCTTTTATGTCCTAGGAGCACCTGAGACCTGCCCAGGGTTTGAGATCCCTTTCTTAGTTGTCACACAGGCATAGAGGAAAAACTTTAGAGAGCAGAGCTCAGTGTCCTGGCAGGTCCCAGAGTGTAGTGACTTAATCCAAACTGCATTTCGGTGCCATTTGTTCTTGCCACTGTAGTGGTTTTCACAAAACAATATAAATGATCTGGGAAATTCAGAATGTGGTTATTACTGATTACCAAGTGTGTTTACATCACTTTTCAGCTGTTACAATGCCTGGACTTTGTCTTCAAATTTTGTTAAAAGCTTTATTGCAGAAAAGAAGTTCTGGGAAAGGTTGTCTTACCTAATCCTAGAATGGTTTGGTGGGAAGGGACCTTAAAGATGACCCAGTTCCACCCCTCTGCCATTGGAAAGGGCATTTTCCACTAGAGCAGGTGCTAGAACTTCCAGCAAGGGGCACATTGTAAAAACACTGTCTGGTTGTAAATGCATGAGGTTTGCAAGAAACAATTCTTCTATTACGTATTTTCAATAATTCTGTGTCAAATACTCTTGCTAACCCTTAGTAGGCTTTTAGTATGCACATAGATGTTTTTAATACCTCCAGCATTCAGAAGGATTTTTAATGATTTGTTCAATAATTGATGGAGCTTTGGCATAATTTAGGCTTTTGTGAGGGATGGCAGGCAGATGAGTAGAATATATTTAGTTGTTTAGTTTAACCATCCCTGTCTGTGAATTCTTAAGGTGAAAAGCAGAACAAAGGAAAGCAGCAAGTGAGAGAACTTCTTGGAGGAAATTATCCCCTTAACTGAAAACTGGAGAAAGCCTTAATTAACTTATTAATTCATTGCTTAAGTGTCTGCAGAGTGTTTTCTGAGCAGTAACAGTCATTACCTTCCAGAATTGTGTGTGGTTATATGGACCTTTATATTTCCATCTATTGCTCTGTTAGCCAGGAGATTCAGTTTCTCAGCTCGTTTCCCTCAGTCTGGGTGAGATAAAGCAGAAAACAGGAGCTGTCCTCCTCTTGTCTTCTTTTAAATACTGAAATCCTTTTTAATCTTTGATGCTAAATCCCATATCTATAGACACCAGTCTACTTTGACAGGTAGTAAGAAGTACCCTTTAATGAGGAAAACCACACTGAAAGTCTGGATTTTGTCACCTGTTTTATAAAATTGCTGGGCTCTTCCTGATACAACCAGAAATTTACTTCACCTGAAGTCCTGGCTTTTAACTGGAAATCAGTTCTGTTGTTCACTTACTTCAAAAATAAACAAGCCAAAGCTCCCTCAGCTCCAAGTCTTTGCTAGGGTACAAATTGCTGCAAGGGTTAGGAATTAAATATAATTTCAGAGTAAAAAAGGTGTTTGGAAAAAATACAATATTTTTTACACACAAAATAGCATATAAAAATGATATTCTGTATGTAAAAATATATATTAAAATGTAAAAAAAGCACTGGGTGCTTCTGAACTAGAAACAAACGAGTGCAGTTTGGGGTTTTCCATTAAAAACAAACAAAAGAAATCCTATTGTATGTGCTTAGTCAACCTTGTAATAACATGTTACCCTACACTGCTTTTCCTGATCACAGCAAAGGTGTTTATGTAGAAAAATGATTTGATTACAGTATTTTTGTGTATAATAGACTTTTTTTTTTTTATCCACAGGCAATCAGCTCAAAAGGCCACCACAGCATCTCTTACACATTATCCAGAACCCAGACAGTTATAGTGGAATATATTCATGACAGAGATACTGACATGTTTCAGGTAAGGCTCTAAAATACTTGGATTGTTCTTTACAAGCAACATAAGAAACCCCAGTTCTGCCTTATCCTCTGGGTATTCTCTGAGACCTGGGGGATTTCCACAGTCTGACCCAGCTGCATTTATCTATCTGGGAGCACTTGGAAATTTTGCATTATTGTGCTCTTTGCAAACCCACAGCAGCATCTCTTAATATTCTTACTGAGTTACTCC
Organism: Agelaius tricolor; assembly: GCF_023055355.1. Lineage (NCBI taxonomy): Eukaryota > Metazoa > Chordata > Aves > Passeriformes > Icteridae > Agelaius > Agelaius tricolor. Next base: position 4,054,273 of record NW_027269265.1, read on the forward strand.
TTTAATTGTGCTCTGCCTTTTCTCCAAAGACAAACAGTACTGGAGAGAAAAGTGTGCTCTGTTTGGGTTCATGAGTGAGCACAGAATTACACCCACCCCCTGCAGATAATCATGTAGGTGGAGTAAAAAGGAAGTGGAAGGAGTAGGACATGGGATGGGGAAGGAGGGAGGCAAAAGGAGCTGGGCAGTAGGGGAGACAAAGCAGTGATAAATTACATTTATCATTTCACTCATTGTGCTGAGTTCTGAGGGGTGTGCAGATCCCTCAGGTGGTGTGGGCTGAGTTTCCCTAAGCTCCCATCTATTGTCCAGCACGTGCTCAGTGTCCCCTGCCTGCATTTGTGTTTGCCTGCATCATTTACCAATCCAGTAACCTAAGTGCTATTCTTGTGCCATGGTTATTTTTATGTATTAAAAGAGAGCAGAAATCCTGTGTGTACTTAGACTTCAAATTTGGAGAACCCAAACATGCCAAACAACCCTTTTTATTCTGGACTGTCAGGTCTGTGTTACCTAGAGCATCTCACCAGGAATTGTTATCCCTCCTCATTCAGCCTTTCATATTTAAAAGGGTCAGCAGCTGAGAGCTGTTGACAGAGAGGAAATAACTCTTTGGAGGTGTTGTTGCTTCTCTTGACTTCTGTGTTTTGCTCTATATTAAATTTTCCAGTGTGTCTGAAACTATTAGGTCCAAATAGGAATTGATTAAAACCCAGTCTTATTCATTTGCTGCAGAATGAAGGATTGAACAGCCAGGATGAACTGAAATAGGTTTTTCTGTGTTGACTAGTGAAAGAAAAATGTAACCCATCCATTGGGGTTACTGTGTGATGCTTGTTTAGCTCTTGAGTAGCTACAGCACAATTTTTTCCTGTATATAAATTTTGAAAAGCCATTTTTGAAAGCTGGAATTTTCTTCTTCTTGAGTACAGTAAAAAATGAATAAAGAGTTGCAGAACAGCTGCTTTTTCTGGGCATACTCTATAGACATCTATTGCACAGTGTCCTAGTGGTGGGTACAGCTGTTTTGGGGAATAAGAAACCATTTCAGTCTTGGGGTGTGGGGAGGGTCCTGCTGTGACTTGATCTCAGTGTGACCTCGAGTGCTGTGTCCTGGTTCAGGTTTCTGCTCTCTGGCTCTTTCCTGAGGATGGCATTCCCTGCATTGGCCTGCTGGAGTGGTCTGCTGGACTGTGGCAATAATTCCCCCCTGAAGCAGGACCACAGCAGCTGAAGAGGGTTTCATTATTTGTATGAGCCATTAGATTGTAACTGTTCTCATGAATCTGTTGGAGAAAAGTTCCTTGAGGATGTTTAGTGGAACGCTGTGGTAGCTGATGACAAAATTCATGTCTGTTGATCCACAGAGTAGAGTTGCATTGTTGGTCAGGCATCACTTGGACAGACAATGCTTGGAGTTTGATGCTTTCTTTTTAAATGTGTGTTCTTGGCTTGTGTAGGATGTGCAAGTTGAAAAGGGAAGGATAATTCCTGGACCACAGGATTATCCTGAGCCTTAGGACCCCACTTTGACTGCAGTTAACATGTATTATCCTGGGCAAATCACTTGGCTTTTGTTCTTTATTCCCACTGTGCTTCTTGAGCTGTTGCTCTGCTGTGTTGTTTGTAGTTTTGTTTTTTGGGTTTTTCAAATGTAACTATATTATGAAATCTGTGTGCAAATGCTGCTGTGTACCTTTGTCTGAGTGACATCCAGGTCAGATTTCTTCATTTAATTACAAAAAAAAATGCACAAATGTGTTCTTCTAGCATTCCCCAGGCTCTATATGCTCCAGCATCCATGTGCTGCTATAAATGAAGATTTTCCTCAGAGTTCAACCATTCTGTTGATATGCATTAGGTGAAGTTAAACCTGTTCCTTTATGGTTTGATGGGGTGGAAATGGGTTGATTATATCTGCTCATGCCACTACAAGACCCAAAATGTGCAGCTCCTACCCTAAATAACCACAAGTTTATACAAGAAGCAGGTACATTCAATACAAAGCATTGATTTTTTTTCTGAAAAATGACCCTTCAGAAGACACAGAATCCAATTCTCACTCTCACCAGAGTGAAATTCTGTTGAAGCCCAAGAACCTGCAGCTGTTCAATTCTGTGCTGGCAGAGTTTGCCTTGTCAGGAGCAGTGTTTTACTGGCAGCAGCAAAGCCTGCTTCTCACACAGTTTAACAATCACCTGCAGAGGACACAACCCTGCTGCCTCTGCAGCACCTGGCACATTTATGGGCTCTTGTTGGAAGTAACTTGGGCAAATCAGATGACACAGTTTTAACAAGAAGGGTCCCAAAGTACAGCCTGAAGTTGCTAAAAGAAGAAAGTCTTCTGTGCTGTGGTGGAAAATGGGAGAAAAATGAGTAATGAAGAGTGTAAAGAGCAGCTCTGAATAATGGACTGGGTCTGTAGTGACTGTGGTCTGCCTGCAGCTGCAGATGAGGTGAAAGTTCTGCAGGGTGGATCTTGATAGCATCAAGTTTTTCATTTATTCCTTAGGTACTTGCTTTTCAGGTGATCTCAAACCCAAATTCATGCTTTAATACAGAGCTTGAGAAAATGGCCAGATTTTGAAGACCACTTTTTCAAATAAATTTAAATGCTGAAAAGTAGCACAGTACATGAGAGTGATCTCCTCTAGAAGGCTTTCTCAGCTGGAAAAGGGAAGAAAACCAAATATTGAAAAGATTTGATTTTGGATATACATATTTGTGACACAAATGTGAAGTGTTTATATAAAATACTACATATCATTCTAGAGATGTAAAAAAGCACATAGATGCACTGTTTATAGCTCTTAATGCTTCTATCTAAAGAAATTGGAATTTGGTGGTGAATGATTAGTGTGATGCAAGGCTGGGAGCACACACTTGTGTGCTTTGTCATCCTTTAAGGAAAAATGAGGCAGATTTTTCTCTAATTGCATCTAAAAGCTTTGAGAGAATGATCTATTTCAGAGACTGCAAGAAGCAGAAACTTGTTATGAACAAATTAATTTCATATTTGTTATTGATTATCCTTTAAGAGACTCCCTGTACAGATGGAGAACAGTCAAAAGTTATTCATGAGGTTCCTGCTGCTGCTCAGTGCTGACTCTTAGCAGGAATTGCTTTGGATGGGAAATAGAAGCCTGGTAGAAATAATACTGTAAAAAGAAGAAGAATATTGCTTTGTAAGATTTAGCTTCAAGTTGTCAAGTTCTATAAATCAGGAATATCCCATATTAAATAGTTTCTAAACTCTCTCTCCTGGGTACTCTAGTAGGCACTTTCTGTGAGAAATTGAAATGTAGACTTTTGATTAGGCCTTGTTGAGTATTTCCTGTGCTGGGAGCTGATCCCATTTTCTGCCTGTGCTGAGCCCTGGGATGTGGAGCCAGTAACTGGATGTGTCACTGGAGACAGGAATTGTGACATGTGTTAGACTGCAACCTGCAAACAGAGCTTGAAGGAGAAGCACAGCTGAGATCCCTGCACTCTTCCTATCAATCCAGTTGTGACAAGGCTTAGGTGTGGATAATATTCATTTCCTTGGCTCTTGAACAATGTTTCTTTAAAGCAGGTTTAGTTTGCAGAGATGTTTGTTAATGATAGAACCCATACATGGCTCCCCATCAAGATCTGAGCAGAATGGAACTTTTGGGGAGACAATGAGATCATGTTTAGTGAGGAGGTTATTTAATATCAGTATAGATACCTGAAAACTGAAGGTAATTTCAGTGAAGAGTATTCCTAATTCTGTTTGATCACAAGGTGTCTGTAAAATTAATATTGTGTTCCACTTCTTGTTCCTCAGCTCCACTCTCCCAGTTAAGCTCAAAGTTGGTGTAACACTAATTTGCCTGTGGAAATATTGATAAAGCCTCACTGTCTGTCTGGCAGTCAGATCCTTCCATCCATGTAGTCAGGAAGTTTTCTGTCCCAGATGTTTCCAGATTTGGAATTAAAATTTTTAGCTGACAAGACAGAAAAATCTTTTTGTCTACTCCTGAGTCTACTCAGTGTTCCTTCCTACACACTATTGGGTGTATTTCATTTCTGCTCAACTCAAGAAAGTTTGAAAATTCTGTTAGTCGTGCATGTGCATGATTAGGAACCAATTTCAACATAGGGTGGGTTTTGTCTGACAACACTTCTTTCTGGGACTATAAATCCTGAAAACATAAAGGTGGGTAACTCTTTGTTATGACATATCAAAATAACCAAGTTCTGGGTCTAAAAAAAGTCCTTTATTTTCATGGCAAATGTATTTGGAACTGGAAAATGTGAATAAAAGTTGTCAATCTAAGCTAGTGCTTTCTCAACTGACAGAATGTAGAGGTAAGTCATTTGCTGTGGTTGGATGAGGAAATAGCAAGGTGATAATACATTTTTTGGTGACAATACTCTTATCAAACAGATCAGCTGTGTTGATCTGTTTCAAGCAAGCATGAACGTCACTTGTGGTAAGTGAAAATTTGTCATTCCACGTCTGTGTTGTATTTCTGCGTGGGACAAATGTGGAAATACAGGTTAGACTCTGCTTGGATCTTAACATCCAAAAGTTCAGTAGACAGAAGTTTGCTGATGTCATCAGTAAAGTATTAACTTGGCAAAACTATGTCCTCAATGCTTCATACTTCTGTGGGTATTTCTATTTATACCATTATCTTAATTGTTTTTTGCAGGTTGGGAGGTCGACAGAAAGCCCCATAGACTTTGTAGTAACAGACACTATTTCAGGAAATCAAAATAGTGATGAAACCCAGATTACCCAGAGCACCATCTCCCGATTTGCCTGCAGGATTGTTTGTGACAGGAACCCACCCTACACAGCAAGGATCTTTGCAGCTGGCTTTGACTCATCTAAAAATATATTTCTTGGTGTAAGTACTGCTAATAATGATGTTACAAGCAAGCTCTGGTTTATATTCTGTTACTTTCAAGCCCCCAAATCTCCTTGTACTTGTTGATAACTTGTACTGTCATTAGACTTTTATTACTCCAATGCACCAGCTGCAGTGTTAAATAGAAACTGCATTTTTATGTGCCTGAGTTATCACCAGCAGAGACTCATGGTCATAATTGTCTTTAACAACGAGGCTGCACTTTAGGAGCTGTTAGAGGATTTTCTTTAGGTTGCTTTGATGCATTTCTGATAGTCACTGTCACACACAGGAGAAAGCAGCCAAGTGGAAGAACCCTGATGGCCACATGGACGGACTGACAACCAACGGGGTGCTGGTGATGCACCCCAAGGGAGGCTTCACGGAGGAGTCCAAGCCCGGGGTGTGGAGGGAGATCTCTGTCTGTGGGGACGTCTACACGCTCCGGGAGACCAGGTCTGCTCAGCACAGGGGCAAACTGGTGAGTGGAAGTGGTTGGTTTTGGTTTGTTTTTTATTTTTAATTTTTGTTGAGGTTGGGATTGAAGGTACTTGAGATGATAGTTTGCGTTCAGACTTAGGTGTTTATTATTTTTTATCAGTGTCACAGTCTTACAGCAGTGAGTTCTGTAGTTTTTCATTAACAAGGCACAAAAATGGTTAACTAGCTCTTGTTACAAGGTCTTTTAAGGCTAAACTATCTAATTAAGAAATGACACCTAAATTATTTTCACTTTTAACTCAATAACTAATCTCTCAAAGTCCCCACTGTGGACTTTCCTCTTCAACTATAAAATATCACCCAAACCCATGGAGAAGAAAGAAGGTAAAGAAGAACAACCTGCTTCTACAACCTGCCCTAATACTTCTATCTTTCTTCCTATTTATTAGTATATTCTAAAATCCCAAACTCTTAAATTTTCCTCCCAGTGATATTACACACTTCTAACCAACGACACACCCATAATCTCAGTGCTATCAGTCAATTTTGGAAGCCTGTTCCATGACTTCAGGTCAAATGAAGTGTTCTCCAGGAAGTCAGAGTCTGTTTGTACAGAAAGTCTAAAATTTTCAACATCTAGAACTCCAACAGGAAGTGACTGAAATTAATGAAGGGGTCCTGTGGATGTGACAGTCTTGTCAGAGAGACAGAAAGCTAGATCAGCTTTCCCATGAAACAGTCTGGGAAGTTTCAGGGAGCTGGAGAGAAAGAATGATAATCAAATGGAAACAATCCACAGGTGGTGTTTTGTAACAAGCTGTTTTCCCATAGGGTTGTTTACAAATGGGTGTCTTCATAATTAGCCAGTGGTGATGGTGTTTTAATTAAAGGACCAATCAGGTCCACCTGTAGAGACCTAGAGTATAAAAAGGAATGGGTTCCTAATAAAATTGTTATTGGCCTTCTGAAAATGCATGGAGTGTGTCACTCTTTATCAGTGTCACTTCTGACTCAACAGTGACACAGGGTATTTGTTTTCCTGGCTTTGAATGGAGGCAGGTACAGCGTGGCTGGCCCTGAGCAGTGGCACTGTGAGTGTGTAAATCTGTGTTACAGCAGATTTTGCACTGCTGTTCTGTTCCTGAGTGTGTGGGAGAACACTCAGAGCTTTCTGCTAATGCCACTTTTCCACCTGAAATAGCACAGTGTTAAAGCAAAATAAACTCTGCTCTGGAATCTCCATCTCTGGAATGTTCTCCAGGGACATGGGGATGTCTGAAGTTGCTGCATGGGGAGCTGTCTTTTGCAGTACTGCCAGAAGAGTCCACTTTTGTGCAAAGGCAGTTTGGGTAAGGCAGCTTCTGTTAGATTTACCTGCCACTGGGAAGATAAGAGGAGCCCTGGAAGTATATTCCTGTTTTCTCCTGTGAGGCAGGATGAGCTTTGCCTTTGCCAGAAGTGAGAGATCTCAGCTGCCAGGGACTTGTGACACATAAAACCAGGAGAGAAGTTCAATTAACTGACTTTGCAACTCTGCCATTGGCTTTGCAGAAAACTGACTGCAGAAGGAGTGAGGGGAATGGAGTTGGGCTGCTCTGCTTCCAGCAGACACCCTTCAGGACATAAATTGCTCTGTCACACTGATGGTGGCAGGCAGATGTTGCCTGGGGACCTGGACAGATGATGTGGCAATTGCAGCCTTTGTGGTTAGCAAAACACCTTTTTAGTGCTGCTAAAGAGAGGCACAGCAAAACAAATGAATCCCCCTCCCTGCATCCAAAACGAGTTGAATGCTCATTTAAATAAAATTGCATGGCACACTGGTATTGATGTGATCAGTATTCCTTGATTGGGTTCATAAAACCAAATGCAGGCTGTATAATGAATTGAACGCGTGTCATATGAGGGGAGCTTTTTGTTTTGCTGTTTGTGAAGGAATTCTCTGAAAAGAGCATCAGATCAAGGCTTCTCTCATCTCTACTTGAACCACTACATTTTTCTGCTGGAATTACTTGGCAGTGGTGACCTCTTATCTGTAGTCTGTATTGTACCACTGAGGTGTTTTGTGCAAGGATGATCCACAGTTAATCTGTGAATTTAAACTGGATTAAAATGTAAATGCTACAATGGTTGTCATTCATAGTATTCTTAGGCAGATGTGATGATTTCATGTGACCTACTTAATGTATTTGTTTGTATTTGGCTGTTTGTTCTGCATTAGTGGTATTTTCTGCATACTTTCTGTGCATAAAGCCAGGCAGTAGGTGTGTTTTTCTCTTTAATTTTATAAAGAGCCTTTTTAATATATATTCATCACTAATGAACTGACAGCAAAGGCATGGATTGCTTATATGTTTGTGACATTAAAATAAAGAATATTTCAGTCAAGTACAATGTGTGTTTATAATAATCCCCTGAAAATGTTGTAAGTACCTGCTTTTAATGAGAGAGAAGCCTTTAGGCAGTGCACGATGGGGCTGTGTTTGCTTGGAATACCTCATTAAATAAGAGGGCTAATGAGTGGGGTGGTTAATTGTTCATAAGCTGAGCCTGTGTGACTTCCAATTTGTCACCTGAGAAATTCAGCTGGTGATTCTGTCTGCTGCAGTGCTAAGCCATGCAGGTACCTGTGCTGCTGCTGAGGCACACTGGGAGTTCATGCTTCTGCAGAATGCTTGACCCTTGCCACCATCCCTGAAAAAATGGTTTGTGAGAGGCAGGACAGCTGGCCTGACCTGGGTAGCAGTTTTTACTCCAAAAAGGACTTTTTTATTTTACTGTGTGAACAGCTTCTGTCAGTGTAATGTGGGCAAAGAATTCCAGGAGAGAATCTGCTAATGCAGCCCTCAGGGAATGGCATGTCTTTTCTTCAGTCTATCAGGACTTACTGAAATATGACAAAGGAACAGAGAATCAATATTGGAGGAAAAAAAAGCGTGCTCAGGGGCCCAAAGACTGTATAATAATTTATATTGCAGCTGCAAATGCAAATCCCCTGTATAAGCACAGAATAAGAGAGCAGTGCTCGTTATAATCCTAGATATAGGTTAGGAGGTGAGGTGGATTCAGGACAACAATAAGACAAAATTAAGCAGGTTAAATGCTGAGAAAGGTGATGTGGTGTCTGTGTGGTGTTTGTGAGGCCCCCAGGAGGAGGGAAGAGATGGGAATCTGACTGCATGTTCTCAGAAGACTGATTTATTATTTTATCATATTATATTAAAAGAATGTTATACTAGAACTATACTAAAGAAGTAGGGAAAGGATACATCAGAAGGCTGATTTATTATTTGATGATATATTTGTATTATATTAAAAGCATGCTATACTAAAACTATGCTAAAGAAATAGAGAAAGGATACATAGGAAGGCTGATTGATTATTTGATGATATTATATTGTATTAAAAGAATGCTATACTAAAACTATATGAAAGAAGTAGAGAAAAGATACATTAGAAGGCTCATTTATTATTTGATGATATTGTATTAAAAGAATGCTATACTAAAACTATACAGAAAGGATACATCAGAAGGCTGATTGATTATTATATTATAGGAATGCTATACTAAAACTATACTAAACCATAGAGAAAGGATACATCAGAAGGCTGGTTATTTTATGATATTATATTGTATTAAAAGAATGCTATGCTAAAACTATAGAGAAAGGATACATCAGAAGGCTGATTTATTATTATATTATATTATAGGAATGCTATACTAAAACTATACTAAACCATAGAGGAAGTATACATCAGAAGGCTGATTGATTATTTGATGATCTTATATTGTATTAAAAAAATGCTATGCTAAAACTATAGAGAAAGGATACATCAGAAGGCTGATTTATTATTATATTATAGGAATGCTATACTAAAACTATACTAAACCATAGAGGAAGTATACATCAGAAGGCTGATTGATTATTTGATGATACTATATTGTACTAAAAGAATGCTATACTAAAACTATACTAAAGAAATAGAGAAAGGATACAGACAGAAGGCTTAACAAGAATGAATAATAAAAACCCGTGACTCCTCATAGCCTTGACACAGCTGGACTGTGATTGGTCAATAAATTTAAACAATTCACAATCAAACAATCACCTAGCACATTCCAAAGCAGCAAAACACAAGGAGAAACAATCAGATCATTGTTTACTTTTCTTTTGGAGGCTTTCTCAGCTTTCCAGGAGAAGAAATCCCGGCAGTGAAGGGATTTTTTTTTCAAGAAATATCATGGTGACGAAGGGATTTTTTCAAAAAACATCATGCTGCCAGTGTGTGTAAAAGGTCTTTGTGTCCTGCCACCAGGTAGAAAACGAGACCAACGTGCTGCAGGACGGCTCCCTGATCGACCTGTGCGGGGCCACGCTGCTGTGGCGGACGGCGGACGGGCTCCTGCACTCGCCGACGCAGAAACACATCGAGGCTCTGCGGCAGGAGATCAACGCCGCCCGGCCCCAGTGCCCCGTGGGCTTCAACACCTTGGCCTTCCCCAGCATGACCCGCAAGGACGTGGTGAAGAAGAAGGACGTGGAGGAGAAGCAGCCTTGGGCCTACCTCAGCTGCGGCCACGTGCACGGCTACCACAACTGGGGCCACCGCAGCGACGCGGAGGTGAACGAGCGCGAGTGCCCCATGTGCAGAACCGTGGGCCGCTACGTGCCCCTGTGGCTGGGCTGCGAGGCCGGCTTCTACGTGGACGCCGGGCCCCCCACGCACGCCTTCACCCCCTGCGGACACGTGTGCTCCGAGAAAACTGCCAAATACTGGGCCCAGATCCCGCTGCCTCACGGCACTCACGCCTTCCACGCCGCCTGCCCCTTCTGCGCCACGCAGCTCACCGGAGACAACTGCGTCAAGCTCATCTTTCAGGGCCCCATCGACTGAGGAACCGCACGGAAATGACCACAATAAAAAGTGTTTTTGAACGGTTTACTGTGAAGATTTTTTTGCCACTAATTCTAGATTTTACCTTTTTTTATAATGTTGTTAATATAGGGGGCGGTAGGGTGGGGATGGGGGGACCGTGGTGGGGTTGGGATACATTGATACCTGGAACTCGACAGATATCAGTGGTGTTGCATGCTCGAAAGCAGCATATTCATGGAGTCTTCTTGGTCAAATTGTAGTATATTTGTAATCTTTTTATTAGTACCCTGGATCAGAAAAAGGTGTCTTAAATGATTTTTTTAAGCTAAGATTTTTTAATGGAAAGGTTTTTTCTTCTAAACTTTGACAAGCCTTTAAAACCTATTTTTCAAATCTAGAAGGAACATACAGAATGTAACTGTCTTTAATTTGCAATATAATTTAACTTGAATAGTTTCTCAAGGAGCAAATACAGAATGTGTGGACAACCATAGGTGAATGTTCACTAGAGATAATTGGATATGTAAGAGAAAAATTAGCTGCCTAAAGTGTAGAGGATAAAAGCTATTAAAATATCTACTATGGTATAACACAGCTGGCCAAAAGGGCATCAAAGATTACTTGAAACTGAGGAAATCATGTTTGCATTGATTTCCTTTCAGTGTAGTAGATATCCACTGGCTATTAGGTATGGGAGATGGCTGATTATTTTCTGGTTTTGTTGTTTGTTTTTTTTTCCATTTAACCTGCATCTGGTGAAACCACTTTGCTCTTTTCCATACTCAGCTCTGGGGTTTAAGCTGATGTTCTGTGTATGTGTGGTCTGGCCTTTTTATTTCTGCTTTGCTTGCCCTCAGTGCTCCTTGCCCAGGACCTTTGGGTGAGTGGAGGCCACAGATTCCCAAAATGGTTTGGGTTGGGAGGGACCTTAAAGCCCATCAGTTCCACTCTCTGCCATGGCAGGGACACCTTCCACTGCCCCAGGGTGCTCCAAGCCCTGTCCAGCCTGGCCTTGGACACTGCCAGGGATCCAGGGGCAGCCCCAGCTGCTCTGGGCAGGCTGATGAAGCCAGAGCTGTGTCCAGGCATTGCTGCAGTGATGAAGGGTGGTGCCACAGCAGGAGGTTTAGGTGCAGCTGGGACAGAATTTATTTCCAAAAACCTGAATTCAGGAGAGCACTTAGTCTGTCCTTAAATCTGAGCCCATGGCTGGGACTGTTTAGATTCTCAAGAGCTTCAGTGCGTTGTGGTTATTTGCTGTTCTGTTTTGAAATTAAAAAAAAAAAAAACAATTTAAAATAAGTTATTTTTTAAGCTCACTTTAAAGCATTTTCACTAGAAGGGAGAGCATCATTTCCAGTTCAGCTGAGCATTTTTGTTCACTTTTCAACTTGCTGCCATCTGTCACCTTTTCTTTTGCAGATTGAGTTGTGTTTGTATCTCTTTTTTCCCCCAAATGTTTGCAAATCAAACAACATTCAAATGTAATCAAATATATGCACTGGGGTGGTACATCTGAAGTGGATCACTTGAAATTCGTGACTTTTTAAGAGAGCTGATAAATGTTTACTATGGAAATAATTAAATCAGAATTTCATATGAGGTGTTCCCTGCCCACTGTTAGGCTCATTTCATGCAGAATGGTAACTCTTTGATTTGTGGTTGGTTTTTCTTTTTCCCTTTATGCTTTCTGTACTCTTGGTATCTGAGGTATCAATCTATCCAGGTTTTAACAAAAAAATGGGGAGAAATCTATAACATCTCTAGATGAAATTGATCATTCAAGCTCAGTTTTGTTTAATCAACTATAGCTTTTTGCTATATTTGTGCCCTTTGTATAAATATATAATTTATATGATTTTAATATATTCTGTATATATATATACTTGAATTGGCCTGTTCATATTTTGGTTGTAAAATTGTTTTATAGTTAACCTTATAAACATTTTACATGTCCCTTGCCAATGGTGATGGGATGGATTTTGTCTGCTGCTGTTTTTAGTATAATTTTGCTGTATACATGTTCAGCATTTTAATAATTTGAAAATAGCTTTACTTTTCTTTTCATGCTTTTGCTGTTAAAAAAAAAACAAAACTCTGCAGCATTTTTTTTCCCTAAAAGCCCCAAACTGTACAGTTTTTGTCCCACTCAGTGATTGGAAACAGGATAAACCTTGTTAACCTACAACTATATGCTTCTTCCTAGTGCCTTTTCAAAGAGATCCTCTTGTGATTCCATATTCCAAGTCCTTTCTCCCAGCCTCGTGGCTCATCTCCACGGAGAGCAGCAGCCCAGCCAGCTGGGGGAGAAACCCAGACACAGAGGTGCCTCTTCCTCACCCCTGAGCCCCCTGCAGGTTCCTCAGGTGCCACAGTCATTCCTGGTTAGCAGATACCTCATCTGGGAGAGGCAGCCTCACTCCTCCCTGCTGGACTCACACCCAGGAGCTGCTCCTGGTGAGGTGCTCCTGGCTGGCTTCAGGCCCTGCAGCTCCCTGCATGTGCAGCACTCCCTGGGGCTGAGCTCAGCAGGGTCTGCGCGTCTCCTCTGAGCCCCCACAGCCTGGGAGCAGCCAGGCACCACCTCCCTCCCCCAGCTGCTTCACTGCTTCCCTTCACTGTGTAGTTCAATTGCTGCTTCAGGGCTTCATCTCCCTTCTGCTCCCTGTGGAAGGTGAATGGAAGGTGTTGGAAGAATCCTCACTGGAAATGCAGCACACCATCAGGCTTGCTGTGTTTGGCTGGATGATGGTTTGTATCCAAGGAAAGTGGCTGTTAGAAACTGTGTAAACAAGATTTATTTTTCCTTTTGCTGTTGGCAGTTCTGTATAACACGAGGAAAACTCTGAGAATCCCAGAACAGGCAAGGCTGGAAGTGACCACAGGGGCTCATCTGGTCCCACCTCCCTGCTCAAGAGGGGCCCTCCTGGAGCACAGGGCATGGAATTGTGTCCAGATGGCTCTGGAGTATCTCCAGTGAGGGAGACTCCACACCTTCTCTGGTCTCTGTTCAGGGAAGTTCTTCCTCATGTTCAGGTGGACCTTGTGGGCATCAGTTCCTGCTCAATCCTCTTGTCCACAGAGCAGGGCCTGCTCCATCCTCTTGGCACCCCTTTGGATATTTATACACATTGATGAGGTCTCCTCTGTTGTCTCTTCTTGGGGCTGAACATTCCCAGCTCCTTCAGCCTTTCCTCCTGCGAGAGGCTCCACTCCCTTCATCCTCATGGGAGGATTTGCCTCTGCTGTTCCTGCTCCAGCATCTCCGTGTCCCTCCTGTCCTGAGGAGCCCAGGACTGGGCACAGCACTCTGGCTGAGCAGAGGGGCAGGATTCTTTTCCTGGAAGCAATTTCCCAGGGTTTGTGTAGAATTCAGGGACTTTGCTGTTCAAATCCAGGGTCAGTCCCCTCTGCTGGGGAGGCAGAAGGGTTTGTACCATGATTTTCCTCAAACCCTGCTCTGGTGAAATGATGGAGCATTCAGCTCTTAGCCCTCACCTTACCCCAGCTTCATAAACACCTCCTCTGCTCTGGTACCTCTATAGTAAAAGGAGTTTGTGGATAAATCAAATTAGAGTCAGTATACTTGAGAAGCACCCTCAGGTTTATTCAGTATTTGTGTCCTGATGTTCCCTGCATCCCATTTCCAATGCTGGCAGTGTATTCCATAAGGATTTTTTTATCACCTGTTACTGTTGATTCTATCTGAATGCCTCAAAAGCAGCTTTGACTGCATAACTTAGAACTAAAAGTATTTTTCTAGTCTGATTTTTTTTTTAAAAAAGATGATATCTGTCAAATCCATGCACACTGGAGCTGGAACCCTTCCCTTTTTCCTGGCAGCTTTCTGTGTGAGTGCTGAAGTCTAAATAAAAGGAGTGCTGAATGCTGTTCTTACTGGGAATTGTTGTCTCTTGTACAGGACAGTTCAGATGAAACTGTTTTAGTCATTAATTTTTTTCAAATTTGGTCATTTTGTGCATCAAGCTACAGTTATAGTACTGTACAGGTCAAATAATTAAAGAGGAATCTTTTTTTTTTTTCCATTGTGAGGGTGGGAATGGGGATCAGAAGGGAAGAAAGCCATGGTTGAGCTGGTTCCAGTAGGAGCAGAAGCAAAGGAACTGCTTGGAACTGTGACTGGAGCTGTTCTGCTTTCAGACCTCATCCAGGCTCTGAAAAGGATTCTCCTGAGTTTGTGAGGAAGTGCTGGGGTGCTCTGGGTGCCCTTCCAGTGAGACATTCCTTGGTGTTTCAGTGGCAATTCCTGGAATTCAGGGCTTTGGCTTCAGAGCCTGAGTGAGGAGCCAGAGATGCTGAGTGTGTCATAGTGAGAAACTGCAGTGGAACTGTGAACAGAATTATGTTTTAGTGCTTAATTATGTTTTAGGGCTGTGGTCATTCTCTGTTTGGTGCTCTTGCAGTAGCTGGTGGGTTCCTCACCATTTTTTCATTCTTCTGGAAGTGGAAGGAAGTTCCTCCAAGGCCATCATGTTTCTGTTCCTCCATCCCACAGTCTTGATGCTTTCCTGTGCTTGGAGAACCATTGGTAGGGATGTGGCTGTGGTGAGGACTGACAGGCATTTAAATCCATTTTTAGCCTGCTAGGAAAGTTGACCTTGACTCTTCCTCCTCATTTCCTCAGTTTTTCACCCTCCTGTGAGTCCTTGGCTCCTCATTTTTAATTTATCCACACAGTTGCAGGTACACAAATAAACACAGCTTGGAAGGAAAACACAACCCAGGTGTTTTTGCAGTGTCTTTTGACAGATTTTTCTCATTATTCTGGGTTTTCCAAGCACTGGTCACAAGTCTGCACACTCAGTGTAGTGAGGTGAAAGGACAAATGTGGAAGGTAAGGCTGGTTTGGGGGTGGAGAGGGGGGAGTGTCTGGGATGGTCACAGTGGCTCTGCAATCTGTGTCCCACTGGGTGGATCTTGGAGAGCAGTGGAGTCACCCTGGACTGGCAGTAAAGACAGAACTTTCCTGTCTGTGCTGCTCAGTGTTCATTTATTGGCAGCAGAACAAAAACTGGAGCTGCCTGGGACACCCAACCACCAGAAGCAAACCCCAGTATCTGTCCAGATTCCCTCACTGGGGGCATATTTATGTTCTCCTGGTGGGCAAGCCAGTCCCCAAGTCACCTGGAGTCCCTCCTGCTGCTGTCCTGGGCATTAGGGATGGGAATGGCTCTTGGATCCACCATGGAGAGCCCTTGGAAGGCAGCAGAGCTGTAGGAAAAGCCTCTCCCACAGCAAGCCCTGTGTGATGGAGGGTGATGTTTACCTTCAAAACAGTGTGAGCAGCTGTTCAACTTCTGGGTATATTTGTAAAATTGGTCTTTTTATACACCGTGTGAAATGGACTGGAATAATTTCTTTTGCTGTTGTACCTGTGGAAGTACAAGCCATTTTACAGGAAAAAAGAATTATAAAACAAATTAAAATATTATCTCAGTATTGTCACTGACTCCTTCAGTTTATTTTCCCTGCTGGTTGGTTCTCAGAGCTTGACTTTGATTTGCAAAAAAACATATAAACAACTTCAAAAATAAATGGTTTCTTTTACTCTTTTATCCCCTTTCTACTCAGCAAACAAAACCTGAAGCCTTTGATTGAGGATTTTTAAATATTGGAGGTAGTGGAGCGTATTCAGGTGTGAGTGTCCTGGAATTTCAGTTAATTCCCTTCCCTGATTTTTAAATTGAACTGTTTGTTTTCAGTGCCAGCTGCCTCCTTGCAGTGTTAACATAATTGCTAAATAAAAGCAATTTCCAGGAATAATATGCTTTGTGACTCTTAAAATTAATTTCCATAATGGGAATTCAGTGGTTTGTTTTCCATCTGTGTATTCTGTATCCCTTTTTTTGCAGGTGGTCCCTGTGAGTACAGGAGCTTCATTTTTTTAAAGGAGCTAAAATGAATTGTCATCTTTTTTTGGAACTTGGAAAAATAAGTGTTGGTGTGAGCACAGGGAAGGGAAATAAGGATATCTGCAGTGTTTTCTAGATGGGGTCACCTGCCAGCTGGCTCCTGTGCTTCCAGGGAAGTCAAGAGTGCTGAATCCTTTCCAGGGAAGTGCTCCTGGGTGAGTTTGGGATGTTTGGGTGTAACTGTGCTCCCCTCCCAGCAGAGCAGGGAACCCTTTCCTGTGGGATTGCCCTGTGCAGCTTCACTGCAGGGCACTGTCAATGCCCTCCTGAGGGCAGGGCTGTGTGTGCTCCTGGTGGGCTCCTGGCAGGAATTCTGTGCTGGGAGAGAGGCAGTGCCCAGGGGAGCAGAGACAGGCAGGGCCCTCCCTGCTGGTTTAAAGCAGCTGTGGGTTGGGGGCTGGAGGGAGATGATCCTTGGGGTCCTTTCCAACCCAGACCATGCCAGGGTTCCAGGGCAGCCCTGGGCCAGTTCTGCTGGGAGTCCTGGGTGAGGGGGGAGTTTGTGCTGCTCCTCAGGGGAGGGGAAGAGCCTCAAGGCAGGAGCAAAGGCTGAGAGGGAGGAACAGGGAGAGTTCAGAGCTGAGCTGAGCTGCTGCCCCAGCCTGGGGAGGGGGCTGAGGGAATCACCCATCCCATCCCATCCCATCCCTGCCATGGCAGGGACACCTTCCACCATCCCAGGGTGATCCAAACCCCATCCAGCCTGGCCTTGGGCACTGCCAGGGGCAGCCACAGCTGCTCTGGGCACCTGTGCCAGGGCCTGCCCACCCTCCCAGCCAGCAATTCCCAGTTCCCAATCTCCCATCCATCCCTGCCCTCTGGCACTGGGAGCCATTCCCTGGCTCCTGTCCCTCCATCCCTTGTCCCCAGTCCCTCTCCAGCTCCCCTGGAGCCCCTTCAGGCCCTGCCAGGGGCTCTGAGCTCTCCCTGGAGCCTTCTCCTCTCCAGGTGAGCACCCCCAGCTCTCCCAGCCTGGCTCCAGAGCAGCAGAATTGTCCCAGCTCATCCTAAAGCAATCCTCAGTACCCCTCAGGACTGACCCTGTGTGAGCTTGTTTTATGCAGATTGTGTGCATTTTGTATCCATTCTGTCACAGGTTTGTTTTTTAATTGAAACCTTCAGTTTTCAGCCCATTCTCCATTCAATTTATGCAAGACAACAGGACCACATATCATCCTAATGATCCCATTCCCTTGCTGCTTTTCCCTCCTCATCCCTCCAGCTCCCTGATTAAAGATGTTGTGGTCTCTTTTTTCACTGCCCTCTGAAGGGAGCATCGATTCCTATCTGTGTTACCTGGCTATAAAATTTCACTACTCACTCACTGCAGCTTTGCTGCTGGGAAATCATCTTTGTGAGAGCTTTCCAGGGCATCTCTGGCTCCTGCTTTTCTTTGCCTTTCAAGGCATGGCTGTATGGATGCATATTTTTAGGAGGAACTTAAGAAATCTCTTTCATGTAAAACTAAGGCAGACAGAAGTTTGACAGAGGAGTCTGAGCCTGATAGTTCCTTTCTTTTCCACTCACTGAAAACTCCTGTCTGAAGACAGGAGATGAGAAAAGACTTCACAGCAGAAAGGAATTCAGTAGAACCCCAGTTACATCAAGGCTTAAAATCCTGGATGTGCCTGTAAATAATTAAATTTATATATATTTATATATAATATAATATAATATAATATAATATAATATAATATAATATAATATAATATAATATAATATATAATAATTAATATAATATAATAATTAATATAATATATATTATATTATATATATAATATTTATATATAGATTTATATATTCATATACATTTCTTTATATATGCAAATAAATACTCTTGGGGGAATATTGCCCTTAAATGCTGTATTTTTAAAGGAGCCTGACCTTTGAACTCAGCCCAAATCTGCTGATTCTGGTGGGAATTTTCCTCAGCAAGGACAGAAGGGGAACAGAAAGGGAGCCAGGGAGCAGGAATGGGATGTGCTGTGGGGGTCTCTGGGTTTCCCCAGGGTTTCCCCAGGGACAGTGTCTGTGTCCCTGCCAGGCTGCTGGGACCCAGCTGTGGCTCTGCAGTGCCAGCTGTGTGAGCAGGGACAGGGGGCACGGCCCTCAGCCCCAAGGGGGACAGGATTTGGGCTGAGGTGCCCGGGACAAATCCAGCTCAGCTGGGCAGGGAGAGCAGGGAGCAACATCTGGCACATCTGTGGAGCATCCCCTCCCCTCCCCTCTTTATTTCTCCCTGATTAAATGGAGTGAGGAGCCAGGGAAGGGCTGGAGGAAGGGAGAGCAGGCCAGAGTAATTCCCCTGATGAGAGGGTCCAGAGGAGGATTAAGCTGAGCTTTGTCCAAGCTGTGCCTGTACACAGGGAGTGGTTTGGCTTTAGCTGTGCTTCAGCAAACCTTACCCATGAGTGGGCCTGGAGGAATCATGGAATGGTTTGGGTTGGAAGAGACCCCAAGGATCATCTCATCCCCCCCTGCCATGGCAGGGACACCTTCCACTGTCCCAGGCTGCTCCAAGCCCTGTCCAGCCTGGCCTTGGGCACTGCCAGGGATCCAGGGGCAGCCACAGCTGCTCTGGGCACCTGTGCCAGGGCTGCCCACCCTCACAGCCAGGAATTCCTTCCCAATCTCCCATCCATCCCTGCCCTCTGTCTGTTTGCATCCATTCCCCCTTGTCCTGTCCCTCCAGCCTCATCCAAAGTCCTTTTCCAGCTCCCAGTGGCAGAAAGGCACCAGGAGGTGCTGCCACAGCCATCCCATGTCAGGGGAGCTGCACGGGCACCTAAAGCCAGAACAATTCCCCTTTCCCAGGGGAAGGCACGAGCTAACAGGAGGGCAGGTTTGACTTCTGGCTTTTCCCTGCTCAGCCCTTGGGTTGGTTTTCATTTCCCTTTCCTATCCAGAGAACAGGAACTACAGAGCTACCTGGCACTGCCTGAGAGGATTTGAAATTTTTCTTTTAAAAATCTGGCTTTTCACTCAGTGGTTTTATCCCCTCCCTGCAAGCAGATCATAAACATGTCCTTTTTTTTTCAGTGGGAATGTTCTCTGCAGAATCCAGTGTCTTCCTTCAGGTGTTTGCTCTTCCTTCACCCTCTGGCTGCTCCCAGGAGTGTTGTCCCTTTGGCAGGATCTGTTTCCTCCCTTCACCCTGTTGGATTAGGCCCTTTTCTCACCCAGAGATGGGGCAACTCTGCCCTTAAGACCATTTCTGTGCTTTTTCTGTGCCCTTTCAGGTTTCCTTGCTGGATCTGGGCACGTGGCTCTGCTGCTGAGCTGCTCAGTGGGACACTGGGGTGTGGGGCCACATCCCAGCCTTGCAATCCCCCTGCTCCCACCCACGAGGCACCTGGGAACTCTTGGGAGTTGCTGCTTTTGCTGAGCTGAGCTGAACCTGGTGGGATTGAGGCTCCCATGGGGCTGGAATCCTTCCCCACCTGCCAAATTCCCCCTCCTGGGAATTTGGGGCTGATGGCCCCATTCCCTTATGGAATCACTAAGGTTGGGAAACACCTTTAGGATCATGGAGTGTAAGGATTTTGCAGCTCTGCTTTCCAATGTCAGGGCTTTTCTATCCAAAATCCTCCTGGAATTCCTCTCTGGAATTCCCTGCTGTTGGCAGAGCTCATGAGGAAGGAGAACACTCGTGTTTGGTGCTTATTCCTGCACATTCAGGAAACAAGTGGAGCCACTTGGTTTTTACATTTCTTTATCCTTCAGCTGAGTCCTGCAACAATACCTGTGCTTTTCCACCTGGGAAAAAACCCTGGCTGATTCCTTTTGCTTTATTCAATCCTGGATCCACACTAAACCACCTTCCTACTTTTCCAGAACTTGCCTGCTATTCACAATTAATTAATTAATTAGATGTCATTAACAGCACTGTGATGGCTCTGGGAGGTTTCTCACTCTGCACCTAACATTTTGCTTTTCACTTCTTTTTCTTTTCTTTTCTTTTCTTTTCTTTTCTTTTCTTTTCTTTTCTTTTCTTTTCTTTTCTTTTCTTTTCTTTTCTTTTCTTTTCTTTTCTTTTCTTTTCTTTTCTTTCCCCCCAGTGATAACACCAAACTCAATTCCAGGATTTACAAGGTAAAGCCTCTCCATGGAGAATCCACCAGCACCCATCAAAGTCCCAGAGGTTTTTATTCCCTGGTGATTAGCTGGGTGCTCCCCTGCCAGTGCCAGGCAGCTCACCCATCCTATTTAATCAGATTATGCAAAGTGTTTTGCAGGGAGGATGAGGCAGACACCTGGGATGAGCTCAGATTTGGGGATGGAGATGAGGATGTGGCAGGAGGGGGGCACTGCTGTGTTCCCTGGGATGCCTGGGGATTTCCTTTAATTCCCTCAGCAAAGGGAGAAGGAACCAGAGGAGGAACCAGAGCAGGAATCAGAGCAGTTTTTATTTTCTCATCCTGGCTGGAGGATGCTGCTGGGGAAAATGGGGTGTCTTGGTTTGAAAAGCCAGGTGTGTGCTAAGGAAGGCAGGAGCCTCCCCTGAGATGGAAAACGTAAAATGCAAACCCCCTCCCTCTGAATTGTTGTAATTTTCAAATTAAGGGGCTCTCAGGCAAAGATATGGGAGCAGGAATAACAGTTCTTTATTGGGAAGAAAATTAAAATAAAAATGCAGTAAAACAAAACAGCACAGCCAGAGTCAGAGCATGCCCTGTCCCCTGTGTGTCAGGGGGTGGCACAGCCCCATCCCATGGGGGCTCAGCCCTCCTGCAGTGCCAGCTGTGGCTCTGCTGGAGCAGGGATCCTGCACAAGGGGGGAGTTTTCCTCTGCAGCTCCAGGGCTGCTGGAGATGGGCCTGGGCTCCCTCTGGCCATGCAGGGCAGCAGAAGCTGCTCCTCTGGCAATGCACTGGGCAAAGGCTGCTGGGCTGTCCCAGCACCTCAGATTGGATCCAGGTAGGAATGCTTGGCTCCTCCCCTGGGCGGAGCATCTCCCCATGGGATGCTGGGATTGGATCAGCCCTGCAGGGACACTCAGTGGCCATGGACAGCAGAGATCTCCTGCAGGGAGGATTGGCTGTGGGAGGGATAAAGAAAAAACTGCCCCATGAACAGCAGAGAACTGCCTCAGCTCTGAGAGATGGGGATTGAACTCACATTGCTTTGCCATCCAGGACAGAGAGGTTCTCCCTATCCCTGTTTTCCACTTCCTGGGATGCTCCTTCGTTCCTGGCTCATTCCACACACATCCCTGTCACCCAAAGGAATTTTTTTCCTAGGATTTTACCTGCAGGTTTGTGGCCAGCTCCTGATTTTCTTGCAAATCCAAATCTGTCAGAACAAAAAGGAGCCTGGCTGAGGCCCCACCTTGGTCCCTGTCCCTGCCCTTAGCACAGGACATGGACCCCAAAGCACCCTGGGTTCCAGGCAGGATGTTGGATGTGGGGCTGATTCCTGGAGCTCCCCCCCAGTTATTATGGCATCATCCTGATTTTCCACCCCCCCTCTCCTGCCTGCTTTGTTTTAAGGATTAACATCTAGAGCTGTGTGGATGTATCAGAATTGCAGCTATCTTTTATTTTCCATTTTTTAAAGCCCACTTGGTTGCAGGGGGAAACACAACCCCAAAGAGAACACACATCAAAAGAAAGCCAAATATAGAACATTAAAAAAAAAAATAAGACAATTTTAAATAATAGCAATGTATGAGTGAGATTTTGTAAAAAATCTGCTGACTTTGAAGGCAGCCTCATGACTTATGAATATTTAGAGCTGACAGTCCTGGATAGAGGCTTTTCCTTGAGCTTATTTGGGAAAGTGGTGCTAAACTCCAGTGAGTGATGGGCTCAGAGCAACTCAGGGTGTCAGAGTTGTGTGAACTCAGCTCCTTTGGCCTGGGGGCTTACAGGGAGGGTGGTGTTTGGCCATTCCATGGAATCATGGAATGCTTCGGGTTGGAAGGGACCTTAAAGATCATCCAGTTCCACTATCCCAGGTTGCTCCAAGCCCCATCCAACCTGGCCTTGGGACCTCCAAGGATGAGACATCCACAACCTCTCTGGGCATCCTCACCCATCCTCCCCACCCGGAGGCACTGGGGTTTTGGGAAGCAGCCCACCCTAGGAAATCTGCTCCTCTGGGCATTTTGGGTTATGGTCCTGAGCTTGGGAAGGGGACTGGGAGCTGGTTTAGCCTCCTGCATCCTTAGCAGACCCCCCTGGTCTTCCTAAAATGCTGTGAGATGTGAGGAGAGAGCAATTTGGGGTTCATTTCCCCTTCAGAGCATGGGGGAACCGGAATCCCAGAATGGTTTGGGTTGGAAGGGACCTTAAATCTCATTCCAAACCCTCTGCCATGGGCAGGGACACCTCCCACTGTCCCAGGCTGCTCAAACCCCCTCCCAAAAATAATCTGGAGGGTTTTTCCTGGTGACTTTGGCAGAAGGAAAAGTGGAGCTGAGCAAATAATGAGCCAAAGGTGCAGCTCGAGGCCTTGCTGTTGGTTTTGTGATAAAGGTCCTGGGGTGCTCAATTCCCAAGGAAATACTGCTGCAATAAAGTGATTATAGGTTTTTCCAGATGTATTTAGGGTTAGGAGGCTAAGAGGAAATTCCTAGCTGAATTCCTGTCTGTGGGATAATGCTCTTTCCATGATCCTCCCTGCCAAGAATCACTTAATTATGAGTAATTAAAAAAAAAAATAACCCAACCTATAGCAGGGCTTTGGCTTGGCTCAAAAATGCTGAGGGATTTGGGGACAGGAAAATGGAATAAAGGGAATAAACAACAAAAAAAAAATGAACTGAGTGACCTTCTGTGCAGATGGGACTTGGCAAAGAGGGGAGTGCTGGGGGGAAAAGGGATGTGGGAGAGAGAGGGGATCTCCTTATCAGGGCAGGGATTTTGTCCCATGCCCATGCTGGAGCCAGGGATGCTCTTGGGTTCCCTAAAAAAAAAAAAACAACACAGCTCCTTCTCACCAAAAGAGTTGCTAATTCTGTCATTTCCCTCTTTATCCTCCCTGCCAAAAAAAAAAAAAGAAAAAAAAGAGAAATCTGTGTTTTCTGCAGGGATTTGGGATTGCTGTGATGATGATGATGGACCCAGGCTGTTGGCTTGGTGGTGGGTGTAAAAATGCAACTTTCCCAGGAAAACCTGATGTGTTTGGGCAGGGGCTGGCTCTCAGATGAGGTGAAAAATCTGAGCCCTGGAGAAAAATCTGAGGGGATTCATTTGATTTTCCCCATTCCCTGCCAGGGATTTGATTGTGGACCCTCCAAAATGCAACACTTAAAGGAGCAAAATGATTCCAACATGAAATTTTATCCCTGAGAAATCAAAAGTTTTGCTCAAGCCTCATCTTATAGAAAACAACAGAAGGAAGTTCTGAGATTTTTTTTTTGAGATTTACACCCCTCAGCTGTGCCCCACCAAGGAAATCTTGAGTAGTTTGAAAAGTGGGGTTGAAAATGCCCTTTGTTAATTGTTTGCCCTGGAGATGAGCATCAAATGTTTTGGGTTTTTGGTTTTTTTGGGGGGGGGGTTCTGTGGGGTTTTTTTTGGGGGCTTTTTTTGTTTTTTTTTTGAAAGTGCTTCAAACCCACACAAAGACCTGGAGCTGTTGCACACCTGTGCTGGGTTTTGGGGATGGATTCCCTCATCCATAAGTGAAGCATAAACCAAAGTGGGACCCTCCTGTGCTCCATCCGTGCTATCCTGTGACTCTGAGCAGCAAGGGGACAGGGAGGGTTGGCACAGGGACATTTAACCCTGCCAGGGCTGTGGGTTGAAGTTCCTGGCAAGAATTTCTCCTGTTTTCTGCTGGGGTGGGTGCCCAGAGCCCTGGGATTGGTACCTGGAGGGGTTGGATGTGGTTCAGTGAGACACACGTGGGTGTTGTGCTCATCAGACCCATTGAGGGCAAACTCCTGGGCTGAGGGATTTGGAAACATTCCTGGCTTTGTGGAAGAAGGGGAGGGAGCTGGAAGTGATGGAGGGAAAATATGATGTTGAGGGAAGAGGGTGGGAGAGGATGGGAAAGGAGGGATGTTGAGGTTATGAGAACCACGGGGGCAATAAAACAAGTGTGAGGCTGGGAGGGAGCCTGGGGCTGTGATCTCCTTCCCCAGGTGCTGCTGCCTCCATCTGGCTCTGTGGCCTGGATTCTGCCCAGGGGACAGAAGGGGAAAGGTGGGGAGGGGGCAATGAAAAAATGCTGGTACCAATTGCATCTCTCCAAACTCACAGCTGGGTTTGGCTTGGAAGGGACCTTGAAGTTCATCAAATTCCATCCCCAGCCATGGCAGGGACATCTTCCACTACCCCAGAGTGCTCCAAGCCCTGTCCAATCTGCCCTTGGGCACATCCAGGGATCCAGGGGCAGCCACAGCTGCTCTGGGCACCCTGTGCCAGGGCCTCAGCAGCCTCACAGGGAGGAATTTCTGTGGTCCATGCAAGATTCTTCCTCTTCCCATTCACCTTAGGTCTGGGCAGAGCTGGAATTGCAGCAGCCAGGCTGGGATGGACTGGGATTCCTGGGTTGGGCAGATGTGCCCTGGTGCCCTTGGGCACTGAGGGGACAGGACCCCCCTGCACCCCCAAATGTGTTTGGTCAAAGGTTGAGCTTCGATCTTGGAGGTCTTTTCCGAGCTCAGTGAGCCTGGGATTCTGTGAAATGTGGGTGGGAGCAGGAGGTCATTGTTCCCCTGGACTCAGCCCTGCTGAGGCTGCACTGTGGGATTCACATTCTCTGCACCTGAGAGAAGCAGTGAGAGGAGTCGAGAAAAGAACGATCAAAACAATTCTTATCTCATTTGCTGCTCCTGAGTTGTGCCAAAGCAGGATGCAATGTGGAGATTGTTTACCCAAAGTGGTGTTTTGTTTACCCACAGTGATGGTGTTCTGTTTCCTTGGCCTGTCAGGGCCAAGTGTGTGTCTAGACTGTTGGTCAGCAGACACTCACAGGATTTTGTTGACTACTTCTGCAATTTCAGTTTAGATGTAAGTGTAATATAGTCTAGAATAATACAGTATAATATTATAGTATAATAAAGTAGTTAATTGGCCTTCTGATATCATGGAGTCCTTCTCATCATTTCTCCCTGCCACAGGGGTCACCTTGAATCCAATCCTGCACCTGGAGTGCTGTGCCCAGCTCTGGGCCCTCAGTTTGGGAAGGACATTGGGACTATGGAACATGTCCAGAGGAGGCAGCAAGGCTGGAGAGGGGCTGGGAGCACAAACCCTGTGAGGAAGCCCTGAGGGAGCTGGGGGTGCTCAGCCTGGAGAAAAGGAGACTCAGGGCTGCCCTCATCACTCTCACAGCTCCTGAAAGGTGCCTGTGCTCAGCTGGGGCTGGGCTCTTTCTGCAGCAGCACTGACACAACCAGAGCACACAGCCTCGAGCTGCACCAAGGGAAATACAGGTTGGATATGAGGGAAAAGTCTTTTACAGAAAGGGAGATAAAGTTCTGGAATGGCTGCCCAGGGAGGTGGTGGAGTCCCCATCCCTGGGTGTGTTTAACAAAGCCTGGATGTGGCACTGGGGGCCAGGGGTGAGTTGAGCTGTTGGGGCTGAGTTGGACTCGATCCTGAAGGACTCTTCCAACCCAGTGATTCTGTGGATGCCTAGATCAAGGATTAGGACACAGCCAAATGCCTCCTCTTTGATCAAACCAGGTGCCAAGGCTGAGGAGTCTGGGCAAAGCCAAGTGTTTGGTGGCCTGAAGGGACCCGCTGGTTGCAGTTTGTCCCAAGAGCCAGGAGCATCCTCCTGGAGGATTCATCCATCCTGACCATTGTATTTGTGGGGTTCCCAGACGAAGGAAGGAGTGATGAATCTGACTCCATGTTCTCAGAAGGCTCATTTATTATTTTAAGATATGATATGATATGATATAATACTAAAGAATACAGAAAGGATACAGACAGAATGCTAAAAAGATAATAATGAAAACTGGTGACTCTTTCCAGAGCCCTGACACAGCTTGGCCCTGATTGGCCATTGAGTGAAAACAACTCACAGCAGAACCCAATGAAACATCCAATCACCTGTGGATGAACAATCTCCAAACACATTCCACATGTGAGCACAACACAGGAGAAGCAAATGAGATAAGAATTGTTTTCCTTTTTCTCTCTCTCAGCTTCCCAGGAGAAAACTCCTGGGTGAAGGGGTTTTTCCAGGGAATGTGAATGTGACACCTCACTCACTGCCCACCCATCATCTCTCTGAGACAACTGGGAACATCAAATTGTACCCTCACTCCCTTTAAAAACCCTTTTAAACCTTTCTGCAAAAGGCCTGTAGGTTTTGACAAGGTTCTCCTGGTGCAAAAAAGCCACAGGAACTTTGTGGAGCAGCCCTGGCTGTGATCCTGAGCTGCCTGGGAGAGCCGGGGGCTCACGGATGTGGATGGAATAATAAGGATGCAGAGGGCAGGAAAATTTATTTTTGCAGGGCAGTAAAACCTGCTCAGTGCCAGGCTCTGGCAGGAGCTGAGGCTCTGATTTTCTCCTTCCTCACCTCCAGGTACAGTTTTCCATGGATTCAGCCCTGCACATTCCTGCCATCCCCTCCTCGAGGCGGTGCTGGGCAGGTTTTGGGGAGCTCTGGGAAGAGGATCCCCCACAGGGAGCTCAATTTGTGTTTAACCCCTAAATCTGTGTTCAATTTGAATTTGTTTAACCTCCTTAAATTTGTGTTTAACCTCCACCTAAATCATGGAGGAAGGGTTTATGTGTGGCTGTTGCAGAGAGGGATGAGGGAATTTATTGTGCTCTGGCTGCTGCCAGTGAATATTCAGACAGGTGAAGGATTCCTGGATTTATGGGAGAGGGAGTGCAAAAGCAAGGGGATATTCTTGGATCAAGCAGTTTAACCTGCAGAACTGAAGGTTTTTAGGGATGGATCAGGGGCACAGGGAGGGCACATCCAGGGAAAAAGCAAAATTTTCTGATGCCCGGTAGCTGCACTGGGGAGGAGGGGAGGCATGATCAGGGGTTTTGGGGTGGGATTTGATGCTCAGCACCCCAACCCTGAGCAAGGCTGGCTGGAGGTGCAGGGCAGGAGCAGAGGGTGCCTGCATTTCCCTCTGGCCATCCCAGGCTGTGTCCCAGCTCTGGTGCTGGGCTCCATCCCCTCAAGCCACAGCTGCAGCCCATTTCTGAGCCCATTTCTGAGCCCAGCTGGGTTTTTGCAGGTGGAAGAGGTTGAGCTTGCTTTGAGCCCAATAAAAGCTGTTCTCTCCCAGGATTCACCTTTTCCCTGAGCACACTGAAATCCTGGTGAGCTGCCCTGCAGCAACCCCAGCTCTGCACCTTGTCCCCAACTCTTGCAAGCAGGTCCTGCCATCCTGGCTGATTTTCCATTTTAATCTCCTGTACTCTCACTATCTTTGAGTCTTCACTGGCTTGGAAATGTCTTTTTTTTTTTTTTTTTATATTCTCTCTCTCCCTCACCCTTCAAGCTACCATCAGCTTTCTGACACGAGGGTTTTATTGGAATAAAAGCAGATTTTTATCTCCCAAGCCTGTTTATTAAACTCTCTCCCCTCTTCCACAGCGAGCTGCCACCCACCCTCCCGGATGTTTGTCGATTCAAATCAGGTTTAATCAACTCACAATATTGGACACAGTAAAATTGGATTTTTGAAAGCCCAATAAAGTTGTGCCACTGCTCTGGAGGAGCTCAGATTTCATCACATCGTGTCAGCAGCCACAAGGAACAGCCCATGAGAGCTCATCTGCAGGGAGCAGCAAGCTGCTAAAAATGGATGGAGCCTCTCCTGAAGAAATATTGACTATTAGTATTCCTATTAACATTCTGCTGTCAGAAATGACCAGTGGTAATAAATACAGATGTAGCTTTTCATCCCCCTGCCCATTCATCACTGTCTGCCTGAGCTTCCCTGGGTGCCCAACTGCTCCCCACTGTGCACAGGACCCCTCACTGGGCCCCATCTCCCTGCCCTAAAGGAGCTGTTTGCCCTCATGTTGTGTCCTTTATTATTATTAATTTATATAATTATATTAAAAATAATTTATGAATTTATATATAATAGGAAATATTATTATCAATTATATTAATATTGATTAATATCAATCTAACCATAATCTATATTGGAATAAATGATAATAAAATATAATTTCTATTATTATATATTAATACAATTTCTGTTAATATTAAATAATAATAATAATAATAATAATAATAATAATAATAATAATAATAATTAGTAGTAGTAGTAGTAGTAGTAGTAGTAGTAGTAGTAGTATATTGTTTGGGTTGGAAGGGACCCTAAAGCCCATCCCATTCCACCCTCTGCCATGGCAGGGACACCTTCCACTATCCCAGGGTGCTCCAAACCCTGTCCAGCCTGGCCTTGTGTGGTATTTTCAGGGTCCCCTGTCGTGGGGAGGAAAGATGAATCTGACTCCACATTCTTAGAAGGCTAATTTATTATTTTATGATCTATATTATATTAAAGAATACTATATTAAACTATGCTAAAGAATACAGAAATGATACAGGCAGAAGGCTCAAAGATAACAATGAATCTCGTGACTCTCTCCAGAGTCCAACACAGCTGACCCTGATTGGTCATGAAGTTAAAAAAATTCACATGAAACCAATCAAACATGCTCCTGTTGATAAACAATGTCCAGACCACATTCCAAAGCAGCAAAACACAGGAGAAGCAAATGAGGTAACATTGTTTTCATTTTTCTCTGAGGCTTCTCAGCTTCCCAGGAGAGAAATCCTGGTGAAGGGATTTTTCCAGAAAATATGACAGTGACAGCCTTGGGCACTTCCAGGGGTCCAGGGGCAGCCACAGCTGCTCTGGGCACCCTGTGCCAGGGCTTCTCCACCCTCCCAGCCAGGAATTCCTTCCCAATCTCCCATCCAACCCTCCCCTCTGGCAGTGGAAGCCATTCCCTGTGTCCTGTCCCTCCATCCCTTGTCCAAAATCCCTCTCCAGCTCTCTGGAGCCCCTGGGAACTGAGGCTGCAGATCCTGATATTCACCTGTGGATCCCAAAATCTCCACAAGAGCTTTTGTGAGTCTGTGCTTTTGTGGAACCAAACCTTTGGGGGTTTTGGGCTGTGGGGTGATGGCATCTCTATCCCAACATCCCAATGTGGCCGACAGGGCCATCCTGGAAGGGATTTTGCTGCTCTGAAGGGGTTAAATATTCACTGAACAGCAAAGGAGTGTCTCTGCTGCTGAAAAGCAGCATTTAAGTGGCTGGGAACCACTGGTGTCTGCCCACTTTGGGGAAAAAAATGCCATAAAGGCAAACCAGGTTGTTTTGGTGGACCTTTTGGGATGGGATGGGCTTTGCTGGGCAGAGCACAGCAGCACTTGGCCCTCCTGTGGTCCCAACCCAGCCGGAACAATTTAGTTTTTAATTCTGAAGAAGCACTAAAGCCCATTTTTAAAATATGTTTTGAATGGCTGCATCATAAATTAAGGTCAAAATACAATTTCTAAATTCTCCAGCTATGATGCAGAATTCACTTCATTGATTTTCTGTGGGATTTGTAGGAGCTCCCATCATTGTTTTGACAGTTTTATCCTGGAGTAATAGACTTTCTTTTGGATAATTACAGTTCCTACATTAAATCTCAATCTTCTGTCGGACTCAGACAATCACACTTTGATTGTGTTCCTTTCTTTAGCTATACATACCCCATAAACTTCATATTACAGCACTAATTGTTTTAACACTGGAATTTCAGGGCTTACAGAGGAAAGTTCAAGGGTTAATCATGCAAAAAAACCCTTTAATCTCCAAAATTGGTGGTGGCACTCATTTTTTAAGCAGTGAACACCTATTTTAGGGACAGAAACAGCCCAACAGGTGCTGTTGATCCATGACAGAAGATACTTAAAGCTGATTAATTGCACATGCCCACTTTGAGTGTGTCTCATCCTGGTTCACAGAGGGTCCCCAGGAGGTGACAGTGAAAGTGCCACCACTTCCCTCTCCCAGCCCAGCACCGTGGGTGTTTGAGACTGTTCCTTAGCCTTCACCAGAGTGAGAAAGCAGATCCTCCCTCCAGAGCAAGCCCAGGAAGGTGTTTCACAGCTGATGCTGCAGCCACCCCCGTGCCAGGGCTATCTCTGCATCTCCAGCCTGCAGTGATCTCTCCCTCCGGTGCCCGGTCATTAAAAGGAAATTAATTTCAGCAGGCCCTGACGTGAGTAAACTCTCAGATTCCTGCTCTGTTATGACTGTTAACCAGCTAGATCTCTCTTTAATAGCTTATTTAAAGCACTGGGCTCCTGACAGGCCGGGTGATGGATGGAGCTGTCAGCCCCGCTCCGTTTGGAGAGGAGAAGAACATCCCTTCAACCACGAGCTCCATAAATCAAAAGGATGAAAAGCAGCCAGTGCATTTTCCTGGACAGGAGAGTCCTTCTCCCTGCAGAGTGCAACAGGCATGAAATTCAGGCTGGACTGATCAGGTCTGGAACCCCTTTGGACAGGTGCTGGAATGGGAAGGAATGGGCACAGAGCAGCAAAGCCACACCTTGGGGAGCCCGACACTCACCAGCAGCCCCTTCATGGCAATTCCAGTGTCACTGCTCATGGAAACAGGGAATTGATGCTCCTCCCTGTGCTCAGTGCCCCCAAAGCTCCCTGTGCTCCGGGGATGTGATCCCTGGAGGTTTGGCAGCACTGGAAGCACCACTCTTGTGCCAGCTGTGCCTGGGGGGGTGGTTCTGCCCCTCGTGCAGAAAATGAACTCTTGGGTTTTTCCTGCCACAAAACCACCATCATATGGCACCAGGCTGAGCAAAATTGAATCCCCATCCCCAGAGGGATTTAAAAGCCATGTGGATGTGGCACTGGGGGCCATGGGTTAGGGGTGGGCTTGGCAGTGCTGGGGGAATGGTTGGAGTCGATCTCAGAGGTAGTTTCCCACCTTAATGAATCTAATACACCAAATATTCACAGGGCAGAGCTGTGGATTCTGCCAGGTGTGAGACCCTGCTGGCACTACAACCTTTTCTCCATATTTTTTCCAGGCTGCCTTTCCCAGAGAGCTGATGGATGGGAGCAGGAGCCACCCCCACCCCCCTGCAGACGAGTTACTCGCAGCGCCTGAGTTTTGTTTAATATTGAAAGATGTGCAAAGCGTGGCTCTGACCTAGATTGGAGCTCTTGGGGGGAAGGCTGGGGAGCAGCCAGAGGAGGCAGGGCCTGTGCCTTGCCATGGAATGCTGCTGCTGCTGCTGCTGTGATAAAATAATCATTTAGGGATGGGAATTAACCCACTTAATCAGTGCTGCTCTGGGCTTGCTCCTCCTCGGTGAATGCTCAGAGGTGACTTGAGGTGCACAGACCCTGCTGGGCCCCAGTGGTCCCTGTGGCTGCTCCCAGCCTTGCCTTGCTTCCAGGATTGCAAAATGTTTGAGCCTTCCTTTTTTCCTCTTTTCTTTTTCTCCTTCCCATTCTTCTTTCCCTTCCCCTTCTCCTTTTCATCTTTTCTCCTTCTCCTTTCTCTTTCTCCTCCCTCTCCTTACCTTTACCCTCCTCCTTCTTATTTTCCCCTTTTCCCATTTTTCTCTCCCATTTTTCCCTTTCTGTTGCTTTTCTGGGGCTCCCCTCTAGCAGCCCCCAGCTCCCTTGGGATCACCTGTCCTGCCACGCCAGGAAAGCAGAGGGGTCCTTCAGATTCCAAGGATGGACATTTTTTAGAAAGCACACCCAAAGAGCTCTTTTTAGGTCAGAATATGCATTTTTAAACACTTCCCATCACATCACAGAGAGGTTTGTGTTTGACATAGAAACCCTGGAATGCTCCCACAACTCCTCCAGGCTCGTCCTAAATCCCTTGGTCTGTTTTTGTTTTTTGTTTTTTTTTTGGGAGGAGGAGGCATTTTGTGTCACAGCAGTGGCAGATTTTGGCTCCCTGTTTGTCAAGTCCAAGGGTTTCACAGTGGAGCTGTCGAAGGAGAAGGTAAAACTGGTGAACCACATAATTAGTTTTTGATTCAGTGATTAATATCACTTGCAAACAGGTAATCACAGCCTGAGCAGGCTCTTCCATGGTGTTGCTCCTAATGAACCAGTGTGCTTGGCTGGTGCTTTGCCTTGCAATGGGAACACAAATGTCACATTCACATTTTCTGAAAAATCCCTTTTCCCAGGAGTTTTCTCCTAGGAAGCTGAGAAACCTCAGAGAAAAAGGAAAACCATAATTATCTCATTTGCTTCTCCTGTGTTTTGCTCACATGTGCTTGGAGATTGTTTACCCACAGGTGATTGTTTCATTGGGTTCTGCTGGGAGTTGTTTTGACTCAATGGCCAATCAGGGCCAAGCTGTGTTGGGGCTTTGGAAAGAGTCAGGAGTTTTCATTATTATCTTTTTAGCATTCTGTCTGTATCCTTTCTGTATTCTTTAGTATAATATAATATAATATAATATAATATAATATAATATAATATAATATAATATAATATAATATAATATAATATAATATAATATAATATAATATAATATAATATAATATAATAATAAGTTAGCCTTCTGAGAACATGGAGTCAGATTCATCATTCCTTCCTTCATCGGGGCACCCAGTGAATACAATACACAAACACTGGGAATTAACAGAGGATGTAACAGGGAAAGCAAAGCTCTTCCTTCAGGATCAGACTCCTGATATCCCCCAGCAGCTCCTGGCCTCTGCCTCATCTGACACCGTCCCCTTGTTGGTCCCCAGCCCAGCACCCTCCTGTCACCATCTGGCAGTGGCAGTGGCCCTGCCAGCCTTCCCTGCCCACGGAGAATTCCCAGTGCTTTTCCCGGGCAGCGACCAGCCCGTGGAATCTGGGACCAGGGCTGCAGCTCAGAGCCTTTGTTTTAAACCCCGGGCTGGTGGTGGGGTGTGGGATGGTGATGGCTCCATCATCTGGTCCTGCAATAATCCCAGAGCTGCAGAGCCCCAGGCCCTCGTTTCAATGTGATTTAGCCAGGCTGGAGGAGCTCTGACTGCTCTGGGTTTTGCAGGTACGCAGTGTGGCCATAACAATAATTTGGGGGGATGTTGTTTTGGGGCTGAGCAGGAGCTGAGTGTCAGGATGAGCCCGGGGTCAGCTCCAGAATGTTCCCAGCTGGGATGGATGCCTGAATCCCCACCTCAGCAGCCGGAGCTTCCATTTTTTTTCCTTCCTCTCTTTTTCCTTCCAGGCGAGTTCTCCAGCGTCATGAAGAGCCCCTTCCCAGGGATATTTTGGGTGCTGGGTTTCCATGGGCAGGCTGTGCCTCTCCTTCCCTCCCAGCACAGCTCAGAGATGCGGGGATTGCAGATTGATCCCATTGCTGCGATATCCCGGCACTTCCCGGACATTTAAAAATAGCAGCAGCAGATAACGATCCGTGTCTCCATCCAGCCCGGAGGGGAAGGAGCTGGATGAGCTCATGGATCTCCTCCTTTGCCCGGGAGTGACCAGGGAAGGGGCTGGAGGAGGTGGGGATGTGCAGGGGGAAACCGGGGAGCAGCCGAGAGGGGAGACCCCTGGGCACATCCATGGGGTGTGGGGTGTCCTTGACCCCGTGGTTTTGTCCCCAAAATCTCGGGATTTTGCTGGTGAGAGTGACCCTGAGATGTGTTAGAAAGTCTCTTTTTCCAGCCTGGCAGTTGAAGAAGGAGTCAGAATTCTTCTATTCTTGCTCAAAAGGTTGTTTATTGTTTCTAATCTATAAAATTCTTTCTCCAACCCGCCGCGGCCTGTCCAGCAGGTCGGGCTGAGGCACACTGCCCACCTTCAGAGACAGTGTTATCTTTTTATACTAAAAACCACATGTACATTATTTACAGTAACTCCCCAATACCTATCACCTATGTTAGACAGTGGTTTCTACTCTAAACCAATCTAAAAGTGCCAACATCACCCAGAAGATGGAGGCTAGGAAGAAGGAAAAAGGACAAGGCACACCCAAATTCCTCCATCTTGAGACCCCAAGCCCCCATTCTAAAAACCTCAAAAATCTATTTTTCACCCTGTGGCAAACTATTATTCTACTTAAACTCTTTTGACTTGTAATTCTTCATATAAAGGTTGGTAATTGTTTTTTCCAAGGGCTAAATCAAAGGCACAGGGGCCTTGGGCTCTGTGCCAAGGTCTCTGAGCCCCCTGGGCAGGGGCTGGAGCCCTCCAGGGCAGCCAGAGGAATTCCCTGGGTTCTGACACCAAAAGGGAGGGTGGTTTTTGTTGGGTATCCGGTGACCCCGTGTTTTTGTCCCCAAAATGCCCTGGGAGGGTGGTTTTTGGCTGGTTTTGGAGCTGATGGATGAGCGGGAGCCGCACTGGCTGCGTGCACACCGTGATGGGTGGCAGCGAGACACGGGGAGAAGGATGGGAAATGCAGGAATTTGGGAACTGTGGCTGCTCAGTGCCAACCTGCCAGATGTGCTGAGTGCTGTGGATGCCCCGTGTGCCACCCCTGTGTCCCTGCTCCCAGCCCCAAGGTCCCCAGGGACACCCTGTGAGGTAAGGCTGGGGCTGCTCCCTTCCAGGAAAAGCTGCTTTGTCTTCCTCCCCAAAATCCACGGAGCATGTGGAATCTGAATATTTCCCCCTCAGGGAAATCCCCAGGGCATTGGAAAGACTTACCATAGAGTTTTCCCCACCTAGGCAGGCAGAAAGGACTTCCCATGGAGTCTTGCACAATTCCTTCCCCTGAATATCCCAGATTCTACAGGAGCAGGTTATTTTGCTCTCTGGTCCAAATAAACCCCGCAAGGGATGTGTGAAAAATGTGTATTTTATGATTGGCTTTTCACAAATATTAAAATGAATATTATCTGTGTTATATTAGAAAGTAATGCTGTATTAATTCTCTTAAGTAGTGTGTTAAATATAGTTTTAGATTATAACAAAATGTTAAAATAGAAACTATGCTATGTAAGATACTTTTTTTAAAGAGAGGACTTGCACTGAGATAGCAGCCACAGGGAACCTGAATCTTTCAGAGAAAAAGAATTTATTGCTCTTTTCAAGTCCTTTCCACCTTGCTCAGCCCAGAAGATGCTGTCAGAATTCAGAGGAAGAAGCTGACACTGCCCAGACAGAATCCTGTGTTTGAACGGAATTTATGCACCATGTATGAGGTGTATGAATATGCAACAGGTTATTGTTTTTAAGGGTTAATCCTCTGTTAACGTGGGTCCTTTTTCAGGCTTATTTTGCCCAGAAAAGGTACCCAGACTGTCTGTAACTCTTTGTTTCTATTGTCTCATATGGTCCTAATCCAAATTGTCCAAATTATTATTACTCTAATTATATTGCTATTTTTATAACCATTTTATTACTATTAAACTTTTAAAATTCTAAAAACAAGTGATTGGCGTTTTTCACATGATGTGAGTGGGGAAGGAAGAAGGGATCCCACCCAGGTGGTGTGGAGGGCTCAGGGATTCCCTGGCTGGGGATGGGATGGATGGATGGATGGATGGATGGATGGGATGGATGGATGGATGGATGGAGGTGGGTGGAATGGATGGATGGATGGATGGATGGATGGATGGATGAAGGTGGATGGGATGGATGGATGGATGGATGGATGGAGGTGGATGGGAGGGATGGATGGATGGATGGATGGATGGATGGATGGATGAAGGTGGATGGGAGGGATGGATGGATGGATGGATGGATGGATGGATGGATGGATGGATGGATGAAGGTGGATGGGAGGGATGGATGGATGGATGGATGGATGGATGGATGGATGGATGAAGGTGGATGGGAGGGATGGATGGATGGATGGATGGGTGGATGGATGGGATGGATGGATGGATGGATGGATGGATGGATGGATGAAGGTGGATGGGAGGGGTGGATGGATGGATGGATGGATGGATGGATGGATGGATGGATGGATGGATGAAGGTGGCTCTGTGCCCCCGGCAGGTTGGAACCAGCCCCGCCGGCACCAGGAGCAGCACTGCTGGGAAGCTCCTGGGATTCAGAGAATGTTGTCTCCCCATGGTAAGGGAGGGCCTGGCCACCCTTTTAAAAAAGTGATTTATGCTCTAATCGCTCTTGAAGGTTTATTATTCCCAGCATTAGCCTGTCTGAGCCACTGGCCTTGTTTGTTAATGCACCGGGAGCGCGGCAGATGCGCCGGTTTGCATCTGTGACCCCATCAGCTCCCTGATTCATCCACTTCCATTTTCATTTCCCTGTCATTGATTTATTAATGATGTCTCACTTATCTGGGGCTCCTCTGCAGGGCTCCTACAGCCCAGCCCCCAGAGAGATGCTGGAGGAGCTCTCTCCCCCTGCCCAAATATCCCGTTTTTCAAACCATTTTCACCATCACTGTTCCAGAGATCAGATGTTTTAATCATTTACTAACTGTGGCTTGTACAGTTTGTGGGTGATTTGCCTGCTGAGACTACAGCATCCCTTTTTTCCATGGCAGACAGGGTACCCCATCCTCCAGGGATGCATTTGGGAATGAGAATCCATCCTGGACTCTATCCAGGAGCTCCACAGGATGCACAGGGCAGATGTCCAGGCTGAGAAAATGAACTGGTTTTCTTGCTTTTCTCTGCTCTCTGGGCTGGTCCAGCCTGGAATAATCCCAGGGGCAGATTTTGTGCAAGAAGCTCAATTCCCTCCTTACTTGGAAAATCTGGTGAGGAGCTGGATCAAACTGTGGTGAGATTCTATGGCTTTCCTTGGCAGACATGTCCTTTCTACACTGCCTATTTGACCTGGGCCATGATGAAAAATATTTATTTTCTGAATTAATTCAGAATTTTCTTAATTAATTTCAGAAATTATTTATTTTCTGAATTAATTCAGAATTTTCTTAATTAATTTCAGAAATTATTTATTTTCTGCACCCTATTATGACAAAATACCTTTATTCCCACACCTGTCTTAAGAGTGAGCCTTGAGCAGGTTATTGGTTTGCCTTTGCCTTGCAAGGGGATTTTCCTCCTCCTCTGATCCAGTGATGGCACTCCTGGATAAGCCACAAAGCAGAGGGAGCTGCAGGGACCTGGGATAAACCTCTGGCAGGCTCTGTCCCATGGGATGTCTGTCCCAGCCTTTTGGCAGCTCTCAACCTTTTGGCTCCTGACCCTTTTTTTTTTTTTTTTTCTCTTGGCATCCCACTTTGAGCTGCCCGGAGCAAATCCTGCTTCTCCTCACTGAAAAGCATCTTCTCACTGAGCAGCTCTGACCTAACACCCTCAGGGCTCTCCAGAAACCAAATTCTGCCACAAAACCCACACACAAACCCTCTGGATCTAGGGAAGAGAATTCCAAGTTTATTCACAGACCCTCTGTGCTTTTCCTTTCCAGCCCTAAAGCATCACCCCCTGTCCCTACAATTTGCTCCTTGCTCCCACCTTTCCTGCTGGGAAATTCTGCCTGTTTCCAGCTGCTCACCTGGATCCCTGGGGAAAATTTCTTTGCTTCTGGGGATGTTTGAGAGATTTATGGTGTTGGTGTTGATCCCTGAGCCTCAGATGTGCCTGAGACCTTGCTGCTCCCTCTGATCCCCACTCTGATTCCAGCCTGGCTCTCTCCTTGGCTCTTTGCAGGGTGGTTGGCTCATGATATCTCAGTTTTGCTGGAGGGTTTAACCTGCTTATTTTTTGCAGAAAAAATAAAGTTTTCTGGGTGTTTTTTCCCCTTTGTATCCTTCCCTCCTGATGAATTCAGGTGCTGATAAGGGACTTGCCAGCCTGGAGCCATCAGGAGTGTGTTAGATTATTGGCACTGCAGACAAGCCCTTGCTGTTTTATAAATGTAAGTACCTCTCCTAATCAATAAATCAACATTCATGCTACTTTAAGCTGCCACAACGAGGAGAAGGAATTTTCTGATCATTTCCTTTTCTTTCTGGTTAATTTATTTGTCCGTGTGAAGTTCAGATTTGCTGGGGGACAGATCCTCAGCTCAGTGCCCTGGATTTTCACCAGGGCCATTTCCAAACATTTGCTTGGATGCAGAGAATCTTGGAGTGGTTTGGCTTGGAAGGGACCAAGAAAATCCAGTTCCAACCCCCCTTCAATATCCTCTGTGTCCAGACTGGGTTGGGAAATACAAGGGACAAAAAATGAACTTGACAAGAAGGGAAACGGAATCTTGCGACCCCAGAAAGAAAGGCTTACAAACAGTCTGGAATGGAGATAGGATCAAATGAAATGCAATTGAAAAAAAAACCCAAAAAACCCAGAAAATGGGGAGATTTAGTGTCTTCAAAAAATGGTCTGTGAGGAAATGAGTTGCAGTGCAAATGACCAAAATATACCAAAACTAAACTCACTGATGCTGCAAAAGCAGGGGAAAAAGTCAAGGAGGAAGACACAACTTGGAGGGGAAGATATGAGGGACATGGCATGGATACTTTAAAAAAAAAAAAGAAAAAAAAAGGAAAAAAAATCTTCCCCAAAGTCAAAGCCATCAAAAGGCATGGCATGTCATCAAGTGCCGGGACATGCACAAAAGCTTGTCCAAATGGATCCCCGCTGAAGGCCAAAACAGAAAAGAAGGACTTACAAACACTCTGGAATGGAGATACCATCAAAGGAATTGCAATTGGTGGAGAAAAAATAAAAATTTGGGAAATTCAGTGACTTCAAGAGAATGGACCAGGATTATATCCAGTGCATTGCAAAGGACCAAAACAGGACAAAACTAAGATCACAGATGCTGCAAAAGCAGGAGGAAGACACAACTTGGAGGGGAAGATATGAGGGACATGGCATGGATATTTAAAAAAAAGGAAAAAAAAAGAAAAATCTTTCCCAAAGTCAAGGCCATCCAAAGGCATGGCATGCCATCAAGTGCAGGGACATGCACCAAAGATTCCCCTATTGATCCCCATTGGAATCTTGCGACCCCAGAAAGAAAGGCTTACAAACACTCTGGAAAGGAGATAGGAACAAATGAAATGCAATTGAAAAAAAAAAACCCAAAAAACCCAGAAAATGGGGAGATTTAGTGTCTTCAAAAAAATGGTCTGTGAGGAAATGAGTTGCAGTGCAAAGGACCAAAAGAGGCCAAAACTAAACTCACAGATGCTGCAAAAGCAGGGGGAAGACACAACTTGGAGGGGAAGATATGAGGGACATGGCATGGATACTTATAAAAAAGGAAAAAAAGAAAAATCTTTCCCAAAGTCAAAGCCATCCAAAGGCATGGCATGCCATCAAGTGCAGGGACATGCACCAAAGGTTCCCCTATTGGTCCCCATTGAAATTGCAAGATTCTGTTTCCCTTCCTGAAGGGAAATTTCATTTTCCCTTTCAGAAAGGAAAATATCCATTGCCATGGTTATTAGGAATTCTGGAAATGTGCAAATCAGCCTTTTTCCACAAGGAAGGGACCTGGGGGAGACCAAAGCCCCAAAGGCCAGCATAGAAACCCCTGGGAGCCAAGACCTGTTCCTGTGAGCACAAAACCCACTATTTTTTATTTATGGCCTGGGTGGGAAACTTCCCCAGCTTCTGTTTTCCCTGTAACATCCTGAAAACAAAGCACTGAGCACCTGGGGCTCACCTTCCCTCCCAGATGCTGCATCCCAACTTCCCCTCATGGCCCCTTAGCACTGGGGTATGCATTAATTAACCTCACACCTTCTACAATTTTCTTGCCCAAAGGCAGTTTGCAATTTTACAGTGTCAGCCTCTCCATCCCTCCAAAACCGGAGTCCCCTTTTGGTTTTTCCTCTGTATTTTTTTCTCCCACTATTTTGACTGCCTTTTTCCCCTCTTTTTTTCCCCCACTCTTTCCCTGCCCCTTTTTTAAAATAATTTTTCATTTTTTCATTTTTCTTTTTAATTATTTATTATTTTTCTTTTTAAATATAGCTATATAAACATATAAATTTATTTTTATTTTTATTTTTATTTTCATTTTTATTTTCATTTCAATTTTTATTATTTTTTAGTTTTTATTTTTATTTAATTATTATTTTAAATTTTATTTTTATTTTTATTTAAAATTTATTTTTATGTTTATTTTTATGTGTATTTTTATTTTTAATTCTTTATTTTTATTTTATTTTAATTTTTTATTTAATCTGCTTGCTCCCAGCATCCTAACCTCAGTGAGCATCCTAGGAAAAAGCCAGATAGTGATGTGGTGGCTTGGGCTGCCCTCTCTTGGCACTGCTGAATGTTTCACAGAGCAAAATCCTCAGCTGGGGAAAAAAAAAAAAAATAAATCCGCGTTTCTTGACAGCATCTTCCTCCCTGCAGCTCCCTCCCTGCTGGAGAAGGGCAGGTTGGGAGCTCTTCCACCCCCTCCTTTCACTCCATGGCGCTGCTCAGGGTCCCTGTTTTAAGGTCAGGGACCATATTGTGCCTCTGTGATTCGGGCACATCTGTCTGCCAACTTCCTTAATGAACCTTTCCAACCTGGCTTTTGGCCCGGCAGCAGCTTTGAAACGGCCCTTGGGGGAGTAATTAAGGATTTTTTTTTTAATTTTTTTTTTTTTCCCCAACGCATTTGTGGATGTGACCTCGTGCTCCCCCCGCTGCCGGTGGAAGGGGCTGCGGTGCCCTTGCGATAAATGCCGAAATTCCCCCCAGGGCTGGCTGGAGCCTGGCACATCCTGCAGCCTCCTTGCCAGGGTGGCTGCACAATCTCATCAGCCAGACGGGGAAAGGGCACGGCCCAAGGTTATAACCAAGCTCTTCTCTCTCTCTCTCTTTTTATTTATTTATTTTTTTTTTAAATATAAATTTGGTTAGTGTTGATCTGGCTGACTTCTCTCAGCCTGGTGGCTTTTCCAAATTCTGCAGGGATGCCAGCCCCAGCCCTGGGACAGGGCTGCTTCCCAGCTCCTGAGGCTGGGTCAGCTCATCCATGGCTTTCTCTGCCACGTCTCCAGTTTTTTGTGTTTTTTTTTTTTTCTCCACGAGGGGTTTGCATTTTCAGAGAAGAGGTTTGGAAAGTGTCTCTGCCCTTGGCAGGGGGGTTGGAACCAGATTTTGGTCCCAAACCATTCTGGGATTCTCTGCTGCTAATACAGCAGACAACTGAGGATCAGCATCTTTCCTTGGGCTCTCAGAGCAAAACCAGCTCAAAAAAAAAAAAAAAAAAAAAAGAAAAAAAAAGTTATTTTTCTTTTGCTGAAGCAAAGATTTTCCAGATCCACTTCATGGCTTCACGGCCAAACACCCTGTGGGCTTGAACCTGCTGCTCCCTGCAGGAGCTTGGGTGAGGCTGGGTGTTGGCAGAGGTGGGACAAGGAAAAATAAAACTGAAAGTCACGTCATGTCTCTGACCTCTTTGGGAAAACAGCCTCGTGGTTTCCAGGCACCCCTATCACTGAGGGGCCAAAGGACACACTGCTCCCTGTCCCTGTGTTTGTCACACAGACCTGATAAAACAGCCTGTGATTGCTAATTTCTCTGCTGGCTTTTTCTCCGGGGCCCTTATCAGGATGGCAGATAAGATAATGTGAGGCTGAGAGAGTGGCTGTGTCAGATAAAAAATATAAATATTGTGCTCTGCAAGTCCCCTCCCACATCCATGAGTTTGCTGCAGCAACAGCCCTGACACCTTTTTCCAATTTATTTTACAAAGTAATGAGCTGTTCCTGATGGGCACAAACCCAGAGAGCTGGGGGTGAAAACATGGTTATTTGTGAAAATCCCCATCCAAGAGCTGCTCTCTGGCCCCTGCCACAAAACAGAGGGAGCTGCAGGAACCTGGGATTTATCTGGCAGGCTTTGTCCCATGGGATGTCTGTCCCAGGCTTTTGGCAGCTCCCAAACTTTTGACTCCTGACCCTTTTTATTTTTTTTTTTCCCACTTGGCATCCCACTATGAGCTGACCAAAGCAAACTCTGCTTCCCCTCACTGAAAAGCATCTTCTCACTGGGCAGCTCTGACCTCACACCCTCAGGGCTCTCCAGAACCCGAACTCTGCCATGCAACCCCTGCACAAACCCCTGGGATGGGTTTGAGGGCACTCCTGCCCTGCAGCTCCCAGCACTGGGATCAGCCTCAGGGATCCTCGTGGAGCAGGGGCTGCACGTCCTGCTGCCCCCCTGAGCTGGTGGATGTGTCACCTCTGCCCCACCTCTGCCACCCCTGGGCCTGGGCAAAGCTCCCCCAGCACCTCCTGAAGCTGAGGAGCTGAGGGGGTTCCTTGGCTCAGGCCTGAGACTTCTCAGCACTTTCTTTTCGGGGTGGTTGCTCGTGGGAGTTACCTGTTTTACTCCACCATTGTCCTGGACACCCTGTGCCACCCAACTCTTGGCCTTTCAGTGAAGAAATTTTCTCTCATACCCAACCTAAACTTGTCCTGATGCAGCTTGAGGCTGTTTCCTCTCATCCTGCCTCTGTTCCCTGGAG
Organism: Agelaius tricolor; assembly: GCF_023055355.1. Classification (NCBI taxonomy): domain Eukaryota; kingdom Metazoa; phylum Chordata; class Aves; order Passeriformes; family Icteridae; genus Agelaius; species Agelaius tricolor. The sequence continues at coordinate 4,096,701 of NW_027269265.1, forward strand.
CAGAGCCTGATCCCCCTGGCTGTCCCCTCCTGTCAGGAGCTGTGCAGAGCCACAGGGTCCCCCCCTGAGCCTCCTTTGCTCCAGGCTGAGCTCCCTCAGCCTCTCCTGGTGCTCCAGAGCCTTCCCCAGCTCCTTTCCCTTCTCTGGACATGCTCCAGCCCCTCAATGTCCTTCTGTGAGTGTCCCAAAACTGCCCCAGGGCTGGAGGTGCCCCAGCAGTGCCAGCACAGGGGACAATCCCTGCCCTGCTCCCTCTGGCCACGCTGTTCCTGACACCAGAGATTCTCTGGAGGCCATGGCCAGCAACACATCCACATCCAGGACAACTCTGCCGGCCCACAGCTCTTCCCAAAACACTTTCCTCTCCTTTCCCAAAGTGCTGCCTGTGCTGCAGGGCTGGAGTGAACCCCTCTGCTCGGCAGCCATGGCCCAAAGCCATTCCCAAGCCTTGGTGCTGTCCCAAAGCCATTCCCAGCTCTCAGTGCTGACCCAAAGCCATTTTACCAGGTGCAGTGCAAAGGACCAAAAGAGGCCAAAACTAAGCTCACAGATGTTGCAAAAGCAGGAGAAAAAGTAAAGGAGGAAGAGACAACTTGGAGGGGAACATATGAGGGACATGGCATGGATGCTTAAAAAAGAAGAAAAAAAAAAAATCTTTCCCAAAGTCAAAGCCATCCAAAGGCATGGCATGCCATCAAGTGCACATGGAGCAAAGCTTGCAAAAATTGATCCCTGCTGAAGGCCAAAACAGAAAAGAAGGACTTACAAACACTCTGGAATGGAGATGGCATCAAAGGAATTGCAATTGGAGGAGAAAAAAAAGAAATTTGGGAAATTTAGTGACTACAAGAAAATGGACCGGGATTCCCAGCTCTCAGTGCTGACCCACAGCCATTCCCAAGCCTTGCTGCTGACCCACAGCCATTCCCAGTTCCCAGTGCTGACCCACAGCCATTCCCAATCCCCAGTGCTGACCCAAAGCCATTCCCAGTTCCCAGTGCTGACCCACAGCCATTCCCAATCCCCAGTACTGACCCACAGCCATTCCCAATCCCAGTGCTGACCCACAGCCATTCCCAATTCCCAGCGCTGACCCACAGCCATTCCCAGTTCCCAGTACTGACCCACAGCCATTCCCAATTCCCAGCGCTGACCCACAGCCATTCCCAGTTCCCAGCGCTGACCCACAGCCATTCCCAATCCCAGTGCTGACCCACAGCCATTCCCAATCCCCAGTACTGACCCACAGCCATTCCCAATCCCCAGTGCTGACCCACAGCCATTCCCAGTTCCCAATGCTGACCCACAGCCATTCCCAGTTCCCAGTGCTGACCCACAGCCATTCCCAATCCCCAGTGCTGACCCACAGCCATTCCCAGTTCCCAGTGCTGACCCACAGCCATTCCCAGTTCCCAGTGCTGACCCACAGCCATTCCCAATCCCCAGTGCTGACCCACAGCCATTCCCAGTTCCCAATACTGACCCACAGCCATTCCCAGTTCCCAGTACTGACCCACAGCCATTCCCAATCCCCAGTACTGACCCACAGCCATTTCCAATCCCCAGCGCTGACCCCAAGCCATTCCCAATTCCCAGTGCTGACCCACAGCCATTCCCAGTTCCCAGGGCTGACCCACAGCCATTCCCAATCCCAGTGCTGACCCACAGCCATTCCCAATCCCCAGCGCTGACCCACAGCCATTCCCAATTCCCAGTGCTGACCCACAGCCATTCTCAGTTCCCAATACTGACCCACAGCCATTCCCAATCCCCAGTACTGACCCACAGCCATTCCCAGTTCCCAGTGCTGACCCAAAGCCATTCCCAATCCCCAGTGCTGACCCACAGCTATTCCTGTCCCCAGTGCTGACCCACAGCCATTCCCAGTTCCCAGCGCTGACCCAAAGCCATTCCCAATTCCCAATACTAACCCAAAGCCATTACCAATCCCCAGTGCTGACCCAAAGCCATTCCCAATCCCCAGTGCTGACCCACAGCCATTCTCAGTTCCCAATACTGACCCACAGCCATTCTCAGTTCCCAATACTGACCCACAGCCATTCCCAGATCCCAGCACTGACCCACAGCCATTCCCAATCCCCAGTACTGACCCACAGCCATTCCCAGTTCCCAGCACTGACCCACAGCCATTCCCAATCCCCAGCACTGACCCACAGCCATTCCCAATCCCCAGTACTGACCCACAGCCATTCCCAGTTCCCAATACTGACCCACAGCCATTCCCAGTTCCCAGCACTGACCCACAGCCATTCCCAATCCCCAGCACTGACCCACAGCCATTCCCAATCCCCAGTGCTGACCCACAGCCATTCCCAGTTCCCAATACTGACCCACAGCCATTCCCAGTTCCCAATGCTGACCCACAGCCATTCCCAATCCCCAGTACTGACCCACAGCCATTCCCTATCCCCAATACTGACCCACAGCCATTCCCAATCCCCAGCGCTGACCCACAGCCATTCCCAGTTCCCAGCACTGACCCACAGCCATTCCCGGCAGGAAGGGGCTGCGGCTGCCCGGCTGCTCCATCCCTGGGCGCTGCTGCCATCTAATGCCCACGGCCGGCGCCCCGCAGCCACATTCGGGAGCTGGGAGGAGAATCACCCTCCTCCTTCCAGAGGTGCTGTTTGTGCGGGAAAATGTTGCTCCTTTTCCAGGAACCAGCCTGATGGATAACTGCGAGCCGTGGGAGCATCCAGCAGGGATGCAGGCTAGGCTGGAGTGATTTTAGTTGGTTCTTTCGGCTGAGGACAGCTGAAAATTGCAGGAAAGACACCCTCCAGCTCACCACAGCTGGGATTTCATCCTGATGGGGCTGCTCCCCCCTGCCCTTTTTCTGCCAGGGAGGGAGAGATGATTTCTTGGATAAAATAATACAATAAAATCCTAGAATTATTTGGGTGGGAAGGGATCTTAAGGAACACCTTGTTCCAACCCCCTGCCACAGGCTGGGGGCTGGATAGGAGATCTGTGTATGGAGAAAGGAGTTTTTTCAAGTCAGATGCTCATTAATCTCTATTATCTGAGAAGTGTTGATATCTGTAATCACTTTTTATTTATTTAGTACTCATTGAAGCACTCAGGGCAGGTTCCTTCCATTGTGTCACCTCTGCAGAAGGTTTATTTATTTTTTTGCCATTTTTTTTTTATATTCACAGTCACCACTCCCCAAAATAAGCATGGGTGGATATGAAATGGGTTAAAAACCTGCTCTTGTCCTTCCCAAAGACACCTTCAGAGTGGGTTCTATGTTCCTGAGAACCTTCCAAGGGATTTTGGGGATTTCACATTTCCATGAAGGATGCAGAGGGAATGGGGCCCGTGTGGCTGGACACAAATAAACAGAGAATTTTTCACAAATTCTGTGTTTATTTGTGTCCAGCCACACAAATTTTTCACAAATTCTGGGTTTTTTTTTTTTTTTTTTTCACAAATAAACACAGAATTTGGAGGTCAAAACATTCAGGGTATCCTCTGTCTTTTGGAAAGTGCTTTTTTGCTGCTTACCTGGGGGGGTGAGGAGGGCAGGGATGAAGGCTGCTGGTCCTTCTGGGGCTGATGGGGTCCCATGGGCTCATGGGACCCACCCAAGGCACTTCCTAATGACCATGCCCAAAATCAAGGCTCGATTTCCTTTAGTGGCCTTAAAGAATTTTACCTGTGTAAGGTAATTCTTTACCTTAAAGAATTTCACATGGTGCTCCTGGTGGGAGCTCCTGGGCATTGTGCCAGCCAGCTGACCCCAAAATCACACAAAAATCATGGAACTGGGGTTTGTGGCCTCCAGGCTTACTCCCAAAGTAGGAGAAAAGCTTTTTTTTCTTTATTTTTTCCTTCACCACTCCATAACCCTCATTTTCACACACACCTCTGGTGGTCACAGGACATCCACCCACTGTTTCTGAAACTTCCCTTGTACCTCCTGCCAGGAGACCATCTTTTTAAAATCTGTTGGATGAGCCCACCACAAAAAGATGTTTTCTCCAGAACCTGACAAGCAGGTGTTTCTATTTTCTGGATGAAGCTCATTGTGAGGGAATGGTGACCCCATCTGAGGACAGGGCCACACCATGGTTCTGCAGCAAAGGGGACCCTTGAGGGGGTGTTTGGATGGGGCTGTGGGGACCAAACTGTGTCACCCTGGTGCTCCCCAGGGCCTGGCCAAGGCTCCCTGGTGCCCTGTCCCCTCCCAGCAGTGTGTGCACAGGGATTAGGTAACACCAGCTCCGTGTTTGGGGTCTGAGTGCTCCTTTCAATTTAGCTTAACTGGGTGAGGAATTGACTTAAACTAGATTGATATAAGCCACTCTTAAAAGATTTAAGCCCCACCGTAAGAGGATGTGCTCATGGGTTTACACTGTATTAACCCAGGCTTTTAAATAACAGCTCCAGGCTAGGTCTATACTTGGTTTCTGTACCAAATTATTGCAGCTCAGGCCTGCCTGGTGTTTTAATTGAATCAGTGAGAAATGTTCATGTGGATTCACTCACACTGGTGGGGAATTGTCTTACACTGGGAGAGTTCTGGGAGTCATCCAGCTCTCCCAAGAGTGGGAATGAGGAGGAGAGAGGGTCTGGCAGCCCAGGGAGTGCTTGAAGTATTTCAATCAGCAGGGAGAAGAAAGGAACCAATATTTCAATTAAAAAAAATAAAAATTAACCTCCTTCGCTTTTTTCCCCCTGTGGTCAGCAGCCCCTGAAAAGGAGGGAGAGATATCCCAATTTATCTGGGACACTTGGCAGGGGTGGAGCAGCAATTCCTGTTGTGGGGTGGTTTCCCCAGAGTTTTGAGCGATTTTGGCCACACTTGGTTTTTAACACCCCGCCCATGGCTGTGCCAGGAGCTCACCCTGTCTCAGCTCTGGCTGAGGGTGATGCTGGTCCCACACTGGGGCAAAGCCAAGTTCAGCTGCAAAAGCAGCAAGTTTTGGCTAATCCCTCTCCTAGCACAGCACATCCCTTGCACCAACACGCTGCTGCTCTGTAATAGTATTAATAATTCTCCCTTTATTTCTCACTCAAACACTCTTGGAAGGATCATCCAATTTAAATCACAGCTTCTCTAGTTAGCGTGTGTCACCACGAGAGGGCAATAAATCATCTAATTACAGTGATGGAGCTGCTGTCCCTCCACAAAGCCACCCATGATGAACTTAAATGGATTTTAAACATTAATATAATAGGCATTTAGTAAAGAATGGGAAGGGAAAAGAATATTTTAAACAAGCCAGCAGGTTCCCCTGAATGTATTTGGGATGCAGGGCTCGGATTGGCCACCAAAACCATCCTGATGTGCTGGAATTAAAACCGGGGAAGGGAGCCCTGCCTCTTTGAGATGCTAATTCAGGTAAAAGCTCATTTTGAGGAGTGCAGACGTACTGACCCTAATGATTCGGAGCTATTTGGAGAGCTAATGGAGGGTTACTAATTTCAAAGCATATCAATCTCACAAGAAGTGAAAGGAGATGGTTCCTCACTCGGCTGTCCTGGGGGATGTCTGGGGGCTCCCTGGCCCCTTCCTGAGCCCCCCACAGGCCAAAATGCCCAGCTATATCCACTGCTAAGGCTTGGCCCTATGGAAACCAAGGAAAACCTCTTTATCCCCCAAGATGATGCTGCCAGGAACAGCTACTCTAATCCTGGCACTCTGACCCCATCTAGGGGAATGTTTTTGCTGTAAAATGGTCCCCACTCTCTGCTTTATCCCCCAAGGTGAGGTGGCAGGGTCTAGGTAGATGTTTTGTGGCTCCAAATGTGGCCACTGGTGGTGGCAGGAGCAGATGGAAACCAAGGGAAAAACCACTTTATCCCCCAAGCTGATTCTTTCAAGAACAGGTACTCTAATCCTGGCACTCTGACCCCAGCCAGGGGAGTGTTTTTGCTGTAAAATGGTCCCCACTCTCTCCTTTATCCCCTAGGGTGAGGTGGCAGGGTCTTGGTGGATGTTTTGTGGCCACTGGTGGTGGCAGGAGCAGATGGTTCCCACCTCTCTTGGGATGTGTTTTTGTGGTGACTTTGGCTGGTTTCTTGAGGGGCAAGAGTGGGAGTTGTCATTGAATCAGCCAAATCTTGTCTCGGCATTCACCATTCTCCTCAATGTCCTCATGATGAGTCTTCCCAGTTTCCACATCTACCCATGAGGCAGGAGCAGAAATCCATCAGAAACAGCCATTCAAGAGTTGTGGGAGGTTTAAGGGCTGCAATACAAGATGTTGCTGGCATTTTGGGGTTATTTAATCCCTTTTATTTGACTTTCCGCGCTTGGATGGATAAGACACCAGGCTGGTGCACCTGTGACTTTTGGAGATGGGGGGACACCAGAGCTTTTCTGCAGGAATCCAAAACAGACCTGGATGAACCAAGGTGAGAAAAGAGCAGTTACCAGCTCTCAAAGCCCAGGGCTTCTGGGTACTTTTAGGAGAGCAAAATCAGGCACACAAGTATGAAACAGAGAAGAGAAAGCAGCAGCATTGGGGGCTGGGTGTGAAAGCAGAACAAATCACAGCCTAAGGCTGGTGGGACAGCAAACAAAAACTTATTTGGGGTGTTCATTATAAAGAAAGTCACATGTGAGTCCTGGCAGGGACTGGTCCTGCCCTGTGTGCTCCTACCAGACATGAGGGAAGCTCAGGGCTTCAAACCCTTGTGAGCAACTTGTAGGGAGCCCAGAGGGAAGGAACAGAAGTGAGGGAAGATGGGCTACGAGCCTCCTGGAGTAGTGTGAGGAATGGATTTGTAAGGGATTCTCAAAATCTGACTGAAAGCTCACACAGCCTTGTACATGTGTATGCAAACTCTGAGATAAGGTGTGCTGGCTTAGGAATGCCATGGAATAGAGATGACATTGCTGAGAGAGAGATTGAGCTAGAAACAAGTTTCAACAAGTCTCAAAACATGGCCTTGCAAAAAGACCAGATATTTTAGAGAATTAGAAGTGTGAAAGATGCATTGTAGCAGGACTATGTGGGGTAAAAATTTAAGTGATTTGTGTTAGAAGTATTAGTAGCATTGTGTGGCAAAAGCCAACAGGTTGAAAAACATTTTTAAGGTATTGTGACCAGGAAATAGGTTGGCTTCTGATAGAATGGGGTTGAGTTTTACATCTCTTACATCTCACTATTCATCGAGACTGATAATGGAATAAAATCTTTTAAAATGCCTCTAGGTTGCCCTGTCTCTGAAAAGCTGGGAATAATCCAACAGAGTAGGATTTGGCTCTCCTGTTCCTTGGGGAGAGGTCAAAGCTGCACTCAAGGAAAAACTGGTTTGAGTTGGAAGAGCAATGTCATGGTGAGGGGAGCACGTGCAGCCTCTGCCCTGGGGCTTTCCGGAAGAACAGGGAGCTCCTGGGGAGGGATGGGGCCATTCAGACCTTCTCCACTTCATGGCCAAATGGTATCAGCTGCACCCTGGGGCCAGAGCAGGGGAGGGTTGGGAAATGCTCCCTGTGACCCCCTCGGGAGCTCTCGTGCAGCTCTGGATGTGCCTGAGCCCTGTGGCTCTGCACAAGGACAGTGTTGGCCATAAACCGTGAGGAACAGCAGTGAAGCCAAGGTTAATCTGAGAACGAGACCCACAGCACAGCCAGTGCCCCAGTGCTGCAGGAGAGGAAATTGGGACAGGATATTCCTGCTCTGAGGAGCTACCAGGGAACATCACCAGGGGACACAGGAAGCCCGTGTTAAGGTTGTCTTGAAAAATGAGGAGATGACAAGAACTGAGGGTCAGCACTTCCCACAGCAAGTCCTGATGTAAAGGTTTAAGGAGCTGAAGGTTATGGGTTCATACACAGATCTATCCTCTGTGCTGATATCCATCCACTGTGGAAGTCATGGTCACCATGGGGGCCACCTGGCTCCTCTGGCAGCATTTTCCAGCCTTTTCCACAGGAATGAGCAACGGGATGGAGGAGAACAAGGCAGTTCAGGTGTGGTGTGGGTGATGGAGACCCTGGTAGGTTGTTTGCAGCAGTCCTGGGTGGATATTTCCCTGGATTTCCACTGGACCAGCAGTGGCATGTTCAGTCCTGAGCAGAGCATGAAACAGGGGAGGAGAACATGGAGACACAGAGCCCAGCCAAGTTCTGCACTGATTTTCATAACTAATAAAGATCCGGTATGAATATGAGATTGAAAGGGCTCAAAGCTGATTAAATCTGTTTGATATTTGTGGGTTTCCTCCCCCTCCCTCCCCTTTGTTAAAGGACAGTCTCCTCCTTCAAAGTGAGTGATGGTCTAAAGTAGTAATGCCGATTATTGCTGAGATTCTCACACAAATGCGGTGGGGAGGAGGGGGGGGGAAGAATAAAAATCCCTGTAGGGTAGTTTAAAGTCGGCGTGAGTAGTGTGTAATCTACCCAACAGGATTGATCCAGGTCAGGCATTAAAGGCTAAAATGGATTAAACAAAAGACATTCCCCTTGTAACAAGAAGGAAAAACTTCAAAGGTGGGATTTGTTCTTGTTATGACAAAGGAAGTGGATTTACCAAGTGCCTGGGGGCACACACCCCTCCGCGGCTTTCAATTTGCTCGAGTTGCTCTGAAGAAACAGGACAAAATGCGTGGGGGTTTTCGCCGTGTGCCGGGGCCCTCCCCGGGCTACGAACGCTGGGTTAAGAGGATCGGCTTGGCATCGCTTTTTCTTGTTTTGTTTTGTTCGCTCTTTAGGGGAAAAAAAGAAAAAAAAATAAAATAAGAAGGGGGGAAAAAAAAAAAGAAAGAAAGGGCGGGGCGGGAATAACAAAAGGAGGGAGAAAGGGAGGGTTGGTGTGTCAGAGAGATGGGGTGGGTGAGGGTGGTGGGGACAGGTGGAACAAGCGGTGGCATGGGATGGGATGTGGGAGTTTCAAAGCAAAGAATGACCCAGGCTGTCCCAGACAGGGCTGGAGAAGGTGCCGGTCCTGTTTTGAACACCAACCATGCTCTGCACGAAGATGCCTTTTCCCTCCTGTTCCCCATGGCCAGGGTGGGTGTTGATTGTCCCTGAGCAGTGGAAATCCAGCTCTGCATGGACCACGAGGGAAGGGGATGGGACCTTCAGGCCAACAAACCTCCCCAGGCCAACAAATCTCCCCAGGTCCCCAGGTGAGCATTACAGCCGCTTGTTTTTACAAGATTTGCACCCTGCTGAGGCGGGGGGAGGATTATTCTTTTCTTTCTTGTTCTTGAACCCACTCCAGGGCGAAGCTAATTCTCCTCCCTGGCTGGGAAAAGGCACCTGGCAGTAGCCATGGTGACAGCAGGGCATGGTGGCAACCAGTGCCTGCAGAAACATTCCCTCCATCTCCCCCAGGTCCTGCCACCGCTGCAGGGGACACGCTGTGACACCAAACACCTGCAGGACTCGGCCAGGACACCCATGACACTCCAAACCTTTCCAGGACTCGGCCAGGAGACCCAGGACACTCCAAAGCTTTCCAGGACTCAGCCAGGAGAGCCATGACACTCCAAACCTTTCCAGGACTTGGTCAGGAGAGCCATGACACTCCAAACCTTTCCAGGACTCAGCCAGGAGAGCCGTGACACTCCAAACCTTTCCAGGACTCGGCCAGGAGAGCCATGACACTCCAAACCTTTCCAGGACTTGGCCAGGAGAGCCGTGACACTCCAAACCTTTCCAGGACTCGGCCAGGAGACCCATGACACTCCAAACCTTTCCAGGACTCAGCCAGGACACCCATGACACTCCAAACCTTTCCTGGCATGGTGCTTCCACAAAGCCTGAAGTGCTCCTTGGTGAACCCAAATCTGGAGCATCTCCAGCTGGGCTGGGCAAGGATGTTGGGTGATCCTGCAGAGGTGCTGGATGGTGGGAACCTGGTGGCTTCCATGTTGTCTGGTACCTCTAATTGCTTGAATTCAAACCACAGCTTCTTTGGAACCCAACCCGTGTGATTTTTGAGCTATTTCTTGAAGGGAACAAGCCCCACACTCTAATCTGTGTGATCACAGCAGGGTTAAGTTGAATGTGACCATGTATGTGTACAAGTTTTCCATACTAAAGCCAGGTTAATTCTGTTAGGAAGTGGATCCTTGCTCTGGTGCAGCACAGGCTTGTGGTATTTCTACCTAATTACCCAGGTAATGCAATTAGAAAATCAGGTCTAAGCTGACATCAAGAGGGGAGGTCCCCAGGTTTGCACAGCAACAGGACTACGGCGATTAAAGGTGCCACACTCAATTATTGACACCTGAAAGCGTCTTTGGGAAACTCCATCTCCACCCACATTCTCTGTGATAACCAGCATGTCTGAGCTGCAGCTGCTCAGACCTCACTGCTTTGCTGGCAGAGAAGGATTTTATGAGGGCCTGGAGGGACAGGACAAGGGGGAATGGATTCAGACTGGCAGAGGGCAGGGTTGGATGGGACATTGGGAAGGAATTGTTCCCTGTGAGGGTGCTGAGGCCCTGGCACAGGGTGCCCAGAGAAGCTGTGGATGCCCCATCCCTGGAATTGCCCAAGGACAGGGCTTGGAGCATCCTGGTCTGGTGGAAGGTGCCCCTGCCCATGGTAGGGAGGTGGGAACGAGATGAGCTTTAAGGCCCAACCCAAACTATTGTGGGATTCTGTGAACATGAGCTCCTTCACTCCTTCAGGGTGTCTGGCAGTGGGGCTGACTCACCCCTTCAGGGCCTTCTGCTTGGGCTCAGCATCTCCCTCAGGAGACCTTCCCGGGCAGAGGATGTGAGGGGCAGGGATCACCTCTAGCTAGGAAGGACACTGCAGGACAGATGGGGATAAATAGCAAATAAAGGTGCTCACAGTTGGCACAGAGCCCCTTTCCCTTTCCTGCAGCACAGTTATTTCCACAGAGCATGGCCAAATCCCTTTAAACACAAGTGTAAATGGTTCCTGCTGAGGTGAGGACAACGATGGAGCTGTGGATCTCCTCAGGAATGCAGGCAGGTCCAAAGGACCACCCTGGGCTGGAAGCAGTGACCTGGCAGAGCCACGGAGGTGAAGAAAAGGTGTGAATTCACCACTCCATGCTTCACTTCTGACCTCCAGCGGCAGCTGGAGAGGGTGGCTGGTCCTGTCTTTCTCTGACACTGCCCTTTGGGCAGCTTTGGCTTAATGCACCTGTATTTAACCATGTCTGTGCCAAACTTTAATGACAGAATAATTTATTTCCATTTGAAGGAGTTGTGGACAGATTCCTGCTGTGGTCTGTCCAGCTCCATGGCTCTCATCCCTTTTTAGCAGGTTCTGAAATTAGTTCATTGTGTCCTTACATCCCCTGAGCTTTGCTGGGGCTATCAGCTCCCTTTGGTGCTGCATGGACAGACAGGGACATGGAGGGGTCTCTGCCAGGCCTGTGACTGAGATACCCCACACAAAGCCTGATTGTCAGAGAGCTGAGCTGGTCCAGGTCACCCTGTGCCTCAGTTTCCCCCCTCTAGAGCAGGGGTGCTGCCACACAGGTGGGACAAGGGGTGAGATGGGATGGGAATTGGGAGTTTCAAAGCAAAGGCAGACCCACACAGTCCTTCCTTCCTGCCTTCTCCAAGCAGAGGATTCCCGAAGGCACCCTATGGCCCATTAACATCCTCCCACACCATCTCTCCGCAATACTTTCATACTCTGGGGTCTTCTTAGGGGTCTCAATTTTACAGTGAGATCCTGGAAGTCTTTTCACACCAAATCAGAGAATCCTTTATGTTAGAAAAGGCCTCCAATACTGCCAGCTCCAACCTTTGGCTGATCACCACCTTGTCAACCAGACCAGAGCACTGAGTGCTATGTCCAGTCATTTCTGGAACACTTCCAGGCATGGTGACTCCTGGCCAGCCCATTCCAATGCCTGACAACCCTTTCCATGAAGAAATTCCTCCTGATGACCAACCTGAACTCTCCCTGGTGCAGCTTGGGGCCGTTTGCTCTCATTCTGCCACTGGTTCCCTGGGAGCAAAGCCTGACCCCCACCAGGCTGCACCCTCCTGTCAGGGAGTTGGGGAGAACAAAAAGGTCTCCCCTGAGCCTCCTTTTCTCCAGGCTGAGCCCCCCCAGCTCCCTCAGCTGCTCCTCACACTCCTTTGTCTCTCCAGTCTTGCATCTCATGGCAGGGCAGTGGGCACATGGTCAACCCCATCAGCCCCAAACATGTTCCAGGTGGTCTCTCCTCACTCCCAGCTCACTGCAGGCTGTGAAAATCCCCTCCACCTAAGCCACACCATTGCACAACTTCTTTCTTTGCATTATCTCAGCACCTCCCAGTGCACTGGGGCCACCATGCAGCATCCCAGCAGGAGCCCCCTGAGGGCTGGCAACTCCTCCATCCTCTGCAGCTCTCCCACCTCCTGCTCCTTTACAGGATTCTTGGAAATCCCGCTGGGTTTTGTCTGGGTTTTTGCAAACACCCCCTTGCCTGGGTGTTTCTTGCTCTCCTCCCCATTTTCTGCTCCCTTGGAAGGGGCTTGGCACGCTCTGAAAGAGACAAGCGTGAGTTCTCCGTCTCCACAGGTGAGCTTTCTGCTCTGGGATCAGCAAGGAGCCCTCACACACGGGGAAAACATCCCCCTGATTGCTCTCTGCCACTGCCAAAACTCTTCTTGGCACCGGGTGCTCAGCGCAGTCAGCTCGAAAAAGGGGGGAAAACCACAAAAAACGAGCAAAACGTGGAATTTGTGGGGCAGCGGGGGAAGACAAGAGGTGGTGTTAAAGAGCAGCAAGACAGGGATGCTGGGCACCACGGGGCAGAGGATGAGGAGATAATTCCCCCATGGCAGGAATATGGCATCTGTAAAAACCCATTTGGGCTGTTTTTCTAGGAAGTGAGGTGGTAAAACTACATTCGCTAGCAAATAATTTAAATATTGCCAGTCACGTCACATTGTGGTTGTTTGGAAATAATTATATCCATATCACAGACAGTAAATAATAGATGTGCTTTCACTAACATTTTATTCATGTTCTGTTTTAATATGGCAAACTTAGAAGTAATTTAATCTCCCAGTAAATTGAACTGGTAGGGGGTTCTTCACACAGAAGATTGCAAGTTATTAATTCCAGGCAGTCTTCATCTTGTACAATTAGTCACTGTTTGCAGCTGGAAATGTTTTATTAATTTTCCATAGCAGTTGATTTTCCACAGTTTTCTCAGTTTAAATTAAGCAGTAAGAGCCGCTGTTTCTTCTTAAATAAATTTCCTTTCCACAAAAATACATGCCTCTGGCTATGTCAATTTTCCCGTTTGATTAAAGTGCCAGCAGGCAATTAATAACTTAATGCATTTTAAAGTACTTTTGGAAAAGTAATTTGAATAGCCAAACTTGTATATTTGAATTGATTGTTGCAGAAGATTTAACACACATTCTTAAATCACAGAACCTTGTAAAGGACAAATGAAGAGTTGCAGAAGAAGCAGCCACAACCATCCAACACTGTCTCCTGAAAACAGAGGGATCTTCTAAGTCCCCTTCTCTTCTGGGATTGTCACCCAGATTTTGGTCCTGGGAGAGGGGTTGGGGTTGGGGTTGGTTCATTGGAGGCTTGCAAGGGAAGGAATTTGCTGCCTTGTCTGAACTTATTGGAGAGGAGGTCCTTGGGAAGCCCTGAGGAAAGGACCAGCTCTGGTGAATAATTGTCCCTTCTCTGGTAAATGATTGTCCCTTCTCCACTGCATGGGCTGGGACATTCCCAGCCCTCACAGAGGCTCCCACTGGCAGCAGGAATCTGCTCTCAGGTGAGTCCTTGTTGTGATTCAGACCTAATTTCATTGCACATCCACTGCAGAATCCCAGAATTGTTTCAGCTGGAAAGGAACCTAAATATCACAGCTGGAAAGGAACTGAAATATCACCTGATTCCAGCCACTTCCATGGGCAGGGACACCTTCCACTAGATGAGGTTGCTCCAAGCCCCATCCAACCTGGCCTGGAATTCACTTTGAGGGATGGAGCAGCCACAGCTTCTCTGGGCAACCTGTGCCAGGGTCTCACCACCCCTACAGGGAAAAATTTCTTCCCAATACCCCATCTAAACCTACTCCCTTTTAGTTTGAAGCCATTCCCCCTTGTCTTGTCACTTCATGCTCCCGAAAAAGTCCCTCTCCATCTCTCTTGAAGGCTCTCTTCAGGCACTGGAAAGCTGCAATTAGGTCACACCAAATGCTTCTCCTTTCCAGGCTGAGAATTGCCAATTCTACCAGTCTTTGGCCATCAAGAATTTCATCATAACCAATCTAAACCTGCCTTCTGCCAATTCAAAACCATTCCCCCTTGTTGCCTTCATTTTTTAAGATCTTCTAAGGCTTCTGATGTTTACATTCTTGTAGCGAACTTTCTTACACACTTTCTGTAAATAACTTATTGTTTTGCATTCTTTTATGGAGGAGGAGAAATTTGAAGGACTCTTGGTTTGTCCAGTGTCATTGGAGAGGTGGCAATTTCACCCTCCAATCCACTGTCACTTTTGGAAATCTGTAAATGTTGGAGTCAGAAAATAAACTTCCCTTTTTACCTTGTGTTGTTTCGTGTCCTATAGTGACACCTCCTTGTCCTCTCCCTATCTGCTCGTGTAAAAAGCCAATCTCCATGTTCATATCCATTCTCATGGTTATATCCATGCCCTTTCCCACACCTGTCCATGGCCAGGCTCAGCAGGAGCAGCTCAGCACGAGCCCCTCCTGTGATTCCAACCCTTCTTTCACACAGGAACAGGGACCTCAGAAGGCCACCTCACCCACTCCTGGCTCTCAGGTGGGATCAGCAACCTCCAGACTGGAGAGATGTTTGTCACTGGTTCATGAGACCCCACCACATCCCCTGGGCACCCAGCCAGGCTTTGCTGCCCTTCCAAGGACTCTGTCCTTGGCTGTCCTGTGGCTGGACAGTGCTCAGGCACAAAGGGACCTGCTCGACAGCCGGTTGAACAGGAGCCAGCAGTGTGCCCTGGTGGCCAAGAAGGCCAATGGCTCCTGGCCTGGATCAGGAATGGTGTGGCCAGCAGGACAGGGAGGTCATTCTGCCCCTGTACTCGGTGCTGGTGAGGCCAAACCCTGAGTGCTGTGCCCAGCTCTGGCCCCTCAGTTTGGGAAGGATGTTGAGAGGCTGGAACACATCCAGAGGGGGCAACGAGGCTGGAGAGGGGCTGGGAACACAAACCCTGTGAGGAATGTTTGAAGGAGCTGGAGAAGAGGAGGCTCAGGGGTGCCCTTATTGCTCTCCACACCTTCCTGAAGGGAGGCTGCAGACAGGTGGGGTCGGTCTCTGACAGAACCAGAGGACACAGCCTCAAGCAGCATCAGGGAAGGGACAGGTTGGATATTAGGAAGAAATTTTTCACCAAAAGAATAATAGAGCACTGGAATGCTCTTCCCAGGGAGGTGGTGGAATCATCATCTCTGGATGTGTTTAAAAAAGCCTGGACATGGCACTGGGTGCTATAGTCTGGTTGAGGTGTTAGGGCACAGGTTGGGCTCGATGATCTTAGAGGTCTCTCCCAACCTCATCATTCTGTGATTCTGTGATTCTGTCCTGGCTGTAGCTCCCACTGGATGGGTTTTCCCTGGAAGCTGTGTGCAGGGGTGTGCTGAGGTCATGGCAGGCAGGACAGAGGGGTGTTTCTCCTCCCACACCTGACACCCTGATCCAGCAAAGCCCTTAAGAGCCCTCATAAATACAACCAGATAAACACCCCCTTTGAGTCGTGGCATTATTCCTCTGCTTGCCTTAAAGCAGGCGCTTAAGGACTTTGTTGGATTGGATTTGAAATGCTTTAGCCCTCATCTTTATCTGCCTTCAAATCAGTCTTGGAATAAGGGCTGTCTTGTATTTGTTATTCCTTTCAAGACATCAACAATCCCATCAATGTTTCCTCCTTTTTGCAGAAGTTGAGGAACACTGTGGCACCACCCAACTGTGAGGAGCTGAGGGCACCATGACAGACAATTGTGAATTTCACCTGCTGCATCCACCAACTGGAAAGAAATTATTTTTCTCAATGCTGAGCTGACTTTTCTGACCATCTCAGTGTAGACCTGGAGCCAAGTGTGGGGTGGCAGGAGGGGAAGGGGTGGGTGATTCACGTTGTGGCTGTCAGTGCTTCACACATCTGAGAGCACGGCGTGCCCCAGCTGAGAACTTCAATCCACTTAGTGCCAGATAAAATGGCAGCTGTGCTGGATTGATAAAAAATAATAACCCTGATGAAATAATAGGATTAATATGCCAGCTAGTGCTGTTTAACCAAAAGGTCATTGTGACAGAGGTAACTTTTATCAGGAAGCATCAAAATATCAGATTCATTTTTGCTTTTTTTGAGGAGAGGGCACTAAGAAGACAAAGTGGGGATGTTGAACGTGCCAGGACTTTTCTGGGCTGTGGCATTTGGCTGGAAGCAGCTCCCAGTCTGCAAAGAGCAGGTTCTCAGCTCCAGGGACATCATGGCCAAGGCTCAGCCATGATCAGCACCAGGCTCTGTGTCCCAGCTGAGAAACTCAGCCTCAAACCCTGTTCCTTCAGATGAACTCTCAGGGGTTTTATTTTACTCTAATTTCCTGAAACTGTGGGGTGGCTTCTTATTTCTCCACTAAAAAACACCTTCCTGCTTGTCTTGAAAACCCAGTTCAGCATCACTCCAGTTCCCACCTGCCCCTGCTGGCCTGTCTGGTCCCCGTGGGCAGCCTTGGCTCTCCAGGGACTGCTCAGGTTATGCCAGCACTGACAGCTCTGCCTTTCCTCCCTGAACTGGCTTAGCACCCATCCTAAGGATGATGGAGCTAAAATACACACAAATGAAAAAGGAAAACAAGGTTGTAAAGCTCTGCTCCTTGCCTGGGGCTATGGCAGAAAGAGAAAAGTTGATTGGGAGGAATAAGTCTTTAATTGTGTGTCTCCCTTCTGCTGGTGGCTTTGTCAGATCTCCACCTCTCTGCTTTCCCACCAAGCCTGTCCTGCAACCCTGGATTTGCCCAGGGTTGAGTCTCATGTCCCTCCTGGAGGAGGGACCCTGCTGCTAGGGGACTCTGGGTTCTCCATCTGTCCTTGCTGCACCGTGCTCTGTGCTTTTCCCCTCCTCTGAAGGCCAGGGTGGTGTCCCTGAACCTCCTGTGCCACGGGCACCGTGTCCAGGGATGTCACTGCTGGCTTCCCCACACCATGAGCAGCCTGGTGAGCTGGAGGTGTGTGGTGTTTGTGAGGTGCCCAGGACAAGATGAGAGATGAGAATTTGACTCCTTGTTCTCAGAAGGCTGATTTATTATGATATATTATATCATATCATATCATATCATATTATACCATATTATATTATACCATATTATATTATATTAATCATGCTATACTAAAACTATACTAAAAGAAAGAGAAAGGATTCATCAGAAGGCTTCACAAGAATGATAAAGAAAAACCCATGACTCCTCAGAGCCTAGACACAGCTGGGCCCATGATTGGTCATTAAATTAAAACAATTCACATGTTTGGATAAACAATCTCCAGACCACATTCCAGGGCAGCAAAGCAGGGAGAAGCTGAAGCTCCAAGAGAAATCCTGGTGAAGGTGTTTTTCAGAAATATGGTGACAGAGGTGTCCCTGCCCACAGCAGGATCTCTGAAGGTCCTTTCTAACCCAAGCCTTTCTGTGATTCTGTGATTCCATGACAGCTTGCCTAGCCATGCTCTGTCAGCCTCAGGCCCCACATTTTTGGAAGCTCCTTGGCAATCCAGGAGCAGAGCTGGGGGGCTGTCTCCTCCTTTCCTGCTCCACTTGCCACCTCCCTGCTGCTCAGGGTGCTTTGTGTCTTTCTGGGTGTGCCCCCTCCAGCAGAGCCCAGTTAAAACCAGAGCACCCCAGTTCAGCGAGCGAGGGGTGGAATTGCTTTATTTTTACCTTTGGAAGCAAGAGGTGGTTTCCAGCAAAATCCAGAAGTGGGTTTTCTCCTGGATTTGGCTGCTGAAGTGTGGGGCTGTGCTGTTTCCATCCCAGGAGCTGCTCTCCCACTGCTCCCACATCAAATGCAAACAGGAGCTGTGGGAGGCCAGCCCGTCTCTAACTGCGTGAATCCATCTGAAGGGAAGAAACAAAATCCCCAAATCTCGAAATAATGAAAACAAAGATATCCAAGTAATAAAATCTGTGAGAAGCACAAAGACAACATAACTCAGATCTCAGCTGGCTCAAAGAAAGTGTCCATTAACAAGGGATTAGCGGGAGGGAAGTACACAACCAGTCAATAGGAAGTGAAAACACACCACACAGTCACCTAATATCACAGCCCAGTGCAGGGTTAGGATGAAAGATGTGTTGGTAAAGTCAGAATAACAGCTACTCCAGAATCTATCAAATAATAAAAACAAATAAGTCCTGCCAAACCTGCCTTTGCTGTGGACCCTGGCTCTTAAGAAACCTTGAAAAACAGAGATTTGGGGTTTTTTTGGTTTTTTGGGGGGTTTTTTTGGTTTGGTTTTTTTTTTTGGAGGGGGATGGTTTTTTGGTTTTTTTGTGGGGTTTGTTTGTTTGGGTTTTTTGGTTTTGTTTTGTTTGTTTGTTTGTTTGTTTGTTTTTGTTTTTTTTTTTTTTTTTTTGTTTGTTTTTTGTTTTTTTTTTTTTTGGGACTATCTCCTCACAGATTTCTACCTTTGGGGTGCCTTCTTCACACAAACAGGAATGAAAAATCAGCAAGATTGATTATGCTCTCCCCACTGCTGTTTTTTCAGCCAGCCTGTAAGGGTCCCCAAACTCTTCCTTCCCAAAATTGCATTGCAATCACTCGTTTGAAAGGCACTGGTGGCTTGTGGAGTATTTCTTCAAAAGCAGGGCAGGAGCAAGTGCTGTGTAATTAGATATGCAGAGAGCATAGAGTGTGTGGGTGATCCATTCATTTGGAGTCATTCACACACTTGCACTTCCATCGTTATTTAGAGATTAAACCAGTTCAGCTCCTTAGTGCTCACATCTGCCCAACACCCCCGTGGACTGCAGGCACTGGGGTACCTCCTGAAGCCACAAAATATTAAACCCCATCCCAAAATGCTGCTCTGACACAAGCGTTCACAAGCAAAGCCTTATTTTAGTAACTCTGGGTTTTAGCTGCTCTGTGTCAGGAGGCTGGGGGAGAGGCTGGGTGGCGCCCAACACCCCTCCCTGGTGATTCACAGCCCCCTGGGGGGGTCAGCCCATCTGCATGGGAAACAGGGCCAGGTCCTAAATAGGGGCTTAATCTGAGTTAAAATTAAACGGGCTTAATCTGGTCTTAATCTGCAATAATACCTCCGGTGTTCTGGACGTGTCGGCAGAGGGCTGGCAGGAGCAGGCACCGTCCTTCAGGAGCCCTGGGCTCTGCTGCCTCCCAAAATGGCCTCTGGGTCTCTGTGGCCACCAGCAGTCGTGGTGATCACACCCTCATCCTGGCCACCCTCTGCAGACCAGAGACTCCTGAGTGCAAGACAGAAATCTCTCGGATTTGTAGGATTGGGAATGCCCTCACAGGCCTGCCCTGGAGTCTGTGGAAGTCCTGAAGCAGTGCAGGTGCTGCTGGAGGTGGCACAGAGATGTGAGCCCGGCTGTGTGGGTTTGGCACATGCTGTCAGGGTCCCCTCGAGGCCGTGGTCACAGGGAAATGGAGCCCTGAGATAAAGGCTGTGGCTGAGCTGCCCATCCTGCTGAATGCAGGTGAAAGCATCCACCTGAGCCTGGGAGAAAAGGAAACTGCAGTGGGCACAGCAGGGAGGATGGGAAGGAAGTGTGACAGGCCTCAGAGTAACATTGGCAGGACCTTGGTGGGGCTCAGCCCAGCCCTGGACCAGACACCTGCACTTCAAACATGAGCAAAAAGAGCAAAAGGTTGTTTCAGGAGCAGATGGGAGCTTTCCCACCACCAAAGTCATTCATGGGAGATCTGAGCTGGAAGGGGACCACAAGGATCATTGAGAGCAGCTCCTGGCCCTGCACAGACACCCCAACAATCCCATCCTGTGCCAGGGAGCACTGTCCAAACACTCCTGGAGCTCTGGCAGCCCTGGGGCTGTGCCCATTCCCTGGGGAGCCTGGGCAGTGCCCAATCACCTCTGAGTGAAGAACCTTTCCTCATATCCAACCTAAACCTCCCATGACCCAGCTTGATGCCATTCCCATGGCCAGAACTCAGGGAAAGCAAAAGGGGAATTTTTAACTTCCCTCTTGGAGCCCTTATCCACCCCAAAGCCATCTCAGCACCCATCAGAGGCACCAGCAGCTCCTGCTAAAAACCTTTCCCAGCTCTTCCAGCATCCCCTAGCGTGGGTAGGGTATGCACCCAAAGCCTTGCAGGCTTTGCCAGAGGATTTGGGCACCTCCAGCTCAGAGGTTTCTGCTCCCTGGGTTTGCAAACCCAAAGCAAAAGTGTTTTTCAGGATGCATGCCCTGAATCCTGCTCCAGCCTGGTGGATTTGGGTGAGCATTGCTCCGAGTGGCATCATCTGACATCACCTGGCACCTCTGGCAACAACTCCTGGGCTGGGGGAGAAGTTTCTCAGCTTTGCTTTGCTTTTTGCCTGGCAATTGGCATGCAAACACCCTCTCCCCAGAAAATAATGTACATTGGCCTGAGGATTTATGTGTTGCCAGCTGCAATTTATGAGATTCTGCAAGCTCTGCTGGTAGCTTTGTATACTGGAGGATTCATTTGAGAGTCATCAGCCACAGATTATGACTGCAAGGGGTGCCTGTCTTTAATCTCATTTTTGAAGGAATAAATGTTATTAGTTTTGATGAATTAATGGTATTTAGGTGTGCAAGGTTAGCACGATTTAATGTCCACTTATTTCTGTTGTGTGCCTGACTATTGTAAAAGGACTCTGGTAAGCAATCTTTGCACAGTCTCTTTTTTTCTTCCCCTTCATTCTTTTCTAATGCTCTTTTAGGAGCTTAAAAATAATGTTTGAGAATTCTTTTTTTCCTCTTTCTTTTTAAGTAAAAAGAAATATTGAAGATTTTCCCCTGGGTAGAGCTGACATTAACTTAGCCACTGCTGAGTCACGGAAGGCTAACAAGCATTTGGGAGCCCAACCAAAAGGCTCTGATTTATGGATGCTGCAGGTGGAGGAATAATTCATGGCACAGCTCAGCTTTCTGGGGAGGGCTGGCATTGCTGAGGATTGTGGATTTGCTGGC
Organism: Agelaius tricolor; assembly: GCF_023055355.1. Taxonomy (NCBI): domain Eukaryota; kingdom Metazoa; phylum Chordata; class Aves; order Passeriformes; family Icteridae; genus Agelaius; species Agelaius tricolor. The sequence continues at coordinate 4,117,810 of NW_027269265.1, forward strand.
TGATGGAAGAGCACCAAGAGAGGAGTTGCAGGGAACCTGCCACCTCCAGAGTGGGTCACAGGAGTGCAGGGCACTGGGACCTGCTGCCACACGGAGCCAGGGACCACAATCCCCTTTATGAAGTGCTCACCTTCTGCTTAAACCATTTTGTTTTAATTTTACCTTGGAATTGTTGAGCCACAGAATGGTGTGGGATGGAAGGAACCCTAGAGACCATCCCATTCCAAACCCCTGCCATGGATAGGGATGCCTTCCCCTATCCCAGGTTGCTCCAAGCCCTGTCCAACCTGGTCTGGAACACTTCCAGGGATCCAGGGGCAGCCACAGCTTCTCTGGGCACCCTATGCCAGGGCCTCACCACCTTCACCCTCAGGTTTTCTTTTTTATATTTTCTGCATATCTAATTTAAATTTCCCCTTTTGCAGTTTAAACCCATTACATTCTTCTTAAACTTCCATGTTTTCCTCTGATCAGAATCAACCAGCCCTGCTAGTTACAAAACCTCATTTCCTTCATTTCCCCTGGCTGATTCATGATCATTGTAACCTGGCTTTTTTGTGCTCCACACTGTCCATCAGATCAAGGCAAGTGTGCTGCTTCTACTTGTTTGAGATGATTCTCTAGAATAACATCACTTTCATGGTGGGGGGGAAAAAAATCAGTAAAAAATTGCATATTTCATGTTCCAAATGGTTGTGACAGGTCATGTTTTGAATTTCTCTGCATGGGCTGAGAAGGTTTAACTCTGAAATGGGTGGATAGTGTGTTGAAGGTCCTCACTGCCACTCCATCCTTCAAAACTAAGGACAGAGGGATGTATCTGGCTCTTTCTTTGCCCACCCTGCAGAGAGCTTGGCATGGGCATTTCACAAAGCTGTGGGGAAAATTAGGCTGGTCTAATAAGTTTGGCCTCTCAGAAAGGGGCTCAGCACAGAGGGTTTTGGTGGCAGCTTTGTACTTGTGAGTGCAAACAGCCTTTCTGAAAACAGGCAGCAATATTCACTTCCAAACCTTGAGGAATAATTCTAACAGAAAAATAATTTTCTGGCATAAAATCAACATAAAATTGGGTTCCAAATCGATGTGCCATGAACACCTCGACCAGATATTTATTTATAGTTCCCTGGCAATGCTCAAGGAAGGTTGGAGAGGCTTGGAACAACCTGGTCTAGTGGAAGGTGTCCCTGCCCATGGCAGGGGGTTGGAATGAGATGGGCTTTAAGGTCCCTTCCAACCCAAAATTCTGTAATTCAATGATTGTCAACAACCTGGGGACTGAGAACATTGATCATTAAAAACCCAGAGATTTCTCTGCCTTCCCCTGGTCCCATCAACTGGGGACTTGTTCTGTTAAAAGATAATAAGATCTAAGATCTGGCAGTGTTGTCTGGATGGAAGGAACCTTTAAGTGAGGATTTTTTTCCTTTCTTAATGAGGAGTCTCCAGGAGCAGGCGGGGAATGCCTGTACTGCTGGAAGGATCCAGGTTTTATCGTGCTTGCCTTTTTGAAATTCTGCGTTATCTGGTGACAGCTACAGAGCCTTCCCCAAAATTGGGTTTGTTACAGTGCATTTGCTGAAAAAAATTGCACACAAAAGATCTGAACCCCTTTACAAGGGAAGCACCTGTAGTATGTGATAGGCTTCTTTCTCCCATATAGGTATATTTAGGAATAACAAAAAGTCTGTGTAAAACTGCCTTGAGCTGTTCTTTAAGTTAATTATCACTTCTTTGGGTACTATGAATGGCTGTTCAATGACACTGTCAGCGAGTGGAATGAACCAAATTACTTTAATTATGGAGTAATTGCACAGAGTGATGGTAATTAAATCTTGATCAGTTTAAGTGAGTGAATTAATTGCTCCAGCTTGGAATGCACACGGCAGCAAGAGGAGTTGTTTTGTAGTTTAATTAACACCAACCACTAAATTCTTATCATATCTAAAATGCAGACAATTAATGAGTTTGATTCTGCTCTCACCTTAATAGGAACTAGGACAGAACACATGCTGAGAAAGGTAGTTGTGGTAGCAGAATGACAGAAAACTTAATATTCCTGTCAGTGGTGGAGATACATTAGCTATACTCTGCTTTGCCTTGCAGTGAAATGTGCAAATAGAAATATTTCCATATAATTAGCTCCTGGCCCCATTTTGTTTCAATACTTGCTGATCAGGAGACATTGCCAAATTTGTTAATGTTTTCAGCTTCAGCTGCCTGTGTTTCCAGGTGATTTTTAGCCTCTTTTCCCTGTGTTGTCCAGCCTGCTGCTCCCAACCTGGATAAATGAGCTGCTCTTCCCTTGTGCCACGTGCCAAGGTGCTGCCGTGATTTTGGGTGTGTGATGGTCACACAGACCCCTCCTTAATGCAATGTCCACCTTCTGCCTCACCTGACAGCCTCCCAAAAGTGACTCCTCCCATGGGAAAGTCATTGCTTCTCTTCTTTGCACTCCTGCCATGATAAAATCTTCCTGAAGGGTCAGGGGACATAGAGGTTGGGGTGTTGACATGTTGACAAAAGGGAGGAAAGCTGCAAATGCAGCCCACAAGTGCTTGCCATGCTGGTGACACTGCTTAAGGGACACTTAAATTAAAGAAGAAGGGAGTTCCCAGCACATGACGTGTCTGTGGGTTCAGAGTATTAATTTTTAGCTTAATCATGGAGATCAGAAGAGGGGGGAAACTCCCTGGATTGATACCAAATGAGGAACTTGGCTTAAAGGTGCTTTTATATAATAAAATATCTGTCCTGTGAAAGTGCCTGGGACACTTTCACACAGACAGCTCCATCTTTCACTAACAAGAAGTGATAATTTACTCTGCAGGGAAGCTGGTGGAGGTGTGACCCTGAGCTGGAGCTGCCATTCACGAGGTCACAGCCACCAGGGCACTGATGGCCACTGGCCAGCATCGTGGAGGGCAGTGGCCACAGTGGGAATGCCACAGCTTCGAGGTTCTACAGGTGTCAAGTGTTTAATTGGAATTTGCACCCCTGAAGTCTCTAAATTTGACCAAAACCAGTAAATTTTCCAGTTCAGAGAAGCACTCAGCGGTGTGGCCAGGGACAGTGCCCAGCTGGCAGTGCCAGAGCAGCTGCCTCTTCGTTAGCTCTGATTTCTGCCTCCTCTTTAATTGCTGCTCAGAGCCAGCCCTGTCAAGGATCTGCAGTGCTGCTCTGCCCAAGGCCAGCTCTTGATCAAATTTTCCACATCTCGTCCCGACCTTGGTCACATTCCCTCACTCCTTCCACACCCACTCAACTCCATATCATAGACACAGGCACAGCTCCAGGAGACAATTCCCTGCTGAGTGATATCTCCTCTGATTTGAATTGCTGTCAGTGGCAAAACAACATCTTTTGGAAGCAAAAGAAAGAACCTGCTGAATTAGAGGTATTTCTCCATCCATTTGCTAGATTTCATGGAGTTAATTTGAATGCATGGCTCCTGTGGCTGCCATGACAAAATCAGAGCCTTAGAGATGGCCAAGGAATTCCCATTTTCAGGGATTTTTGATCCCCTGAGGCATGCTCAGCTTCTGCTAAGGACTCAAGCCATGTATAAAGGGTTGAGTCCTCCAACACCTCCCTCCTCCTCCAACACCATCAGACTCACAAAATATTTATTCATTATTCATTCAAATATTTATATTCATTTATTTCAAAGCATCTTCCTACTGTTTTCCCAAAATAACATGGTCACAATGTCTGGGGCTCACTACCCAGCATCCTAGAATTTATTTTTAATTTTCTTCTCTTCCTTCTTTGGTGACTTGGCTCATGAACTGGTGCACAATATTTGCCTGTGTTATGTCCTGAAGATATTTAAAGGCAAAAGGGCTTTTTCATTCTGAAATCTGAGCCTCTTGAGTGAAAGGCCCTGTTGTTTGTGGTGCTGGAGTAGTTGGCCACAGGACTTGCAGCAGCTTGAGGTTGCTGTGTTGAAAGCAGCATCACCCTTATGTCCATGGCAGGAAGGGCAGGAAGGGCTGCCTAACCTGTGTGACAGGGTGGGAAATGCCAAATCACAGAGTCACAGCACTCCAGAATGGTTGGAAGGGACCTTAAAGATCATCCAGTTCCACCCCTGCCATGGGCAGGGACACCTTTCACTATCCCAGGTTGCTCCAAGCCCTGTCCAACCTGGCCTTGGACACTTCTAGGGATGGGGCAATCACTTTGTTTTACATTTTCCTCAAAGTGCAGGAAAACCAAACTTTTGGCACTTATTCTGATTTATCTACCCCTTTTCTCCACTCTTTCTTCTCTAGGCTTTACACAGCAAATTTTAGCCCTGAATGAAGGAGGCTGTTGCAGATTGGTTGGGCCTTCATCCCCTTTGGGACCTTCGTTGCACTTTGCCTTTCCCCACAAAGCACCACCTTCATTTTGGCACTGGAGAAGAGGCCACACTGTGATAATTTATTTGTGGGGAGTTTTGAATAAGTTAGAGATGGGGATTTTTGAGTTATTTTTGATGATGTGGTTTGTTTTTTTATTTTTTACATAGGTAGGAAGGGTGAGTTTGGTTTACATTGTTACAGTATGGTTTAGAAAGTTATAAGGCTTTTAGTTATCAGATTTTTAAAGGAGTTATTAACTAATAAATTGGTAACAAAGATATTTATGTTTTTAACTTAATCTTTAAATATTTAGTCTTATATACTCATATTACAGTGTAAGTTTTCTTAATCATGTTATGACACACAAACCTACAGTACAACATTCTAATCTCCTTATTTACCTCTGTAACTACTTTTATTTTTTCTTTATCTTAAACTCAAAACCTCTAAACTTTCCTTAACTTAACTCTAAACTTTCCTTAACTTAAACGTGTCTCTACTTTAAACTCTAAATCCACATTCTTGCTTCTAACACTTAAGTGTAGAAGCTTTTTCCAAAGTCTCAAGTCAAATCTTGTGTTTAATTCTAAGCTTTAACTTACAAACCAAAATTCCTAAAAATCCCTTTCATTTCAAATTCCAGCACCACACAACCACTCCACACAGACAGGGCCCTGTGCCACCCACCTTTGACCCATCACAATGTTTGCCTAAGGAAAGACAGGGAAGGAGGGGAATTGCTTGTTTTTACTCTAGGGAGGGTCTGGACCCGCTTGGACCTGGATTCCTCCCAGCTGCCCATCCCTATGGATTTTCTGCTACTCTCCCTACACCTCCTGCCTGGGTTTGCATGGTGCCAACCCTCTCCAGTGCCACTGAGATAAGGATGACCAGGAGTGACTTGCAGTGATGGTGGACTCTTGGGAAGGATGAAAGTTTGACAAGAAAGTCTCACAGATAGGGATGCTTAGCAGAAAGATTTTTGAATGTAGAGTCTGATGAAGGAATAGAGATGGAAGCAAGTTTTGATATAGAAGAAAAGAATTGCTGAGCCAGTCTTACTGGATAACCAAGGAAGCAAAGGGTGTGTTAGTTAAAAGGGCTTTTTATGACTTAGAGCAAAGGATAAACCTACCCCAAACAAGAAGATGTTTTTACCAAGCAGAAAGATAGCACAGGCAAAGTCAGCAAATGTTGCAAGTAGGAAAAAAGGTCTCAGAATTTTCCACTGCAAGAAAACTGAAAATCAACTTCTAGCTTAAATTATAATGTACTAACTTTTAGTGATTGGAGAATGGTAACATGAACATGGTAATTATAGTAGTTATGATAGGCTACAGATAAAAGTTAAGGTATAGATTGGTTCTTAAGATGCTCAGCAAAGAAATATATAATGCATTGTGACCAAAACTAAGGGTGTCCTGGCCTGCCTGCAGCTGGAGCTGACAGCTGTGGGCACAGGCTCTGTCACCCACAACCCTGGACTGCTGTAACTCTTGGATGGAATAAACTGCATTTTGAAGAGCTCCTGGAGTCCCACATCCCTCATTCAGGCTCTCAGTGGACAGGTTTGAACAGCCCCCACTCGCAGTGCCCTCATCAATCCATCCCTCCTGCAGGACCCTGGCTGTCAGGAAATTCTGCTAATCCCATGCAGCCATAGAGAGCTTTTCTCCCATTTGCTGGATGTACGAAATCCATATGTCATCAATCTCTTTCTGGTGGCTGGAGCCTGCTCATGAAGCTTAAATCTCTGGCATGTGGCTGGGAGCACGAGGGCCAAGTCCTGGTGCCTGCCAGCACAAGCTTCCCCCTCCCACTTCTCCTGCTGCACTCTGGTCTCCCTCCCCTGGCAGCCAGCACCCCCTGCAGCCACTCTTGGATCCATTTTAGGGGAACCAAATGGTTCCTGCATAAAGCTGGTGGTGGAGCAGCCCAGATGTGCTGTTGGAGCAAGGAGGAGGCAGAGCTGGGCAGCTGGCTGCGTGCTTTCCCCCGGGAGGGCATTGCCAGTGCTCCAAAATCTTCTTCCCAAAACCACCTGCCAGCCCTCAAGCTGCCAAAAAGGCAATAAATGAAGTGCAACAGGGTCAGCTGCCTGGCCTCCACCAGCACTGGGGAGCTGAGGCTGCTTAAAAATGATGGCATTGCCAAATTTGGGGGCAAAAATCAGCCTTTTGTCGATGCTGTCTTTGCTTCAGTGCCCGGTTTGGGCTTTCCAAATTCCTCTCCAGAGGCTGGGCAAAGGAAATGGGCAAAGGGGGTTGGTCTGGGAAACAACCCAGCCCTCCACAGTGGGTGGAGGGGGTCCTGCAGTTGGCAGGGAGGAGCTGGCAGAGGCTGGGCACCGTGGGGAGGTGACAGACCCGCTGGTGGGGACAGGGGGCCAGGAACGCTGCCCCTGAGCCCCAGGCACAGAGCAGATGTGGGAGGATGGGGAATGCTGCCACAGAGAGGTGCACAAGAACAGGGAATGAGGCCCAGGAGCAGCTCAGGGTTGGGATGAGGGGAGAATTCACATGGGGTCAGAGCCCTTCTCCCTTTATCTTTGGGAGATTTGGGTAGCTTACTTTATTTTAGTCCCTTGCAATACATTTATATAAAGCTGCTTTGGGCTGAGTGCTTCTTAGTGCTGGTCTCTGCTCTATTTAAACATAAATGTTTTAAAGTGCACAGATAGGTTTTTAACAGGGGAAAAAATTGCATGTGAATTACATTTATTTCTTGTTTACCCATACGGCTCCAGCCAACACTTATCGACAGATTAACTTTCACTAAACTTTCCATGTAATATGTTTTAAAAACCCACTTCAAGTACAGATTCTATTAGTTCCTGACCTTATGTTTTAAGAGGAAGAAAGTGGCTTTACACCACATGAAATGTGTTAATGCATGGATAGAAGTCCTCTTATCCTCCTGCTTACATTAGGTCCAATCAGGAGAATGGATTATGTTTTTAATAATCTGACATTAGTATTAAAAGTAATATTTAAGGCATTAGGATCCATAACTGCTCTGGTGTGTTCAGAGCTTTCTCTTTGTGTGTGTGCACACAGGACTGGGCTAAAACATATGTTTATGAAACAATGCATTAGCCCAAAACCTCCCCAAATATATGGGGATAAATTGGGGCAGCAGATTACTGTTGACATCACTTTTTCAATTAGAGGCAGAGGGAAGATTTGATGGCCATTTTAAAACTGATTATGGAGGGCAGGGATTAGAGGCTGTTAGGAACAGGAGGTCTTGCTCTCCTCTCAGCCTTGGCCTCCTGGAGCTCTGTGGACTTCAGGAGTGGGTGCTGATTTATGGGGTAGAATAAGGCCAGAGGCACTGGTGGCACTGGTTTTATGTACAGGTCATCTGTACATGGGGCTAGGCCTCTCTGCCTGTCTTAGTCCCTTGGAAACATCTCATGGGACAGGGGAAGAAATTTGGAGTCTTCATCCCTAAACTGAATGTTTTAGGGGAAAGCCAAATCTTCCCAGCTGGTCTGGGTGGGTAAACAGTGAGCCCTGCTGGGCTGGATCTCTTCTCTCTGTCTTCACTCATGGCTGGAGGGACATTTAAGTCATCTCAAGCCCTGATGTCCCCTGCATCCCCTGGACAAGACAAAAGGGAGCTGGAAAAGAAACAGAGAACACCAAGAGGAGAAAATGGAGTGTGTGGCCATCACCATGCAGAGGAGTGGACTAGAATCTGCCATCCCAGACAGATTTCTGCAGTGTTTAATTCCCTCTACTCAGAACCTCACTTCTAGGTGTAGTTTGTCTAATTGCAGCTTTTAGCACTTCAGGCTCACTTCAGCTTTGTCTGCTCAATTAATCATCCTTCCAGAATCAGAAATCTTCTCCTCATGGGGCACTCGCAGCCCACAGCCACGTTACTGCCCACCCTCCTCTCTGCTAAGCTGTAGATTGCTCAGTGGAATTACAGAGGGGCTTTTTGCACTCCTACTGGTGCCCACAGTGAATTTTAGACCTGTCCTATGTTTTAAGAATCCTCCTTGGGAAGCCTAACCTGAGCCTAATGCTCCCATCAGGCCTGGACGCAGATGTAACTCCACGACTGCTGTTTCCTGTTGGCAAGAATTTGAGATCAAAATGCTTCAGCTTTCACTCCTCAGCTGCTGGGAGAGCATCCTCCCTTATTTTCACACACACACCTTTCTCTCCCACATCTCCTGGACAAGCAGGAATTGCAGGGAGCCTCTGCCTTTCCCCCGTGATGGCAAACAAGGCTTTATCTTCCCAGCATATGTGCAGTAACTGTTCTTTGGTGGCAGAAGGGAAATCCACAAGCTATCCAGCCACTGCACCTGCCTGCTTGGACCGAATTCCCTCACTTGTGTTTGTTGACTGGAGTTAAGCAGGTCCTGGGCTGGGAGACCAGCTGGGAAACCCAGTGATTACAGGCACAAACAAACGAGCGAGGGGCGGGCACGGGCGGCCGCTCCTGTGTGAGCACCACCGAGGGAATTTGGCAACGCACCATCCCGACTCTTTGTTTTAATTCCAGTCAGGGGAAACTGGAGCCAGCCAAAGGAGGTGGGAGACAGGATGTCCCCCACCCTCCAATCTGGACTGGTGACACGTTTTGTCTGGGGGAACGCAGCGGTTCGAGGCGGCCACCCTGGGGTCTGCAGACTGTCCTGCCTTCCTCCTGCTCTGCCACGGCCTTTTCTGACTCTGGGGGGGTGTCTGAGCAGAGCCTCTTTGTCTCCAGCTTCCAGACACAACAGCTGTTTCAGGGGGCCCTCCTGGCAGCCTCTCACAGGTGTGGTTTTGGCCAGCACAGGGGTAAAAAGTGCCAGGTGAAAGGATGGGTTGTGCAGAGCTCACGGTGTTTAGCTGGAAACTTCCTTCCCCAAAAGAGCTGGGTCATTTCTGGGTAGATAAGAGATGAGACCCCCACAGATATCTCCATGCTTGGAGTGACTCCTTGAACTCAGCACCCAATGGATTTCATTCATATGCAGAGAAATCAAATGAAATTTAAAGGAAATGAAATGTAAGGTTTTTCTTAGTTTTCCTGGTGTCCTTTCCAGTTGGTCAGCTACAGCGGACAAAAACCCAGCTCAGATAAACTGATATTCATGAATACCAGTGGATATTATTCTGCAAAAGCTTTGTTTGGGAAGGTCAAGTTGTACAGCATTATCTCATATTTATGACTGAAAAAAATCCACAAGGTTCCTAGAAAACAGGAAAAAAGGCTTCAATTGCCTCCTGTATTGCAGAAGAATTATCTGTGCTGATTAAGCTGTTGCTCATTAGCTCACCAGGCTTATCAAGGCCCCAGCCCACAAGGCCTTTGACTCCAGCAGAAATGATAGCACAGAACATTTGGACCACCTTGGGTCATTTTACACCCATTTTGCCTTTTTTTCCTGCTAATATCATGTGTAAATATATGCACAGCTGACCCTGCTGGAGAGTCCCCTGTCCCCTGCAAGAGGCTTCAGTTCCCCTGTGCTTCCTTTAGCAGTGTAAGTTCAGGCAGATTTGTGGAAAGCAGGAGATTTTGTTTGCGCCTAAATCTTTTTGTAGGATTTTCCTTAAAGGCCTTAATGCCATGGAAAAACATCAAGAGGCAAATTCTGCTTTGGGTTACACCAAAAGGGGAGTAAGGCAGCTGAAGGCAATGAGGGAAGCTGGATTTATCCCAGTGGAGGCAGAAGCAGAGCTCAGCCCCTTGCACTTTGCTATTTTCTGCACCAGCAGTTCTGGCCTTTGAAAAATGAGATGCATTTTCCTCACTGTGGCTTGAGAAGAGCCTGCAAATGCCAGATGACAGAAAGCAGAGGAGGAGAAGTCTGAGGCTCCTAAATTAGAAGCTTGTGGCAACTTCAGGCACTGTCCTGTAGAAGCTGCCCTTGGCTTTATGATAAATGTTGTTTTCTTGTGATTTTCAGCATTTGGTGTTAAAAAAAATGCTCAGGGAAGGCTCATTTTACCTCAAATCCATGATTGGGCAGTACCAGATTGGAAGATTTGTCTCTTTATGGATTTGGGATTTGGAGCAACCTGGCTTAGTGGCAGGGTGTGGAATGAGATGGGCTTTAAGGTCTCTACCAACCCAAACCATTCCATGAAGATTTTGGGGTCCTTCCCACCACATCTCCCACAAGGCAGCAACTCCCACAAGGTTCTGAGCAACTGGTGATCCGAATGGGCAAGCCAGGTCTGGGAATATGCCAGGATTTAATCTGGATTTAATGTAATCCATTTAATCTGTTTCCTAGCCTGGCCCTCCACAGGAAATGGAGATGGAGCCAAAGAATCCTGATTCTGTTTTTGTGCTTCCTGACCTCTAAGGAGAACAACTGCAGGACCTGTGCAGACCTTGAAACCAGGGCATGGAGACCTTTCAGGAGATTTGATGGAGGATTCAGGATTCAGGAGATCCTTGATGCATGGAGGGTAAAATTCCAGCTGAGCTCTGGGGATGCTGCTGGGCTGGGACATGCTCCTGTCAGCCACCAGCATGCTGAAGAAAGCATGCCTGAGGTTTGGGTTGTTTTTTGAGGCTATGGAGAATCCCACTGGCCCAGCCTGAATTTTTGGTGAGGTTTATGCTTAAATGGTTCAGCCATTACTGTGAGTGTCAGAGAAGAATATTGTGTTCTGCTCCTGTGTAATAAAAACAGCAGCTCTGGGACTGTCACCCCCTGGGACAGGAACTAGGGAGGAACTGAGCCAGGGATCAGCCTGGGAAAAGCAAACCAGCCCACTGAGCCCAACTCAAAATCCTATCCATGGGTTCACCTACCAAATCTCTTCCCTCCAAAAATTGGATTTATTACATTGGAGCTCTCCAGGCAATGTGAGCTATCCACAAAATGGCACATCCTGCATGATGGCACAGCTCCATCACCAGGGCTGCTTGGATGCAGGGAAATGGGAATTACAGAATCCCAGAATGGTTTGGGTTAGAAGTGACCTTAAAGCCCATCTTATTCCATCCCTGCCATGGGCAGGGACACCTTTCCCTATCCCAGGTTGCTCCAAGCCCTGTCCAAGCTGGCCTAGGACACTTCCAGGGATGGGGCAAGCCCACCATCTCTCCTCCATTCCCACATTACCTGCTGCTCAGCATCTCCACAAGTTCATTTTGGCCATGTATCAACACACCACAGCCCTTGTCTGTGACCTCATCTATGCAGAACAGGGAGAGGAGAAAAGGTTCCCATCACAATCTCACCAGAATGAGATTAATGCAAAAACCCTGTGGGGTAACACAGGTTTTGGAGCTGACTCTGGAGCTGCATCAATTTTCCAACTAGAATAAGGTAGCAGCACCACGGATTTGTTCAGTGGAGGAACATAACAAAGACATGGTGGGGCCAGGCAGGAAAACACAGGTGAAACCAGGTACAGAGAGCAATTTTGGAGGGTACAGGTCCTGTCCTACTTGACATCCTTTGTGCAAATTCCCTCAGCATGATCCTCAGCTGACACAATTCTGACAGAAGCCCAAAGAAATGGGAACAAAACAGAGAGAACTGATGGAATGTGAGAAATTCTTACCTAAATGATTTCCTTGATGAGTTTTACTGGAGATGTGAGCACAGATGGAGAAATTTGAGTTTGAAACCCTGAACTGCTGGTACAGATTTTCAACCATGTGCTGTGTGTGGGCATTTCTTGGGCCAGGCTGTGAATTTGGCCACCAGGGTATGGGCTAGAAATTGATTCCTACAGCTGTAATTAAAACAAGGATGAAAATGTGTAAATTAGTAAAAAATGCTCCCTTTTTCCAAACACTTACCAGAGAGTAATGGAGCAGCCCAGGGATGAAGGGAGCAAGGCCCTCAAGTGGTGCAGCAGCCAGAGAAGAGGATCTGGGAGGTGGTGGTGGAGTCACTGTGCAGATCAGGCATTTCCAATAAGGAATGGGGATAAATACATAATATTAGTTCAAGGAAATCAGGTTTGAAAACATAGAGATGAATGTCAGAGTTCTGGGGAAACCAGCTGAGACAAGTGGGATCTGTGACTGCTCAGTGTGACAGAAAATCAGCTGGGAGGCCACTGAGACTGGTGCAGGAAGAGATTGGAGTCTTCTACAAGTCAATAAAGCCTTTCTGACAAAGGTGCAAAACTGTGGGAAACAAAAAATGGGGAAATTAAAATTAAAAATTGAAACAAGAAACATGGGGAAATTAGTTCAGTCCATTTTCCTATCTGGGGAATAAAATGAAGCTGAGCTTTGAAACAAAGAACAAGCTGTCCTGGCAGCAGTGGAACCAAGTCTGTTTTCCCATGGAACTGAGCCCTTGTCTTCTCCCAGACCTCTGACCCCCTCTCACCTGGGAGATCTTTACCTTTCTTTTGAATTTTGAGGGGTTCACAAGGCACTGGGGGTTTCCTGGTGGATGTGAAGTGCGTGAATCTGGGTCCCTTGGATGGCCAGGGAGAACACAAGGAACCAGCACAGAGCTTCCCCATGTGCTCTGGGTGATCAGCCACATCCAGACATGTCATTGATGGCTGGATCTACCTTGAAAATGTGTTTTTGCAGGATGGGGCAAAGAGAACCCCACGTCTGATGGTTTTTGGCTTTTTTCTACCTCTGTCAAGGTCGGGACTGAAGCTCTCGAGATATTTTGTGTTCAGGCTCGGGTGTTTATTATTTCTTATCTGTATTACATGTTGTGATAGCATTCTACTAACAAGCTACAAAATGGCTAACTGTCTTTCTCTACAAGGTCTTTTAAGGCTAAACTATCCAAGTAAGAAATGGCACCTAAATTATTTTCACTTTTAATGCAATAACTAATCACTCCCAGTCCGCAATGCAGACTTTTCTGTCCAATTACAAAATACCACCCAAACCCATGGAGAAGAAGGAAGAAGGTGAAGAAGAGCAACCAGCCACCACCCTAAAACCTCCATCTTGTCCCATATATATTGCTATATTCTAAAATCTTAAACTCTAAATTTTCCACCCTGTGATATTACACACTTCTAATCAAACTACACACTCATAATCCCAGTTCTATTAATCAATTTTGGAAGCCTTCTTCATGGCCTCAGGTCAAATATAGTATTTTCCTGTGGGTCTGTGCCCTTCAGCACAGATAGTTTAAAATTCTCAGCATCCAGGATTCCATCACATGTCCAGGGACAACAGGATGCTCCCTGGACCAGGTGTGCTTTTATTCCACTTTATTCCCTTTGGAAACTCCTTCTGCACCATGTCCAGTGCAGCCACGTTGCTGTAACTGGGATACAAGAGCCTGGTCTTGCCCCCATCAACAAGCAAGTCATAAAAAGCAGCTTATTCATCAACTTAAGACCAAATAAAAGCAGCATAACCTCCTTTCTCATGCTTTGCAGGCAGCCATACATCGCCAGTGGAAAATCTGCCAAAATTCTTGTTTAAACATAGGAGCTGTGCTTCTTTGTATTGTTGGTGGTCCCCACGAGGACCTGCTCTCCTTGCATGGGGATATTGTGTAGAATGAAGTCTGAGCTGGCTACTTTGCCATTAAAATTCCGTGCCAGCCCAGTGCTGACAATATTGAGGCTTTGCTAAATGTGTGTACGTGTAAGTTCATTAAATGGGTGCTGACTGTTGTTACATGAGTACAGCAGTTGAGTGCTTTCTGTATTAACCTTATCACCTGATGGGCAAAAGAAAAGGTTTAACTAAAGCTTAGGACTAATTGAACGGTATTTCAGTATTTTCTTATGTAAAACTGGTTCTGGTCTATTGTTTTTATTTATTTGCAATAACTGTGCTCATTCAAGTTTGTAATGACACTGCCATGGGTGAATAGAATTTGCTTTAAGTATTATTCTCCCTTTTCCTATCTCCTGCCTCCTCTAAACTGTGTCTCTCAGGAGAAAATCTGCAACAGAGCCTGGTAAAAAGACAACTCTCTAAGTACACAGTCATTTTGGGGAGTTACAATCCCAAGCTGTGTTTTTAAAATTACTTCTAGCAGTTCCTGTTTATTTTCTCTGCCTGCCTTGGGTATTTCCTGTCGGGCTGAGCACCGAGCGTGGAGCTGGAGGAGATAGGAGAGCAAAGCCTCTCGAAGAAAGGTCGGAGGTGTCTTATCATCAAGACACTGCACAAACCAGAGCACTTTCTTTGCTCGGTTGCCACTAGAGTATGCTCTCGTGCTACAAGTTCCAAGGATTTTTTAGAAATAAATCACTCTGTGTAGCAAGAGGCCGTTTTTCAAAGGCTTTCCACTTGCCCCAGTGGTTTGGGTTTTTTTTTTTTAAGTAAGACTTTTTTTTTTTTAATTGCTGTTGAGCACACACTCAAAGCTTTGTGAAAGCCTGGAGGGTTGCTCTGTGATGAGGTGAATCTAACTTGGGTTTGGACAACTCCCGGCTTCCAGAGCGTGGGTGAAAACAGCCAAAAAATATCTTACCTGTCTCTAAAAAACAACAGGAAAAGGAGGTTTGCATGTCCTTCTTGTCTTGGTCAAGCCCCTGGGTCATGGCTGATGAAGAAAGGGGAGGCAAATCTCACGAATTAATAGATTTCTGCTTACAGAAGAAACATGTAAATTCCCCTTTTCAACATAAAGTGTGCCTGTAATCCCAGCCTTTGAAATGGTGGTAGTTATTCAGTAAGATAAAGGCTGCTGTGAGCCTGCCCTACCACATTACAGCAAAGTACTTTGTCACTGGCAACCTAAAAGTTCCAGCTTCTGCATGACAAAGATATGAAACAACTTGCAGGACAATTAAAGAACAGTTTGTCCTCACCCTATTATTACCAGCCATTCTTCCACGTTTCGATATTTGCCCGTAAATTGCTACCTCCCCCATCAATATAATTGTAATCAGCCACGGTTCACATTTGTCTTTGGATGCCTTTTCCAAGGGAAACACAAAGAAGGAAAAATACGGCAAAGAAAAAAGCCACGCTCCGGATAAAGAGCCTCGCCACCAGCCTGCTTTCACACACAGGCTGCGCACTTTGCTGCTAAAATTACATTTTAGGAGCCCCAACGGGCACGGGAACAATGACCCCGCTCATTTCCATAGTGACAATGGCTGGAGGAGGATTGGAACGTGTCTTTTTCCTCTCCCCGATGGTGCTCAGCCAATGAGGGCAGAAACCTGCCAAGGAGTTGGGTCCCTGGAAGCTCTGGGTCACCACGGAGCTGGGAGGTTCCCTTTGGGATGGGAGGCAGCTGCTGGGCCCAGGTGGTGCTCACAGCCTCCAACACCAGTGACTTCTGAGTGGGTGGAAACTTCATCTTTTCTGTACAGCCCAGTTGAGTGCACAGAGCTTGTCTAAATTCATAAAATAACAGGATGGCTTGAGTTGGAAGGGGCCTCAAAACCCATCTCATTCCACCCCTGCCGCGGGCAGGGACACCTTCCACTATCCCAGGTTGCTCCAAGCCCCATCCAAGATGGCCTGGAACAGTTCCAGGGATCCAGGGGCAGCCACAGCTTCTCTGGGCACCCTGTGCCAGGGCCTCACCACCCTTCACAGGGAACAATTCCTTCCAATATCCCACCTAACCCTGCCCTCAAGCAGTGGGAAGCCATTCCCCCTGGTCCTGTCACTCCAGGCCTTTGTCCAAGTCTCTCCTCATCTCTCTTGGAGCTCCTTTAGGTTTTGCAAGAGTCTCTAAGGTCTCCCTGGAATCTTCTCCAGGCTGAACAGCTTTCCCAGGAAGCTCATGGGAAAGCCAGGCTGCTGAGCCCACTCTGACAGCCCATTTCATGCATGGAGCATTCAGCTCCTCCAAGTGCCACAGATGTCAGAAAACCAAACGGGAATGTGCTGCATTCTTGAAGAACATTCATGGGATAACATTTCCAGGGATCCAGGGGCAGCCACAGCTTCTCTGGGCACCCTGTGCCAGGGCCTCGCCACCCTCACGGGGAACAATTCCTTCCCAATATTGTCGCTGTGATATTTTCTGAAAAATCCCTTCACCAGGATTTCTTCTCCTGGGAAGATGAGAAGCCTCAGCTTCTCCATGTTTTCCTCCTCTTGAATGGGGTCTGGAGATTGTTTATCCAAACATGTGAATTGTTTTTAATTAATGACCAATCAGCATCAGCTGTTTTGGACTCTGAGGAGTCAGTCAGGAGCTTTCATTATCATTCTTTTCTAGCCTTCTGATGTATCCTTTCTCTTTCTTTAGTATAGTTTTAGTATATCATTTCCTTTAATATAATATCATAAAATAATAAATCAGCCTTCTGAGAACATGGAGTCAAATTCTCATCTCTCACCTTGTCCCAGGGACCTCACAACACCACACAATATCCCATCTAAACCTACTCTCTTCTAGGATGAAGCCATTCCCTCTTGTCCTATCACTCCATGCTCCTGTAGAAACTCCCTCTCCAGCTCCTTGGAGCCCCTTCAGGTACTGGAAGGCCCCAGCGAGGTCACCCCACAGCCTCCTCTGAGCACCCCCAGCTCTCCCAGCCTTTCCCACAGCACAGGGGCTCCATCCCTCAAATCATCTTGGTGGCCTCCTCGGGACCCCCTCCAGCAGGTCCATGTCCCTCCTGTGCTGGGGACCCCGGAATTCCCTGAATGCCTCCCTTGGTTTCACCTTCCAGGGGTTTTGTGCTGCTGTTTCAGCGGGGCCCTTCTCCAGCCCCAGAACACCACGCACGTTCCCTCCGTTGTGTCAGCCCTTAATCCTGCTCTTTTTTTCCTTAATAAATGCAAACCTAATTTTCTAACGTCTCCACTTAGATCTAATCCATAAGGCTGTTTATTATCCTTGTTACCCTCTCCTATACCTTTTTTCATTTGTATTCAAAAGCCTCTCTTTAATCTGTCTCAATTCTGCAGGTACGGCCTCGCCGCTCTTTGGTACAATCCCATAATGATTTCCACGGATGTGTTTTAGTCCTCCATCGATAGGTCTCGGATGCTATTTGCCTTCCTTAACTGCTTCCCACAGCGGGAATCGCCGCTTTTAATAATCCCTGCGCTGACACCTTCAATCTTTCCCTTCACCAGCATCTTGTGCCATCCCATCCACGGGTTAAATCTTTATTATTTTTGTATGGGCACACTGGGGCTGTGGTGGAGGGGGTGCAGCCTGCAGCCAGCACTGTCCGAGGAGGGCTTTGATGTATTTGAGAGAGGCCAGAAGGAGCTGATCCTTAAAAAACCTCGTCCTGAAGGGACGATCCCGGGAGCAAGGCAAAGACAGGACGCACACCGATCCCTTCCACCCCCCCGCATCTCTGCGGTGGTTTCGGCCCGTCCCCCCCCGCGCGCGTTGGTCCCGCCCGGCCGCCCTGCCGCTCTCAGCCTCCGCCACGCCCTCTCTGGCTGTACCAACTCCTGTCCGCGGGGGAGGATGGAAGAGATCGGGAGGCCGCGCTG
Source organism: Agelaius tricolor (assembly GCF_023055355.1). Taxonomy (NCBI): domain Eukaryota; kingdom Metazoa; phylum Chordata; class Aves; order Passeriformes; family Icteridae; genus Agelaius; species Agelaius tricolor. The sequence goes on from NW_027269265.1 coordinate 4,135,491, forward strand.
AACAGCCTCACCGGGTTCGCGACTCTCTCTGTTCTCTATCTGAGATTTTTATTAAGAGAAGCCCCGCAGGGCGCTTTGGAGAGAGCGAGACGGCGAGCGGGACAGGGGTGCTCCCCCCGCGGGGCGGTGGATGGTACAGCCCGGCCGAACCCGGAAGGTGGCGGCGCACATGGGTGCGGGGCCCGGGCCTGGGGCCGGCACCGGCACCGGGAATGGGGCGGGAGGAGCCGCCGGGGCCCTGGGCGCTGCCGTGGCTGCTCTCTACACGGCCACGCTGCCGCCCTCCCTGCCCGGCGGGGATGCGGGTAATGTACCGGGTGGGGACCCTCATCCCGTAGCGGCCGGTGTATGGCGGGGGGCGGGGGGGGCCGAGCCCTCAGGGACCGGGGCATCCTTGTCACCCCACGGGGCTGCTGTCACCCCACAGAAGCTCGTGCATCAGTGTCAGCCGTGTGGGGTTGGTCTGTCAGAAGGAGCCGGTGCGTTGGTGTCACCCCTGGAGGGTCGGTGTCACCCCACTGGGTTGTCACCACAGAGAGCTGCTCACTCCAGAGGGACTGGTGCGTTGGTGTCACCCCATCGGCTTGCTGCCATCTCACAGGGATGCTCATCCTATAGGGGAGGTAGTTCACTGTCACCCCATAAGGATGCTCATCCTATAGGGGCTGGTAGTTCACTGTCACCCCATAAGGATGCTCATCCTATAGGGGCTGGTAGTTCACTGTCACCCCATAAGGATGCTCATCCTATAGGGGCTGGTAGCTCACTGTCACCCCATAAGGATGCTCATCCTATAGGGGCTGGTAGTTCACTGTCACCCCATAAGGATGCTCATCCTATAGGGGCTGGTAGCTCATTGTCACCCCATAAGGATGCTCATCCTATAGGGGACGGTAGTTCACTGTCACCCCATATGGTTGCTGTTATCCTATAGGGATGGGTGTGTTGCTGTCACCCCATAAGGATGCTCATCCTATAGGGACTGGTACTCACTGTCACCCCATAAAGATGCTCATCCTATAGGGGCTAGTACTTCACTGTCACCCAATAATGATGCTCATCCTATGGGGATGGGTGTGTTGCTGTCACCCCATGGCATTGCTGGTCCCATTAGGTCCCCAGAGCCACTGGTGCAGTGCAGCCACTTTTGGGGTGCTCACCCCATTGGGGTTGGTGCATTTAAAGCTCCCCACACAGGTGGGTGCAGCAGCAGGGACACCCTGCTTTGGGGTGTGCAATGGCCCAGTGGGGTCAGCACAGCAAGGACGCCCCTGGGGTGGTTCCCTCGGGCCACCCCATAATGGTTTGCCTGCATTTGAGCCTTTCAGAGAAGGATTTAGGCAGGGGACAGCTGGTGGCTTTAGGGGACAGGTGTGCCATCCTGCCAGCTGTGCTGCCCCAGGCTTGTGCAGCAGGGAAATCTTTGGCTCTGCCTCTCTGCAAGTGCAGCTTCCTGACAGTGCCAGACTGACTGAATTTTGGTGTTGGCACTGCTGATCCCACAGGGGGACAGAGCTCTCCTGTTTGGTTCTCCTCTGGTTTTACTGATTTAACCTGTTCTTGCTTTAAAAAATACTTTGGTTTTGCCTGTGTGGTTTGGAAATGGGAGGGCTTGGTTTTTCTTGGGAATATGTTGATAATTTTTATTTCATGGAACAAGTGTCCAGGATTCTTTCTTTCTGTGTCATCCCAGAACAGTTCAGTGGCTCTGCTTAATGCTGTGCCTCCTGGTCACCAGTGCTTTCAAATCCAAGCTGTGCATGAAATTCCTTCTAAATAAATGGCATTTTAATGGATTCATGTATTTTACAGGCTCAGGATGTGTGGAGAGAGGCACTGGCCAGGCTGGCCATGTGCATCCTGATGGCTTTTGCTTCTGCTCCCAAGTTACTGAAAGGGCTGGATTTGCTCCTTCTGGGTGTATTAATTAATGTGTGATAATTGATATGTTTACAGCTGTTACCATTTTGGCTTTTATGATAATTTTTGCCTTTTTTTTTTTTGGTCTGTGGAAAGCACCCTGTGCTCTGAGCTGTTCATGCTGCACGAAGCCTCAGGAACCTGGCTCTGAATTGTGCTTGAGCCTGCATTCTCCCTCTGGGATGCAAATAAGCATGAGCAGCCTTTGCAGAGGGGGATGCAGGTTCTCCTGGTGATGTCATGGCTGGATGCTGGGATTTGTTTTTTTGTTTGATGTGAATTATCCCAGTAGACAGAGCAAGCAGCCAAACAGCACATGGGTTCACCTCACTTTCCACAGGTTATTGTGGTGTTAGAGGAGATCCCTTGTGTAAAATTGTGTTAGAGGAAATCCCTCAGGACAGAGTCCCCTGACCAGCACTGTGACCTCATTCATTGTCTCTCCTTATTTCTTTATTTTTTTGAATTTTCTTTGAAATTTGCTGCCTGCCTTCCATGTGTTCACTGGGACTGGGCAGACACAGGCTCATCCCTGCTGTCCCCTTGTGCCTGTCCCAGCCAGCATCATCGTGTCCCATCACAGTCTCAGGACTTTTTTGGGCATTATTCCCCTGGTTTCTCATGGCTTGAGCATGGAATGCCTCAGCTGGAATGTCTGTGCATGGTCCTGCTCAAGGTGTTTGATTTGCCTGTGCCTGAAACTTGTGCCACCAAAAGCACAGGATTTGCTGTATCTGTTTCCAGGCAGGGAGCCTAGTATTTTATTTTATTTTATTTTATTTTTTATTATTTTATTTTATTATTTTTATTATTTTATTTAATTTTTATTTTATTTTATTTTGTTTTTATTTTTATTTTATTTTAATTTTATTTTAATTTTATTTTAATTTTATTTTTTATTATTTTATTTTATTATTTTTATTATTTTATTTAATTTTAATTTTATTTTATTTTTTAAGCTATCTGCATTTTTAATTGTTCCCAAAGTTTGCAGTAATCAAAAAATGTCCAAGGCAGTTGATATTTCCACTGGCAGCTTGCTCGTGTTACTTAGTGTTAGAATAAAGAAATGAGTGATAGAATAATAGAGGGAGATGGAATTATAATTCAGAAATACCCACAGATGTTAAAACAGCTTAAAAAGGGATCAAATAAAGTTTAAAAAGAAAAAGAAACCAACCAAATGTTCGCTGTGATGTTTCAAACATCAGCTCCCGAACTTGCTGGGAATAAAGCAGAGTTCAGGCAGCATTGGGCCTATTGCCTGAACACCTTTATGGGGGGGTCAGAAACTTGTTTACATTAGGAATCACTGAATATTCTGAATTAAAAGGGACCCACAATGATCATCAAGTCCGACTCCTGTTCCTGTGGAGTTGGAGGGAATAAACATTTCAGTTTGAGCCAGTGCTTGAAGATGATCATTCTGTCTCACAGGACATTGAAACCAAGTTTAGGGGTGCTGTAGTTCTTTGTAATTTAATATCAGTGCTCCTCACTCCTCCAGCCCATGGAGGCTGTAAGGGCTGCTCAGGTCTGTGGGTGGGAGGTGGAGAATTAACCTTATCCAAAGTAGTGCCTGTTATGTACTTATTTTGATTTTCCCACTGGAATTCAACAGGCCTGCAGCCTGTGAGCTGATCTTTTGCAGGTCTTTTTGGGGTTTTTTTCCTTAATTCTTACAAGGCAAAGTTGTGCTGTTGTCTTTCAAAGCTTGGTGGTGGCTTCCACCAGTGGTTTATTTATATTATTTTTGCAGCTTCCTGGTTGATTTGTGGCTGTGTTTCTTTGGGGTTATTCTTGCCCTTGATATAAACGTCACAGCAATGTGAATGAAGTTAAATTTTTGCTTTTTTTAGATGCACATATTGCTGCATCCCAGGAGGATTTTAGTGGAGCAGCATCCCTGGGATGTGGTGGGTGATGGGCATCACCAGCTGCTGCACACTGGGGAACCCCCCCAGTGCCAAATTTAGGGTTTCCTTTATTGTCACCATCCTTTGCTGTGTGCAGGAGGATTTGTCCCTTCCCAGCCTTGCTATAACCTGGAAATGTTGGAGCTGCTGAACTCTGAAGGGCTCAGAATTGGGATGGATGGTTTTCCCATTGCATCCACTTCTTGGGGGCTGTTTTAGGGTGAAATTTTCCTAAAATAAGAATAGCAGTGTTTGCAAGTGCAGGGAACTCCATGTCTGAGAGGTTTTGGTGCAGGAAGTGGCAGGTTTGGCTCCAGTCATTGCCAGCCAACAGCTCTAATTCTGCAGGAGTTGCCACCAGCAGCAATGGGTTGAATCTTCATTTTAAAATGCAGCATTTACTGCATTTTACTTTAAACCCTGGTGTCAGGATTTAAAGGTGCCATTTGTACAATCCCCCCACCCCTCTTTGCGTGGCGTGGTGAGGACGTGACTGTACAGAAATTTAAAATATTGTTAATTTAGCATTTAAAGCCACCAGCACCCTTCATTTGTGTCTTTCCTATCTAACAATGCTGCCATGACCTTGGTGCTTGCAAAATTATTAGGACCAGTAAAATTGGATTATGAAATTTGAGGGAAAGAAGGAAAACCAGCTGTATATTTTTAATTTTGTTTCTCCCCGAATGCGTTGTGCTCACTGAATATATTCCATGTACGTTGTTGAGGAGAGTTTTCTGCAAAATGCTTCAGTGTCAAGTGCTCTAAAAATGCCAACTATTCTGCTAATGTGGGTTTTTTTTTGTGGCAGCTATTTGTCCTGGCTTAAAATACAAACAAAATGCAAAACCTTAATGTTGTTTCTATTGGAAGCTGGGTGCAGCATCCACTGACAGGTAAAAGAATTACTTGTGAAGCAGAATTGCTTTAGCATCAAGGGAGAGCAACCTTCCCAGATAAATGGATGCAGATTTGCATGATCAGTGATTATGTTTTTCCTCTTTAAAAGCTGTAAAGCTCTGGTTTTGTGTTGGTTTCTATGATTTTTTTTATGACAAATAACTGGGTTGTTGAACAGACAATGCAGCTTAAGCGTTGCAAACTGTAGTGCTTGAAAGTTATTGAGTCAGATGGTTTTAAATTAAAAATACACACACACAAATGTCTGCATTTTGAGTGTCTCAGGCCATTCTTTGCCCAAGCCTACCTATATTTTCACTTATCTGTTCATAAAAGTCTCACGAAAAACATACAAAAGATATTTTGTGCAATGACATCAGAGGGAGAAAATATTCTTAGAAAATTTCATGCTGTTAAATCTCCACAGATTTACAGTTTTATCCAGTCAAATTAATGCAAAACCCCAATGCAAGCATTTGGATTTTGAAAACTTTGGAGGAGTGTCATTTCCTAATAGTAATTATTGGTTTTACATTATTTTTTCACAGGGGAGCTGATCACAGCCGCATATGAGCTTGGAGTAAGTATTAGTTTTATTGTTTAATCAATGCTCTCATTAACAGTTTTAGGAATTAAGGAAGTTTAATTAAGCATGGAGTAAAGTAGATTAATTTATTTTCAAACCACAGTTTTTACTAACTTATAAGTACAGCACGCGACAATTTACTTCAAGTTTTAAATCCAATTAAACTAAATTATAAAGCAAAGGCTTTACTGTATATACAGTAGCTGGCTTATTATCAACCCAAATTTTGTATAAGCTGGGGAGAATAAAATAAATCGGGTTAACAATTTTAATAAGTTTTATTATTTAATAAACTTTATTATGGTGCATGATCCCTTTAGGCAAGACCTTAGGACTGTCAGCGCGGTGGTAATCCGATAGCAGTGTGGTCTTTCAACTTGCTAACCAATAAAATAGTTGAGAAGCTGCTTTTAAAAAAAAAAACAAAAACAACAAAAAAAAAGGGGCAAAAAAAAAAAACAACAGCCTTTTGAATGACCCTAATATACTGTGAACCCAAACAAGGAGTCCTTTAAGGCACGCTAATGAAACGTGGCACCTCCTTTTCCTCGCCGCCTCATTATTATGGGCGAGGCGTGGAGCCAGATCCACTGAGGAAAAAGCCTTGGTGGGGTTGGGATGGGTACCAGGGTTTGGGATGGGCACAGGGATTTGGGATGGGCACAGGGATTTGGGGTGGGTATGGGGATTTGGGGTGGGTACCGAGGGTTGGGATGGGCACTGAGGGTGGCTTGGGGAGCAGAGCTGCTTGGGGCTGCCCTGCTCCCATTCCCAGCCTCTCCCCCCTTTCCAACGCCGTGTCCCTCTGTCCCTAGGTCGCCCACCCTCCCGGCTACCCCCTGTTCACGCTGCTGGCCAAAGCGGCCACGGGGCTGCCCAGCGGCTCCCCCGCCTTCCGAGTCAATCTCCTCTGCGGCTTGGTGGGAGCAGCTGCTGCCTCTTTGCTTTTTTGCACGGTTTTCAGGTAAAGTCCTCAGGGGTGCTTTTTCCTTGGCTTCGTGGTGCTTCCCCGGCGGCTCGGGACATTCCCGAAGGCTCCCTCTGCTCCCCACTGGCCTTTGGACCAGCGTTCCCCCCCGCCCTTCCCTAATTAGTTCCTCTGATTAACCTAACAGCAACTTAATCTGAATTTGACCTTCTTTCCCGCACAAAAGCCTCCCCCCTCTTTTTATTTCCCCCCCCACCCTTTTCTTTTCTGTTAAATAATAATAATAGCAATAATAAAAAGTGCGCCCTTTCCCTTGCCCAGCCGTGACAGGTTGTTCAGGCTCATTATCACAAATCACCGCTCGGTTTAACTAACCAGAACTAATGAAGTTTGTCGTTCTCGAAAGATGCAGATGGTCTGTTTAAATTAACAGGATGAGCTTCACCTATCGGGAAACCGTGAACTTGCTTTAATTGCAGCTCCCGGCGGAGGTGGATGGGCAGTTGCCTGCCCGTGGTACCCAAGGAGCAGGGAGAGCATCCCTGCCTTTCCCTGGAGCAGCTCCGGGCTCAGGGGGGGATGTCCGGAGCCTCCTCTCCGCACCTCTAACCTTGGGATGACAGGGAACAATCGGGATGCTCACGTGGTTGTGGGGTTTTTGTTAACCCTGCTCGTCTTTGATGTGCAAGTTCTGGCTGCTCTTAACCTCAGCCTGACCCATATTTGAGAGGATTATGGCAACCCGTATAAACAATTTCTGATGTTCTTTTTGCAGGGAAAATAGGGCACGTTTTGAGGCTGCGAGTGGTATTGGGGCGCTCCGGGATGAGACGGGGCACTTCCCGACCGGGATTATTTTGACAAAAGCCCTTTTCTCCCACCCGTTTCCAGAGCCACCCCTCAGGGAAACCTTCCCACCAACCTAGAAATAAAAGCAGGAATAAATGGGGAGGTGGTGGCGGGCAGATTCTGAGATTAAGCAAGCCCTGAGCTCGCTTAAACTTTGTTCCACGGGGTCCATCTTTCTCTGCTGCAGAGGAGTTGCTTTTTAGCACATCACCTCGCATGTAGCATCAGCTCCAAAGTACACCTACTGGAATTGCTTGAGTAGTTCCTAAATATTTCTGTAGGCATTTAAAGTGATTGCTTTCACTGGTGGGTAATACATGTAATTAAGTCGGCATTATTTGATTTAATATCCTGTATTTCACAGCCTATTTGGGAAGCTGGAAGTGGCGCTGCCCTCCCGTGCACAGTGCTCGGTGCAGCATCAGAGCACAACTCCATTCTGTTAAAAACTCCTGCAAGGAGTTGCTAAAGGTTTTCTATATTTGGTTCTGATTTCTTTTTTAATGATGGTTATTCCCATTATTGCAGTTATTTGGAAGATCTTCCCCAGTTTTTAGTTTGTGTGTGACAGTTCCTTGGGTGCCCGCTTTGTGCTTTGGAAATGGTGCAATTGTTTCTTTTGAGAAATAAGGATACAGGAGAGAAATGACAGGCTAAATTTGAGAATTATTTTGGGAATTACTTTAGCACTTCTGAAGGTTTAGGTGTTTTGTTGGTGTTTAATTGGATTTGGAAGACGGCGCTTCTGTCAAATTTAGAATTTGCATGAAGGAACGGAAAACGTGCAAGTGAGAGATGATAAAAACTATTAAGACTTACAGAAATTATTCCACAGATACTGACAGGATCAATTATTCAGCCTAACAGTGATTGTTTTGTTGTTCTTTTTAATAATTGTAAGGTCAGTTTTATTTCCACATTACAATGTTACATTTTTCATTTCAAGCACCTTAAAATTGATTTATTTTTTGGAACATTGATTTGGCAAACAAAAAAAAAAAAGAAAAATTATTGCTTATTTATTTATTTATTTAAAAGAAAAATATTAGAAAGTGTTCACTGGCACTGTCTGCTTGAAGCTGTAGCTGTCTGAGTGTGATGTGGTGTGTTTTAAACCGTGTTTGTCCGTCCTCACAAAGGGACTAAAATGGGTCTATCAAATCCCCCCTTATTTTTGTGTTTCAATAAAATTATCTGGTGGGGTGACCCCTACGAGGTACCAGTGGCAGAACCAGCACCTGCTCCTCTCGCCGTGTGAAACGTGGATGTTAATATGAAAATATGTAGATGTTAGGAGTACAAATAATTGATGAAGTACGCATCCTTCGGGAGCAACACGGTTCAAGTGGCAAATCTGCCTGCTCAAACAATAGCCACCCTCCAGCGGGGAGGAAGCCATCTCTATGGAAATGGGGCTGACGCTGCCCTATTGATCCAGTGAAGAAGACATTATACAATGTCAGTTGGGTTGTTACGATTTCATTTGTCGTCTGACCTGAACTTAACCTCTAAAACCTTTCTTTTCTCCCCGCCAGCCGGGCAGCGTTGCTGTTTACCCTCACACCCCGTGCCTCCCTCCCTCCCTCCCTCCCAGCATCCCCATACAGTAAATCTCTCCCTTTTTAAAATTTTATTTTTAAATGAATTTCCCCATTGATTCTTTTTGTTTGAGTCATTTCCCGGAGTTTATTCCTCGGCAGGTCGGGATGATTTTATTGCTTAAGGAGAAGAGTTGTGGTTCCTTCCCTCTGTGGTGTTTGGGATGTTGTGGCACGTGTGGGATTAGGGTGGAATTTATTCCTTGAGCAGATTTCTCCTTTGCCAGGTGATGGCTGGCGGGATGCTCCGCGCTGGGGTCGAGAGGAAGCGGCCGCCGCATCACGTCTGTTTGTTAATTTTATTGTGTTATAATATATGATATTACTCATTTAATTACATTTTTTTTAAGCCTGGATTGTTGTTCTCAAAGCAAAATTATATCACAGCACATTGATGCAGAAAGGCTTTTTGTCAGTAATCCAGACTATCGCTGAACGAGCCGTTTCTCCTTTGAGTTACTTCTCAAGTATGGATTTCTTTTCCCCCCTCTGCACAGTCTTAATAAATTGCTTGTAATTATCGTAAAATGCCATTTACAAAGAGTTCTCTCGGACTGCTTATAACTGAGGCAAATAATTCTTCTTTGCTTTGAAGGAGGGGGGAGATGCTTTATGTTTTTAGGACTCAGCGAGCGCGGCTGTAGGATTGTTTCTTTAAACAACTATTTATTTGTTTTACTGTGGGAGGCAAAGCATAGCAAGTTTACAAAGTAAACCAATTATCTTCTTATAATATGATTGCCAAAGTGTCATTTTCTGCACAGGGGATGCATTCTTTGCGTTCTCTGCTGCAAAGAGAAATAGGAAGCTTTCCCCTGCTCTAAGTGCATTTTTTTCCAGTCTATACCTTTCATAGTTTGGCTGTTTTGGGGTTTCTGAACAAACAAAGCTGCTTTATTGCAGAGGCAGTAGTAGAGTAAATGCTGTCATTGCCCAAGTATTTGTAGGAAGTTTTTGCCGGCTTTATTTTGGCTGAGTTGTACACAGGGTTTTGAAAAGGGGGAAGATGTTGGATTAAATTAAGCAATTCACATCTCTTTGGTTTGCTGTTCTGGGTATCATATTAACTTTTGTACTAAACATTATACAAACATATATTTTAAATATATATGTGTATTCCCTGCCCACTAAACCTTCCAGGCAACAAACTGTGAGTATATATAAAACCCAGAGCCAGCTCTTCTCCCACCGCCAGCAAAAAGGAGAATTAGGTATGTTTGATAATGAAATCATCAAAATTATTCCATCATTTTGAAATCATAGGGATGTTTTGGAATTGCCACTTGACCCTCTTGATGGCACTGAGTTTTCTGGCTCCCAGGATGTGTGTCCTGGAGCTCTTGTGGGAAGGTCCCTAAGGAGGACCAGGAGGATCCCTGACCTTCATGGCCATCCCAGAGGGACCCCATGGCTGATGCTCCCTTAAAACTGCCCAGTGCTGGGAAAAGTTGTCTTCTGCCCCTGGTGAGTGAGGAAATGCTCCATGTCCCTGGGTGCACGGGTTTGCCAGAGCAGAATTCATCCCTGAGAACAGTTTGACCCCTTTTTTTGTGGACATGACTTGGGGAAGATGGAGGGATGAGAGAGGAGTCAGTGCCTGCTCAACCAGAGTGGGAAATGAAGAAACTGGGCTTTGGGGAAGGAGGAATCTCCTTAGAGGGCGTGTTTGGATTTTTCCAGATTACAGATTATCGTAGATTATCTCTGTTGTAGCACAGCAGGAACGTCTTGGGCTCTTGGGAAGCAGCTGTGCTTAGTGAGGGGTAGTTACAAAGTTTTAGGTGGGAGAGAAGAAAGGAATGCACTCAGGTACTAATTTGCTTTGAGAAAATCTGCCGTGACCTCTGGCTAATTGATCACATATCTGTTTTTATTTTTTTTCCCACTTGTCCCCAGAATAAACCGGCGCTGAGTTCAGTCTGTTTGAAGACGCTGCCAAATCTGTTCATTTGCATTTGGCTCCAAAGTAGGCACACGAGGCTGCAGTAACTCTGCTTCATTTTGAAAAGGGTGGTGGTGGTGGGGGGGGGGGTGGAAAGAAAAAGCAGGGCAAAAAAACTCTTTTTTTTTTTTTTTTTAAAAAGACTGAAGAGTCTTTTCTGACAGCTAGTCAGAGTTAGAATTAGTTCAAGGAAATGTTAATAATGCACTGCCTGGCTTAATCCCTTTGATATCACCAGGTATCCTCCTGTTCATGGGTTAATTGCTTTAAAAGCGGAGGCAATATTCTGAGCGGTGGGCCGCTTCACCTTTTCACAGCTGTTACCATTGAGTGACAACTAAATCCCATGTGTAAGATGAGGAAGAGCTCAATCTCCAATTGGGAGAAAATTTATGTAAACCGCAATCCCTTCAGAATGTGCGGAAGTCACAGACTTTCTTGATTTACTCTGCTTTTGCCAGAAAGCTCCATTGTTCCCTTCCCTAAGTCCCATCAACCCTTTGTAGCAGAATATCACAGCGGCGGCAGATAGCTTGAAATATATAAATGCTATCATAGCTCTGATTAATAGCGGCGCTTATGAGTCAAGTCTGATAACGGAGCAGCTCTCCACTCAATTTCAGATACCGCTAATGGAATCTGTCTCCTGCAATTGTAATGTGAGAAGGGCTAATTTGCCATGGAGCTTGGAGCTGTCACCAGCCGGGGATTGGGGGGTCAGATGGGAGCTGCCAGGTTTTTGCCCTGCAGCTTGTATCTCTCGCTTTGAATAGCGCAGCCCCCTGCCTGCCAGGGAGCTGATAGGCCGCCGGGGGGTTTATGCCACTCGTACAATAGCGAAGGGCTGCATGGGCTGACTTGGTAATTGTGAAGCCAGCTCATTTTTATTTTATTTTATATTTTATTCTATTTTTTTTCCCCCCCCTCAACTCCTTCCTTTCCGCCCCCCCACCCCGCTCCTTTTTTTTCTCTTTCTTTTTTTTTTTTTTTTTTCTGTGGCTGCATAATTTCTAATAAGGGGTTTTAACAAATGTCAGATTAGGAAAAGTTTCTGCAATTACCCAAAAAAAAAAAAAAAGCCAACTTATAAAACATTTAAATAGCTCAAGTCGGCTCCTACTGCGGGTTGGGGTTTTTTGGCTGCTGGAAGCAGGCGCTGGTTATTACAGGAGCCTGGGATAAAGGTGTATCTATTTTCCAAGGATTGTGAATCAAATAATGGGTTGAACTAATACACCCCTTGCACTTGCAAAGACACCAGGAGAGAATTTCTCATTTGTAATGGCTGGAAGCACAGTTTGTACAACTCAAATGTGAGTATGGGGTGATATTTCTTAAAGCAGCGCAGCCCTGTGTGCATTTTATAGATCTGTCATGAGCAACTCGTTGAGCTGCTCTGGAATAGCTTGGCATGGAGGTGTTGAATTTAAATACCAGACTTCCTTGGCAAGGGGCTGCTGCAGGCAGGCTCTGCTCCAGTGGTGATGGACATCCTGGAGCATACAAGGTGTAAGGTTGGGATGTCTCATTCCTCACTCCCCTGACACGTTGTCACGGGGGGCTCTTCCCATCCCTGTTGTCCAAAGGATGTCCTTGCTGCCATCCCAGAGCAGTTTGATTCTCCCAGCAAGAGGATCCAAGGTGACTTGGCCCCAGGACACAAGGGGTGGGGTGCAAGATGCCTCTTGCACATGCTGGTGACCTTCACAGGTCCACATTTCCAAAGGAATGGGCAGAGACAATATCCTTAAGAGGTCGTGTCCCAACTGGACACCTCCAGTCCAGGAGGACGTGTGTGAGAGGGTGCAAGGACCAGCTCCCCTTTGCCAAAATCCTCACTGGCTCAGCACTCCTTACCACCCTGGACCATCCCCTCTCCAAACTGGCATTTCAATAAAATAACTACAAGAAAGAAAAGTCAGGAAGTGGTGGCAGTCCCTGGCTGGGTGTGAGGCATTCCATGCATGTGGTGGGAGGTGAGGGTGCTGCCTGCTCACCCCTATCCCAGAAATCACGGGTGTGTGGGAATGCTGGAGCTGTGGGATGCTGAAGTCCTGTTTCACACCAAGGGCAGCAGCTGGTTGGGACCAGACTGGTTTGGTTTTATTTTATGGTGGCTCTTCCTCTTTGCTCAGTCTCTTTTGCCTTCACTCCTTGTGACCATGGGACTCAACCAGGAGAGATGAGCCAAGCCCTGCTCTCCTTCCTCCTCCTCCTGCTGCGGGCAGGGCTTAAGTGGCTATTGAGCTCCAGGTCCTTGAGGAAGAATAAAATCTGGTTTGCTATTCCCTGTAGTACCTGAGCTGGCTCTTCAGCGCTGAGAGCAAGAGAAACCGCCTTTTGTCATGGAGTGTTTGTGGCTAAGAGGCAGGCAAACCCAGAGGGATTGGGGTTTTGGGGGATAATTATTGTTACTTAAGCCCTAAACTCCTGTTTGGATTTTAATTTTTAAATAATTCTTCTATTTCAGCGCCGATGCTCGTGCACGCTTAAAATTTATCAGTGGGAAGCTTGGTTGTTGAGTCTTCTGTGTCCCTTTCTGTTTAGCCTCGTCAAAAAAATAGTTGGTTTTTTTTTTTTAAATTGATTGATTAACAAGCAAAACCTTTTAAATTCAAAATACTAACTCTTTAGTACACTGCCTTGAAATAAAAATACATTGAAGGAATGTATCTTTGCTACTGCAAAGAGGCAGAGGTTGCTGGTGATGTACTTGGAGTCTGTGGAAGGGAACAAGGAACCACTGGTATCAGGGTCACTATCTGCAGGTGCAGGGACAGACAGAAATTAAAAAAAAAATCCATTATTTAGTTAATTAGTGGAGATTTTAAAAATCAAGAGAGTTTTTCTTACTTTACTGCCGAAAAAAAAAATAAATGAAAGATGCAAGGCTAAGATCTCCTGCCTGTAAAGTTTTGGAGAGAAAAGAAGGCAGAAATAATCAGCTTATTTCACTAGGTACAGATAGGTGTTGCCAGTGTTAAATACATCAGCTTCAAATATAAACCATTCCCATTATCTTACTTTTCTTAATGAATCCAGTGCACTGAAGATTGCATTTAACGAAAACATTTTAATTAAATTCCAGTTCCCATCCATGTGTAGCTTTATGCTGATCATTTAATACATTTTGGGGAATTATTAAATATAGAATGTCTACTGTTGTTTTATAAATAAAAAGTAAAAATGCTGGTAGAGTTTTTTGTTAAAGGCATATGACTTGTAACCTTGGCTAAAGGAAAATTTTACCAAACTTAAAGGAAAGGCTAAATTTTAAATTGCAATCTTGCATGTTTTAGTGATTGCCAACAAATGAGAAGCTAAAAACTATAACTGAAAAAAACCAAATCAGGTTAATATATTTAATTTCAGTTTTCTCAAATGTTCCTGCAAACTCTTAATAAAAACTTGTACCTAAAACAGTCCTGATTAAGGCAAATTCTTGCTGCTTGCATCCTTGGAGCTGAGGCCCAACAGCACATTCTTTCACTTGCATGCTTCAAAAGGAAAACAAAATCATAATTTTTTTTTTTTAGTCTTTTGCTTTTATGTTTAGGGATGCCATGGGAAAATATTTCTCAGAAAGGACTGTGTGACCTCTCCTTTGCTGACTCTTTCTGTCCCTTCTGAGTGAGTTTTTGGATGATGGTTGTAAAGACTTTCCCAATTTTGCCATGGCTTCAATTATTTTCTTCTTCCATGAGCTGGCTCCTGTGTGCTGGAGCTGTTCTTTCTCATACTGGGCCCGAAGAGTGGGGAAACAAGCTGGATTTGGGGGAGCAGCCATCTACCCTCCCTGCTCCCCAAAATTTTGGGATAAAGCTCTCCTAAGATGTTGCTTTTCCATGAAGCAGTTGAGGATTCAGCTGCTGGGTGTCTTTGCCATGTTTTGTAGCACCTCAACTCTATTTGAAAAATAAAGACGGTGTTTAAAGTATTTAAAGACAGAAGCACAAGTAGAAGTTGAGTGGGGATAATTTTCTGCTGCTCTCTGCTCTGCAGTCCTGATGTGCTGTTGAGAAGAAGGACAGTGTAGAAGGTATTTTCAGGAAAAAACCCAAATGTTTCCTTCTCCCAACCATGGCACACAAGGGAAGCCTCCAGCCAGTGCAGACTGCAGAATGTGGGGCTCCAGGCAGGGGGGCAGAGCCCAAAGGCTCTGTGGTTCCTTCTTGCCTAGCAGGGCTTCACTGCAGGAAATATTTGCATTGTCAGTGGCAGGGCTGGTGTTTGATTTTGTGGAGACAAGTGACTATGTGCCACAAAAAACTTCTTAACTTCCACACAAGAAGTGACCTCTTCATCTTGTTCCCTCTGTCTCCACATTGGTCACTGGGTTGCTGAGCTCTTGCTGGATTTATGGGAGGTCTCCTTTAGCTGTTGAATTAACCTTCTTCCACAAAATGCTCTGTCTTAACCACAAGAATTCTCTCTGTACCTGTAATTAAGGCAGCCATTATCTTCTGGCTCCCTAATATCCTGCTTCCTTGTGTAACTTTTCACCAGCATCTCCAGTTGTAGATTGCACTGTGCTCATTGCAGATTTTTTTCATGCTTTTTAGAGAATTACAGAATCCCAGGATGGCTTGGGTTGGAAAGGATCTTAAAGCTCATCCCTTTCCAAACTTTCACTAGACCAGGCTGCTCCAATCCCCATCCAACCTGCCATGGAACCCTTCCCAAGGATGGGGAAAAAAATAATTCTTGGCTTTGGACTTCTTGACTTCAGTTTCAAAGCTCTGTCCCATCCCTTTGCTTTTTCAGTTTTTCCCATCTTTATTTTGCTCTCGTTTTTGTGCCTTTTCTGGAGAGTTCTTTCATCTCACTCTGCCTTGCACCACTGAACACCCATCAGTGCCTTTTCCACCTTTAGGTTGGTCTTTGGTCCAGAGTGGTGTGGGTGAGCTGAGCTGTCCATGCCTGAGGTTTTTTGTCACCCCCTTGGACAGTGTGTCATTTGAGGTCGTCTTGGCTTCGAGGCAGGAGAGCTGTGGGCACATTGTCACTCTGTGCTGGAGAATTCCAAGAGGCTGCAGAGGCAGAGGAGCATGGAGACCTTCATGTTGATCAAAATGAGCTGTATAACCATGCTACCCCTGCTGCAGGGCAGGATTGATTTAATTTCGCCCCAAAATCATGCTGACAATAGCCTGGGATTAATTTCTACTTGTCCTGCTGGTGTTGCTTTGCACTGTAGGCTGTTGCATTTCTTCTGCCAGGTGCTCTTCATCCTCTGGAGATACCTGCTCTGATTGCTTCCACTTCTGACAGTGTCCCTCTGAATCAGCAAACTCACAAATCCATCCCTTCCATTGCTGATAGCAGAGCCTGCAGAAAAACCCTTGGTCTCCAGCTTGCACTTCCCAAAGCTGTTTTCTTGATGTTCTTCAAGAATGCAGCACATTCCTGTTTGGTTTTTTGACATCTGTTGTATTTTAGAGGAGCTTAGTGGGCCCCTGGATCCCTGAAGGTGTCCAAGGCCAGGTTGGCTGGGGCTTGGAGCAACCTGGTCCAGAGGAAGGTGTCCATGCCCATGGCTTAGGCTGGACCAGGATCATCTTTAGGTTCCCTTCCAACCTAAGCCATTTTATGATTGTTTTTATGACTCTGTGGACAGACAGATCTGTGGTGTCCCACTTGCACTTCCCAAAGCTGTTTTCTTGCTATTCTTCAAGAATGCAGCACGTTCCCGTTTGGTTTTTTGACATCTGTGGTACTTGGAGGAGCTGAGTGCTCCATGCATGAAATGGGCTGTCACAGAGTGGGCTCAGCAGCCTGGCTTTCCCATGAGCTTCCTGGGAAAGCTGTTCAGCCTGGAGAAGATTCCAGGGAGACCTTAGAGACTCTTGCAAAACCTAAAGGAGCTCCAAGAGAGATGAGGAGAGACTTGGACAAAGGCCCGGAGTGACAGGACAAGAGGGAATGGCTTCCCACTGCCTGAGGGCAGGGTTAGGTGGGATATTGGAAGGAATTGTTCCCTGTGAGGGTGGGGAGGCCCTGGCACAGGGTGCCCAGAGAAGCTGTGGCTGCCCCAGGATCCCTGGAAGTGTCCAAGGCCAGGTTGGACAATAAGCCAAGGTGTCCCTGCCCATGGCTTAGGTTGGAACAGGATGATCTTTGAGTTCCCTTCCCACCTAAGCCATTCTGTGATTGTTTTTATGATTCTGTGGACAGACAGGTCTGTGGGCTGTGCTTAGTTTGTGCTCCTGACCCTGCTCTGCTTGGTGAGCAGAGGTGTCCTGTGTCCCACATAGCTGGGATAATCTTTAAGCTTTGGCTTGAGTGGCTTTTGCTTAAGCCTTGTTTCATAAAACTCAACTTGCAGGTGTGAGACTTTTTGTCAAGGGGATGGGATTTCTTTCTTTCATCTCATTTGAACCCTCATGGTATGTTTGAGTCTTTCCTGGGAAAGACAAGGAGAATTGGTGAATGATTGGGACGTTTGCCTAAAGTGATGCTTTTCTGAAGATTTTTGGAAAAGTTGTTTCACTTTTTTTTTTTTACCTTATTTCCCTGCAAGAATTTCAAAGGGATTTATGGAGTTGTTTCTTTATAACTAAAAGTTTGGACTGTTTAAATGGTTTAGTCAAAACAGGAACGTCATGAAGTGGATTTGTGTATTGGGGATCTGTTGCTTTTTAATTACACATGGTCCTGCTGCCCTTTCCTGGTATTTTTCTTCAGTTTTTTTCCCAATTCTGTTGATTTTTTGAGACTTCTTCCCACAGTCTTGATGTTGAACTCACTGTCACCTTGAGGTTGGCCTGGAACACCTCAGAATTGTTTCCTTTTTTCCCAGTGTTAACTCCATGCTTCTCACCCGTTGGCTACATCCTGTAGGTGCAGATCTCAAAATACTTCACAAAGGAGATAAAAATCATTAGTCCTATTTTCCAGATACCTTCAGGTACTTCTGGCAAACCAAGCAGAGGAGCCCTTGTAGAGAGGGCTCTATCAGGAGCTTCCTCATGTGGAAATCACATGTGCAGCTCGATGAAGAGGTTGGGTAGTTTATAATTTTTTTTGGTTTAAACCTGCTAGGATTGTTAGGATTAAGTGGAACTGTGTGTGTCTGGGATGAAATTAGAAAAATACTCAATTTTTGGTGGAGGCTGTCTGAATCCTACAGTGGAATGATGAATTTCTGCAGTGTAGCTTTGACCACAGCAACAGCTATTTTTATTTTTGGACAAGGCTTGGTTGAGCATGTTGTGGTGCCCTACACTTCTTCTTTTCAGGGTGACTTCCTAAAGGAGAGAGCTTCCAGACAGGCAGAGCCAGAGCTGCTCCCAGTGAGGCTGGGTGGGAAGAGCCACTGTGGTGGAATGGGTTTCTTAAATTCCACCTCGTGGGCTGCCTGGGCTGGCTGCAGCATCCAGCTGAGCTGGGCAGGCAGCTCCATGGGGAATGTGCCATAATCCCATCTGGGAGTCCCAGAGATGGCCAGCTTTGGGCTCACAGCCATCCCAACAGTGGATGCTTCACCCTCTCCCTCCCTCTTGCTGGAGCTGGCACCCATTTCCCACACTCCTGACCTCTCCCTGATGGGACTGTGGGTGCTGCAATCCCCAGGACACCAAAACCCCCCCAGGAAAGCCCTGCCAATGCTGTCCATCCTGAATAGCTCTAATCCACTCTTAATTCAGCTCCTGGATGAATTGAAGGCTGCACCCTTGCTGGCATCTCCTCCAGAGTATCCCATTAAAGCCATGACTCCCTGGCTCCCTGCACCCTCTGGGCTTTCCCTCATCAGGATTTCTGAAGCAAATTCAATCCTGGAAGTTTGCATGGCGAGAAGAAGCAGATTCTTTGGTGTTGGGTGGCTGGCAAAGAGGCTCTGCTCTTCCCAATGGCAATCCTTAGCAGAGAAATTATTAGGGAGATCTTAACCATATAATGTTTTGGCAGGGTGCTGGGTGGCACTCGTTGCTGCTGCTGCAGTATGTTTTTGGTTTGTTTTTTTTTAAATTAAAAAAAGAAGGACAATAAAGTAGGCTCTTTTTTTTTGTTGGAAAAGAAGATTTCATGTTATCTGTGTTTGCAGGCTTTCTGGCTCATATGCTGGAGGAATCCTTGCTGCGGGGGTGTTTTCATTTTCTCGTCTAACATGGCAGTGGTCCATCACGGCAGAGGTTTTCAGCTTAAACAATCTGTTTGTGGGGCTGCTGATGGCTCTCACTGCTCATTTTGAGGAGGCATCCACTGCAAAAGAGAGATCAAAGGTAAAACATCTCAAGCAAAGTGAATGGTTCTTTATTTTGCTCGTAATTGGTTAGCACCTGTTTGTTTCATCTCCTGTTCGTTTACTGCTGGTTTAGTTTTGTTTAGGTAAAAAGGCCAAGTTTTGGGTCTTGCTTCAGCACCTGTGCTGGGTGGGGTCCATCCCTGACCTACCTGGGTGTTCAAAAATAACAAACATTGAAAAAACCCTGCCCACTTTGCTTAAGGATTGACTTGGGACCTGTTGGATGGGTTCGGGATTGATTTATTTAATACTCACAGTATGGAAGCAGGAAAAGCAAAATCATTTCAATCTAAACATTTCAGTTCATCCTGCATCAAAGACACAAACTAGGCTGTGAGTGTTCAGGGTTTTGTTTTAAGAATTGGTAATTTTCTTGGGGGTAAATGGATGTATTGTACAGAAACCTTCATCTAATCAGAAACCAGGTTCCAACTCAAAAACGGGAATGAGCAAATTTTCCATCAGTTTTTCTTTTGAAATTAAATGTGCCCTTAAAATAATGGCATTGTTAAACACAGAGACTTTAAATTTCATGCTGTATTTTCTACTTTATAAACAGACTAGTCAGCCAAATGATATTTTTGCTCAGCAGTCTTGTTCTTTCTACTTTTGTTTGCCCGAACATCTGATCTCTTTTCCTCCGACAGACTTGCCTGCTGTGACTCCTGTAAATTGTGTGAATAAAGGGATTTTTGTCAGGCTAGGCTAGAATTTCAGGAGTCTGCAGTGGTAGTTTACTCAGCTTCATGAGTTCTCAAATAACATGTTTTATCAATGGCTACAGAGACCTTGTTTTACCATTGGATTTTTTAAAAAATTATTATTATTATTTTCTAATGAGCAGCAGTCCCAAGATCCCCACAACCTGAACTCCACAGACATGGAGCTGGGCATTTTCCAGCCTTCTCCCATGTTTCACATGCCTGGTTTCCAATGAGATTTTCAAAATTAGATTTTCAGAAGCAGTTAAGGAGCTTGTTCTAATGTTTTTTTGAGTGTCTGGCATCCCACGCCTGGAAGAAGCCAGGCTGCCAACAGCAAGCTTGCAGTGCTTTTCATAAATCAGATGGTCATACAGACATCATATTGGAGCTCATCCATGTGCTTAAAAAATGACTGAGGTGGTTCTGAGCCCTGCCAGGCAGCTCTGAGACCCACAAAGGTTTTTCTGAACTAATGGCAAGGTGCTTCCATGGCAGGGCAGTGTCCAGCGTGGAATGCTGAGCAGTTAAATAAAAATTACAAAGTGATCCCATCAGTACACCAAGGCAAGTGTTTGCATCTCACACACCACCCTTACCAGGGGCTGGAACAAGCAGGGGAGGTTTAGGTTGGATATCAGGAAAAGGTTCTTTCCCCAGAGGGTGGTTGGGCACTGGAACAGGTTTGAGGTTTTGGAGTAATGAGGGGTATCACCTTTAATTCCCATGGATTAGGAAGTTTGTGCAGCCCTGACTTTAGCCCTCTGTGCCTAATGCAGAGGAAAAATCATTCCTGTTAAAAAAATCAGATTTCTCTAGATAATGGCTTTATTTTAGGACATTTCTGAAAAATGACACAGAGTGAACAGCTGGGCAGCCTCCCCTGTGCAGCTGGGTTCAGGAATTGGGGCTCATCCCATCATTATGATGTGATGATGCTGCACAGGATCTCTGTATGCATGGAGGCATGGCTGTTCAGCTGGACACTTCTTAAAGATTGTTTTCTGTTAAACAGTTGGAATCTCCCTGTAACAAATAAAAAAATCCTCTGAGTTCTGTGTTACAACTGCCCACTGCTCACTGGTGTATTTGCCTTTCTCCTCTAAGGATTCTGTGCTGAATCTTTTTGATCTCTGGATGTTTTTGCAAATTTGTAAATAGTAATTGTGATTTTTTTTTTCCCTCCCAGATCTCTAAATTGGGTGCCTTTTGCTGTGGGCTCAGTCTGTGCAATCAGCACACCGTAGTGCTTTATGTTGCTTGTGTTGTGCCCTGGGTTCTCTCACAGCTTTTCAGAAGGAGGGTATGTATTTACAGACATTTACACACTCACACCTCTGTTTTTCTAAGGCTGGGATTATTTCTTCTGCCCCAGAACTTGTGCCACTTCTAAGTTGATGTGTGTGAATAATCTGACACCACAGCCACTGATCTCAAGGGAGTCTGGTTTAAAGAGGGTCTACAAGAAGGCTTTTGACAGGAGCATGGAGTGATAGGAGAAGAGGCTTTAAACTGATAGAGGGCAGGGCTAGATTTAGATATTAGGAAGAAATTCTTCCCTAAGAGGGTGGGGAGGCCCTGGCACAGGATGCCCAGAGAAGCTGTGGCTGCCCCTGGATCCCTGGCAGTGTCCAAGGCCAGGCTGGACAGGGCTTGGAGCATCCTAGAATAGTGGAAGGTGTCCCTGCTCGTGGCAGGGGGTTAAAACAAGATGGGATCTATGTTCCCTTCCAACCCAAACCATTCTGAGGTTCTGTGACCACAGTTTAGGTCTTTGCTCATGCCGGTGATCTGTGACCCCCTTGTGTCCCCTGGCACAGGAGTGCTCTGCCCCAGCTGCTTGCAAATACCCTGTGAGCTAAAATAATACTTGGAACTAAAAACTCAGACTTCTCCATGCCAACAGCTCCCCTGGAGATGAGTTTCTGTGTGTTGGCTCCCTGGAAACCAGGAAAAGCCACATCCACCCTGTGTGGTTCTCACTAGTGGCACAGGGCATAACTAAGCCTGGGTGAAGCACATGAGCTGCAAGAAATGTGATGCAACTCAGACAAGCTTGATTCAAAATCTCTTCAGCATCCCCAGCAATTCCCTTTCCTGGCCATATATTTCCATTAACACAATCAATAATCACTTCTGCAATATATTTGTTTGGGGTTTTTTTGAGCAGGGAGGTCCAGAGAGACCTCTGTGGTTTCCAGCAAAGGCAATGCTGTGCCAATATGATAATCCTGGGAAATACTTTGGACAGCCAAGTAGTGCCTGCTGGAGAAATCCACTGAATAAGATGGAAACAGATGGAAAACTGCCTTTTTAAAGTACAAATGAGCCACCTTCCTTCTGGAGGAGCTCTGACCACCATCATTATCAAGCTCCTTTCTCTGCTCCACAGATCATCACTCCCAGTAACCCCAAATGCTGAGGAAGTGCTTTGATTGACAGGGCAGTGGTTAATGACAAAGCAAGCGTGCAATATTCTAGGGTGGGATTTTCCAAAGCACTTAAAGGAGTTAGGCACACAAGTCCCTTTGAAAGTCTTGTCTCCCTGACCCCTTAGGCAGTGTCGAAAATCCCACCCCAAAAGTTGGCCTATCCAATTTAGCCAGCCTAATCACGATCAAGTAAATGGCAAAACTGACTCCTGATGATGGTGATGATGTGTGCAGTTGTACTAGAGCAGCATTTATGTGGGCTTTTTTTTTTTTTTTTGCCAGATGGAAAACCAGCCAACTCTTAATCGCTGCAAAGTGGGTTATCTCAGCCTTGCAGTGCTTCAGCCATCTATGCATGTCATGCCATGATTTAAATGTGAAAGATGCAATGAGTATGATACTCATGAGTCCTAGCTAATATTATTTGCTTCACTTAAATTTCACCCTGCCATGCAAAGGAGATCAGTTTGATGCAGTTTCCTAGTAATCCACAAAATCGTAAGGTTTAACATAGCATTTTGTAGGGACTTACTATAAATTGAGAGATCAGCTCTGTGTAAATATATTTGATGTTTTTTCTTTATCTGTTCTTGAAGTTCCAGCCTGATTAAACTAAAATAAACATTGTTATGCAATATGACATATTTTGGTGCAGGAATTGTCCCTAGGCCATTTGCTGAAGTTGGGTTTATGCTTCTTGGCTGGTTTGCTGCCTTATCTCTATCTGCCGGCTTCGTCCTACCTCAATCGAGCCCGCTGGACATGGGGAGACCAGACGACTTTTCAAGGATTTTTGACCCACTTTCTGAGGGAAGAATATGGGACATTCAATCTGGTAAACAAGGGTCACTGCCTAAATTGCTTCCTTTTCACTTATGCAACAGCAGAGATGTTCTGTTCGTGACGATTAAGGGCTCGCGGGGAAGGAAATTGAAAATGTTTCATTTTGTAAGCATTCATTTTGGATTTCGACCTCCTGACCTGTCAGGTTTTCTGGGAATGGGTCACATGGCTGGGAAAGCAAAGAGATAATACTCATTGCCTATGGGGTGAGCTATGTTATTTCCTGGGAGCTGTATGGGTGTCTTATGTGTGTAGGAGCCCAGAGAACAAACTGTGCCAGAGGGAGTCGGTGACATCAATTTTGTGGTGTTTTTAAGATGAATTTTGTCTTATTTTTCTATTTTTAACTCAGACATTTAAGGAGGTCACAAGCAGTTTTCATTTAAAAGCTATTCCTCTTTAATTTACTGATGTTGAATTTAAGTGAGTGGTTGTTTTGAGGGTTCTAAATTATTCCTCTTAACTAACTAATGTTGAATTTAAGTGAATGGTTGGTTTGAGGGCTCTCAGGAACCTCTGATCTGAGTTTTGAGGTCTCTGCTCTTTCCAAGAGAGGGAAGAATCCATGGTTGCTTTCAGAGTGTAGGGTTTGCATCTGCCTCCTCCAGCCCTGACTTGGATGTTGGGTCTGTCCACCCAAGGAAATCACCAGCCCATCACCCCAGAGTCTGTCCTGCTTCCAAGTTTTCAGGGCAGAGGGCTGGGAAATCACACCACTGGGAGGAAAACGATAAAAAGGTGTGGTCTACATGTTCTGTCACTCCCTGGAGTCCTGGAGCTCCACATCCTCAGAAATCACCCTTCACATGCAGCCAGCGTGACACAGCATCACTGCCACTGTGCCATTCCACCCTTCTCAGAGGACTGTGTGGCTGTAGGATGTGTGTCAAAAGACATGATAATTCCTGCTGCTGCCATTAAATCTGCCCAAAAACTCCTGCAGAGATCAGGTCCAGCCTCTGAGACTTCCCCTGTTGTCCTGTTCCCAGCTGTCTCCTGAGAATCAGCCTCCACTGGGCAGAGCAATACCAAGGCATGCAAATCCCTTAACTCCTCTCTCCATCAAATGTGATGAATTCAAGTTGATGTTCAGGAGGCTTAGGGATGGACTGTGTGTAATCCTACACCACAAATCACATTTAGGATGAACTTGTCTGAAGCAGGAGCAATAAATACAGCAAAATCCAGGCGTTTGGTCCCGGTGCCAGTTGGGATAATGCCAGAGCACTGCTGGGTGGACAGACAGCTTTTACATCCCATAGCTCTGTTTTAAGGGCAGGCAGGGTCATTAAAAAAAGCCCAGAAGATATTTTGGAGAGGGTTCCACCTGTAAGCCGTGGGTCAGAAATGTCATCTCTGTGGTGGATGTGTCCAGGGCCATCAGCTGCCAGCAAGGTGGGGCTGCAGGAGCTCTGAGCTGGCCCTCCATCCTCTAACACTTATTTTTTAATCAAATCCTGGATGCAATTAGCTATTTCATTTTTATTGAGATTAAATATTCCTTCCAGACCTCCTGAATCTGTTCACCTTATCTTTAATCTGGTAGCTTTCCAACAAGCAGCAATTAAGGTAATTCCTCCTCTCCACACATCATGTCTTTTTCCCAGTCATGTGCCATGGATTGCAGGTCTCTACAATAAAAATTCTCATTATCTCATAAAGATTTTGTACAGCTCTGCATTTGTCAGGGCAGAGGAGACAGGAGCAAGTCTGGTAAGCAAGGAGGAATTGAGCTTTTCTCAGGCTGTGGAGAGATGACACAGAAAATAATTGCACTATGAAGATACAGAACATGGCCTCAAGTTGTGGCAGGAGAGGTTTAGGTGGGATATTAGGAAAAAAAATCACAGAAAGAATGGTGAAGAATTGGAATAGGCTGAATAGGCAGTGGTGGAATCCCCATCCCTGGAGGGATTTGGAAGATGTGTGGATGTGGCACTTGGGGACATGGGTTAGTGGTGGGCTGGGCAGTGCTGGGGGAATGGTTGGACTCAATGACCTCAGAGGGCTTTTCCAACCCAAATGATTCCATGATACAGCAGAGATCATGGTTGAACCATATGCCATGCTCTAATCACAGGATAATGAGTTGCCAGCACCTTGAAGAAATGCTTATCCAGGGGTGAATCTTTCAGTGGCATCACATAAAACAGGCATGTGGGAGAACACCTTGCAGTGAAGGTTTGAGCAGAGGTTGCTGCCTTTCTTGCAAACAGAAAATGGGGACACTTTCCTTCCCCCAATCAGTGTGTGGGTTCCTCATGGGTTTCCTTTGTTTTTATTTCAGGCCAAGTCCGAGACAGGCTCCAGTATGGGAGAGATGCTGCTGTGAGTGACACCTTGGCTGTGCCTTTCACCTGCTGCTGCTGCTCTCCTTTGGCCCAGAGTAGCTCCTGTCCTTCCCTTCCTCACCCTGTCCAGAGCTGGGGCCGTGTGTGTCCAGCACAGGCACAGCATTCCTGCCCTCTGGCTTCCCCACGGAAGGAAAAGCACTGAATCCCCCATCCCAGTGATTTTCCCTTCAAAGTTCTACCATATAACCCACCTTGTCCCATTTCTGGTAGACTCAATCCCAGCAGAATGGGAATATATTCTCTTGTGCTTATTCCCTGCTTCTCCTGACACTTTAATTGAGTGCAGGGATGATTTGGGGGTGACACATCCATGCTTTAATTTCTCCACAGTTTCCAGCTGGCACAGATGAAGTCAGAGCTCTCCCTTCCTGTCCTTGCCCTGGCACTGGTGGCCTGTGTGAGCACAGCACTGCCACTGTAAGTTGAACAATATTTGCTTCAATGTGCATTTTTTCCTCCATTTTTCTTACTGCCTGCATGGGCAGCTTGTTTTGCCTTCTGCTTGCTGCTGCAGAAATTGCAGCAATTGGCTGTGGTCATCAATTATTAAGAGCAAAATATCCCTTACTCCTGGTTAACCCTGTGGCTTGGTAGGTGGCAAGCTTAAAACTCCTGAAATGCTGGTGGCTTTGTGCTTTGAAAACAGAAGTTTCATAGATGGCAAAGGTAAAGAAGGACTCATCAGCTCCTTGTGTTAAATGCATTTAAGTATGCATGTTCAAGCACATACAATTTTTGCTTTGTTTTTCATCATGTCTCAGGAGTGATACTTTTTTTTTTTAATAGGAAAAAGCAGCAGAAATCACCTGTGATCTGGCTCTTCACTGGAATGCTCTGCCTTTATTCCCTTTTCTTTGCTTGGAGAGCAAATTTGGATGTTACAAAGCCTCTGTTCCTAGGTGTGGTAAGTTGCACTCCCAAAGTTCCTCTGGCACGTTAAATTTTTGAGAGAAACATTCAAAACCTTAAAACCACCTGACCAGCAGCAGGCAGTTGTCTTGAAACTGCAGAAGATGCCAAAATACCATCTCCAAGGCCAGTTTGGATGGGGCTTGGAGCAGCCTGGCCTAGTGGGAGGTGTGGGATGGGGGAGGATCTTCATGGTGCCTTGCAGCCCTGCCCCAGTTCTGGGATTCTCTCTCCTAGGTGGAGCGGTTCTGGCTGCAGAGCAGTGCCGTGGTGGCTGTGCTGGCAGGGCTGGGTTTGGCCACTCTGGCCAGCCTTGGCAGGGACACTGTGCTGGGGGGCACCTGGCTGCTGCCATGCCTGGAGTGGCTTCCTGCTCTTGCCCTCGTGGCTTCTCAACTTTGGGCAAATTACAGGTGAGAAGTTCCTTTGGTGCCGCCTCTCAGGGTGACCTGGGGCGCTCCTGGGGTTTCTGGCTTTGGCTGGGAGTGGGAAAGGCTCTTTTCACACCCCACCTAAGCTTGCATGGTCACAGCCTGCAGAACCCCCTGGTCTGATCTCCCTCAGAGTCACCAACTCCAGGCTGTAAATGGGGATGTCATGGAGGTTGAGGGAAAAAAACCTCTTTAGATACATAAATTTCTAAAAAAACCCTTGGAAATCTCTGCTTTGTCTCCTAAGGAGGTTTGCAGAATTCATGTGGCCCGAACTTCTCTAGCTTTATTTCATTCTACCTTGTGTCCTGAAGTTTTTTCTGATTTTCTCCTCATTTTTGAAGATTTAAGTCTGTAGTTTGGGGCTTCCCTATCCCATAACCCATGCTGTTGTTTGGATAGGAATCAGTGTCCTGGTAGGGATGCTCAGATACAGGCTGACCAAGGAAGTGCAGGCTTCATCCTCAGGAATCCTTTCTTTTGGCACACCTTTTCCAAAGGCTTTTCCATAGGTGAGCCAATCATAGCTCCTGTCCTCAAGTGTCATCTGAATCCATACCTGGAGTATGTGCACACAACTTCAATGGAAACGATCCAATCTCAGATCATGTAAACTAACTTCTGCCTGACACTACAAAAACTTGGGGTTTTCAATCTTAATGGAAACATTAAAGGATTAGGAGGATTTCAAATGCTCTACAGAACCAATGTTGGACTGGCACTTCCAGCACCAACTAATAAGTTTTTAGATTTAGCCCAAGAAAAAATCAGAATTAAGGTGAAGGTGTGTATTTTGGCAAAACTGTAGTGGGTGGTGCTTTCTGAGGGCCTGTGCTTTAAATGCTTTGTTTCTGCATCTCATTTTCTCTGGAAATGGAGATATTAAGTTGTTGTAGTGATTAAGTTGTTGACACTCTCCATCCCTGGAAGTTCAAGGCCAGGTTGGATGGGCTTGGAGCAACCTGGGACAGTGGAAGGTGTCCCTGCCCATGGCAGGAGGGTGGAGTGAGATGTTCTTTAAAGTCCCAACTCAAACCATTCTGTGACTGTGATGTTTTCAGCCTGACCAGGGTGGATTTCCCCTGTGGGTGCCCGTTGCATAAAATTGTTCTGAATTTCTGCAGAGCCATGCAAATACTTGGTTTAAACATTCTGATTTTCATCTGTTCTCTTCAGCACTTGTGATCAGAGCAACAACTATGTTGTTGATAAGTTTGCAAGGAACGTGCTGTCCTCCATGCCAACGGGGGCAGTGATCCTGCTCAGAGGAGACTTGCCAGGGAATGCTCTTCGTTACCTTCATTATTGTGAGGGGATGAGGCCAGATATCACCTTAGTGGACCAGGAGGTATGTTCAGAAAGTGCTGTTTAGAAAGGCAGATTTAAACATCAGCTGCAGAAGTTCAGT
Source organism: Agelaius tricolor (assembly GCF_023055355.1). Taxonomy (NCBI): domain Eukaryota; kingdom Metazoa; phylum Chordata; class Aves; order Passeriformes; family Icteridae; genus Agelaius; species Agelaius tricolor. Next base: position 4,163,453 of record NW_027269265.1, read on the forward strand.
TGTTCCTTTGTCTCCTTAAAACTCAAGATGTGGAAATAAGTAAAACTGATTTTTTTTTAAGAGTCCTGGGTAACCCTGGGATGGAGTGTGGTGTGCACATTCCTTTTTCACTGAGAAATGGGAAAAGGAAAAAAAACCAAAAAGTTACTGGATGGGTCACCCACACTTCAACTGCCATATCATCCTCACACCTGGCTTTGCAACTTGTTGGCAAACCCCAAACCCAGTTCCTGGTGTTTAACCAAACCAAATCCCTGTTGTGTGTCTTACCAGCAGTGGCTATTTTGTGGTGGAGTGAGGACCATGTGCTTCTGATCAGAAGGCACTGGTGACCCAGTCAGGTGCTGTGGTGTGACCATGGTGACCCAGCCTGACCTTGGTGACCCAGTCTGGTGCTGTGATTTAACCGTGGTGACCCAGTCTGGTGGTGTGTTGTGACCATAGTGACCCAGTCTGGCCATGGTGATCCAGCCTGGTGCTGTGGTGTGACCATGGTGGCCCAGTTTGACCTTGGTGCCCCAGCCTGGCCATGGTGACCCAATCTGGCCATGGTGACCCAATCTGGCCTTGGTGACGCAATTTGGCCATGGTGACCCAATTTGGCCATGGTGACCCAGTCTGGCCTTGGTGACCCAGTCTGGCCATGGTGACCCAATCTGGCCATGGTGACCCAGTCTGGCCATGGTGACCCAATCTGGCCATGGTGCCCCAGCCTGGCCTTGGTGGCCCAGTTTGACCTTGGTGACCCAATCTGGCCATGGTGCCCCAGCCTGGCCTTGGTGGCCCAGTTTGACCTTGGTGACCCAGTCTGGCCATGGTGACCCAGCCTGGTGCTGTGGTGTGACCATGGTGACCCAATCTGGCCTTGGTGACCCAGTCTGGCCATGGTGACCCAATCTGGCCTTGGTGCCCCAGCCTGGCCATGATGACCCAATCTGGCCATGGTGACCCAGTCTGGCCTTGGTGACCCAGTCACTGCTGTGATTTAACCATAGTGCCCCAGCCTGGCCATGGTGCCCCAGCCTGGTCTCGTGTCCCTGCTGACGTGGTTGGTGACATCCCTGAGCAAATGGCCATTACTCCTGCAAAAACCATTTCTCCTGGCTGTAAATCTCCTGATTGCTGTTCAGATGGTGATAACAACTTTCATTGCAGATGATGACTTACGCATGGTATTTACCCAAGCTGGCAAAGCACTTACCTGGCGTTCATTTTCCCGGGAACCGGTGGAATCCTGTGGAAGGAGCATTACCCGACGGGACACTCGCCTTTAATCTCCATCGTTTCCTCCAAGTAAATAAACAGTAAGCATTCCTTTCATATGTAACAGCTTTCCTAAAATCTCTGACCTTTTTTTTTTTTTTTTCCCTCTTGAAATTGTTTATGGAACAGCTTGGTACTGCATCCAAAAGACCAATTTTCTCCACTGACTTCCTCCCCGGTGGCGAGATTATTTTTGCAATTAAAGCAAAATATCTCTGCAGAAGTAACTCCATCCGGATATAATATTGCCTGTTGTTTTGAGGTTGGTTTGGTTTTTAGGAAAGAGGGGGAAAAAAAGGTGATCTGCAGAGTGTTTACTGATGATTTTTTTGTTGTTGTTGTCAATACAATTCATCACAGAGAATAGGAACGTTCCTGTGTGCTCAGAACGACGATGGTTGGAGAGCAAATTGCTGCTGCTTCTCCTTTGTGAACATTGTGGCCAACTGATTAGCATAGAATGAATGTATTCCAGGAATAATCATCATATAAAAATAGCTTAGTAAGAGTGGAGAAAGGATTAGATACTCACACGAATAAGAATAGCATCTGCATTTAGACTAGCTGGGGTGAGCCCTGCGAGGGTGGGGAGGCACAGGAGCACAGCCAGGTGCCAGTGGGCAGAAATGAGCTTCTGCTACAGCTTCTGGCCTGTTTGGGAAGTCCAGGAGAGGGGACAGGATGTGCCAGCTGTGCTGGCTGCTCAGGATGGGCAATGCCAGATGGGGAATTAATCTGTTTTCCAGACTGCCCCAAAAGATGCCCGTGCTGACGGGAGATGTGCTGGGTGGGTGTGTTTGCTGCACAGTGCGGTGTGGTTTGGTTTGCTCAGGGACAGGGGGTGGCCCGTGGTCCGTGAGGTGGCTTCACCATTGCTCTCTCTGTTGTTTTTTTTGGCAGTAAGGAAGTGTTTGTCTGCATAGGTCTTCATGAAGGGGACTCAACCTGGAGAAGGAGCCACTCACTGTGGCCCTGGGGGACGTGTGAAAAGTTGGTTCCTTCTGGAGCTGTGTTTGACCCAGGAGAGTGGATTCGTCTCACAAGGAATCTCTATAACTGGACTGAAGACTATGGCAGGTACAAGGCAGAGGAGCCTCTGCTCCTTCCTGCTCATCATTTTCTGCCAGCAGCATTGCTGCAGTGTTAGAGGAATCAAACAAGAGCCATAATCTCAATGTTTTGTGTTCTGGAGAGATAGCAGGGAGAAATTCTTCCCTGTCAGGGTGGTGAGATGCTGGCACAGCCCAGAGAGCTGGGCTGCCCCGTCCCTGGCAGTGTCCCAGGCCAGGTTGGATGGGGCTTGGAGCAACCTGGGATAGTGGAAGGTGTCCCTGCTCATGGCAGGGAGTTGGAATGAGATGGTCTCTAAGGTCCCTTCCAACCCAAACCATTCCATGATCTGTGATTTTTTAATAATGTGAAAAATGGCAAGGACATCTCTAGTCAAGTATGAGGTCCAATTCTGACCTTAAAACTTAATCAGGATCTCAAATTATTGAGACATCCAGAGGTTTAAATGTCATAGGCTGACCTGTGGTGGTAAAAAACATCTTTGGCTTCGAGATCTGGGATGCTGTGAAACACCTGAGGCTCCTTCTGTGGAGAGAGAGGCACAATGTTTTTTGAATGACAGAAAATGAGCTGGATTCCCTGCTGTCAGAGCCACAGGTTTTCTTCTGCCTGGGAGGTCTGTAGCTGGGCTGGGAGGGTTGTGCTGGGTGAAACCCAGCGACGTGGATCTGATGGCTGAATTTCATTTCCATTCCCATTTAGTTTCAGCCCCTCTTCCTGGGAAGCTGTTGCCAACGAGGAGATGTGGCAAGCCAGGTAATTTTCCTTTGCTCTCTTCCAACAGCCAGTGGGTACTGCCAGCTCACTGGTGTGGAAACACACACCAAAGCAGGCAGCTTGATGGGCCGTGGCCTTATTGGGTCTGCACGTGCCAGGCTTTAGAAGGAAAAGGCTGGCAGGATGAGATGAAGCTGCCAGCCTTCAAGAACGTGGCTGTTTTGTTCACCAAAAGGCTCTGCTCAAACTCTCTCAAAGGTAGTTGGGATGTAGGGTGAGGAAATAGGTTATGGAGAGAAATTTCTATCACTGATGGCTTTGCTGTCCCACATGTGGATGTGTTGAAGCTGTGTGTAACCCTGTGATGGGAGCTGGTTGCATGAAGCAGTTACCACGTGGAAGTTTGTCTCCTTTTCCTAGGATGAAAACAGCTTTCTTCATCTTTGACCTCGCAGAAACAGCCAGTGTGACTGCAGAAATGAAAGCACAACTTTACACATTTGCATACACTGTAAGTCCTGGATTTGGGTTAGGAGTGCTCCCTGCATTCTAATTTTTTTAGCCTCCATCATAATTTTTTTACCCTCTTTTCTTTTAAATATCTGGAGTCCATGGAAATGCAGTGTTTCCTGTAATCTGCATTCCCCTTGTTTATCCAAACTGGGAGCACAGCTGATCCAAAGAGATTTGTTCAGGGATTTTATCCATTGCCCCCTCGGTCACGGAGGATGCCAACAGCAAACCAGTCAACACCCTGCTTTTGCTATAATTATGTTGTCTGTGCTGGGCTCCAGACCCATGCCAAGAGATTGCTTGTCCTGAAGTCCCCTCTCTGCACTTGTCCCCTCTGTCATTACACAGTCGTGCGGTCTGAGCCAGCGGGTGTAAAATCCGACACTCTTCTCGCCACAAATTAATTCTGCTGCATTTCACACCAAAGAATAACACCCATAAGCTGGTGTAGGTATCTCTGGAAATGCTGGACTGCCTGAGATGCCAACAGATGCACAAAGTGATCGGTGTGTGTCAGCAGAGAGGAGCAGTATTTCATACTCCAGCACAGAATCAACAAATGGTTTCCTTAATTCTTGCCCGTTTTTCTGTGATTTTTGCTGTTCTGCAAACTTCTCAGGCACATGCCTGCTGTTGAGCTTATGAATATTCCCACTCAAGTCAACAGACTGCTTAAGTCCTGTGGAAGACATCCTGATCTCCTGAAATATTGAGTAAATGTCTTGCAGGCGCGGAAGTTAAATCTCTTTTTTCCCCCAGCTTGGTGTAACACCTCTCTGGGGGAAGCACATAATGTGCTGTGGGGTTATCACCATCATCTGTAATGTTTCTAAACAAACAGCTGCTGTTGGAAGGGAAACGTTTCAACCCCCCTTGGATTTCTGATTCATGCTGCTGAATGGCAAACACAGAGCAAATTACAGAAATACTCCAGCTCTGGACTTGGACATCTAAATAGCATCTGTTTCTTTCCAGGCAGTTTTGAAGCACTGTTAAAAGCTGTTGCTCCCACTTTGTTCAATTAATTTGCTGCCTCTACCTTCTCTTTTTTTTTTCTTTTTGTTCCTTTAACAGTCATACAAAGAAATTGTCAGCTCCCATCCCCATCACCCGGTGAACTGGCACAAAAACTTCGCCATCGCCTGCGAGAGGATGCTGCGCCTCGGCCGGGGGGACGTGGACCCTGAAATGCTGCTCTCCCAAGCTGTGAAACATTTCCTGCTCTACACCCAGAAGGCAGAGGATGATCCCCAGCGCCAGGACATCCTGCAGGCTGTGCAGCACCTCAGGGAGGAGCTGCAGGGGCTGAGGAGGAGGAAAGCAGAGCTGAGGCGCAGAGCTGGGTAGCTCCTGGTCCTGCTGAAGTGTTAAAGTTGGAACTTAAAATCTGAATTAGTCCTTGCCAGTATGACAGTGGTTTTAAAAGGGGACAGAAATGACAGCAGAGACGAAATCCAGTGTGATCCCCTCTTCAGGAACATTGTGGTGTTTGATTTCTGTTGCCAAATGAACTTTTTTTGGGTAGGGGAGAAGCTCACCACTAAATAAAATATCAGGTCTCAAAAAAGAGAGTTTCCTTTTACAAGAAAACTATGAGCTTGTACTGTGAATATATATATATATTTTTTTAATGAATGCAGCATCCATTCTAGATGTAAAAATGTATTTAGCATTTTATTGTTTCCTCTGTTGCTGAGCCAAGAGGTTTCCTAAAGCCATTTTTCATTAGCTGTGCTGTGTCTGTGTGTTTTTTGTGGTGGGTTTCCAGCAGGACAAGCTGGGGGATGGTGCCCTCCCAGGAGCCTGTTCATTCACTGTTCTGGATGTGCTCTGAGCCCTGGCTGTGCCTGTGCCCAAGGGCACTGCAGAATCATAATCACAGCATCCCAGAATGGTTTGGGTTAGAAGTGACCTTAAAGATCATCTCATTCCTCTCCCTGCTATGGACAGGGACACCTTCCACTACCCCAGGTTGCTCCAAGCCCCATCCAACCTGGCCTTGGACACTTCCAGGGATCCAGGGGCAGCCACAGCTTCTCTGGGCACCCTGTGCCAGGGCCCCACCACCCTCCTAGGGAAGAATTTTTTCCCAATATCCCATCTACCCCTGCCCTCCTTCACTTTGAAGCCTGCCCACCTTGTCCTGTCACTTCATGCCCATGTAAACTGTCCCTTTCCAGCTCTCTGTGACCCCTTTAGGTACTGGAAGGACAGGATGTCCTGCTGGAATGGAATGGATAGAGACCAACCCATTTTTTTCTGCCTCCCTTGCTTTTTCAGGGGTGGCTGCTTTCATTCCCTTGGGATTTTATGATGGGATGGTCTTTATTGCTTTGAGTTCTTTATTGCTTTGAATTTGGGATGCTGCTCTCTCCATGGGTCATGGCATCTGTGCTGTGGCCTCTATCTGGGCTTTCAGGGGGATGCCAGAATTGCAATTTTGGAGATATCAGGGCTTTAACCAAAAGAATTGGGTGTGAATCCACCCTGCTTTTCAATCTGCCCCAGCAGCCAAGTGACTTCTGGGGTTAACAAGAACTCAGCTTCTTCTTTACAATAAAAAAGACATAAAATGTGTTTTTCAATATTTTGTCAGTTAACAGTACTTCAGATGCTTAAAACAGACCCAAAACTCTGGGGGTGTTCCTGTAAAGCTCTGTTATCTAAAACTTCACACATTATTCTGTGGTTTTGTGATATCTCAGTGCAGTGTTTTGCAGGAGACAATTTGCTGCCAGGTCAGGATTTCTTTTGGACTGGTAAAATTGTCAGAGAAGAAAGAAGTACTTCTGTAAGGATCACATTATAAAACAGCATCTCTGGAGCAGATTGGGATGGGGGCAGGAGAGAGGGGTGTTACAGGTGGATGCTCTGCTGATCTGGAGTTTGAGGTGTGTTTAGGGACATGTGGCTGCTATTCCTAATGGATCCTTTTAAAAGTTGACCACTTCTCTCTTTCTCTCCAAGTGCTGATTTTTCAAACTTTCACTGAATTCTTCCTGAATAAAAATGAAACTGCTGTCTGGGAATCTCTAACTCCAGTTGCAAAATAACATCCTTTACTTTTCGCTCTCACTCTTGATTTATTTTTGTAGTATATGATTTCCATAGCAATTCCCTGTTCCCGTGAGCCATTCCTGTACGAGCAGCAGATGGGAAATGAGCAATAAAAAGATGGGAAACTGTGGCTTCTGGGTTGCAGAGCCACAAAGCAGAGGGGTGAGAGGGAGCAGGAGCAGTTCAGGGGTGTCATTTTAACTCTTTGTGTTGTAATTGACTACATTTCAGGTCGGCTTTGCCTCACTTAAATCTCTTCCCTCCTCTCAATCCCTGCAGAAGTGTTTGTACAGGGAGAGGGAATATCACACATTCCTCTGTGCAGCTTTCTCCTTCCCTTCTCCAAACCAGTCCTCCAGCCCTGGCAGAAAAGCATTAGGAATCCAATTTTTGAATGCTTTTGTTACCTGCATTATTGCAAATCCATTCAAGCAAATATACTGAGCTGAGGGTTTTCTTTATCTTGATTAGATGCCCCTCCTTAGCCGCACAGTCTTGAAATAATTGGAAGCTCTTGCGGATGCCGCTATCTGCTCTGGGAGAAAAGAGGGGCTGTGCTGAGTAAAGTATCATCCTGTATTGTAATAAACAGTGGTGGTGGCTGCAAAAAGGACTTTACCCCTGGCAAAAGCCTTCCCAGGTGTGAAGAGCAGTGGGATGGCGATGCCTTTTTTAGGGGGAAAATCAGAACGGTGCCGTTGACGTGCTCCGTGTCCTTGCAAATCCTGCTCACGTGAGACGCAGGGATGTGTGCTGGGTGTTCAGCACAAGATATGCCAGGGAGGGGGGAATACCCAGCACTGATGGAACTTCCAAAATTCCTGCCCCTGAACCTGTTCAAATGAGATTTGCTGGTGCTCGCAGACGGAGCCGCTGCGTGGATGTTGCTGAGCCTGTTGGCTAAAAGGCGGTGCGGAGGGATGCTGGCAGAGTTTAATTTTTATCAGCTCCTCTTAGGTGGCACCCTGAAGTTTATCAAACAAGCAAAGCTGATTTGCTCTTCGTTAGTCTCAGTTGCATGAATCGGTTGCCAAGTAAACAGGATTTTGCATTTTCCTAATTACTTTCATATTTGTGTTTTACCTCTATTTGTTCTCTTGCAAAACGGGTCCCAATAATTAGTCAGGCTCCTGCTGCCTAGACCTGGAAAAAAAAAAAAAAAAAAAAAAGGGGGTGGGGGCAGAGGGGAAAAAAGACTTCTGAGGGTTTTTTCTCCCTTATAAATTCATTTTTGTTACAAGCATCTTTTATACATATTACTAAAGGGAGCGCACTAAGAAATGCAAATAATAGTTCTTTATTTTATTATGACAGTTAATTAATAGCAACCTGTTTTAATGAATAAAGTCACTCAGAGTCCTTCAGCACTTCCTAAGTAGAGGCCAGAATCTGTAGGGATTCTTTTTTCCCCCCCATTGTATAGCTCCAAGACTCGGAGCACTATATAGGGGCTGTATAGAAATGCTCGCTAATGAAGAGGGAGGGTGAGGAACTTGTCTGCATTCAAAGATCACTGGTGAGTCATTCAGCGAGAAAAGGCCCCTTGCTAGGAATAGTCACAGTTCCGCGGCATTGTGCTAGCAAAAGGGTTTGATCAAAGGTCTCCTGCCGAGCTTGCATGGTTTCCTTTCATACGACGACCATAATTAAAACCACTAATTCTCTTTTAAAATGCTGCAGGATGCCATGTAGGCATCTGTCTGGAGTGTCCTTTGTGCTGTCGGGAGCTGTTAAGGACCAGCGCCGAGGGCTTTTCAGCGACATGCCAGTCAGGAAGGTGATTCGACATAAGGGTGCCTCTGAAGGCTTGACAGGGCCTTGACTACACAATTCCAGCTGAATTTGCCCCTTGTCAGCTGCCAGTAAATAAATCTCAAAGAAGAAGGAGGAGGGGGGGAAAAGCTGAAGTTTCATTACCTGATCCCCGGGGCTTTGTTGGTTTTGGCATCGCCCAGGGGGAAGCCCTCGGGAGCTGGAGTTGGCCATTGGAGACCCCAGCGCCCGGCGTTTGAAGACCGTCAATACTTGTAACAGTTCAGCTGTTAGGAAGACAAATAAATGGAAGAGCCCATTAATCCCCTTTGGGTACTCGGTGCCTTTTGCCCTTTTATCACAGCCTTATTAGGTTCCTACTCATCTTGAACCAGGAGGGATGAATTGAAGTTGTTGAGCGCTAATTGGCAAAGACTTTTCATTGCGGGCCAAGAACTTTCACTGACTTGAAAGTAACTTCGCCACGGGGAGGATCAGCAAATTTTTGCCTCACCATTAAAACAAAACCCCCAAAATCCCATTGGGATTTGATGTGGTGTTTAGAAAAAAATTAGAAAAATATATATTTTTTTTTTAAAAAAGAGGAAACTGCTAAATTGTTGGGCTTATCCTTCATGAGGATGCTGGTAGCTTTGCTCTTTAAAAGAGAGTGATGGAAGCAGATGTGGCTCAGGGAGATCCACCCTGAAATGCAGTTGGAATTCATGTATCCTATAGGTGTGCCTTACCCAAACCTACTCATGGTACAAAAGCAGTGGGAGATGGTCTCTGAGGGGGCACCGCTGCTCTGGACAGTTTGGAACCACTCCAGGGTCAAGCAGAGCAGTGCTGAGGTTCCCATATGCCAGGAGACAATTCCCTGGGTTTAGTGGTGGGATTTACAGATAGGAAATATTTCAGTGTGGAGGCACTTGGATGTTGGAACACTTGGATGTTATCATGTAAAACTGGTTTTTAATGTTGATTTTGGTAAAGGCTGCATGAATTTGAAGGTACTTATTGACCTCCCTCCCCATGTCCCCCACAGTGCGCATTTTAAACAAAGACAGAAACTTTTGCAAAGTTGTGAAAGCATCTTGTACATGAGAAGTGAGAATGTCATGGGCAATCTCCACCTGGAAGACGTTGAGTTGGGGGGTTTAGAGCACAAAATCCCACTGATGTGTCCCCCAAACTCTGCATTTGAGGGACTCGTGAACCAAGGTGCCCACACTAAGGATGGCATCTCCCACTGGGATACCAGTGAGTGTATCCTGCAAAACCCACACTGCTTTTCCAGGGACTTCCAGGACAGGGAGCTTTGCATGGTGCTACCAGAGCAAATGGGCAGCTGAAGCTCTCCCATCACACCGTGGGGAATGAGGACATCATTGTCAGCACCCTTGGAAAGGCTGTTTGGCTCTGCCTGATGGGTTTGGAGCATTGCTCCTGCCAGGTGGCTGTGGGCACCACATTGTCCCTTCTAAGGAGCACTTGAGTGTTTTTGGTTGTTCTAGAGCTGTAGCACATTTGGTACACACAGAGCAGCAGCTTGCTGAAATTTGGGGAAAAAACATGTAACAGGAGCATGGGTTTGGGTGGTTCTGGGGGTCTTTTCTGTCATGTCCTTTGATTTAAGTAGTAAAACCACTTAAAAAAGAAAAAGACATCTGAAGAACTCCTCTGCTCATGAAGGCCAAGGAGGATCTGCCACCTGCTTCAAGCCTAAAGGATTTGCCCGCCCAAATTTTTTCCCAAAATTTATTATTTCTCCCTTGCTGCCTCTTGAAGCTCCTGTTGCATTCAAAGTTGACTTTTCAATAAGGCTTTTTTTTGAAACAGAGTGAAAACAAGGAATCAATATAGAATCACTTTATTCAGATGAGTGGAAGGAATTTGTGCTGGTGGAGGGCTGGTTGGAGAGGGTGCTGTGATTGACAGCATCTGTTCATCCATCCATCCATCCATCCATCCATCCATCCATCCATCCATCCATCCATCCTTCACAGCCTGCTCCTAACAAACTGGATTTTGCCTTTTGTTGGGCTGAACAAAACCAAGGCAAATATACTTGTTTCCAGTGAATTTTATCAGTAAATCCTTGATGGTCCCATTCAAAACTGGGCTTTGCTGGAGAGTGAGGATGAGACATGATGGCCTTGAGGAAGATGAAGGTCAGCCCTGATACTTGGTGTACACGAGGGTTGCCATTGTTGGAGAAAGAGAAGTTCTTTGGAAGTGATTATTTCCAGCATTTGGGAAAGAACAAGCCAGAATTTACTACTCAGTTACAAGCTGTAAGGTTTGGCATAGAGAAAGCAGGATTTTTTTAGAAATCCACAATCGTAATTTTGATCTTTAAACTTAATTGAACTAATTCAATTAGACCATGCCAGTCTTGCATTTGATTGAAGACAGCAGCTTGGTTTTGCTAGAAGGTAAGAATGAACCATGGATAATTCTGACTAGATATGAAAGAGGATTTTTCTATCTTGTGGGGGCCCAGGAGGGAGGTCAGAGCCTTCTTTGGCTCAGTGTATCAGCTTATGCTGATATTTGATCAATACCTGCTCACCCATCACATTGACTCTCCTCCAAACCTACTGAGACCTGGTTTTTGTCACATAAAAATTGGAATCTGTGACATGACATGAAGATGATTCAGCTTCTTCACTTGCTGGTTTATTTAGGAACATTTTGGGCAAGAGTCACCTTCAAATAAACTTATTTGCAGAAAAAATGAGAAAGCTGGGAAATATGGGCTACATGTCTTGTCCTCAATTCCTGAAGGCAGTGTCCTATCGAGGTCCCCAGCACACGGGTGACCTCAAATATAATTGAAAATATTGGGGCTCATTGTGCTTTTAAATTCAGTGACATCACTCACAACACTTTAATTCTTCCAGTTGTTCCTGGTGTTAAAAACAACCAGTTTGAAGAAACCCCGGGGACCCCTAAATACCCCTTTTTTTCCCCCCCCCTCTTCCAACCGGGATCTAGCTTTTTACCATTTCCTTAACGTTTGCAGCTAGAAATACAGCTTAAGTGGCATTATGCTAAGTAATTATTCTTACAGGATGTGAAATGAAACAAATTTTGCACAGCATGAAATTATTCCTGCCATGGATGGCGTTCGGCGGCAGATTTCTCCGTTTGGACCACAAACAAGGCTCGGTGGCAGCCACACAACGCAAAGCCAGAGGAGGGGGGTGAGCAGGGAGGAAAACACCACCAAAGGTAAGTCCTTGTAGCAAAAACAACAACAAAAAAAATTCCCTTTTTTTTTTTCTTTTTCTTTTTTTTTTAATGGTTTTTTTTTTTTTTTGGCTGGATCAAATATTAAACCTGCTACTACAAATTTCACGCTTTGCATTCCTAACGCAGATGCCAAGGGATGATGCCAAAAATTAATTGGGAATAATATTCCTTGCCTTTGTGTGCTGCATCCAGCAGAGGGCACAACGTGATGGGCGAGACGCCGGATCCGCCGCCGCTGATAAGGCTGCTCGGAATTATTTCCTGCAAAAATATGTAGCAACATGCTTTGGTGCTTATTTCCACTTGGGGATGTGGTCTGGAATAGAGGGTTTAGATTTATAACCCTTCCTCCCCCACCAGCCCCATAAGAGACTTTAGTGTTTCGCCCACTTTGTATTTTGTTAAATTGCTGGGGTTGGTTTGGTAAAGTGTGGGGAGCTGGTTTGGTCTTTGAGTGATGTCTTCAATTAAAAATTCAAATCTTGGCTGCTGACAGGAGAGGATGTATCTTGTGGTAGTGTGTTCTTCCAGCAGTGTTTTTATGTGGGTTTCTGTGGGAAAATAAAAATGTTACAGGTTGAAAAAAATCCCTAAGGCAAAACAGGTTGAAGACAGTTATAAGGAGGGGAATATTGTCACTTTTATTTATGGAAAAGTATGAGCCACTGGTTTATATATAACAAAACAGTGACTGGGAAGAGAAACTTTCCCATTAGTTTCACACACTGTAGAATAAATCCTGTGATGGCACTAGGCAGGTGATAGGTGGGGAGAACATGTAAGAGAAGCCTCAAACAACAGATTTTTTTATAAATTTGCTATTATTTGCATTCAGTGAATTATGCAATTAGAAAAATGGACCATTGGGGCACAGCAGTTCCTTCACTAGTGCAGAGAGGGCAGATATTCCTAAGTACAGTCAGTATTCAGAAGCACATCCCCAGAAACCAGCACAACCCTTAAATCAGCCTCTCTGATTAGGGGAGAGTTTTTTTCATAAATAATACAGATAGAAAAAACACCCTGTTAATGTGTTCTTCCTGCCCATCCTCGTTTGGAAATCCTGATACTTCAAATGATTCCCGCTGCTTCCAGCCCCCTTTGCACAAGTGGGAAGGAAGGAAGGAAGGAAGAGAGGGAAAAGTGTGTGAGGAGAAAAACAACAGCACAGTCTTTCTCAAACAACTGAAAAATTTATTTCACACTGTTTCCTTCCAGTTTTACAACACCTAAATAGATGCTGCCCTGGAACAAGTCAACATTTGATGCAAACAACCTCAGAGCTCAATCTGTGCAAGGAAAAAAAAAAAGAGTCTGTTTTCATGTTCTAGTCTCTCCCTATCTTGTTTCAGGGTTTTTGTTTAAATCAACACTTTCCAACTGTGTAGATTTTAGCTGGAGGTTTTTTTTTGCTTGCTTGTTTGTTTTGGAGAGGAGGGGGGTTGTAATTTCCCAACGTATGGGAGATAAATGAGATGTTTAAAGCGCCTCAGTGGAGTGGCATAAAAGCTGGGAAATCAGAGAGATTGTAAAGCTATGTTTGTTTTAGAAATAAAATAAAATAAATCAAGCAAGAGCAGGTTAGAGCTGCTAATACTGAGCTGATTAAGAGCAGCAGTTACATAAAAAGCAGCTAGAGTCCATATTGTAAGTAAGCATTATTGCAGCCATGAGAAATGCAGCTCCAAAGCTTTTAAGGGCTGGTGTGACTTTTTTTTTTTTTTTTAATGTGAATTAAGTGCTGATGAAAGTTATGGGATTGACAGCTTTGCAAACTCAGTGTTGCTATTTAATCACATAACCCAGGGTAGTGCCTACAAGACCTGCAGGAGCACATTGTCCCAGACTTCTGTTGTCTCTGATTTTAGGGACAGAGATCAGAGTCCCCCAGTCTAGGCTAGGAGGATCCAGGATCTATTTGTAGATGTCTAAAAAAAAACCCAAAACACCAAAACCAAAAAAACCCACCAAAAAACCAACCAAACCAACCAAACCAACCAAAAAAACAAAACAAAACAAAACAAAAAAAAAAAAACCCAAACAAACAAAAAAAAACAAAACCAGAAAAAACCCACCAAAAAAACCAAACCAACCAACCAAACCAAACAAAAAAACCCCAAAAATCCCCCAAAACCCCCAAACAAACGAACAAACAAACAAAAAAAAAAAACCAGAAAAAAACCCCCCAAAAACCCACCCTAAAAACCAACCAAACCAAATCAAAACCAAACCAAACCAAAAAAAAGCACCCCACAAAATTGTGAAGCTGGGAGGTGGTGGAGTCCCCATTCCTGTAGGGATTTAAAAGCTGTGTGGATGTGGCACTTGGGGACATGGGTTGATGGTGGCCTTGGCAGTGCTGGGGAATGGTTGGACTCAGTGATCTGAGAGGGCTTTTCCAGCCTCAATGATCTGTGGCTCCAACTCTCACAATCCCAAGCCACTGTGCAACCACTGAGTTGTCCCTCAGACCCCAAATTCCTCCCAACCCTTCTGCCAAGCTTGAGGCTGCTGAGAAGGGGAATCCTCCAGCTCCAACGAGGCAGGAAAGCAAAGGGTGCTGCAGTTCTGGTGGGACTGGACCAAAACCACCCCCTGGAGCTGGATGTGCAGGGTTTGGGGAGGAGGGAAAGCTGCTCTTGCCCTGGGTTTCACCCAATATGTTGGAAATGTTCAGCAGCCCTGGCAGGTGATTCCTTTTCCCTTTAGAGGGAGTAAAAGCCAAGGGGATTGAATAAATGCATTGAGGGAGTTTTTGTGTCTTTGCTAAGAACAGGGTGGTTGCTCCCCACAAACTCATGGCAGGTTGATGGTAGTGGACGTTTCTACAACTCACAAGGCACTGGTAAGCAGGAATTCCCACTAGGAAATACGGAAATTATTTGGAGCCAGTTTAGATTAGTCTAGGTCACTTTTTTCTGCTGTTTAAATGTTTTGTGATGCTCCACTCAACAGCAGTGGAATAATTTGGCCTGTTTGGAGCATTTTTTGAGCCTTTTGGTTTCAAAGGACCATTTTAGAATGGAAACTATTGAAAATGAGAATTCATATATTTTGTTTCAAAAAAAAAAAAAAAAAAAACAAAACCAAAAAAACAAACAAAAGCCCTTCACCCCTGAACTTTCAAACCTAAATTCTGAAAATATAAAATCACGATAAATATATACTTGGAAGGGGAAAAAAAATCACATCTCTCCAGGTTCCACTGGAATTTCCTACAGTTCCCTCTGTCTCCTCAGCTTCACGGATGTCTCATGGCACATATCCTGACCTGGCTCCTGAGTGGTTTTCCAGGCTGGGGCAGCACAGGATGAAGACACCTCTCCAATTCCCCCTTTGCATCTCAGCCTTTCCCAGAGAGGACTCTCCTGGAAGGGCTGCACAGTGCCAGGTGATCTATCCCACCCTAGGGCAGCAATCCTGGAGGATGGAGAGCTTGGGGATCCCCTTCTCTCAGTCCATGCCCACGTCAGCAGCTCAGGTGTTGGCATCTGCAGTGTGGGAAAGCCCACACAAGGTGGCAAAACCTTCTGCAGGTGGAATTTGCATTTTCTGGCCACAGCAAACAAGGAAATAACCCCATTTAGCTCTCTTCCTGCACAAGGTTTTGAAAAAAACAGGATTTATACAGATGTGTATAAGCTAAATACTGATATATGACTGCATTTTAGAGCTCAGGCCCACTGGTATATTACACTCCAAGCAAATGTGCAGCATCAGTTGGCAGCTGCCTGGAAGAAAGGATATGAATAGAGACAGCAGGAATAAGTTGCAATGGGCCAATTGAGCTGCTTTTAAGAGAAGAAAATAAGGGCAATTGCTGATTTATTTGGCCTTGTTCTCAAGTGCTCTGTGCCATAGCAAAGACTTGTGATGAATTTGCACAGGCTTAGCTGCTATGTAAGGAAAAGAAAAGGATCTTCCACTCTTTTATTTTGTTTTATTGGCAGGAAAAACCCATCTCTCCTGTGCAAAACGGTGCTGAGGAAGAGAAGAAAGAGGCGAGTGATGTTCCTGAGCACTGCAATGAGCAGCCAGAGCCGGGAGTGAGGGGGATTGGAGGGACACAGAGTCCAGGCAGGTAAAGCTTTGTCTAATGCATAGGAGGAGTGATGTGTGGTCAGTGGTATTGTATTTGCAGGGAGCTTCACAGCAGGAAGGAGTGATGAATCTGACTCCATGTTCTCAGAAGGTTAATTTATTATTTTATGATACTATATTATATTAAAGAATATTATACTATACTATACAATACTAAGCTAAACTATACTAAGGAATACAGAAAGGACACTTAAAAAATGCTAAAAAGATAATAATGAAAACTCATGATTCTTTGCAGAGTCCTGACACAGCTTGGCCCTGATTGGCCAAAGAGTGAAAACAACTCACACCAAAATCCAATGAAACAATCACCTGCGGGTAAACAACCTCCAAACACATTCCACGTGAGCAAAACACAGGAGAAGCAAATGAGATAAGAATTGTTTTCCTTTTCTCTGAAGCTTCTCAATTTCCTAAGAGAAAAACCCTGGGCAAAGGGAGTTTCCCAGAGAATATGAACGCTACACAGTGGGGAGGCAAAGGCAACTTGTGTGAGTGCCCCCTGTCACACAGCCCTGTCCCTGATGGCCCTGAGGAGACCTTGGTGTGCTGAGAGCTGTGCAGGGTCACAGAGCTCAGCTCAGGATCCCTGGGAGAAGTGCCTGGTGTGTCTGGAATTGTCACAGTGGCTGATGAGGGGATGCTCAGTTCTGGCTCTGTCAATGTGCAAATGCTCAGGTGTCTCCTCTGGAGCTGCTCAGGTGTCACCATCAGACTGGAAGCATTTTCCACAGTGCTTCCCACTGAGGTCAGGTGCCACAGAACTATCCTGGAGGAAACTCCTCAGCTCTCCCTGCAGGTGCAGAGGGTGTCCAAGGATGTGGGAGTGGAGCAGAGTTTTGTGCCTGTGAGCAGTGTCACCTCGAGGTGACAGAAGGTGTGCAAGGATAAGCCACACCAAAAGCCACTCTGGAAGGTCTGTCCATGCCTTTGTGCATCCTTGCCCATGCATTCCTCACTCAGCTGCCTGCTTGTTCCTGTGGCTGCATGGGGACAGACTCCCTGGGCTCTCCAGGGTTTGGGTGTCTCTGAGGTGACATCCCCACAGACATCAGAAATGCCATGGAGCCAAAACACAAAGGGGATGGTGCCAAATGCAGCATTCTGGATTAAGGCATCCCTAAAGCCCTGGTTGCTGCATGCTGAGGGATGTGCTGGGGGAAGGCTGCTCTGTGCTTTTTCCCACATTTTCAGAGCGTGGCTGGTGCTGGAGGAGGAAGAACACACCTGCTGGTCCCAGCCCTGTCCTCACAGCCAATGTCACCTTGCTTTGCTCCAGGCTCCAGGCTCAGGCTGCCCTATGGGTCTGCCTGTCCCTTGTGGTGTGACCAGTGGCAGGGGACAACTCCCACCCTTCCCTAAGCAGATGAGGGAACAGCAAAGCTGTGCCTCTCATGAGGGCCAGCACCTCCAATTCCAAACAGGACCAGATTGCAAGAGCCATAAGCGTGTCTCAAACCTTTCTGCCAAGTCCTGGCCAACGCGTCCATGCTGAGGATTTTAGACATTTTATGTTGACAAACTCCAACTTCTAGGAGAGCACAGCATTTGATCTGAGACTGTAGAAAAGTTCTTCCAAAATTGGTTAATAACACTAAGATCACAAGTGTGCACTTGATTAGAAGTGTGTAATGTCACAAAGTAGAAAACTTAGAGTTTGGGATTTTAGAATAAAGAATAATATAGCAAGATAGAGGTTTTAGGGCAGAAACCAATATCTTGGAGGAGGAGGCCAACACCTCCAATTCCAAAAGGACCAAATTGGAAGAGCCATAAGCACATCCATGTGTCTCAAACCTTTGTGGCCAAGTCCTGGCCAGCGTGTCCATGTGCACTGGAACCCCCTGAGGGAGGGGATGCCCCTTACCCTTCAATGCTGGAGTCCTAGATGCTGAGAATTTTAGACTTTCTAACTCTTAGGAGAGCACTGCATTTGACCTGAGGCTGTAGAAAAGGCTTCCAAAATTGATGAACAACACTAAGATTACAAGTGCTTAGTTAATTAGATCACAAAGTAGAAAACATAGAGTTTGGGGTTTTAGGATATAGTAATATATATATATAGAGAGAGAGCAAGATAGATGTTTTAGGGCAGAAGCCAGTATTTTGGAGGAGGAGGCCAACACCTCCAATTCCAAATGGGATACCAGATTGGAGGGCCATAAGCACATCCACCTGTCTCAAACCTTTCTGGACAAGTCCTGGCCAACATGGCCATGTGCAGTGGAGCCCCTTGAGGGAGGGGATGCCCCTCACCTTTCGATGCTGGAGTCCTAGATGCTGAGAATTTTAGAATTTTTAACTTCTAGGAGAGCACTGCATTTGACCTGAGGTGGTAGAAAAGTCTTCCAAAATTGGTTAATAACACTAAGATCACAAGTGTGCACTTGATTAGAAGTGTGTAATATCACAAAGTAGAAAACTTAGAGTCTGTGGTTTTAGAATAAATAGTAATATAGCAAGATAGAGGTTTCAGGGTGGAAGCCAGTATTTTGGAGGAGGAGGCCAACACCACCAATTCCAAATGGGATACCAGATTGGAAGAGCCATAAGCACATCCACCTGTCTCAAACCTTTCTGGAAAGTCCTGGCCAACATGTCCACCTGCACTGGAACCCCCTGAGGGAGGGGATGCCCCTCACCCTGTGATGTTGGAGTCCTACATGCTGAGAATTTTAGACTTTTTATGTTGACATAAAAAGTCTAAAGACATAAGAGAGCACTGCATTTGATCTGAGGCTGTAGAAAAGGCTTCCAAAATTGATTCATAACACTGAGATTACAGGTGTGTAGTTGATTAGAATTGTGGAATATCACAAAGTAGAAAACTTAGAGTTTGTGGGTTTTAGGATATAGTAATATACAGAGAAAGAGAGCAAGACAGAGGTTTCAGGGCAGAAGCCAGTATTTTGGAGGAAAAGGCCAACACTTTCAAGTCCAAAAAGGACCAAATTGGAAGGGCCATAAGCACATCCACCTGTCTCAAACCTTTCTGGACAAGTCCTGGCCAGCGTGGCCATGTGAACTGGAACCCCCTGAGGGAGGGGATGCCCCTCACCCTGTGATGTTGGAGGACTACATGCTGAGGATTTTAGACTTTTTATGTTGACAAATGAACTCCGAAGAGAGCCCTGCATTTGACCCAAGGCTGTAGAAATGTCTTCCAAAATCGATTAAGAACACTAGAATCACAAGTGTGTAGTTGATTAGAAGTCTGTAATATCACAAAGTAGAAAACCTAGAGTTTGTAGGTTTAGGATATACTAATATATAGAGAGAGACAGCAAGACAGAGGTTTCAGGGTGGAAGCCAGTATTTTGGAGGAGGAGGCCAACATCTCCAATTCCAAATGGGATACCAGATTGGAAGAGCCACAAGCACATCCACCTGTCTCAAACCTTTCTGGACAAGTCCTGGCCAGCGTGTCCATGTGCACTGGAGCCCCCTGAGCAAGGGGATGCCCCTCACCCTTCCCTGTCCAGGCCAGAGCTCCCTGGGGTGGGAGAAGGGCTGGAGCCGGGCAGGGAGCACGCCCTGGCACCGCACGCAGCCCTCCCGCTGCCGTCCCTAAGTCCCTGCCACATAATCTTGGTCCTGATTTGGTCTCCACCTCATCTGGCTTGTGTAAGCTGCTTCCCGTGACCTTTCCTCAGCGAAGGGAAGGAGGGGGAGGGATGGGGGGCATGTGAGCAGAGCCAGACCCTCCTGCCAGCGGGCAGAGGGTGCTCTTGCCTTGCATATCCCGCTCCCTCCGGATGGCCGAGGCTGCTCCCCTATAAACCAGCCCTTCCCAGACGCTCGCTCGGGTCCAGGGATGCCCGAGCATCCCCGGCGCGCCGGAGACGGATCTGCTTCATTAATATTCCTGCTCGGGTGGGCGGGTGGAGGGAGCGCTGTGTCTAACCTACTTTATTCAAATAGAAAATGCGTGTGGTGGAGTGAGAGGGGAGATACAGGCTCTGCCATAATTCCAGATTTAATTGGAAATTTAGTAAATCTGCTAAAATATTTAGTGGTTTCAATTTTTTCCCCTCTTCTGTAAGAAACAAAGGATCCCGGTTTATCGTGTGTCTTTCAACAACTTTAATTTCATTTGTAGATTAAGGATGGAAGTAGCATTTCCACTCGATTGCATACTGGGCATTAAGGAGACAAAAACGTTCATTGTTTGCCCGAAGTCGGAGGGGTTTGTGCAGACATTAAGCTGTAGGTGGCATTCTTTATACCTGACATCAGGAGCTTTTGTCAGCCCTTCAGCTGACAGGATTCTCTGCTGACCCCTCTGAGGTGTGTGAAGCAGTGAAAACAACCAAACCATTTCTGCCAGGTGAGGAGGAGAAGTGGGACAGTCTTATCCCGACCCACTGGGCACAGGCTGCTCACAAAAATCGGTAATTCCATTTTTTTTTTTTTTTTTTGAGAGCCTATCTGAGAGAATTAAAGAACCAAGAGTTGGTGACCTTTCCTACAACATGGTCAACAGCAACCTTGGCCCAAGAAGTGAGCATGAAACTCTTGGGAATATAAAAACTCATATTCATGGGTTGGGAGCGAAATCTGTCCCATTGAGCACTTCTTGGGGCCAGAGCTGAGGTTAGAGGGTGATGCTGGGCTCAGACCCTGCAGAGTCCCTGGTTTGTGGTTAAAACCAGCATCAGGCCCATTTCAGGGCGATATTTGTACCCATCCAGGACAGGGGTGACTGCAGATGACAGAAGGTGTATTTCCATATGTGATTATACAGGTGAGCTCCTGTTTTGGCCATAATTATCCAGCTTGGTTTTAAACATCCACCATGCATGAAAGTAATCTCCCAGACAGAGGTGGTTTTGGGGCTGTTTTGCAAGTTTTGTGTTGTTTGTTTCCCAACAATGACCATTGCTCCCATGAAAATTAGTGGGAGTTTGTCCCTTGGCTCAGACGGGAGGAGGGTGCCTGTACAAATCCAGTCTCTTCAGTCTTACTATTATTTTTTTTTAAATAATCCTTTGCTGGTATTTTCTCTCAAAACTCAGCCCAACCCCTTTCTGAAGCCATCTTTCTGTAATTCTCTTAACTACTGTAATGCAAACTCACCACAAAAGCTCCTCGAGAAATCAAGGCTTTTGTGAACACCAGGCGTGAGGAAGAAAATTGTCACCTAACCTTTCAGCCATCCTCATTTTCAGGGGAGCAAAGGACAATCTCTGGAGACACAGTTGGGTTTGTTTTTTTTATCTGCGCTTAAATCATATTTATTAACGTGCCACGTTATGAAGGTGGGAAGTAACATTTGTTTTCCTGGGTCTTAAGGGAATTTATCCTGTCATCATTAAACTGGATTTTAAACCACCATTTAATGTTTTGTTATTTTTCTCAGGTGGTTGGGTTGTTTTTTGGTTGGTTTTAGTTGTTTTTTTTTTTTTTTTTTAGCATCCAGTGTTAATCCTGCAATTGGAAACCACAGTGGATAGAAGTACTGTGTAACTTGCTTCCAGAACAAATAAGGTACAGCAGCTAATTTTAGTTTTAGGTTTCAAGGAGGGGGAGAGGAAGGGGGTAAGGCAGCACCTTCCCTTTATGCCGTGAGACAGCCTTCAAGTGCGAAAGCAGAAATTCCCAAGCTGAGATCTGGTGAATGTAGAAAAGGTTCATTTTCAAAATTGCAACAGCCTGTACTTAGGTGATATTAGAAGACACCATGACAGTAAAGTAGTTTTATGCATAGCGGCTTAGCTAACATTTTGAGAACTAGTTTAGTGAAGCTATCAGGTTTAAAAATACCAAGCCACAAAGTTTTAATGAAACTATGCTTGGATCAAAGTACCATAAAGAGCATCCAAGAACTGCTTAAAAGATCCTTGAGTGGAAATTAGAATGGATCTTCAGGATTTATTCTGTAAAGCCTGTCTATTTTGACCTTTTTTCAGTCTCATATTAAGGCAGCTGAAAGTGTGTTTTGTTTGGCTAATGCTGGGGACTCGCTGGAGCTATTAGGTCTGTTAAACTGAGGCTGCCACTAAAGTTTTAGTATGCATTAATTGACTGATAAGGACTTCGGAATCAAATGGCTGAAGGAAAGGGCTATCATAGATTTCTTTTTTTCCCCCCCTCCTTCCTTTGCTTTATTTCTCTTTGCACTTCATTTACATCCCGAGCCCTATTGGTGATCCAGATTTGAATAAAGCCACAGCTTAAGCAGCGATTAGATCTCAATAGCTTGGATTTTCAATGAAATTGTGGCATCGTTTTTTTTTCTTTTGCCACGCGTATTTAGCGGGAGGTGTGAAAATTGACACCTGGTGCAACTTTATCTTTGCAAACACTGCCTCGTTTTATGCACAGACGTCCCCACGTGCACAAAACATTTGCAGATGCGCATAGATAGACCGAGTGTATAAAATCCTCCTGAAATTAGGGTATTAGTTGATAGGCCTTTGACTCTGTCAATGTCAGGGGTTAGTGGGAAACAAAGACAGGGCTAAGCAAAGCTTTGCAAGAATGGAGGGAGATAAGAAGACCTCCCCCTTCTCCAGGTTAATTTTTTAAGCATGTCATCCAAACGTTCAAAGCAGTGATCCTGCAAACGCTATTAGAAGAAGAAAGCCATCAGGAATATATAATGCAGTAAGGGGGCTTTAGTTTTTACATTCTGATGTTATTATCATTACTGTTATTATTATTATTATTATTTGGAAGCAATATGTTTAAAGTTCACCTGCTAATCCTTAAGCTGTTGATACGACGATGTCAAAAATGATGGGATTTGGTGATTCTCATTATTGTTATGTATTGTTCTTCTCTAGCATTCCAAATTAATATTTATAAATGCCAGGAAAAGTAGTCTTTTTATAGACATCAGAGCTCCCCAACTCCATTTTTATTTTCTTTTCAACAAATAAACATTGTATCCAATATAGATGATTGCATTTAGGAACGAAAATTATTTCCTAAGCAATCCATTTGATGCTGATTGGAGGTTTTTTAACTTATTTTCCTGCCAGCAAGATGACAACCTGTAGATGTGATCTCCCCTTACCACCATTCTCAACAATCTTTGTCCAAATTCAAACTAATGCTGATTGCAGTGAGCGTGATCAAACTGACACAAATACTGAAATGGGTCTGAAATTCTACCAAAAAGGCTCTTCAAGCACCAGGGAAATAAAACCAATGGCTGGGAAGGAATTTTGATTCTTGGTCACCTTGTTAATTTGAAGCCCTTCATTTCTAGGGCAGTCCTGTTTTTCTCCTATGTGATTTGTGCCAAGGACACAGCCCTGAGGACTCATCCCTCCTGATGGGTGCAATCATGGAATCATGGAATATCCAGAATTGGAAAGGACCCACAAGGATCATCAAAGTCCAACTCCTGGCTCTGCACAGGACACCCCAACAATCCCACCACATGCCTGAGAGCCTTGTCTACCAAAAGAGACTAATAATTCTTTGCTCTTAGGCAAAGGAGGGATTGTTATGCTGTTATTCCAAAGTGAGGAATGGGATTGCTGGGTGGGAGAGACATGGGCACACACAGCCTTGGTGAACAATTTTGGACTTGCCTGGAAGTGCTGAGGGAAGGACATTCACTCCCTGCAGTAGGTTTAAATATTACATAGCTATTTTTAACTAGTGCCTCCAATTCAACAAGAAGAGGAAAAGGAGGGGAAAAAAAAAAAAGAAACTCAAATTCCTTCTGACCTGCACAGCTGGCTTATCTGGGGCTTTGTATCCAGTGGGGGAAAAAAAAGTGTGCCCCAATTACCAGACAGGCAACCCCGATCCAGACTGCTCATGAAACTCATTTCCAAAACATTTGAATGAGAGCAGAGATCACCTGTCCCAGCTTAAGAGAGATTCCCAAAATTACCAGCACTGCATACAGAGGAGATATTCTGCAGAGGATGATGATGATGTTCAAGGTTGCATTGGGTTTGTGTAACTGTCCCAGCATCTGGAAGCTTTGTGCTTGTGGGTCCTTTCCAATTTTGGATATTCCATGATTCCATGATTGTACCCGTCAGGAGGGATGGGTCCTCAGGGCTGTGTCCTTGGTACAAATCGCACAGGAGAAAAACAGGACTGCCCTAGAAATGAAGGGCTTCAAATTAACAAGGTGACCAAGAATCAAAATTCCTTCCCAGCCATTGGTTTTATTTCCCTGGTGCTTGAAGAGCTTTTTTGGTAGAATTTCAGACCCATTTCAGTATTTGTGTCAGTTTGATCACGCTCACTGCAATCAGCATTAGTTTGAATTTGGACAAAGATTGTTGAGAATGGTGGTAAGGGGAGATCACATCTACAGGTTGTCATCTTGCTGGCAGGAAAATAAGTTACAAAAAATTAATCTTGCTAGTGTAGGACATGATGTCACTCTTGCATCACTCTCTGCTTTTGGAAATAAACCTTTGAATGAGCTTCTTTGGGCAATACCTGGGTTTGAGACTGGGACATCTGATGGGAACAGGAGCAGGGGACTGGTTTGAATTCAGGCAGGAATGAAGGGATGGGCACAGCCAGGATGATTTCTCCTGCCTTGATGCGTGCTGAAGGCTGCTGGTTGTGCAGACACTGATTGTGGGAGGGCTGGGGCTGCCGAGCTTTAATGGACCGTGCTGCTGCAAATACAGAGAGACGGGAACTGATGGAGAATATATTCAGGCTGGATATCAGAAGGGAGTTTGAGACTCTCAGACAACAGAGATTTGGGAATGGCCTTGGGGCAAATGCTCCAGTTCATTTGAAGCTGAGGCTTGTTCAGCCTGTGAAATGGGATTGTATGACTTGGTTGCTGGGGAATGTGACGGGAAGGACTTGGTGATTAAAGGGGGCCCTTCTTGTCCTCAAATGGGTTTTAGGATGTTTTAGTTTCCTCTTTGGTGCTGGAGGTGCTTCCCAGAAAGTCCTGGAGCTGCTGTCATGTTTTGATGACCATGGCAATTGACGCTGCTTTTCAGGCTTTTGGCACATTCTGACAGACATGGATGAAGTGAGGGTGCCCTGGCTGGAGAAATACCTCCTTGTAAGGGTTGGCACACTCTGCTTGTGGGATGGAGGGCTGTGGGTTTGGTACAATCAAACATTCCATCTTGACCTCTCAGTGGTCTGTGCTGCTTTCACATCCCCAAAAGACATGGAACTGTCAATGACTCTTTTGAGCCCTTCCCTTGAACTGAGGTTTCTAATGTATCATCACATACACTGCAAAAGACCATTTTTGGCACTTTCAGCATTTTAAATGTTGCATTTGAAGTAGCCAGTCCAGTGGCTGCCTGTTCTGCTTTCTATGGTACAAATTGGCATCTTGGCACTTGGTTGGAGAAAGGGAGCACATGATAGGAATCTGGACAAGGAGTCTGGATTTGAAACTCAAACTGCTTGGTGCTCATTTTCTGCTGCAATCTTGTTGGAATATTCTCATTCCTTTTTCCTCTCAGCTGCTCTCCAGCCCCTCACTTGAGGGATCTTATAGACCTTTTGTTCCCTAAAGACTCTGGGTTTTCCCAAAGGCTTATATCCTGCAGTCTATTGCATACAGACACACAGATGCTCTAAACCAGAAATATTTATTTCTGAACTGGTTTCCCTCTTCTTTAGACATTTGTAACATCAGTGCCACCGGTAGAAAGAATGTATCAGTCAATGCCAGGCAAGCAGATGAAGTGCACTGAAGACTTGAACAAAGTGGGACTGACCTGTGAAATGGGGCTGGTCTCAGTGTGAAATGAAAACCTGGGTTGAACTCATCCCTGAAATGGTGAACTCCTCTCCAAGAATCCGTACAAAGTCACTTTTCCAGTGGATATTAACAAATAAGGATATTCTCAGAATCAAAAGTGATGCTCTGCTGAGGGACACACTCTTGGCAGCCACTGCAGGATCAGATCATCTATCCTCAGCTTTTCCCCATGTCAGGGACCTCCTTGCACCCCAAAACTTTGATTGTCCTTGGGACAGATCTTCCAAGTGTTGCTGATGGCAGGTGCAGCCAAACCTCACCAGAAACCAGCAGCATCTGCAGCTGATTTGCTTCCCTGAGGGAGGACAGCAAAGTCATTTCATGGCAGGAGATCCACTTCACCACCTCATTTCCAGCAAATGAATTCTTTCCTTCACTCCAGCCTGCTGCTGGAACTCATTCCCCAGCCCAGCCAGCAGCTTTGTGCCAGGTACTGCCCTTCTCCTCCTCCCAGCCTGTACAGGCTGGTTTGTAGCACAGAAAGGACATCACAACTCACAAGCATTTCTCAGGAAATAATCGAGGATTTCCTGCAAGGGTTTTTCTTCCAAGGGATGCTTCTGCCACTGCTCTGTTAAGGGAGGATGTTGGAACCCTGGTTGCTGAGAATTTTAGGCTTTCTGTGCTGACAGGCACTGACCCCCAGGAGAACACTGCATTTGACCTGAGGCCATGGAGAAGGCTTCCAAAATTTAATAATAGAACTGGGATTATGGGTGTGTAATTTGGATAGAAATGTGTAATATCACAGGGTGGAAAACTCAGAGTTGGAGGTTTTAGAATATAGTAATATATATAAAAGAAGATGGAAGTTTTAGGGCAATGGGTGGGTCCTTCTTTGTCACCTTCTTTTCCATGGGCTTGGGTGGTTTTGTGTAATTGGATAAAAAAGTCCACATTGTGGGCAGGGGTGGTTGGTTACTGGGTTAAAAGTAAAAATAATTTAGGTGTCATTTCTTAATTGGACAGTTTATCCTTAAAAGGCCTTGTAGAGAGAGAGATGGGGCTCCATTTTTAGTTTGTTAGAGTGAAGTGCTGCAGAACTCAGGGTTTGTGAGACTGTGACATAGATAAGAACTGATAAACATCTGAGTCCAAACAAGAAATATTGTCTCGTGCACTTAATCCCAACCTTAGCAAAAAAGAAACAGAGAATCCACAGGAGGAATTTTGTAAGTCAGCCCAACCACCTTGTCATTGCCTATGACAAGAGCGTTGCAAGGCTGAAGTGAAGGAGACGTGCAAAGGAAGGGGAAAGAAAGGTGAGGGATGGAGGGAACTGATGTCCAGGCTGCTCAGCAGAAGGCTCATTCCCATCCAAGCAGGGCAGAGAGGAAGGGGAGGGCTTGGAAAGCCTTTCCCACGAGGAAAACTGATGCCTCCTTTGGACAACTTTCCTTCTTTCTTTCCGTGCTTATCGTTTGTTCCGCCTATTCACGGGAGGGACTCAAGCAAAGCACGGGGCTTTGTGTTCCTCCCCCGTGCCCTAACGAGGGGGGAGTTTCAGGGCTGGAATTCAGGAGTGTGTGCTCACACACCATGGAGAGGGGACCTGCCCCACCAGGCCCAGCCTCACACCAGAGTGGGGACAAAGCTGGGGGATTAAAAAAAAAAGGGAATTTTGTAGCCAATCCGCACCTTCTAAAGTGGGAGTTTCTTAAAGATGTTCTTGGGAAATTCTCTCTGCTTGTGGAGGTGTTGATAACCTGAGCCAGATCAAAGGTTCATGGGTTTCTCTTTCATCAGAGGGCCTGTGCAGCTTCTCCCAGAGATGCTCTGGACACATCTGTGCCTCACAGGGGCTCAATCTCCTTCGATCCTACAAATTTATGGCCAGCATGTCCATAAATCCTAAAGGCACAGATTGTCAGATGCAGGAAGCACAAATACATGTTTATTGTCCTCTTTTCCTTGGCATCTCTGTCCATGCTGGGAGGTTGGAATGAGATGATCTTTAAGGTCCCTTCCAACCCAAACCTTCCTAGGATTCTATCTGATTCCATGATTCTGTAAATAGTGGCCAAAGTCATTGCTCTGGCCATCAGTTTCCTGACCCAGAATGGTTGCTATTAAATATTTCAGGCCATCAGCCTTAGCAAATAAAGTGTTTGAAATCAGAATCACTCTGGGTGCAGGTAGAGTTGACAATTCTATAACAGGGGCATCTTTAATGTGTTCTACCAGAAGACCAATGTAGGGTTTTTTTCCCTGCCAGTGGCTCAGACTTGTGTGGGTTGGATGTTTGCCTTGCTCATTTTGCTCCTGCTGCTGACAATGGGCATTTCAAAGAAAACAATGATGATTTCTTGGAATAAAATGTGCTTGTAAAAAGGAGAAAAAAAAATCTCAGAGCCATTTGCTGAGCTTTTATCATTGCTCTTGGGAGCAGAAAGGAAATTGGCCGCGTGCTGCCTGTGAACAAAGTGCTTTTCACACCCTCCTTGAAATCCACCCATGTTTGGCCAAGTTATCAGTGGAATGCATGTTCTTTAGAGGTTTGTTGAAATTTGGCTGCTTCATTTCTCTGAAGACATGGTCTGCCCAAGGCTGTTGAATGGGAAAAGGACTTTTTTCCCCAAAACGTGCCTGACTTAGCTCCCTGTGTTGGTTGAGCACATCTAAGGGTAGCCAGTGAGTGAGTCAACAAGAGCCCAATACTTTGTTCCATGTGAAAAAAGCACTCTCAAATTTCTTTTTTTTTTTTTTTTTTTTGTAATATACAAAAAAAAAAAGGTATCTCGGATAAAATCTGATTACAAATCTGAGTTATGAACAAACTTAAAATGAGTGATAAAGTTGCAATATTGAGCACTCAGTGGCTGAGGAGCTCTCAGATCTCACGCTGCCTCTGCAGGCTTAATTTGCCTTCCTACTGCCTATGGCTTATGATAATTTTTAATTACCCAATCACACGATATCTTTTCCCACAGGATCCTTGCTCCTTTGCCACACAGGATGGACAAAGATCTCTTTGCAGGTATCCAGTTGGTTTTTCTTCTCATGTTTATCCATCATGTTGTCCAAAGCCAGATGTAAATGTGGATCTACTAATTAAAAGCATGTATATTTTAAATGGCGAAACCATTTTACTTCTGATTTATCCCATAATGTAAACAGGGTCCACCATGGAAGCAGGGAAGAGAGGAGGCACCTGTAAAATCTGACTTTAACCAGTCTTAGCAACCATTTTTCCTCCTTAATGCTGTTTGCCTTCAGTAATTTAACTTTTTCTAAAAACTGGAATGACAATACAGCACTATCTGTCTGGAAAAAGTCAACCTCTTTATTGCTTGAGAAGTGTTGCAATACAACGGTGATGGGGTCCTGTATAAACCAAGATAGGCAGCAAAACTCTGTATTTAATACATGCCCAGCACACAAATAAAACGTGAAAAATGTTTCATTTTGGTCTTTAAGCAACAGAAGGAGCAGAGGAGGAGGTAGCAGGAAGCTTAGAATTGGAAAGTGATAGCTTTGGCAATGCAGTGCAATGATTGAAAATGACATCTTCCACACACCCAATTAAAATTCATACCTTTTAACCTCCACAGCCATCTGAGATCTGTATCATTAAGACTGATTCAACAAGATGCCTTGATATTCTAAATTATTTGTATGCCTGGTATTCCAAATAAACATTTGTGAAATTCATTTCAAAAGATGTTAACACTCGTGAAACCCATGTGCCCCAGAGGGATTATATAAATTTCCATGTCAAATATTTGAAGCAAAGCACTTGTACAGAAACAGTGTTTTTTGTGTTTTGATGCCTTTCATTTCCATAAACTAGATTACTTTCTGAAATTACTTTCACACAGAGAACAGTTTCTATTGAATTCCAGTCAGTGAGCTCCTTGGAGTGTGATGTGAATAAAATATGACTGGGTTATGTGGCTTCCAGGATGCATATGCAACTGTGCTGTGTAAGCAGGGAAAACCAAGTTTGGATTTTATCTTGAAGTGGGTTCATACACAGAGATTTACTGCCTTAAAGTAATTGCTAAACAACTCCTTCATTTATAGCCTAACAAGGAAGCTCTCTGGATTCCAGAATCCAGCCCCTCCACCCTAACAATGACATGATCTCCCTCAGTAAGCAGAGATTTGCTGGCAGGCAGCAATTCCTGGCTGTCTGTGGCCCTTCAACAGAAAAGTTTTATCTGCTCCTTGCAAACACTGATTCTGCCAAAAATTCACACGCGCGCACACACACAAAAATAGATCTGAGCAAATATTACCTCCATTGTGCTTGTTTTGCCAACCCTGTGAAATGATCAAATACCAGGTATTTAAACGGGAGATGGGAGGAAAAATTTTGCCCAGGGTGTAGGGGAGGGAAGCAGCTGTGAGATTAAGTGTTTTTACATAAACTGCAAACACAATCTCCATTGTTATATAATATCCCCCACGCGGGTGTCTTAGGTCAGCTTCTGCAATTGCTTCTAGACAAGAGGGTGAAATGCCAGCTTTGGGGAAAATTCAGGGTTCAGCCCTGCATCCTGCAGCAAATCCTCTGAGTGCTCCTTGGTAAGAGCCCAGCTAGAGCTGGGTGAGCCCCCTGGAGAAGCACCTTGCTGCTCAGATCTGCATTTCTGCAGCTGTTCAGAACCTGGAGCTCCCCTGTTTACATCAGAAGAAATTTCACATGTGGAAATTGAGGAGCCAGGTCACTGCAGCCAAGACTGAGTGCTGGGTCTGAGCTGTTCTCTCCTGCTGTGGCAGCTGTCCCTCTGCCCAAAAAACAGATGCCTACCCTGGTTGGGGTATGTAAAGACTCATTTGCAGCCCAGATAACATTTGGTTTGCTTTGCCTGGTGGCAGTCCTGGGGTCAGATCCCCTAACCAAGGAAGAGATTCCCTTATTTTAGCCTGGAAGTGCTGAATTGTTTTGGGTGGCTGTCAGGGGTGCAAATGCCGTGCTGAACTAAGCTTGATGCTTTCAGCTCCTGTGGATGTGGGCTCCTAGGAAAGGAAATTTGCTTTCAGCTGGTCAGAGGTGTGAGGGTTTTCATATTTTTCTGTGGGGCTCAAGCAGCACTGCCCAGAGGGGATGAGGGAAGGAGTGAGTCCCAGGACAGGCAGAGATGTGGTGATGGGAGACACTGAAGCAGTCACAGCTCTCCTGCAGCTGTGGTTCTCCTGTATGAAAGGACAGGCTGCTGAGTTCTTCCTCTTTTTATTTTATAGCCAACCAGAAACCTCCTGATGTCCTTGACAAAGTCAAAACCAGGGGGAGAATGTCTTTCTCTGTCCTTTAATGACTTTTATCCTTCTTTCTATTGCCTCACTGTTCAGGGGCATGGGCTCCAGACCAGCAGCATCCTATTTCCTCCCTTGTCACCTGCTATTTTCTATTCTCCCACATTTGGACAGATCCTTGATAAGGAGAAGGGAAATGAGTTAATGCATCCCACAGCTGAAGTCAGCAGAATACAACATTCCTGCTTTTAGGATGTTTCACACATTTTGTTAAATATGGCTTTGGTGTAGCAAGAAAAACCCAGTAAGTGTTGAAGGAATAGGAGAGGAAAAAGCTGAAACCAGTGATGCTGAAGCCTCATAAAAACATCCTAGGAGATTTCAGGTTTGATTCCCCTCTGAAGTGGCTGGCTCAAAGCAGTGCTGAGGATGCCCAAAGCCTGCCCCAGGCACAAGCCAAGGGGGTGTTACACCCACAGAGGGGAACAAGATGCCCATGGCTCTGCTGTGGCTGGCATGGGCAGGGGCTGCTGAGGGAGGGTGAGAACAGCAAACAGGAGCAGGAAATCCAGCTCCCAGGTGTCTCCTGGCTCTGCTCCTCCTCCTGCTCCTCCCCATGGCTGCAGTCCTTTGGCTCTGGTAGCAAAACCTGTTTTGCCTGAGTGGCAGCAAAGCAAAGCTCGAATTGCACCGAGACACATCTGCCAGAATGTCACTGCTGGCTGTAGCTCCGGGAGGGCAGGTGGAGAGAGGTGCCACTGCACCAAAATTCCCTTGAGGAGGCCAGGGGGAAGGCCCCTGTGTACACACAGCCCCCAAGGCATTCTGCAGCCATCTGGGTTCTGTCCTTTTCAGGCTGCAGGAATTTTTTACCTCATCCCTTTCCAGAGCAAAAGACATCAGGACAAGACCAGCTCTGCTCCCACTCAAACATCAGCCCACAACCTCTCCAGTAATCATTCCTCATTACCCAAGGCTGACAATGCAGGGACCAGAGTGCAGGAGTACGGGGAACAGAGTTGTGAAGTAGGAATACATTAAATACAGCCTCCTCCACCATTTTCCACTGGCACAGCTCACCTGAAGGAGCTGAAGAGAGGGAATTTGTTTCACTAGTTAGTGAAAGATAAAAAGCTGATTTCCAGCAATTGCCAAAGAACATCAAGCTAAGAAGTAAATAGGGTGAAAAGAAATGGGCTGCAATATATGCTCAGTCTTTGGTGCATTTCTTTAATGCCAGTCTTTAGGGGCAGACTTTGCAAAAATCCCCAATTATTTTAGCTGGTTAATCTGGTCCAAAGTAGGCTGTTGGCCAGCCTATATGCTCTGCGTATGATCTGGCTTAGCTAATCTGATAAATTCCAGTTTATTCTCTGGGTAGGTCCTGCAAATCCAGGACTATTTTAATTAGAGAAGCTGGGCAGTGACAGTTTATTGGGCAGTGGAGGTAAATTTGCAAGTCCTTGGGTCAGCGCTTGCCAGAGCTGCAGGTCATTTGGGTTAACGAGTTGCCACTGCCCTAAATGATGGCTTTTCCTTCATCTCGCTGCTGCTAGTCTACTTTTAGCCTGTTTTTACAGATGAGCAGGCCCCAGAATATTACTGGCTCCAGTCTTGGGCTGTGGTTCAAGCACCAAGCACTTTCTGCTCAGTCCTTTCTATTTCCCAGCCTTGGTTTTGTTGCGCCTCTTTGAACCTAAACACAAAATGAACATTGATTTCTAAGACAGAGGATTTGAATCTTTGGTTTTCCTCATGTTGCTCCTTTTGTAGTGGAGCCTGCTGAGATAAAGCTCCCAGGCTGTCAGTACTGTATCCTCCTTTCAGAGGAGAGTTTGACAAAGATCTGCAGTCAGGGGAGACAGGACAGACAGAAGAAACCTCTGGATCGTGGGTCCACGAGGAGAAAGGAGGCTGCAGAATCACTGAGTGCCTGACACGAGGCAGTAGAGCTGGGATGTTCTGCCTTCAGCCACCCTCTCTTCCTCATCATGGCAGGAAGATTCTGCTGCACACAATACAGCTCCACTTTTGCTGTTGAAGACAAACCATTTGTCCTTATTTCTATCTGATGAACTTCATGCCATCAAAATCGAGGACGAGGTGCACAGGACTTCCCAATTTCCAAGGCAGATCACTTGTCAGAAAGCAAAAGCTTCTGTTCTTTTTCTTCAGAAGGATAAGTGAACTGTGCCTATACTGGGACAAGAGACCATAAATAAAGCTGAAATAATGGGAGATCACTCAAAAATTCTCCACGCTTTGGAAATATTTCCATTCACATTTGTAACGCTGAAGAAAGTGGAGTTTTATGTAAGAAACAGGCTGGAATTGAAGAAACAGAATAAGGACATTCCTATCTCTGCCTTAAACTTCCTGAAAAAAACCCCTTCCTGGCTAGTCTTTGTCTCCTCTCCTGTGAACTGAAATTCTTCATCCTTTTCTCCATCAGAGCCACTTGTGAAAGGTTTTGATCTGTATGTTCAAGGTGCTGGAAAAGATCAGGGGGATGCTTGAAGAGGTATCCCAAAGAAAGGGAACCAAAATGTAGCCCAGAGCCTCAGATTCTGTAGGCATAGAGACCTTGTCCTTGTGTGAAGGATTTTAGTGGCTGGAAGGGGGGGGGGGACTCACAGCCTCACTGCCACCCCCAAGGATGGAAGCACTCAGCACATATCCCAAACTTCCTTTTAAGCACGGCCCAAAGGGATCCCTGCCGGGCTTTGTTTTCCTCTCCTGACTTTGTCCCAGTGCTGGGGCATTTTGCTGATGTGCTGGAGGACACAAACACCTTGATGGGCCCCATCTGTTCCAGCCAGGCGAGTCCAGCTGAACACTTGGGGGGTGCCCCGCGTGCGGCCTGGGAACGCGCCTCGCCTCATCCGTGGCGAAGCAGTTGGCACCGCCCGAGCTCCCTGGCACCGGGAGGGGGGAAATCCTGAGGTAAATTCGAGTAGACGTGATGCTAGAGCACAACTAACCGTTCGGGCACGCCGGGGTCGCCAGGTCTCCCAGCAGGGACAGGTGCCTGCCACTCCGCGCCTGGCCGCCCGCCAAGGCCCGAGCGCCGGGCCCGCTGCCAGCCACGCACCGAGAGCGGAGCAGACACAAGGCCGGGCCCACACAGACAATGAGCGCTTCCCTTTGCTCTCCCCGCCTCTCCCAGCCCGGGTTTGTGCGTGGCTGCTGCCCAGGTTGCTATGTGGCATCTCCAGGGCCGGCGGTGAGGATGCCGTGAGGCCGGCGGTGCCTGGAGAATATTGTGCTTGTCCCCCGCTGATGGCAGGAATGGGGGAGGCAGGAGGGGAGGGAAAACGGGCCTGCATAGTCTGAGGTGATTTCTGGGGTGTGTGCAGCACTCCAGGCTGGAATTTGCATATGCAAGGGTCCAGCTGTGCATCCCGACACTGGCTGTGCACGAGCAAAGGCAGCCCTGTGCCCTGTGCGTGTTCAGTGTTCACTCCTGCTCCAGCTCATGGCTGCTGCTTCTGCCCGACTCTGAGCCCAAACATCATGGGAAGGGTCTGAAAATCCAGGTGGCACATCGAGTGGTAACTGGAAGATTTTCTTCCAGCCCTCTATTTCCCAGGCTGTTTGTTTTCCATCTCTGGATATTAAGAATGTGGTTTCTAGCACCTTCTGTTTAGTGGAAAACACGGAATAATTTTTTGCCAGAAAACACAGATCATCCTTAAGAGCTCTGGAAGTCGTGCCCTGTGCGTGCAGAATGGTACAGGCAAAAAAAAAAAGGGAAAAAAGAAAAAAGGCAAGTCTGTTCAAGTCACAAAGAAAAAATGAATTTTTTCTCTTCACACCACCTCTTTTCCCCCTTCTCTGCTTTCCCTTCTCTCATCTGCTAAATGAGATGTTTCCACAGTCTCATTCAACACAGGATGGCAGTGGCAGAGCTTGGCAGCTCTGGGAGCAAATGACTTACAACCAAAGGACAGCTTGAAAGGCAAACACACGATTCACTGAACGTCTGGCAATCCAGAGCCTGTCAGTGACCCCTTCCAACTCGCAGCTAAGGAGCACTGGACAGTTCCTTAAATAAAATGCATTTTGCTTCAGCGTAGGAGCTGACCATGCTGACTTCTGTCATCTCTTACATCTTCTCCTATTTTCTTTTGCATTTGCCATGTGTGTTGTTCTGCTGATCCCAGTTCTGAGGGGAAGCGTAGCAATACAGCTGCTGTGCATTTCTTTGTTGTTTCCTTTCCTGCCTTGGCACCTGTAGCCACTGTAACTAAGCACTTTACAGTAATCTTAAAAGCCTTCCAAAAATACTGTGACTCATTAAAACTGACTCAATAATAAAATCGATGGCAGCCTTCTATTCCTTCTGGAAAACTCATCTGCCCTGCAGTTCCAGACAAAAATAAACGAGATAGTTTTTAGTTCTGGGGTTTTTTTTTCCCCTGCAAAGCTTGACTGAAGAAATAAATAAAGTCTCACATGATATCAGGACCACCAGACTTTGAATTTTTAGGTGTTGCACCTGTGCACATACACTGCTCCTGTGCTTTCCCTCTATTGCAAGCCCTAAATTTAAGATTGTGGGGTTTGAGGGAAGCAGCACTGAGCCAGTGCTGCTGCAAACATTTAATAAAAGGGAGTGATAGGGAACAGCTTTGTCACAGCAGCATTTACCAGACAAAGAGCTGACATCTCTGCAGGTGGAATGTGCACAACCACATGTGTGATCCATGAACGTGCTTGCTCCTGGCAAAGACATCCTTGGAAAGCATCAGGACAATGGGATGGTGCCTTCAGCTCTACTCCTCCTCCACCCTGTGACCTGTGGGGAGAACTGAGCCAGTTTCTGGTGCTGTGTCCATGCAGAGTGGTGAGGAAGAGGAATGAGAGCAGTCCCTGAGCTCTGTGACCCACACAGGCTGCCAGGGGAGGCACAGAGCATCTGCAGAGTGCTAAGAAAGAGCTGGTCTTATGGTGTCTGCTGATGGACTTAGACATGGCCAGCTTAGCTCTGCTGGGGCCCAGCTGCTCTGCCCACACAGATGTACAGGCTGGAGGTGCTGGGCTCTCCATCTGCAAGGAGCCCTGAGCACAAGCCTGCATCTGCCTCCCAGCAGGGGAAAACAGCTCCCACCCTTTCCTCACCTGGCACCGTGGCCACAACCCAGACCCGCACACCTGTGTGCATCAGCAAAACAGGATCATGCTGCTGACCTCCTTAGCAAAGATCTTGGAGATCAACTGAGAAAATGTTCTGTCTAAGAGCTGGAGATTATCTGGTTTAGAGTGTCTCTTTCTCCAGTCCAGAGGGGATGGAGTTATTTTAAATCTTTTTTTTTTTTGTGCAAAGAAGAAACCAGAAGATTATTTTCTTTCTTCAATGTCCTGAAACTCCTCAGGGCTGCTTATCTCCAATTGTGCTTGTCAAATACGCCCTTCTGCTGTGCACTCTTCAGGGGAATGCATTTAAGAGCTTAGAAGGCCCAGCCAGGAGAGGGGACTGGTTGCCCGGATGAGTTAACGTGACAAATGCACACACAGTGAAGCAACATCTACAATGGTGGGACTGTGCTACTCCCAAACCCAAAGAATACAGCTCAAAAGGCCTTCAGGAAGCTGTTCAGTCCATCTCCTAGCTCCAGCACCCAACAAAACCAAAATCTTGCTAACTCTTTCCTTAACCTGTTCTTAAAGAGCTAAATTTTAAAAGGAACTGTGCCACCACCAGTCTACTTCACCACTTCCCAAATCTCACTCTGCAGAGATTTTCCTAATTTTTAGAATTGTAAAATCATAGAATGGTTTAGGTTGAAAGGGACCCCCTGCCATGAGCAGGGACACCTTCTACTGGACCAGGTTTCTCATGCTTTCCTTTGCACCTTGATCCTGTTGCCTCTGCTCCCATCCCCCTTGGAAAAGGAAAGCAGACTGACCCTGCAAACTACACAAAAACACCTTGCATGGGACTGAGGTCATGTCAGTCGCAGGCAGATCTGAATTCCAGAAGTAAATTATCAGTTTAATACTGACAAGTGTGGTTTCTTGGTTTTGTTTTTGTGGGGTTTTTTTTGGGGGTTTGTTTTTTTTTTTCCTGGAAAAATAAAAAGAGATCAGTTCCTCCCCTCTAAATTTTAACACCTGCTCAGTTTGGGCTCTGAAAACAGGAATTGCTCTGACCTGTCAGCCAGCAGGCAGGGGTAAGTCCCCTGTTCCTAACTTCAGTGCAGCTTGACCCAGCCAAAAAGCTGCAAAATCCTCCTGAAAAGTTGGGAGCAGGGAGCAAGGGCTTGATCCAACAGCAAACTCAGGTGCTGCAGCTGCCAATGGTTTTTGTTGCTGCTGCAATTAGCAGCCACCTACCATCCAATTGAGCGTTTCCAGTAGTAAACTTTGTGACATGAGGACAAATGGGGAAATCACAAGACCTAATTACAGCTAATTGCCAATCCACGGGAAACACTCCAGTGAACTGGCACTCTACAAAGGGAGGAGACAAGCAGCATTGTTTTAAAACACAAATTTACCAGACATATAATTAGCTAAATACCCACATACTCTTCTAGCCACTTGTTTTATTCTGAATCAGAGCTCCTCTAAGCGCTGAACGTGGGGAAGGCATCCTCGAAGGGCAACTCTTAGCAGGGTTTTAAAGGGCTGTTAGCAGGTAAAGATCAAACCTAAATGCACTTTGTGATTTTCT
Organism: Agelaius tricolor; assembly: GCF_023055355.1. Classification (NCBI taxonomy): domain Eukaryota; kingdom Metazoa; phylum Chordata; class Aves; order Passeriformes; family Icteridae; genus Agelaius; species Agelaius tricolor. The sequence goes on from NW_027269265.1 coordinate 4,200,778, forward strand.
CGAAGCTTGCTGTGAATCACACGTTTGTTGTGGGCTCTGCCATTTTAATTAACGTAAAAATGTTAATGTTGTCATTAACGGAAGAGCTCAGCCAGAGCTGCCCTGGCCATTTTCAGGGAGCATTTTCAGAACTGTCCAGGCCATTGTTCCCAGGTGGTGCAGCATCTCCTCCCTGTTGGTGGAGCATTCAGGGACACACCTTGACTCTCCATGCGGTTTGCAAGCTTTGGAATGTTTGTTGTTCCAACATTTGCCCGAAGTGGAATTTCCTGCGCAGTGCTGACACTGCTCCCCCATGAGCTGGCCTTAGATCCCATGGGCAGAGAGATTTGATCCCGTGGATTGCTCTGGCTGTGGGACACCACAGCTCAGCAGAGCTGACATTTGGGGGTGATCCTGGTGGGTTGATCCACCAGTCATAGAGAATCAAGAATGGTTTGGGTTGGAAGGGACATTAAAGTTCATCCAGTCCCATTTCCTGACAAGGGCAGGGACACCTTCCACTACCCCAGGTTGCTCTGATTCCCATCCAACCTTGAACACTTCCAGGGATCCAGGGGCAGCCACAGCTCCTCTGGGCACCCTGTGCCAAGGCCTCCCCACCTTCACAACCCAGAAATTCTTCCTAATCTCTAATCTAACCCTGCCCTCTGGCTGTGTGAAGCCATTCCCCCTTGTCCTGTTACTCCAGGCCCTTGTCCCAAGTCCCTCTCCAGCTCTCTTGGAGCCCCTTTAGCCACTGAAAGGGACTTTAAACTCTCCCCAGAACCTTTTCTTCAGCAGCCCAAACACCCCCACTTGTCCCATGTTTTGAGGTTTGCTGGTGGCAAATAAGGCCCAGAAATCTCCCCAGGTGAGCAGTATGTGAGTTGCCTCCCCATCTCTCTTCATCCTCATGCCCTTCTGTTTTTAATTCACAGCAAACCTGTGGTGGCACTTCCCTGTATGAGCTTCCACTGAGTGCAGGTGAGAGGGCTGAAACTGGGGCTGAATGCCCTGGTTTTTAAATCTTAGCATCCCCTTCTCTGAATGGCACAGTTACATCTGGCTGGTTTTGCTCATTTACAGTTTAATGTAAATACCAGCCTTGGAACTCATTTGGGAAGCTTGCATATGCTAATGTTTTGTAGCTGAATTATTATTATTTTTTTACATTAAACAATAATATTGATATTTTCAAACTTTGCATGCCAAACACTGAAATTGAATTAAGTATTGTTTAAAATAACAATAATATAAATTTGTTTTAAATGAATTTAGTGTCATTTCATTGTTTGAAATGTAATGTGGGAAAATATTACTGCTGGGGCAAGAGTAAATATCTAAGTCTGTTAATTTTATTGAAGTAGTGGATAGATCCACATGAACTATTTCTCTGTGTGTTTGGTTAATATTTTATTGAAAATTGGTGTTAGCTCTAACTAATGAAAATCCAAACTCACTTCACATATGAAGGTGTAAAATGCATCCAACAACTTAATAACCCATTAACTTCAATGGAATTTTTAATGCTAAAATAAAAAATAAGGTGTTTTGAAGAGATGTACAGAGAGTGGAAATCGGCCAGAACAAGTCACTTCTCATTCTGAATTAATATGGATGGGTGGATGTGCAACCAAGATCCTTCATTATCCAGCAGCCAGTTTGAAAGGACACTGCAAGAAAGCCCTGAAAATAATTAAAAATATTGTGTACTTCTTAAATAAACGCTTCCCATGCGTAAACACTGGAGCATTTCGCAAAGGGCAGCAGAGTCCACTCCTTTTTCCAGGTGGTGAAACTGAAGCCTGGAGTGGGGATATTATTTGCCTGGGCTCACCCTGCCAATGGCCAGGGCTAGAGCCAGGAACAAATCCCTGTCTCTTGACAGCTAATCCAGTGCCTAAGCCAAGATGGTCTCCTGCTTCAGGAAAATGCTTCCTTTGTAGGTAGCACTTGAGCACATGTTAAAGTCAAGGGGACTTAAATGTCTGCTCGAAGTTAAGCCTATACTTAAGTACTTTCCAAACAGAGGGTAAACTTAAACCCATGTTAAAGCGCTTTCCAGAATCCCAGCAAAATCTGTCCAAAGCGCTTGATTCTTCTAACTGCCACAATTAATGGTGTGGAGAAGTCGAATTCTGGAGATTCCCATCTCTTTCCATCCCTTGCTTTGTTGTTATTTCTCCAGGTTTTTCATAAAGAGGGAAAGGTAAGGAGGCTGTTTTAGATTTTTTTTAGAGTCCTTTTAAATCTAGTTCTGTGTGTCCTTCTTATCTAGATGGAATTTCAGTGTTGATTCTCAGTGTTTTATTGTGGATCCTGCCACGCTTGGGACTCACATGCTATTAAGTAATTATCAACTCTCACATCTGTGTAAAATGAATAAATGTGTTTATTAGGAGAGGAACAAATGGTCTTAACAATACAGGGGAAAAATATCAGGAAGCCTGAAACTGAACCATGTTGGGTTTATTGACTTTACCAAGAACCATGTCCTCACTGCTGTGCGGCAGTCCTGAAGTTATGAAATTGCAGTCATGGCAGATCTTGTGTGACAGAAGGGGAGGGTGGATATCAAAGTGCTCTTCTTCCTTCCAGCAAATTAAAATTGTGTGGTTTACACAGGGCTCCACTTGAGGAACAGTCAAAAGGCAACTTATTTCCATGGAGCACCAATAACTCCTCGGTTGTGCCGGCGTGGACTTGAGGAGAGACGTGTGTGGCCTCAACCATACAGAGACTTTGATCTGTGGGATGATCCTGGTGCAGAAAGGTTGGTAGCTGTTAAGAAAGGCAAAGAAAGAGTCCCCAGACTGCACATTTGTCTAAAGCAGGTGAAATTAGGGTATCATAGAATCATATCATGGAGTCACAGAATGTTTTGGGGCAGAAGGGGCCTTCAAGATTATCTGGTTCTAACACCGCTGCCATGGGCAGAAACACCTTCCACTCAACCAGGTTACTCAGAGCCACATCCACCCTGGTTCCACGGTGTTCAACACCTCCAGGGTATGGGACAACTCAAAGGTTTGGACACGTAAAATGCAGAGCATTTTTCAAAAGAAGGTGTAGGAATTATCTAGACTTGGCATTGTTGACCAATGAGGAAAACAAAACCTGTCATGAAGGGGTTTAGACCTGAGCTTTGAAAAAATAGGTTTGAAATGGGTATATGGAGTGAAATGGAATGTGCTAGGAATGGGAGAAGGGGTAGATCAGGGAAAGAAGCCTTGTCTTGAAGGTTAGGAGATGCAGGTCTAAAGTTTGGGTATGAAACTGAAAGGAACTTGCACAGTAAGGAAAAGAAACAATAAAAGAAACAATAAAAGAAACACCAGCCCTCTAATGAAAAGAAAAATAATGGATGGGTTGGGGCATAGAGCATGGGTGAGGGATTAGTGTGTGTCATGCAGGCATTGAAGAGACACTACCTGGGCTTTCCTTCGGGATGAGGATGGATAATGGGAATGAGTGGGAATGGATAGAACTGGAGAGGGCCATGTGCAACATGCAGAACTCCAAGCAATTCATGTGTTCAGGTCTGGGAGGATCAGATCAGCCCCAGGAGGGAGAAGGAGCTGCCACATGGAATCACCATTCCTGTGGCAAAGACTCTCAATAAACTGCTCAAAGCCTGAGTACTCTGCCCTGAGCATCTGACTGGGAAGCAGCAAACAGTACCTGTAATAAAGGATGGAGCAGCTGTTGAAAAGTGATTAGGGAAACTCCTGGCTGTACCTCAAGACTATGCAGTGCTTTAGAGCAGCTTTTTAAATAACTGAACATGTGAAGGCACATGACAATGGGATAAATGCGAGTTGGGTTTGTGAGAGATGGAGTGCTGGGCTCCTTGGAGAGCTTTCTCTGTGAAGTTAAGAACAGTGGCATGCCCCAGTCTAGCTGGGCTCCTCTGAAGAATTGAATATATTGTGCTGTGCAGGGAATATGAGATGACGATGGAGAAGAGGAGGATTAAAAGCAGTGCTCTGTCGTGGGTCAGAGCGTGTTCAAAGGGGCAAGGGTGGAAGGTGACTTGGGAGGAAGAAACAAGGAGGTGGAAAGTGGTTATAGGGTTGCTTGAGCTAATGAAACACACAGCTGATAGAAAATTTGGAAGCACTGTTGATTGGGATCAACACACAGAATTTGGGTATTGTCAAGTACAAAGGCAATGCACTTTGGGACCAATAATAGAAGCTGCTGTCTTAAACCATGGGCTCTTCAGCTTGAAAGACAGATGTAGAGAAAGACTCTGTTAAATGCTTAGGGAATGGAGATGGGCCACTGTGCAACCTGGCTGTGAGCAGAACAAGCCCAGCCCTCGAATATTTCCATTTTATTGCAGGGCTGTGGCAGAGTTAATGCTGCTGCAGGAGGCACGGAGGAAAACAGAAGCGGGACAGTTGTGGTTGCCCATGTTTAAGATTCAGACTGGCAGGGTTACTGGGGTGACTGGGGAAATGGAGAACCTATTTTTATGAAAGAAGGCTGAAAGAGCAGGGCTTGTTCAGCCTAATAACATGAAGGCTGGGAAGAGATAGGCCTGCTCTCCAGAAATGCACCGAGGGGGGGGTAAACACTAGGGAGGGATAAGAGCTATATAAGCTGAAATGCTGGCACAAGAACAAATAGGCAGGAACTGGCTCTGAATAAATCAGGGCTGGAAGTTGGAGGGAAGCTTTTAACTGACAGAGGGAAGGGGATCTGCAGCAGACCCCGCCAGTGTGAGCAGGACAAAAATAATCCAATAGTTTTAAGATGGTGTTTGATAAACTCATGGAACCTGTGCAGTTTTGCTCCCTCTGGTGTAAAGAACCAGAGTGTCCAGGCTTGGAACAGCCCTCTGAACTCTACAGAAAATTTAACACCTAAGATGCACATGGCAGGTAATGCATGTCAGAGTAATTATTTTAGCCTCTGGCAAGCTCTAATTACCTGAAAGCAGCAGCAGCACAGTAGGAAGGTGGAGCAGGGCAGGAATCAGCTCCTGTTCACTGCTACAAGGAATGTAACTGCACTTAGTCACTGAGTGCAGTGTGCTTGTGTTGTGTTGGAGCACAATAATTTTTATGTTCACCAGTAAACGCTTCCTGCATCATCCATGGTGCTTGTCCTCAGAACTGTCACTCCTCCTGTGGCTTCAGCAGGAGCAGAATCCCACCAGGCAGCAAAGCATCTGGAAATTGTCACTTGAAACACTCTGCTCTGCAGCACTTTCCTGTCTCTGGTGAGTCCAGGGGATGACTGAGGCAGGTTAGGGGTGGATGCTACCATGGAAGGCTGCAGCCAAACTCTGACATATCTAACTCCAGTCGCCCTGTACACTACAAATATTCCCAAGTACCCTCTAGGTATTTTTACCCTCCTCAGAGAGCATTTCTTAAAGAAATCCCTTCTAAGACAGCAGGAGTTCTGCAATCTGCTGTTTTCTAAAATGATCAATTAAAGCACCAAGTTTGCATAAGGTAATCTGATGCAAACCACCTGAAGGTCACAGAGCCTGAATATAAGGTCACCAAGGGATCTCCAGGTTCATGTCATCAGGTGGAGAATAACGAGGGATGTGTTTTGACAATGTTTATGTTTAATTTAACAATTAACACTGGCCTCACCTATTGATCTCTAGGCAAACACTCGTTATGGTGCACGATGACATTGTAGTTAGCAACTTTGGATTCTGTTGGGGGTGGCTTCAGCTGAGCTGCATTAAGAAATGCTAATTGCAAGTCATGAGGAAGGGAAGCTGGAACAAAAGAAGCCACACATTCTTGGTGAATGTCCCTGCTCTGGGCAGAGATGCCATAACCAGAGGCCTTAGATGGGAAATAGCTCTCTTATTTTTCTAGCTTGGGTCATATATGGTTAAGTTTTATCTCACTTCCAGCTCCGAGTGAGACTGATCATTTTTTAATTTACCAAACATGATTTAACCCAGTTTCTCATTGATGTAAATATTACCAGCCTTCAGCTTTCATTATTCCAGTGTGGGAGAGTGAAAGTTTGCTGGCAGAGAGCCCTGAGTACCCTGAATGGGCAAGCTCTGGAAGAAACTGAAAATACAGTGTCAGGAAGGCCTATGGATGGAGCAACACAATGAAAGGGCTGTGTTCTTTTATTGTCAGTACTATCCTTACCCCTGGAGAGCTCAGAGGTGGAACCTGAAGCCACTTGCTGCTCCCATTTTCAAATATGCACATCCACCTCCTTTCCTGTGCCTCTGCAGTGAATTGTACCTTAGCCATTAAAAGAATTAAAATTTGAGAATATCAACCAGTGTGAAGGACAAAGATGAAAAATGCACCCCTGCCCTTTACTGGCAGAGGTGCTGTTGGACATTGGTCCTGAAACCACACCTGAGAGGCTGTGCCCTGCCTGTTACACCACCAAAACAAGAGGAACTCCCCAGGAAAATTTTAGGTGAAGCAGTCAGGAGGCTGGGAGAGGGCAGGAGGAACGGAACAGCAAAACTGAGGTGATGCATCTGATCAGACACAAAGTCAGTGGTGCAGGGAAGAGAGAACCAGAGCTCACTATTTAGCAGGCTGAGCTCAGTGATGATCCTAAAATTCTTTACCATTTAAAAAAGTGATGCACATTGGTTGTGCCAGCTCTGGACCCATGGTATTGTGTGATGATTGAGTTAAAATTTTGCAGCAAGGTCCCCTCATCAGCTGAACCCTGGTGATGGCTGCTGTGAGAGAAATGAAGCTCCAAAGGATGTATGGAGGTCTGGGAGGCAATGTGGTGTTTGGAGAGCAGGCCAACGTGTGGTAAATCAGGGAGAGGAATTGGTATTTTGGACAGGCTGGAGGAGAAAGAGAGGAGCTAGAAGGACAAGGGACACAGATAGGTAACAGCAGAATAGAAATAGATATTTTAGCAAGGGAGCAAGTGAGTAAAGGGCTGGCTTGAAAGCCTCTTCTGGAAGCTTCCTAATCTATTTTTATAACCTTCCCTTGACCCTTTTTTCCCGTGTCCTCAATTATTTGGGGTAAGCATTGTCCCTGTCTTCGTTAGCTCATCTATATGTGCATGCAACCTAATGACATCGGTGAGCTACTTAATCCTAGTCTGTCAGTGTCATCCTGGATTAATTTACTCCCTCTTCAGCACTGACTGTCACTTGGACGAGTGTCTCCTGCACCTTTTCTTTCCCTCTGCTCTTTCCTTCCCCTCGTGCCTTTGGCCAGGGCCCCTGTTGCCCCCGGTGACATTCCAGCAGATCCCCCGCGCTCTGCGCTAAACGCTGCAGACGTGCCCTCTTTGTCTGCTACCTCCATCTTAATTCCTTATCTGCTTACAGGGCTGGTGGCTCCCCCCCTCCCCATTACTGACCTTGTGGATTAATGTATAGTATGGGACTGTAAGCTTTCTTGAAGGCTGGGTGAATTGTGTCCTCAGCTCCCCATCTGTCGACATCGTCCCTTATTGCCTTCTGCACGGTGACACGGACGCAGCTGAGACTTCATAGGAAGCAGATGAAAGAGCTGGGTTGTTGGGGTTTTTTTCCTCTTTTCTTTCTTTCTGTCTTTCTTTTTCTTTTTTTTTTTTTTTTTTCAACAAGGAATTTCCAGTTTGGCAACTGGTCCCTAGTAGTGGCTTCCTTGTGGGTGTCTTGTTTAATCAAGGGATTGCCAAGTCTGAATATTAATCAGCTCTATTTAAAGAAGTTGGAGACACGAGATGTGTAATTGCTGTGATAATAAGGTGTAGCCAGAGGTGTCTGGTTTGTGTGGCTGGAAGGGAAAGGCTGAATATTTTGGAACAGAGAGAGAACAGAAGGTGAGACTATAGGATGAATAACTGTGAAAGAGTTTCTTGCTCAGGGGATTTTAAGGTCTCTTCCAAAGCTAAATTGGGGAAAACCTTTCCATGGCTATCTGAGGAGCAAAGCCCTCCCTTGGTGTGGTGCAACCCCCTGGCACCAAGACAGAGAAAGCAGGGGACTACCAAAGATACTGGGGAATTCATCCTCTGGCAAGAAAGCTACAGCTTCCCATGGAAACACAGTGTTAAAAGTGACCAAAAGAACAAGTATCCCAATGCAGGGCAAGCTGTTTTGTGTGGGCTGGGTTGTGTGAGGGGGAAAAGGTGCCTAGACTCGTGATCAGAGTCTCAAGAGAAGGCAGTCACGTGTAGTTCTTGTTATTCACACTGGATCTGTGGGGCACTTTCTGCTGGCCTGGCCTTTGAGATTGTTTTTCCTGATGCCACTGTCTCTCCACAGAGCCCTGGCTGGAGGTATGCACAGAGCTGGCCTCCCTCTTTTGTTTCCAGCTCTTACTTTGCATTAAAAGATGATGAAAAGCTGCTTGAAAATGCATTTAGCATTTCCCTTGCAGTCAGCTTTGTAGCATGACTGCCGTGTGCTTTGGTGCAAGGAATTACATATTGCTCTCCTTGCCTGTTTGCTTTTCCATTTCTCTCTGCTCTGGTGCTGGGATCTGCCACCCCCCTGCCAAACACACACAATCTCCTGCTCCACATGCTGCTGTCCACTTATGAATTCCATAACCGGGCTGTTCTCCCCAGGACCATTGGCTCTGTCATTGCTTGTTTTGCTGCTTGGAATAGGCAGGGAGATGATTTGCAATCACAACTTCATGTGTTTGAACACGAATGGAGGTGGAGTTGCCCAGAGCTCAGCCAGACTCACCCAGACCAGGTGTAAATAATTTTCTCTGGTCCATTTTGAAGACCACAGAGCTGAAATGGGTTATCCCAGACAGGAGTGTGGCCACGTGCTGCGGAGAGCTAGAAAATGCCATCAAACCCATCACAACCCAGGCTGTGCTGCCAAGGAAAAGAAGTGCAGGGAGCAAGTCCAAACACTAGACCCCTTGTCACTTGTGCCTCTCATTGAGTAAATGTGGAGATCTGTGTAGAGTCTGGGGCTCCTTGATCCAACAGGAGCCTGCAGGGTGGGCACACAGAGCCTGGGAGCTCTGGGTTTGTTTGGCCAGAGGAAGCTGAGAGGGGAGATCCACAACCTGGCTTCAGTGTGGTCACAGAGGGGCCAGAGCCACGCTGTTCTTGGAGGAACACCTGGACAGATAAGAGGGCAGCAGCCACAACTTGCATCATGGAAAATTCCAGTTTGGCATTACAAAAAAATTATCCACACAAGGGTAGTCTGGAACAGGGGGGGTCAGGACCTTGTGGCATCTCCATGTGAGGAAGCCAGGTGGCCATCCAGCTTTGAGACAAGTCCTGGAGTGTCTTTTTATTTGCATTTAGGCACAGCCATAGAAAACAGTGGCTTTGTAATAGAGAAATGACCTCTCAATGGATATACTTCCTACCGCTCATTGAAAAATAGAGTTTCCATCCCATGGGAAATTTTGGTATTTTCATATTTGTTTTCATCTCAAATTGGAACAGATAATTCCTGAAAAGAATTGATTTGCAAATGTCAGAGTGTTTCGTGTTGACATTTTGAGCTAAAATGAGATATTTTTGTTTGAATCAGGTCATCATTTGCCTCTGCCTGAACAGCCTCTTGCTTGCAGGAGCTGTAGCTCTGTTTCCTGTGATCCCAGGAAATCCTATGACTGGTTAAACTGTGTCTTCCATAACATGCCCTTATTTCTTCCAGCAGCTGATTACTTGAGGGAATTACAAGTCTTCCAGCCTGCAGTGTGCTGGCTTGAGCAGATGTAGAACAAAACAAGAACCATCACTTTTCCAAACAGAACTCATTTCTGGGAAACATTTTCTTTCCTGTGTGTAAAGTCTTGGTTTGAGTGAAATCTCATTTTTTTGAAGGGAAAGCAGTTTGTTTCCCCTTTATTCTAAAGAAAATGTTCCATCAGCCCAATGTGGAACAAATATATTCCCATATAGGTGGGAAGGTGTTTCTTTTCTGCTTTAACAAATGCTGCAGCCACGTTCTGTTCTCATTTCCCACACCAAGCTCAGACTTTTCCCTGTTAGTTTCAGTGCAGTTAATCCAGTCACAGAGACATAGCTGGGACTAAATTTGGCCCAAAGAAGAGATTTATTGTCTTTTGTAATAACACAGAGATGGAGCCACAGCTGGTACAAACCAAGGAAATCAGTGGAATTTGGATGACTTATACCTGCTGAGGTTCAGCCCCAGAAATATTAATAACTAACTACCTGTAGTGCTTACAAATGTATTTACAGTCCATTCCCAGGGCTGCTTTGGGCAGAAGACAGCACGCTTGCAGGTTTGCTCACTCGGTCTGGCAGGAAGGGGTTTTCACACTTTCTGCTCTGCTGGCAGCAGCCAGGGTGGATCTCCTCTCCCATTCCTCTTCTCCCAGCCAGGGCTGTTTGTCCAAAGCCTCTGCAGTATCTGCCTGCAGATCTTCTGTTCTTTCCGTGCTCTAAACCCTATGCTCTGCAGAGTCAGTGTGAGCTGAACGCAGGCATCTGAGGACATAATTTGGGCTTAAAATTTGTAGCACATTAGGAGCATGCTAATTGCCTAGGATGACATCCAGCTGACAGCTGATTTGATGGTAACTCTGTTCTTATTCCTGTTTAAAATTCTATCTCCTAAATAAATGAGTGATGGGATCGATAGCCTCGCTCTGTTAACAGGAGGGCTGTGGTGCACCACTGTGACTTTGACTTTGCTGTTTTCTTTGCCAACTAATTATGACCAAAGTGACATCACAGGTGATCTTCTCTTGTTCCTGAGACACTTTTAACACCACCTCGTAGGCACTTTTCCCAGAGCCAGTGGCTTTTGTCATCTGCCTCTCTGGTTTCCTGTTCATTACCTTTGTTGAAAAGTGTAAAAAAGGAGGCTCAGGGGGGACCTTCTCTCTCTGCACAACTCCCTGACAGGAGGGGGCAGCCAGGTGAGGGTCAGAGGCTGCTCCAGGGAACAGGACATGAGGACATGGCTTGGAGTTGTGCCAGGGGAGGTTTAGTTTGGATATTAGGGAAAATTTCTTCACTGAAAGGGTGGTCAAGCATTGGAAAAGGCTGTTCAGGGAAGTGGTGGAGTGCACATCCCTGGAGGGATTTAAAAATTGTGTGGATGTGGCACTTGGGGACCTGGGTTAGTGGTGGCCTTGGCAGGGCTGGATGATCTCAGAGGGCTTTCCCAACCTAAAGGCTCCTGTGATTTTAAGTGCTCAGATGAACTCATCCAAGTTGTGTCCTTGCTGCTTCCTTGCCTGGCTGGGACATTTCCTTCTGCATGCCAGGGTGGGCATTTAAAAAATATAACTGACTTGATTGCTTGCCCAAATGTTTGCTGATGGAAGTATCTACACAGTGAGAAAATGTCAATCAACTTAATTGCATGTGCAAATTCCACTCTGCATGTGTAAATACAGGATCTGTGTGTGCTTTAAGTCTCTGCACTGGGAAATTGGGCTTTGCTACCTTTTAAATGCAGTCATTTAGGGTCGGTACTAGGGGGAACGGCATCAAGTTGCACTAAGAAGAGGTTCAGGTTGGGTATTAGGAAATATTTCTTCACTGAAAGAATGGTAAAGCCTCGGAATGGACTCCCCAAGAAGTGGTGGAGTCACCATCCCTGGAAATGTTCAAAAAGCAAGCAGACTTGGCACTTTGCAATGTGGTTTAATGGGTTTAGGTTTTGGTCGAAGGTTGGACTGAAGATCTTGGAGATCTTTTCCAGTAAATTGTATGATTCTTCCTGTCAGTGCTGCCACAGATGAAGTAAAGGGCAGGAAAAAATATTAAATTGAATTAAGGCAGCAAGGGCAGGCAGGGCTGGGTGTCAGATCCCACACAGCCCTGGGCTGTGAGCTCGGGAATGGACAGTTAGGAAGGGTTAATGTCTCATTTACATGACTGAGAACAAACAACTACGGGAAATGCCCGGTTTACAATAAAAAAGATGTGGATTGGGAGGTTCAGGAGAACAAAAGACTCACAGATAACTTGCAGCAGTATATCCAGGAGGGAGCACATCCATTTCAGTGGCCTGCTAAGCATCAGACCTTATATCTGTGTGGTCAAATCTCTGCATAGTTGGTTAACCCGGCCATAATAAAAGAAATTCAGTGAATTTCTCTCTCCACAATCCTTGGATGAGATTTTCTTATTTTGCCCAACCACTTTCCATGGGAACTTCTCTATTAAATCAAAGCAGACATCCCTCTACCCCTCTATCTGATAGTAGCCAGCACCACTTGCTTCAGACTAAGGTGAAGCAAATCCTGCTTTGGAATAATTTGCTGCAGATAAAGTTACTTTGCTCAGAGGTTATCTTCAGCCACAAAGCACAATTCTTGCTATCTGATCCCAAGCAGCATGAATCTTTACTTGCCTCTCTGCAGGAGAATGAGATCTCCCCATTGTTCCCGGTCCTGGTTTCCAAAATCCATCGCTTCTGCAGGTACCTTGTCCCTAGATGGAGCTGTATTTCACCGGTGTGCTGGGTACAGGACCAGCAGTGCCAGACCCTGTTTCACAGTTTATTGTCAGGAATATTGCAGTTTGCTGACTGTTGTTCTCCTTGGTGCTCAGTTCTGCCTCTGTGTTTTGTTGGTTTTTTTTTTCCTGTGGATGTTTGTGCTTAGGAAGAAAAACACCCAAACAACATAAAACAAAAATAAAATTACTGGATAACCCCCAGTAGAGGAATCTGATTAGGAACAGAGCCCTGGGAGAGGCAGGGGCAAATTCTCTGTCCGAGCTACTTTGAGAATTGTTATGTATTATATTGCCATACAATAACAATCAGGAGTTGGAAGAATAAGGATTATTCCCATGAAAAGCCACTTCTCCCAAACAGCAGCACTACATTTAACCAGTTGTGTACATAATATTGCATTAGAATTAATATTGTTACTAACAGATGTCCGTTTTCAGCAGAGCAAATGGAGATGGTATTTTATTGTTTCTCACTTCCACATAAATGGATCTCGAGCAGCGATTACGCAAAGCAGCAATTAAACATTAAAGCAATAAAGCTCAGGTTCAACCACCTTCCTCAGAAACTTGTGCTTCTCCCCAAAAAGCAGGCAAATAAGAAATGCCAGGCTTTAAAGTGCTGCATGTTTTGGAGTTGTTTTCGAGGTTGTGTGTGTCTCCTTTTCAGCTGCACACAAGCAAACAAACCTGCAGATTAGTGAGTGTGTGTGTGTGTGTGTGTGTGTGTGTGCTGGGGTGTGTGTGTGCACGAGTAACCCAATTTCTGCCTTTCATACTTTGCCCAGATTAGAGGCCAAGCCCTGCAATGTGGTGGCGAAACACAAGCTGGAGTGGGGGCTTCGTTTTTCCTGCATTTGATGTAACAGGTAGATAGAAACGTCCCCTCATGGGGACAGCTTTATTTGGTGCAGCTCTGTCATTTTATTTATTTACTGCGGCGTTATTTTGATGCAAAACTCTGCCTGCCTCCCCCATCCCCCCTTCCCCTCCTGCCTTCCCTAGAAGTGACATGATCAAAAGCTATTTCTTCTTCAGAGTGATTTCCAGTAACCTCCGGAGCAGTTTTTTTTAATTAAATAAACCTCATCTTGTCTAGCTTTCTGGTCAGCATTTTGAACCCCCTGCAGATGGGTCTGAAGGATTAACAGCAAATCCTCCTCGACCCAGCTCAAGCAGATGGGCGGCATGTGTCTGATAAATACTAGGACAAGGTCTGCTTCCTCGTGTTTCCAACAGATAGACGGTATACCCTGTAAATTAAATTTAAAATGGTGGCCCTTTCAACCCTCAGAATAGCAGAGGAAAAGGAATACAAATGATATGAATTTCCCATTTCTGACACATTGTCACCTCCCCGACCACCGAGTCAAACATCACCTGTTGGGCAAAGTGGTGCCTCCAGGGAAGGTCAGGTCAGGGAAATGCTGAACTGGGAGAGCACACAATGTGTGTGTGTGTGTGTGAGCCCCCATTCCTGCCTGCTGCATCTCTTTGCTGATGGCTTTTATTTGCATATCAGTTTGCAGAGTATCCTCTTTCCAAATGAATGTCTCTTTAACATTGGTACCCATGCAGCTGCTGGGTGGGAGGCAGACCCGAATTCCTGCAGAGAGTGCAGAGAAGGGAAGGGCTGTGCCCTGGGCAGGGGGTTGTGCCGAGTTCCCTGAGAGAAGAACTGGCCATTTCCCCACCTATTCACTTGCAAGGGGTCAGGAATGATGACCTTGGCTTCGGGCAAGGGCAGGTCGTGGGGATGGAGGGGGGCTCCATGCATGTCCCACTTGCTTCCACAGAGGCCCTTCAGGCCAGGCATTTGCCACTTCACCAGAGAAGCTAAAAAACCAGCCCCTTTCTCCTTATTTTGTGCTCTTTTTTTTTCCTTTCCTTTAATTTTTTCACTTTAGAAGGAAAACCATTTCTGTATAGAATTTCTGTATAGAGTTCTGTATAGAATATGTATTTGAATCACGGTAGTTGGGATGGTAGGAGGAGTCGTGTTTTAGTGTTTGTTTTTGAGCTGGTTTGGAGTTTTCTTATAGGTTGGGGGTTTTTTTTTGTTGTCTGGTGGAGCTTTTTTTTTAAGCATCGTGCTTTATCTGTCACTCCTCCCGCCATCCCTTGCCCTCCAGGCTGGTGGTCACTCGGGAACAAGAAAGATTTGCCCACAATTGCTCTGCCTGACAGCATTAGTGGAAACTGCCTTTCCCCGGTGACCTTGCTGCTAAGCTGGGGACTGCCAGTGCCTGTCACCTCCAGTGACACTGCTCAGAGGGTCCTTGTCAGAACAATTACCACTGGTATGTCACTAGATTGTCCTGCAGAGCCTTGGGCTCCCCAGACGGGGTACCTGTGGTATTTTGGGGTAAAAAGTACTGTGTCTATTGGCCAAAGCTTGGGGATGTGGCAGTCATGCAGAGTCACTGGCTCTGCACCTCTGCAAACAGGTGAGGAGGTGGTGGGAGCCATGCAGAAGCAGCAAATGCGGTGTCGTTTGAAGGCTCATTTAAAACTCAAGTTGGAGAGATTGGATTTGGGGAGATATCTCCTGTTAGAGGCATCAGTACATAGTGGAGAGTGGGTTTTCCATTTCTAAAACATTGGTTTTCCCCTCCCGGATAATTTAGGCTGTGATTTAAGGAAGGAAAAAAAAAAATTAAACCAGTTTAAGGATAGCAAGGCAGCCAGCCTTTCCTCCCAATCCATCCCAGTCAGCATTCAAGGGTCATATCTTCTGCAGAGCCCTTTGTAGATAAGGTGTTGTGGGATGAATGCTCTCTTGGAAGGGTGATAGCAGTGGAAAAAAAATGGGAGAATTCAAAGGAGGAGTTTGAAATGCCATAAAGCTGCTGGACTAAATGTTCAGCTGTTGCAAACCAGCTTACTCTTGGCTGTGGGTGGACTTGCATGGTGTTACTCAGCTAAAAATCTGGTCCACAAAATCACAAGCAGAATAACAGAAGAGGCCCCCAGGCAAAATTTATATTTTTTGTGTGTTTTTCGATGCTGTTTCTGCTAGTTCTCACTTTTAATTACCTAAATGACACTTTCCACTGATGTTCTCTCCAGCAGGATCACCGTGGGCATAAAAAGCACATTTCCTTAAGCATTGCTTGTCTCTCAGGATTGTAAAGTGCCAAGGTAGAAGAAGCAGTTTCTTTTATGACATCTGCCCATGTCAGCTCACATTTAATCCTTGTGAAGAGAAACACTCAAACTTTGTAATGATGGCTGGGAAGTCTGAGTGAATGAACAAGAGAGAAACAGAACCATTCACAGGCTTATTTTTCTAAATAACTGGAACAGTTCAGAAAATGAGTCAGCTTTTTTTTTTCCCCCTTGGTTTACCCAAAATATTTTAATTTTCATCACTTTAGCTGTGTTCTTTATCTGCTTGTAGAGCTGTGATGCTGGAGTTTGACAGCTCCCTGCCTTTTCATGGCCTGGCACAAAGAGGCTGAGATAAATGGAAAGGAAAAGTTATGTTTTGTGAAAATGTGGTGTCCCCCACAGCACACACCTGTCTGCCCACTGAATATTTCCTCATTTGCCTGTGAGACATAAGAATATATTTGGAGCCAGAGGTTGCCTTTAGGCAAAGCTAGGCTCCGTTGTCAATTTTAAAAAGCACAGACCTGCTCAAAGAAAACTTCTTTTTCTGTGATAAGTGGAAAACTCAATGTTGAAAGTGTCCATTTAAAGCAAGTTTTTCATAGCTGAGAATGTAGTAGTTGAACAATTTGCACTGAAGTCGTTCCTTTTCTCTCTCTTTTTTTTAATCAGGATTGCAGTTAAAATTTTTTCAAGATGGACTTTTCTTGGTTTTGTCAAAAATATTGAATGACAAAAAATGTCAATTTTTTCAGCTTTCAAGGTTAATAACTTGTTTTCTTTTTCATGTAAAACATTTCTATCAACACATTTCAACACATTACCACTGGTATGTCACCAGATTGTCTTGCAGAGCCTTGAGTTTAAAGAGGGTTTAAAATTTACTGGTGCAGGAAATAGTTGAGAAGATTTCACCCAAAGAATATTTTGTCTTTCACAGAGCAGAGCCTCAATACTATTTTGTCTTTTCAAGCAAATTTCTGTGAGGGAAGTTTGGAACTTGTATTTTTTATTTTTTATGCAGGACTTCTGTGTTCCAGGCCAGGCTGGATGGGGCTTGGAGGAATCTGGGATTGTCGAAGGTGTTCCCTGCCCATGGCAGGGGTGGGATGAGATGGGTCCCTTCCAACCCAAACCATTCTGGGACTCTGTGATGCTGAGATTGGAAAGAGGACTGGATCTATTCCTTATCCAACCCAGGCACACTGGGAGAGAAGGAAGTGGCTCTTCTCTCCTCCCTGCTCTGGTACAGGGGCAGGAGACACCTTTGGGCCAGGTGAGCAGCAGGACAAGGTGTGGGAGGCTGCACCTCCACACGCCCTTCCCTCTGCAGGACCTCCTGGAATGGAAAACCCTCAGGAGCAATTCTGAAGAACAGTGATTTATTCTCCACTTTCAAGTGATACTGTGAACCTTTTGAAGCAAAACGAGGTGGCTATATTATTTTTTTGTGTGTGTGTTGTTTCTTTTTTTTTCCCAGGGATTCCCCAAGTGGATGGCTGTCAAAGATTTTAATATACTGCAGGCACAGCAGCTAATTCTCAAATCTCTTGCAGAAGGATCTTACAGAGGGAAGCTAGGATGCAAATCCTTTTGAAGGCTTTTTCCATTTTGAAACCTATAAATAGGAAAGTAGGGCAAAATGACTTTGACAAGTTTAGACCTCACCTTCTTTAATTACTCTCTTTGGATCAACAACCTGACTGCAAATGCTTATCTGCTCCCACATTACGCACAGGTTTGGAGTTTATTTTTTAAGAATAGTGCATGACAATTCTGCATAATATTTTTAATACCCCTGGCCTCCAGAGATTTCCATATTCTAGTTGATCTTTACATTTATAATTGATATAAATGGTGAACAGGGCTGATTGCTTGAATTGTCCTTTCAGTGCTGGAAGTCTATTTATTCTTTAAGAATAGTAAATTTTCTTCCTAATTCTGTTTTTTCATTTTTTCTCCTTTTTTAAAAATGTAAGCATTTAAATTGAATATGCTTTGCTTCTGCTTAGTAATAATTGCTGATATAAACTGTAAGCTATGAATAAATTAGTGGCATGGGTGCTGTTTTTATAAAATGAGGCTTTAAAATGAAGTTTTGGTCACCCTTCTATAACGCATAATGTTTTAATAAATAAGATAAATTATGATCCTTGTGGGTCCCTTCCAACTCAGAATATTCTCTGGTTATTTCCTGTCTCTGTGACTGTTGCATGTACACAGTGTAAGGAGGAAGGTGTTTGGTGCCACTTTACATAGAGCACACATGAAAAATGACACAATTGTGCTAAATACTGTGTTTGATTATGTGACAAGATCTGAGATGTGGCTATTTTAGGGTGATTTATGCTTTTCTGTGGTATGAAGGGCTGTAATTCATGTTACTTTAGTACAATATTGTTTTTTGCCTCATTTATCATGCCAATATCCAGCCTTGATGAACACAGGAGAAACACTGAGTGCAGGGGGGAATGTTTTAGAGCTGTGTGGTGATCAGTGTGTGTGGCCTGATGGAGAAACCAGCACACAAATTTACCATCAGTGCAGTGCAGAGGAGCAATTCAGTGCTCCAGGTATGGAGTCATCAGATTTCAGTCCTTCTCCTTCCTCAAATCAGGAATAACGTGGCAGCAGGACCAGGGCAGGGATCCTCCCCCAGGGCTGGGCAGTGCTGGGGCCACACCTCAGGTGCTGTGCTCAGTTCTGGGCCCTGTCACATTCACATTTTCTGGAAAAATCCCTTCACCCAGGATTTTTCTCCTGGGAAGCTGAGAGAGAGAAAAAGGAAAACAATTCTTATCTCATTTGCTTCTCCTGTGTTATGCTCACATGTGGAATGTGTTTGGAGATTCTTTACCCACAGGTGATTGTTTCATTGGGTTCTGCTGTGAGTTGTTTTGGCTCATTGGCCAATCAGTGCCAAGCTGTGTCATGACTCTGAAGAGAGTCACAAATTTTCATTATTATCTTCTTAGCATTCTGTAACTATCCTTTCTCTATTCTTTAGTATAGTTTAGTTTAGTATTCTTTAATATAATATAGTATCATAAAATAGTAAATTAACCTTCTGAGAACATGGAGTCAGATTCTCAATTCCTCCTTCCTCTGGGGAGAACCCAAATACAATAGGGCCCCTCAGTTCAGGAAGGACATTGAGGGGCTGGAGTGTGTCCAGAGAAGGGAATAGAGCTGGGGAAGGGCCTGGAGCACCAGGAATGGCTCAGCCTGGACAAAAAGGAGGCTTGGGGGGACCTTCTGGCTCTGCAAAACTCCTTGGGTGCAGCCATAGGGAATTGGGCTCTGCTCCCACGGAACAAGGGGCAGGACAAGAGGACATGGTCCTAAAGTGTTCCAGGGGAGGATTAGGTTGAATACTAGGGAGGAATTCTTCACAGAAAGAGTGATTAGACATTGGAATGGACTGCCCAGGTAGGCAGCAAAATCCCCATTCCTGGAGGTGTGTAAGGCAAGGCTGGATGTGTCTCTCAGTGCCATGGCCTGGTTGACAAAGTTGGTGTTCTGTCATAGGTTGGACTCAGTGATCTCAGAGCTCTTTTCCAACCCAGCTGGTTCTGTGTGATCCTGTGATTCTCTGTTATCTCCCTGACATGAAGCACCTGGGGACAGTGGCCTGTGAGAGCTGCCACAAGGAACAGTACGGATCTGACAGGCAGCAAACCAGGACCAACACACGGGAACCACCTAAGCTCT
The DNA here is from genome assembly GCF_023055355.1 of Agelaius tricolor. Taxonomy (NCBI): domain Eukaryota; kingdom Metazoa; phylum Chordata; class Aves; order Passeriformes; family Icteridae; genus Agelaius; species Agelaius tricolor. Next base: position 4,219,960 of record NW_027269265.1, read on the forward strand.
GGTGACTGAGGTGGACAGCAGAAGGATCAGATTGTAGAAGTGCCTCTGTCTCTCTCTTACACTCCAGTTATTGACAGGAACTGCAGATAAATAGCTCAAAGAGAGACATCTCCATTTTGGATGTCTGTGTTTGCTCATGAGGCCTGCTGAGCTAGGCCATAACTCACTCCATGCATCCATCTATCCAAATTCTTCACAAGAGCTGCAGGGTTGGAGGGTTGTTCCCTAAGTCCTATTCAGGAGGGACAATCTTTCTCCTGTGTGCTTAGGGACAGTGGTTTTGTCTGTTTTCCTGTTATCTTTCAGCTTTTTTTTTTTTTGCCATTTCTCCTGTATTGTGATTCCTCTTTTTTGCAAGATGGAACAGCCTCAAGCTGTGCCGGGGGAAGTTTAGATTGGAGATTAGGAAATATTTCTTCACCAAAAGGGTTGCCAAGCACTGGCTCAGGCTGCCCAGGGCCATGGTGGAGTCATCATTTCTGGCAGCATTTAAAAGATGTGGATGTGACACTTGAGGACATGGGTTAGTGGTGGCCTTGGCAGTGCTGGGGGAGTGGTTGGACTTGGTGGTCTTGGAGGGCTTTTCCAACCTAAAGGATTCTATGATTTTATGATTCATGATTTTATTCATTTTATGAGTCTACCCTTTATACTTGCTGCTGCTTTACATTAAACCAAGACATTCTTACAGGCTGGGAACTTCTAGAAGCTTTATCTGACCCAACCAGTTTCCAGTTCACCCCATTCTTCTGTGAGTCACATCTAAACCTTGGTATGCTCTGGAGGACAGGGAGCCACATGCTAAACAGATTTCCACCATAAATTTTGAGTCAAAATATGTTCCTGCAATGCATCATCTCTGGCCACACTTGTGTTATTGTCAGTGCACAGAGACTTCACAGAGCTCACAGGAGAGAACCTGCATGTCCAAGAGGAGCATCACTGCCAGCTCTAATTCTCTGCTGTCCCATGCCATAATTGCACATAGTTTGAGAATGTGACCACTCTAAATAATTCTGAAATCTCTGAACATTGCCAGCACTTGGACCCATAGCATTGAATTTGTTTACAGATGTACAAATAATAGCACCATTTACCTTCAGCTCTTTGAAGGATTCTAGTGCCAGCTACCACAGTGAAGGTCTTAGACAGAGTCCAAGCTCCATCAGATGTTTTACTGCTCATGTGATCTGCTAAATGTTGTTTGCTAAACTGTTTTTTAACCTCTTGATGCTATCTCGAATCACAATGTGTTAAGGCAGATATCTGGCTTTTAATTAAAATATTTTAAAGGAAATTAATAATATCCATTACTACCAGATATTTTCCTTGTTGTTCTGATTTTATTTCTTCAATGTGCTGTTTTTTGGAATAAGTGTCTCAGTTTATTATTCACAACAGGGCTGTGAACCACAGGAACAAGTTCTGCTGATCCATTAGGTCATTGGTGCCTCCAGCCTGCTGGCCCCAAAACACCCAGTCAAAACCAGTGGATCTCAGTGATTCAAGCTGGTTTTGAACCAAACTCTAGCATTTTCTGATTGTCACTTCTGTCTTTTTATGTTAGAGCCTCTGGTGCTGGATGTGTGGCAGCCAGAAGAAACACTCACTGCAAAGCATGAGAATGTAAAGATTTCAAACAATATTTGTGACCCACAGTGGAACTCTGATCCACATTTTCTGTGTAGGTCTGTACTTCCTTCTACATGAGCAAGACACAATTTTTGTGGAGGTCAGAGACCTCATGGAAAGGCCCTTGGCTCACAGATGAGCCAAGCAAGAGGGTGTCTGTGTGGCTGTGCTGCTTGTCAGCAGAGTGGCTGAGCACATACCCAGGAACTGCTGTGTCCAAGGGAGGGCAGAGGCGGATGGATCTGCTCAGTCAGTGATTATGGATGTCCCTGAAGGTGCAGTGGGGATGCAGGGCTTTAAACACTGATATTTAGCCTGTAACTCCCTTTTTAGGGGTTATTTTGTGAGCCCCTTAGAGCACAACCTTTGCAGACTGCAAGTTAAAGGTGAAGCTGCCTTGGCCCTCCTGCCCCTTCCTCTTCTGTGAGCAGTGTTCAGCAGGTATCTCTCTCTGTTACTGAAACAATTTCTGACATCTCTGCTCTTTTCTGGGTATTTTGCAGCTGGTGCAGATGTGGAAAATGCATGAAACAGTTCCTGAATTCCCACTAGTGGGAAGAGAACACATTTAAATATAAATTGTACATAATATGGGATAGAGGTGTTCACTAAATACAGATATATTGAACAGCTATAATAAATTAATCACTGAAAACCCTTTCATGGCACAACCTGTTCTTCTCCCAAAAGTTTGGAAGTGTTCCTGGGAAGAACATAAGCCATCCTCTGCTCTTGTGGGTTGCATTTGATGCAGATACTGGAAATACAAAATGTTTCTGGTTAACTGAAGGCAGAGCACTTTTCTCTAATTTTTGAGGTAGGTGTGCCTTTGTGCTGCATTAGCTCCCTTTTGTTTTCTACAGGCAGAAGCTATGGTCACAATTTTGTTTTCCTAATTTCCTTTGATTTTAGTAGCTCTTGATTGTGGTGCCCCTGTGTAATCATTCAAGGTAGATTGTTAGTGTAAGCTGCATTGCAAGGTCTGCCTCTATTCAATGTGTTGCTGGCTATAACAGAGGCCCCAGACTAAGGTCAAAATTATTATGTGGAGATTAAACTGTAGAATTTAATTATGTATTCTGTTGCTCCTAGTACATTTATTAATTTAGCAGTACAAACTGACTGGAGCTAAACAAGCAGGGCTGATTAATTTGCAAAGACATCTAGGTAACAGATTGTGATCAAAGTGGAGACCTGATCCTGTTAGATTGAAATGTGTTGTTTTGTGCTACATGAAGGACATAGAGCAGCATGGTTTATCTTTATCAATGCTTTCCTCTGAAGGAAAGGAACAAGCTTGCAGATATAATCAGCGCTGAGGCAATGCCACTCAATAATTACCCACTGTCTCATCATAATCCCGGAACTAAGCCCCTGCCCAATCCATCTGGGACACTTTTCCATCTATTGCACAGCTCAAGAATACGTGTGTAAGCTATTACCTCTGGTCCTGCTATCTGTCCCCTGAGTAAAGATTCATAGCAGTGACCAATTATGTTGCAGGGGGCTTCTCTGTCTTTCTGTCTGGTTTGTTTTTTTTTTCTTCCCTCTCTTTTTTGCCACTGAATCATCCTGTATTTCTTAATTATAGTAATGGCACATTAGTGCCCTGCTACTCTGGGGTGCAGGAGCCTACACAGCTACAAAAGTGGTGTTGCTTGTCATCACTTGTAAAGCAAATTTTAAAGTAATGGGGATGTGAGAAAAGCTTGTGTTGATGTGATCAGGCATCTGAAAGCTAATTGAATGCTACAGGTGGAAGTTCCTATTCCTGGGAGGATGGGAAGGACCCAGTTTGCATGGCAACTGGAAGTTCACTGACTGAAATCCTTATTGTAAAAATAAAAAAAATAATAATAAAAAAAAGGTAGGAGAACCAGTGGCCAAAGAATGGATTTGGGATGGTATCACCTCAGAACTCAGAAAGGATGGAGAATGAATGAGCCAGGTTCCCATTCTCATGGGCACAGGATGCAAAACTGAGGTCAGCAGTGTGGCAGCAGCTACTCTGCTCTGCAGCCCTGGTGCCAAGAACAAAGAGAAATACCCAGCCCATGGCCCAGAGGTCCCAAAGTTCAAGCCAGTGTTTAAAAGGGGAGCAGAGGAGCTTCATGGAGGTCTTTGCCTTAGACTAAGCAGGATCAGCAGGGACAGCTGCAGGGTCTTGAAAGTCAGGACACTCATTTACCACGGATTTAAGAGGGTCTCTGGTGGTGTTCTGTGTTGATAATCTGGTGATTTTCTTGTGCTGGGCAAAGAAGAAAAGTGGAAGGAGGAAAGAGATGGCTTGAAAAGGACGAAATCCCAAATAATTGCTTTATGTGATTGCTAGAGAAAATGTTTGTAGGCACGAATCAGATTTTCCCCCCCAGGGCTGATCATCGTGAGAAGTTGCTGTGATGTCTCTTTGTGTCTGTTAAGTATTGGAGGGAAATGCTCTGAATCAAGCCCTGCCCAGCACTGTTATCACAGGGATGGATTCAAGAGGTGACTCTGGATGTCTCTTTGCCTGTTTCCCCTTTCCCTTCCCTTGTCTCTCTGCTGGAGGAGTGAGCACACACACCTATAATGAAATGTGCAGTTGCTGATTGTCTTATGGACAGGTATTTTTGGCCCCAGTGGAGCCTGGGGCTCAGAGATCCTCAAGCACTGTGTGATCTCTATAGGCAAAGCAGGCAAAATGTGGGGAATTAAATTTAAAACCTGAGAGAAATGTCCTGGCTAACAGAGCAGGTCAATGATAAAACCAGGCAGGCAATTCCAGCCTCCCAGCCTAGTCACCCCCTAAATTCTTGGAATTTAATATCAGAAGCATTTATACCACAGGGTTGCAGTGATTTTAACAGAGGAATCTTATTCATGGAAGTGTGGCACTTTTTAGATGCACCAGTTTAGAGACAGAGCAGAGTTAAAGGCAAAGGCACAACACTGAATAGATCTCTGAAGAGCAAACCTGAGTGGGTTTGCTTTTTCCAAACACCAAGAGATAAATCCATATTTTGGTGATCTAACAGGTGGCACTTCTTTCAAGGAGAAATCAGAACGAAGCTGCTGGATGATAAGAAATACTAAAAAAAAAATCAGGTAATTTATTTTTGTGTGTCGTTCGAGGATTAATCCCCTTACTATAAATTCCTCCTGAATTATTTCCGCTTCATTCTGAAAATCTTGTCTATGAGTGAAACCAAGCCTTTTATTTTTTTCTAGTCCATAACTACTCACAATAAGCTGTGTTTTTATGTATTTTTTTATCTAGATAACTTTTTTTTTGGACACAACTAGTGCAGAACGAACATGCAGCATTTCCAAAGGACCTGTTTTCTGGAAAATGAGACATTTAAAGATCTTCAGTTTCCTTATTATTACTTCTAGAATGATTTAGTGGTGGAAATGTGTGTCTGGAGGGGGGGTAATTTTTCCTTTTCTGATTAATAACCCTGAGGCAGGGTCATCTTTAGCCATGGTCATGGGGACTGGCTAGACTGGTCCAGATGGTGCCATGTTGGCTAACTTCCTGTCAATACTCTTAACAGCTTACAGATAGGTTTATCAGGAACAGGCAATAACTCAGTCTAGACAAAAGAGTCTATCAGGCATCTAAACTAACAGAAGGAAGACAGAGGATATTCCTAATTTTCACATATCACTTGGGCTGCCCACTTAAGACCCAGTGTGAGCTGTCCTCTGTGAGACAGAAATTGCTCATTAGGACACTGTGCTCAATTCTGCCCTCTGGGTAGAGGCTCTCTCCCCCTGTTTTCCAGCCAGAATAGCTGAGGTTGATTCTTGAAGCTGCAATGTTCAAGCCTCCCTTTTCTCCCCATCATTCTCCCCAGTTCCAAATTTGTCCTCGTGAATTTTATCCCCACACAGCCAGGATAAAAGTTTTCTTTGATCAGAACACAACCTCCTTTGGGCTTCCAAATATTTTTCTTGCCCTGAATTCTTAATTTTTGTATTATCCATGCTTGTGGGGTTCAAAGAAGGCAACAACTGGTTTCCATGCCCCTTCTCTGTAGGAATGTGAAGAGCCCAGTGGGTTGCTGGGGACTGGAGGCTTGTTTTTAACCTGGCTTTTGGTTTTGATATTCAAAATACACCCAATGTTTAAACACCCCAGTGTCTGTCAAAAAGAATCTTCTTGGAAAGAAGGCTGAAGATGCCAGCCCCTGCTAGAGATTTGTTTTTTGAAGTCTCTGTTCAGCAGCCTTTTCAGCAGGCTGAGGGGTGATCAGAGAGCACTGTGCTGTATTGGCCGCCTTAGGGGAAATATTCTGCATGAATCCTGTAGTCATGGTGCTTTCATTATGCTGATGTCTTTGTCCAGGACTAGGGAATCTTCTTCCCATTCCCACTCAGTCCAACAGCTCTGCTTTTCCTGCTTTACTCACTGCTCATGAAAAGCAGTGGGTGAAAATATCCTCCTCTTTATTTCCTCCTTTATTTATTTTACACATCCCAGCTCATGCCAGCCTCTCTCAGGATGACATTCCTCTTCAGGATGAGATCAAGGACTCTTCCTTTTGTCATTGGCAGTGATGGACCTTCTCCTGGGCCTGGTGGGACCACGTGCAGAAGAAGACCCAGCCTTGGCTCAGTCTGGATGACAGAACAGGGCCCTTATTCCAGCCCACGCCTCCATCTCTGCTGTTTGATAGAACTGGGCTGAGAGTTGTGTTTTTTAATTTTATTTTATTATTAGGCTTCATGCTTGAGGGATATTCATAAATGGTTTATGATAATTTATCAGCCCACTTGGGTGAATATTGAATTCTGTATTTTACATGGCATGCCAATTTCCCATCTGTTGTATTTGAATAATATACAGGATAGACACTACCACTCAAGTAATCCCTTTACTACCAAATCAATATACAGTGCATATGGTGCTGTTTGGCCCACAGATATTTATTGTAGGTCTCTTTGGATAATTATCTTCTAACTCCCCCTGTGTCCTGGTTCTGTAAGCCCTGATCCTGCAAATGTCTCTGACATGAGTGGCCTCACACATGTGAGCCCTTTGGTCATGTTTACTGAAAGTTTATTTGTAAAACCTTCAGAATGTTCTGTTTGTGGCACCTTTCATTATTCCTGGAGAGCACCTGGGATGGGATGGGATGGGATGAGATGCTGGTTGTTGCAGATGATGCTCATCTTTTCTGTTGCCTGCCAGGATTTTCTGTTCACATAGATTTGCATGACATTTCTTCAGCTGGAAAACAGTTTTGGGAACCTTGCTTTAATGAAGGCTGATGCTGTTGTTTCAACGAGAAGACAGTCAAATGACTTTACAAAAAAAAACCCCAAAAACCCCCAAACAAACCCACACCTCACCAAATTATCTGCAGAGGCATTTTGACCCTTTTTTGGTGGGGAGATTACTTATAAAAGGTTATTTTTGATCATTGTAAAAGAGACTCCCATTCTTCAGTTAAAATTGAATTCCAACAGAATTTCTCTAGATATATTGATGTAGGAAGGTGCTTTTTGTCCCGTGGTGATGTTAAGGTTCTTTCACCAGGTCATTTTAGCACCTCAGAAAATTTATTTCAGTGCTGCATTTGCCAGGGAGCAAACACAGAGTATTTCAGGATGTGATTGAAGGGCTGGCAATATTTAGATTTATATATTTTTTTCTGCTTTCTTTGGTACAAGAAAGCACTCTCTCCATGGCTGCATCACACTCAGGTTCTGAACTCAGCTTGAAAGAACAAACAACTCAACCTGGATTCCTTCCTGCTGAGGGGATTCTGTGGGAAGTAAAAGTCACAGAGTCTTTCCCTGATTCACCAGTGCTTGAGGCTGCTCAGCAGTGTAAGGGAGATCGATTTTATTTGCCCTCCTCCTTGGGGCATCAATACACAATTTTACAAGAGGAGCATTACAGGGTCTGGGTGGGAGTTGGGAAAGGAGCAGATGAGACCTGGTGAGGCTTGGAGGGGCAGTGGATGGGGCTGGGAGTGGCAGATCCAGCTTGAAATTCATAGTTTCATTAAAAATAATTTCATATTTTGGTCATAAGATTTATTTTCCAGGCCTTTCTTGTTTGTATCTCAGCTGACTGTCTGTGTGATGTTCCCCAAGGAAATCTGCAAGTTGCAGAAGCTGTGGGGAGTTTTGTGGGGATGTGGAGATGGATAAAATCCCCAGAATTTTGGTGTTTGCACAGGGCTGGAAGAGAAATTCTTTCTCCCATCCCTTTGCTAGTAGAGATGGGCTCAGCAGGGATCCAAGTAGGAGAGGTGGGAGTGGGCATTGCTCATGGGTAATTTAGGGAGTAAAACTGTAAAAATCAAACTTATCCTATCTCCCTAATGCTCCCCTATCTAGGCAGCATTTCCCTAAATGGGTTTAATATCTGAGAAGGGTGGGACAAGGAGGGAAAGCCTTGAAGATAAAGTCCCACCTTTAAATCTTGGTCTGCAACCAGCATTGGGAAAGGCTCCCAAACACTGCAAAGGAACCGAGCTGTCCTCATCAAGAGGAAAAAATTCCCTTTGACATTGGCAGCATTTCCTTAAATGCCCGTGGTACATCTCCATGGTCTGGAAATAGGAAACAAATAAATACTAATGAATCAATCTGACAGCTCTCAGATGTGTAACAGGGCAAAGGTGCCCTAGCTCCAGGTAAGCAGAGATGAGTAATTAAAGGAAATAATTATTATGTGTTTGTTTAATTGAAAATCCCCCGAGGGGAAACGAGATAATTTTAAGTAAATGCTTTCACCAATGCATTAAAAATACATTTGTGATCAAGTCTAGATTCTCAGAGGCAGATGGGCAGGCCTGCAGGCAGACAGGGCTGCTGCAGCCACCCACTGCAGCAGAGCACTGGGATGGGGCTTCAGCATAAGGAGGAAAAGATAAAGCCAGGGGAGTGGTGTTTTTTAAAACCTGAGCAGATGCCTGCAGAGTTTCTGTGCGGTAGGAATGGCTGGTTGGATCTTCTCCTCTTTTGCACAGAGCAGGAGAAAAGTGGTTTGGACTTGCTGGGAGAATATTTTATACCTTCACAATCTGTGTGAGTGTGTGTGCCTGTGCATGCAGCACATGCTCATTTGTTCCCCATGGTTAAATCAGCTTCCATCTACCTCTGAAAAGGATTTTCTCAGGGTTTCCTTGCCTTTGACAGGTTCAAAATAAGGCCTTCTAAAAGTCTTTGTGCCAACCTCACCCAAGATTTTGACATTTGCTGATTATCTTTGAAGGTTAAGTCAGGAACAAGTCAGTTTTGGCTGCTGGATGGACAGAAACTGGTTTTAAATGGTTTTAAATGGTTTTAAATTTTTCTAGACATTGTATTCAGTATTTTCTCAGCCTGGTCAGTTCTGTGAGAGTAATAGGGTATAAGAACCCCTAAAATATAAATGTGGAACTCTCTGATCTGTGTCCTTGAATCTTGTAGTTTGAAGACCTACCAATGTTACTGGCTCACAACCTCTGCTGACTACAGGATGAGGAACTGATGTTATGCTTAAAACTGAAACCTGTTCTCTTCATTCCCCTGGACCTGTGATGGAATGCACACTAATATTTGTTTAGTATGTTCCCAAGCAATTATTTTGATAAGTCCTGAGATAAAGCAGGAGGCCTGGTCGATGCTAAACAAGCATTTCATTCCTTAATGGGCCATTTCTTTATTACCCTGCCCTTATGCCAGATGTGCCCAGGTCTGGAACTTTACATTTGTGAGTAGTTTCTTTATCTTCAAAACAGTTACTTGCAGGGTAGGGCTTCAATTCAGATATTGCTGCAGGCATTTCTAAATTATTTCTCTCCCCCCCCTGCACACACCCATTCTTCAGCCTCTTCTATTGCATCCCCTCTGCCTGGAAAAATGAGATTTTACTGGGCAGAAGGTGTCTTCTCTTGGTGGCTGAGATTCAACCAGTGCTTGAGCTGTATTATGTTTCTTTCTCTGTTTTCATGCTTTTCCACTGACACCTGTGACACAATCCTGTGTGTGATCCAAGGTGATGAAATCCAATCAGGCTGAAACTCCCGAGTTCCCTTGGACAAGGCAGGTTGCTGAGTGCCCAGCCTTCACCCTCTGCTCTGCAGTGCTGCCACCTCAGCCACCAGAGCTGAGGATAAGAGAGGGTAAGGGGTAAGAGAGGTCTAAGGAGGGGGTTATTCCTGAAATAGGAAATGGGTGTTGTTCCAGGCACCAATTCTTGCAGCAGTCCCTTACCTAATTCAGTAATTCTCTTAGAACAGGTTGTTTTTTTCTTTTCATGGAATCACAGAATGGTTTGGGCTGGAAGGGACCTTAAATCTCACCCAGTTTCACCCTCTGCCATGGGCAGGGGTACCTTCCACTATCCCAGGTGGCTCCAAGCCCCATCCAACCTGGCCTTGGGCACTTCCAGGGATCCAGGGGCAGCCACAGCTGCTCTGGGCACCCTGTGCCAGGGCCTGCCCACCCTCACAGGGAAGAATTTCTCCCCAATATCCCATCTGACCCTGCCCTCTGGCACTGAGAAGCCATTGTCCCTCCAGGCCCTGGTCAAAAGTCCCTCTCCAGCTCTCCTGGAGCCCCTTTAGGTACTGGAAGGAGCTCTGAGGTCTTCTTGGAGCCTTCTGTTTTCCACATGGCCAGGTCATGTCAAGCTAGTCATCCACCAGCACCCCAAACCCTTGTCAGCAGGGCTGCTCTCAATCCGTTCTCTGCCCAGTCTGTATTTGTCTCCTTGGTATTGACCCAACACACTTGTAGAACCTTTATTTTATTTTATTTTATTTTATTTTATTTTATTTTATTTTATTTTATTTCATTTCATTTCATTTCATTTCATTTCATTTCCACTCTCTTGCAAGGCTTTTCACAAAAGCCCATTCACAACATGTCGGACTTTTTAATGTTCTCTTCCCACTTGAAAGTAGCCTTCACCACTGGAAGAAAATGTGAATAATTGGGAAATATCAGCCTGTGTCCCATAGGCTGACAGACCCTCTCTGCTGGCCCTCACAACAAGGCACAAAATCTCATTCTTAAAAATGTTATTTTTCCTTTTTATCGAAAGCTACATCTCTGCTGTGAGATAATTTCAGGAAGGTGAAAAATAGGAAAAATACATTATTTATTATTTATTCTTAATTATTATTTATTTGCTATAAAAATAGGAAAAAATAGGAAAAATAGGAAACAAATAGGAAAAAATAGGAAAAAATAGGAAAAAATAGGGAAAATCCAGCCCAAATCCTTGGGTTTTTCAACTACCAAAATCTCTTGACTAATTAATTAAGTTTCATGGAGATTTTTATCTTGGTGTGAGTGCATACACAGACATCTGGAGTGCAGCTCAAGGGGCCTCAACTCAACCGCTCCATTCTGTCAAAAGCTGGACCAGAACCTCCTCCCTTCCCAGCTTCTCCCATCCCACCAGACCCTCTCCTGCCATCTCCAATCCTCCAAAGATGGGTGAATTCCCTGCAGAGGGGCTGTGGAGCTGGTGCCCAGCTCTGTGCCTCAGTTCCCCCAGCCTGGCTGGGCCATTCCCCCCTCTCCCAAATGCTGGCTGAGGCAGAGCTGTGGATCTCTGCCATTTGGCTGAGGGTCAAGCAGAGCAGGCAGAAGCCCTGGTGCTTGGCAGTCTTGAAGGATTGGAGCACAGTGCCTGCTCCCTCTGTTGAAAGGCTCCCATCCCTTTCTCTCCAAGTGGGCTGTGGGCAGTGCAGCCCCTCTCCTGGATACCCCAACAGCAGCAAATTGCTCTTTCATTCTGCTCCACCCAGGAGGTCTCATTTCTCCCAGATCTCGTTTCTCCAGGACCTTCCCGTGGTTATCTTTATCCCTGCCATTCCAAGGCTAATCTAAGGATGCAGGCCCTACCTTGGGCTACCCTGGAAGGCTGCTTGGAAGCCTCATCCAGCACAGCAGAGCACAGCTGCCCATCTTGGGAGCAAGGCAAACTGGCAGCAGTACATCACACCTGTGCTCCATGCTCTGAACTGGCTGCCAGCTCCCTCCTGGGCCCCGGCCAAGGCTGGTTAAATATCGATAAAGCCGGAAATGAACTGAGCTCTGGCCAGATCCAAAGGCTGCTTTTCTGCCTTGCCTCCCTCCTCACAACACCTGAAATGCCATCTGAGCCCAGATCTGTGGCCACATGGCTGGTGCCCTGCTTGGATAAGGATCTCTGTTATCAGCCCACTGCTTTGTGGAGCCTGAACTCAAAGCCTGGGAATTCAAAGGGAGTTTTGCCATGAATAAACTGGGGAGAGGCATCTACAAGAACATCATGTGGAGACAGGAGGGAGCAGAAGAACAAAGAGAAGGAGGGAGCAGAAGAACAAAGAGAAGGATCAATGCTTATCTTGGTTGCCCAGAGAAGCTGTGGCTGCCCCATCCCTGGCAGTGTCCAAGGCCAGGTTGGATGGGGCTTGGAGCAACCTGGGATAGTGGAAGGTGTCCCTGCAGGGTGCTGGAACTGCATGTTCCTTAAGGTCCCTTCCAGCCCAAACCATTCTCTGATTCTATAATCTTTGAGCTAGACTTCCTTATCCAAGGAAGAAAGATTTGAGAAAGGAAGATGAGAGTTAGAGTCTTCTGCTTTTTTAACACAGCACAGATATTTTTCCTGCTTTTCCAGAAGGGACTTGCTCAAGCTGTGTCAGGGAAGGTAGGATAGGTTGGATATTAGGAAGAAATTTTTCACCAAAAGAATAATAAAGTACTGGAATGCTCTTCCCAGGGAGGTGGTGGAATCACCATCTCTGGGTGTGTTTAAAAAAAGACTGGATATGGGTGCTATAGTCTGGTTGAGGTGTTAGGGCATATGTTGGACTCAGTGATCTTAGAGGTCTCTTCCAACCTCATTATTCTGTGATTCTGTGAGATTCTGTGAGTTGAGGACACCTGAGAGTTGTGACTTAGTGAATTTGGTGTTAATGCTGATGTGAAAAACTCTGTGGGATCAAGCCACGCACTTTCACAATTTCATCCTCCAAGTTCCCTGAGTATCCTCAAAATTATGTTTTGACAGTCAGCAAAAGAGGCCAGGCAGCAAGCAGGAGGATTTCTTTGTACTGACACAGAAACTTGTTTGGGATTTGCTTATCTTCCTGTGATTTGGCTTTTTAAGATTTCCATCCTGGGAAATGATGGGAAAGCATTCCCTGAGGGAAGGGACTCCTGGTCCACACATGACTACCTCCAAATTCTTGTGCTGGCCATTTCATCACTGGGCAGAGACAAACCTTGGTGGACTCCAGCCACCTGCCTTGGAGGGATGCAGGGAGCCAAAACATGCCATAAGTGCAGTTCCCTCCCTGGCTGTATTTCAGATTGTCCAAAGCACCACCCCTGTGGTTCACTGACAAGATGAGCTTTGTCTTCTCACTCTCTGCTGTGCACAGGCTGTGCAAAGCTCCTTCCAGTCCCTCTGAGTGCCTGTGACACCCTCCTGGACATGCTGTTTACAGCCCACTCACTTTGGAGCACCTTAACACCCTACAAACTGCAGTTCTGGAGAGAACTAAAAGAGTCCCAGTTTATCCCTGCATCTTCTTACTGGTAATGGCTGCAGACCATAAGGGCAGGGGAGACAGTGAAAATTCCCATATATTTTGTTCCATTTCCCAGACATGTGCAGCTCAGAGACTTCCCAAGACAGAGACAGTGTTTTTGCATTTATTGGTCTGGGATGGATTTTTATTCCATTGATTGGTTTAGGAGCTTTATGATTTAAACTTTTGGCACCCAAAACTTCCTTTGGCAATGAGATCAGCAGCCTAACAGCAAAAAATGTGACCTCAGGCATTTGTTTTGGAATCCATCAAACAATCATTCTGGTTGATATTGCTCATGAGACAGTGCATCCTCATTCCTGGTCACCTTCTCCATGCCTCTTTTTATATTGTAGGTTCTTGTCATATCCAACTTTCATCTTTCCTTTTTTGACCTGTGAAGGCTTTGTCAGTTTAAGATTCCTTCTGTGGAAGCCATCACTTCAGCAAACCTCATCACCCACCTCTCCATCCCTTTTTTTTAGCTCTAAATCTCTGCCTGGCACAGTGAGATGAAAATTGCCTGTGATGCTTAGGACATTAGGCACAGCTTCCACAGGACCCTTCGCACACCAGGCATTTTCCAGCTCCCTCACCAAGGGCACCTGTGTTGTGTATGAGTAAATCTGTCACCAATGGGACACCCCAAAGCTGTCCCTGCAGCAGCAGCCACAACCAGAATGGGAACGGAGGGATGCCAGCCTGTAGAGGGTTTGCAGTTATGAAAAAGCCAGAGAAGAAATTCTTAATAACATAGAAGTACCTGTATCAACTGTTTGGGCACTCTCAAAGCATCTGGGTATTCTCTGTAACTCAGAAATTATTATAAAAGCAGCTCATTCCATCACACAGCCTGTTGAGAATTTCATGCATGCACTGGGGAAAAAAAAAATCATGATTGCTAAACGCTCCATTTTCTTTTCAAGACACTGTGCTAGTCTGAAGTGGTGTATGTATACATTTCAGGCAAATGTGTACTTTGTCTTCAAATGAACAGCTTTCAAAATGATCTTTGGTTAAGCTCCCTTTTATTTTTATCTTTTATTCGCCTACAATGCCAGCTGAGGTTACCCATCTCCCGACAGCTACCAAATGGACTCGTAATTGTAAGGCTCGGTGATTTAATTAGACTCATTCTAAACACTCACATTTTTATCAATTAGTTAATGGGCTAAAGAGAGTCTTATTGTTGGAGCCAGGTCATTTGGAAGCTGGAGCCTTCGTGAGGGCAAGAAGCTGAAGAACAACAGCGTTAATATCTGTAATTAACCTCACGAGTCCTGGTTTGTTCAATTAGGACTGAACCCCCTCTCCATCCATATGCCTTTCGTCAGATGGGCTTTTAATTTGAAATAATTGTTACAGAAAAAAAATCAACAAATAATAGCTTCTTTTTTTTTCTTTTTTTTTTTTTTTCTCCTCAAATGCAGACACATATAAAAACAAAAAGCACAATCTTGACACACGTGCCTGTGAGCTATTTATTAGAGCCTGGTTAATTCACAGCTCCCATATAAATAATCATTCTAGGTTTTTAAAGATTAACAAAGCTCTTGGTAACAGATATTGTGGGATCTTTTCAAATTGATCCTCATCTTGTAATATGTATCTGTGTCTTTTTTAATGCTGTATTTTCTACTACTAGCAAAAAAAAAAAAGTTTGGGCTTTGATTACTTTTTGCAATTTGTTGCATGTGATTTCTGTGCTTTTGGGAGTCTGATACATCTGGTAGTTGTTTTTTCCTGAGGACGAGCTGTCTGGTATAAATACATCTGTTATAAATGAGAAAAGAGAAATATAGAACAGCCCACAATTACAGAATTACAAAATTATTACAGAACTACAGCAGGTTCAGCATGCCTGTCTGTGTATATATTAAAATACACACACCCATTTATGATGTTTAATTAGTCATCTATACTGTAAATATTTAAATGTATTTATGTCTAGAAGAGTGTAGGTACTTGGGTATGCACATATATGTGAGGACCAAGCTTTGCACACAATCTTTCTACCTTAAAAATTTCAATTATTCATTTTTATTTATAGAGATTATATATATATTTGCCAGTGTGTATATACAGATGTATCTATATAAACATAAAAGCCTACTTTCCTGGCTTGCTGAGACAATAGGCACTCTGTGTGTCCTTAATCTTGTATATAATGTATACACAGTAAACATGCCCTTAACACTTGCTCCTGCATTTTCATTCTCTGCAACTTATTCATCTCTGTTCCAATTGCCATCTATAGATAAATCCTGGGACGGACACACAGATGATTTTTTTAAGCTGCCTTTGAATTCATTCAGTCAAAAGAGAACAAAATTAATTAGAAAGATTTAAGGATGGGCGTGATCACATCAGTGCTAGGCATTTAAAAGAAGGTCGGAGGTAGGTAAGTAGATACTAAAAATACCTCCTGGATTACGTTAGGTCCTCAATCATAGGCATTAATTGCATATTGCTTCCACAGAGAAATGTCTCTGCCCAGCCAACACACCCACACCTGCTCAGTTCTGTGCGCAAGAACCTAATTCCACTGAACTTGAGGGGCTGTGCAGATACACAATGGGGAGACTGGTGCTGCCAGCAGCAGCACTGGATTTTTCCATGGTTTGGGCTTCCCTTAGGAGGGGGGAATTCACCCTGGAAATGGGGTCCATACCTCAGGCCAACCATGTGGGAAGCCACAGACTCAAGCCTGGTCAACACAGAGGCGCAACTGAGCCCACACCTTAATCCCAGACCCCAAACTCTGCGGGGTCCTGGGGACACCTGAGCTGCACCAGGGCCATGGCACAGCGTGGCCAGTGCCACCAGCCCAGCCCTGCTGCCACCCCGAGCCCAACCTCCAGCCCAGGAAGGATCGAGCCCTCCCCAGCACAACCATTCCCATCACAAAGCACGGTGGGTCCCACCATAATTGGTTCCAAATTAAGCAGGATTAAATAACACAAACGTAACATAGCACAAATGCTGAGAAGTCAGGCCTTCTTTTTTTACACAGTTGTCTTTTCTTTTTTTTTTTAACAGCGCCAAAGAAAGAGGCAAATTGTTGTGTAAAAATACGCGAAAATAATAGTGGTCCTGGAAGGAATGTTTTTCTTCTCTCTGGCTGCTACAAAAACAGTTGACTACTGAGAAGCAAAGAGGAAATTTGCAAGAAAGGGCACAGCACAACAGCAGCGGGGACTGTTAGGGGGAACGGTAGGCGCTTTGTTATTTCGGGAACTTCACTGTAATTTTAAAGCGTTATTTATAATAGTAATAATGCCAGCCAACTTGTTTCACTTAATACACAACCAGCCTAAATAAAAGGCTACAAAAGCAGCTGGGAACAGTACAGTTTCCTACTGTAATTGTGTGTACGTATCCCAACATCTGATGAGCCCCGCTCTACGTTCCCTTATTGTTATCGCCAACAATTATTCCCGTGCATGCGCCGCAGCGCCCGGAGCTCCGCTGAGCCGCACAAAATGCACTCTTTGTTTCCTTAATTATTAGGCAGACAGTTCATTCTGTCCCATGTCCAAGTTCCAGACAGGTGGAATAAGGAGGTGGCATCTGTCTTAATATTGAATGCCACGCTTCCCCCATCTGCCGCCGTAACAGCGCGCGGGGGCTGCTTGGCTTCGGTTGCTCCGTCCCGCACCCGGCCATATGCCCCGGTGTGCCGCACGTGCCGGCGCGGCCGCGAAGGAGCCGGGGTCAGGCACGTGCTGGAGTCAGCAGGTGACAGTCAATACCGCCACCGAGAGCCGCCCCCCGCGCCAATAGAAAGGGGCCTTCAAAGTCAATTGACGGGAACGGAGCCGGCGCTGCCAATCAAATTTTTTTTGCAGGGCATACCTTCCAGGCTAGGCAAATAAGAAGATTTAGAGCACATGGCAGTTCATCGTTTATAATCCTGTCTTAGCCCAGCATGGCTTAGTGATAGTTCTGTGACAGATGATGAGCACATGACAGCTGGGGGATCTTATACAAACTCATACAGTAAAATTAAAATTAAATTAGTGACACACTTGTACACATTAGTTGTGCAACAGTTATGCAATCTGTTCGGGACCCTTAATGCAAACCATCGCTGATTTAAATAATTTATACTGGTGCTGAGGTGCTGGGTTGTGGGGTTTTTTCCCCTCTCCCAGAAGGAATGCAGTATTTGCACATTTTTAGATTTAAACAGCTCTGTCCTTTTAATTCTGTTTGTCGTCTCATTTCTTCTCCAGAAAGAAAGCAAAGACTTTATTTTTTTTTTTTAAGTTGAAATGTTCAGAAGGGCTGTTTTGGAGTTCTGGGAGTGTTTTTTTCTTGCTGAGTGCACCGTGCAATTCATAATATTATGGCTGTTTTATTTTCCTACATAGCCACACTAGGCTGCCATTAAAAAAAAAGCCAAACAAATAAAAACAAACATACTGATCTCCCCCCCTCAAGATGCAGAATAGGAAGGAAACCTATAAGATTTGGGTGTTTTTAGATGCAGGAGTATAATAAACTGGCTGTTCTTTGGCTCTTTAATCTGATAATCTTGTTACTATTTTATGTTTTTGTGTTGGGGGAAAAAAAAAAGAGAGAAGTAATCACTGAAATGATGACAGTAGATCTGCAGTTTGAAAAGACTCATAACTTTAAAGCTTAGAGGGCCTGATCCTTTTATCCGCGTGGGCTTGACACCAGACTACCTCTATTAGCTTTAGTGGAGTTCCACCTGATTTACACAGGGTAAACAGAGACAGCATTCGACCCTGAAATCCTTTTTGGAAGGCCACTCTCTACACCAGCAGCGTGTATTTACTGCTCCTTCCCAATCCCTGCGTGTTTCTCAGTCACTAAAATTGCAGCTCAGCCACACAATGGGGTTTTACCCTCGTGGGTAGCAAAACTGTGGTGTCCAAAGGATGTTGCAATGCTGATCTATACTGCAATAATTCAGGGAATCGTAATGGTTTATCAGCTGTGATAGAAAAAAACAAAACAACGAAACAAACAAAAAAGAATGGAGAAAATCTCGGGCTTTTTCCTTTAAGCAAATTTATTATTTATTTTTTACTTATTTATTTTTTACTTATTTATTTTTGTGTGTGCATTTAATCACAATCAGAGGATGATTTGGGGATTCCCAGCCATGGGAATTTTCCCAGCTAGTAAGGATAGTGTGTGTGCATTTATGTTTATATATAATTGAGATTAGAGGATAATTTGGAGGCTGTGGAAATGCTCACAGTTAGGAAGGCTAGTTTGGGTCTTTACAAGCTGTCTCTGTGTTAAATTCCTTTTTCATTCATGTAAAGGAATAACCCACAATAACCACCCAAATGGTGATCCAGCCTTTGAACCCTCTCACTAAAAAGGACAATTCTTGTTCTACATATTCTTATTTTTATGCTAATAAGGTCAGTGAGGGTTTTTTTATTAATTCTTGCTTATTCAGGGTGTTGGACAGGATGACCGTAAAGGTCCCTTCTGACCTAACCCAATCTTAGTTTAGGATCCCACAGAATATTTTTAGCATCCTCCCCTTCCCTCCCAGAAGCATCTGGAGGCTCAAGCCATCCCCACCACCTGTGGTGCCCTGAGTTAAACTCAGCTCACCTGGAGCTCGCTGAGGATGATTCACCTGACAGCTCCATGTCAGCAGGATGCAGAGAGCTGCCAGATGGTGAGGTGGCTTCAGCTCAGCCCAGCTGGGAGTGCAGCTTCAGGTGGTCCCTTCCGTGTGTAAATGCAGCGTGTTGTGCGTCACCTGTGCAGAGCCACGGGCACTGGTGGGCCCAGCTACTGCTGGTGGCAGTGGGGAGGGCTCACAGGGGCATCCAGGTGGCCACCACCTCCAGGGAAAAGGCCTCAGACATCTGCTGAGGTTCTGGGAAATATCCCCCATGCTCCTTCCCTGCTCACCCCAGAGGTTAATGCTACATCTCCCACTGTGCTCCTGCTCTTTCATGGTCCATCTGTGAGTGGAGTGAGGTGCAGAGATCCCAGACCTTGTGCTGCCCAGGCCTTGGAGGATGGACCCATGTCAGATTATGGCTTTGAGAATTCTCTACAAATCCATTTCCCAGAGACCCACAGCAGCAATGCTGGGCCAGTCAATCCCAGTGTGGTCATCACTGCTTGGCTGCTCCACTCCCTGAGCCCAGACCAACAGCTCCACTGGCACTGGAACGCCAGACCAGTGTGCTAAGGAAGAACAAAAGCTCCAAAAAGCCACCTCTGGGCCATGTCTTTGGCTTGGTATTCTCTCTTCTGCCACATCTCTGCTCCTATCCAGGCTCTGTTCTGCCCCAGCCTCCAGACCAGGAGTCAAACCCTTTATCAAGCAAACCCATTCCATTCTCGAGCTTCATTTGGCCCCCAGTTATTTCTGGGACATTGTGGCCCTTGACTTGGCAGGCTGTGAGGTGCAAAAAGCCACTGGTACCCTGGCTATGGAGGGAAACAGGCCTGGGAGAGGGATGGCAGTGAGCTCATCTCTGCCTGGAAATGCTCACACTGCTGTGGTGGCCCCAATACTGTGTGACAATCACCAGGCCCCTGGTACACAGAGCTGCAAGATGTTTCATAGAGAAATGGTTTTTTAAAAAAAACTTTTAAGAGCTTTAAAACATGGCTTTCTTCCTGCTCTCTGTTTCTTCTCCCTGGGGCTGGGTAACAGCAGGTTCTTCTGGCGACATGAGTCCAATTGTGCAGGTTTCAGAAGGAGAGAAAAATGGTGTATAATCAATTGTATATAATAAAACTCAGGGGGAAAAAAGCCTTTTCCATGCTGCACAATATCAGCATTTTGCAATTGGACACTGTATTTACCAAGGCTAGAAAGAAAAGATGCCTTCCAAGGAAGAGTTTGGGGCTTTAAAACACAAATCGCAGGGTACAAGCTGAGTTACTGGAACCTATCACAGAGTGTTGGTTGCCCCACACATCAGAATGAAGCCATTTAAGGATGGAAAACCCCTCTGCAAGTGGCACAAAAGCAGCTGTTGGGAACATCTGCAGCAGCATGTGCCCACCTAACCTGAGACACACATGAAGGGAAATCATCATCACAGAATGGTTTGAGTTGGAAGAGACCTTAAAAATGACATTTTTCCAACCCCCTCACCATGAAGAGGGTCACCTTCCACTAGAGCAGGTGCTCCAAGCCCTGTCCAACATATCCTTGAATATTTCCAGGGATGGGACCGCCACAACAATGTTTCCAGTGCCAAATCCCAAATCTTTCCTTCATAGGTTGTGGTGGTGTTTGCAGAGATCCTAGGACAAGGGAAGAGATGAGAATCTTGACTCCATTTTTCAGAAGGCTGATTTATTATTTTATGATATATATTATATTAAAAGAAAATTATATATTAAAACTATACCAAAAGAATAGAAGAAAGGATTTCATCAGAAGGCCAGCAAGGAATGAAAAGGAATGATAATAAAATCTTGTGACTGCTCACAGCTTTGACATTGGTGGCTGTCATTGGTCATCAAGCAAAAACAATTTCACTTGCTGGGTAAACAATTCTCCAAATCACATTCCAAAGCAGCAAAACATGGGGAAGCTGAAGCTTCCCAGCTTCTCAGGAGAAAAGATCCTAACGAAAGGATTTTTCCTAAAATATGTCTGTGACAATAGGTTGGAAGGGACCACCTTGTCCCCTGCTCAGACATGGCCCTGGAGCCTCCTCCAGCCACCCTGCTAAGGGAGGTTGCCCTGTGCAGGGCCAGGAGTTGGACTTGTTGGTCCTTTTTGGTCCCTTCCAGCTCAGGATATTCTAAGGTTCTTGCTTCTATAGATGTAGTTCAGCAGCTTCTTCTCATCTCACCTCACACCTGCCTTCCTATTTCACCTTTCCTGCACAACTGCACTTGAGCTGGAGGGACAGGACTGCTGTTTTTCGGGAGAAAAAAAATTGAATTTTTACCTCTCTCTTTCCTGATAACTAGAATAACAAATTCTAAGGAAAAAATCCAAGCAGGCTGAAGATAAATTGGATAAATCATAGACAAATCACACCTTTGTGCTCTGCACACCACAGACACACGGGTGTGGAGCAGAGTCAGGGCTGGAGAGAAGCTTATCCACGTCCTGCACATGGGCAGCTTTTTAATTACTTGATGGAGTGACTCGCTGTGATTTGCAGAGCAACCTGGGAATGGGACATCTGTCTCCCACTAAACCAGGCCAGTCAGGGGGATTAGGTACCTGTCCTCTTTGAAAAGAAGCCTGACCCTCCAGCATGGCCATGTCCTCTTCCATGGGGCTTAAAAAGGAAGGAAGCAGGAGCCAGGCTGGGGTTCAACACCACAAATCAGTTCCCAGCTCCTTGCTGTGTGATGCAGTTATCCATTTAACTCCTCTGCCTCCTTGGTTTATCAGCTGTGATAGAAAAATAATGTAAATAATGGTTCCAAGGATAAGGAGACACGCAGGTGGCAAGTGGGATGTCCTGGGCTGTTGTACCTGCCTTGAAATCCTGGGTGGGATATTTCTGGATGGTGTTGTGTCTCTGTGCTGTTGTACCAGGTCTCAAGGCAGCAATATATGTCCATAAGTCAGCAAGATTTTAGTTTGACAATGATCCCTGGCAGCTGGATTATAAAGTATTTCCAGGACATAAATAGGACACGATGGTTTGGCCCCTCTGTTTGTGGGGATAAATATGTGTTTGGGGTGCAAACAATTGTGTGAAATACACCCATGCACACTGGCATGGACTCCCTAATCATTCCATTTGTGAATGAGCCACGTTTCATAAAAATATGTGGGGCACCACAAGAATTAATAACAAATGTGCAGCACCACAATGAACATTTTGTGTGAGCTTATGGGCATAATGAAATGAACAAAGCCAGAGGAGAAACACAGAGAACAATATCTTCACTATCAGCAGTTTACTTCAGTCTACTTATGTATGATCAAAGACTACAAATATAGTTTAAACAGCATGAAATAATGGCCAGGTTTGCAATGTGAAATAATTTTAGGTGGAAAAAAAATAAAGAAGAAAAGGCAAAACACACGACAGGCTCGGTGCCACGATGCAATGGGCGTGTGGGCTCATTTTGTGATGAACACCCAAGGAATGGCAGCAGTAGGGAAATGAGGCTGGAGGAGCTAACCTCCTTCCTACCTCCTCTTTGAAGATTTCCACGTTCTGGGGAGAGGATAATGAAGAGTATTTTACCTCCTCTATTACAGAGGTGTCAGTGGACAAAAAAAAAAAAAAAAAAAAAAAAAAAAAAGGAAAAAAAGTCCAAACAGAAAAAAAACCCCAAGGATGTAACGTAATGAAATTGCCAGGCAGATGTTGGAGGGAGGGCAGGGCTGCTCCCTCTGACTCCAGTGGAGAAGAAGATGCACAGAGAGAGCAGCTGAATTATTCACAAGGGATAAAGGGTACTGGAACTCGCTCCCTGCAGCCCCCAGCGAGTGTCTCAGCTTTCCCCCTCCTGTTTGCCTGGCTTGGCACGGCACTTCCTCCCACCCAAAAATCACAGAGGTGAGCTTCCCCATGGCCCCTTTACATCCAAGCCTGCTGACATTCCTGCCCCTTCTCCTCCAGCAGCTCCTTGGCCCCATCCTTTCCCCAAACAGGCCATTCAGCACCACTCATTCAGGGATGGATGAGAGACCTGAGCAGGGCTCCTGCACTGGGGCTTCCCTGTGTCCCCTGGAATGGCAGCAGCCAGGCAGAGGAGCCTGGAGTGAGGAATCAGGGCTTGGATTGCAGCTGGTGCTGAGGAGGGTTGGCATCCTCATGGGTCATTCCAGCCAAACACGAGGCCCCCAGGTCACCACTGACCAGGGCAGCAGCAGGCGTGGGGTGACAGCCACAAACCAGCATCGAGGTGGGAGAGCTGCATCCCAGCAGCCTCAGCCAAAAGCAAAAGCAGCTACAGCTGTCACTGGAGGTACCAGTGATCACACTTGAGGCTGTTTAGGTTTTTTTTTCCATTTAGACTCCTGTTTTCAGCTGCTGTTGCTTCTCAATAACTAAACACTTCACTTGAGATCCTCGATGTTTATTCCCAGCCTTAGGGTGAATTCTGCAGCTCTGTCTGCTTTTAGTTGTTTGTTTTAGGGTTTTTAGATGTGTTTTCTTTTTTTTCTTTCTCTTTTTTTTCCCAAGGACAGCAGAATGCCCCAGTCTTTTGGAGTTTTGAATTAGTGTTGCTAATGCTAAAAATTGGCTCCAGCAGCATTCAGGTTTAACCCTTTCATATTTTGTAATTGGTATTTTACCATTTAGGAGTTTGATTTGGGGGAGAAACATGGAATTTGGCAGATGGGCAGCACTGGAGGGGGACAGTTGCTGTTTTCTGTCCCTGGTAAAACAGGTTTAGGTGCAGCCACATCGCAGCCCTTTGGTGACCCTCACACTGAAAAAATCCCAGCTCCAAACCTGACACTGAGACACCACCAACCCCAAATTTCAGGGAAGAGCCAGCAATCAACCCCTTTTGACCCTGGGCTGGTTTGGGAGCCACAGGATGAGTAAAACACAAGGGTGTTTTACTCCCTGCTCTTCCACCAACCGGCACAAATAATTCTGTGAACTTCACAGCCCTTATTACTGAGCACGGCCTAATAATGTCATCTCAGGAGGCAAGTAATTGCAGTAATTAAGAGGTTGCACAAGGTCACTTGAGGCAGGGCTGGGAATACAAGCTTTTGTCTCTCACCCTGCTGCTGTGCCCTAAGAAGATGTGCACTGCAGCCACAGGCTGTGTGTGACCAGCCAAGCCACCTCCCTTCCACAGCCAGCAGTGCCAGTCTGCAGGGACAGCAGCAAAAAGGGCTTTAAACCTCTTTTTTCCTTCCCCTACCCAGGAAACCTCCTGCTTTGTAGAAATGGTTTGAAGCTGCTGTGTTTCGTGGGTGAGGGGGAGGAAGGAGGAGCATTGAGCAGGGGGAAGTGATTGCCCCAAAATCCTGTCCCTGCTTTGAGAAACCTGCAGTGTTTCACATGAAAAATGTTTTGTACTTGCACAGGGTGTGCAAGCCCTTCCCTACCCAGCCTTTGCTGTGCACACACATCTGGGAAACGGGCATCACATTCCACAGGCTTCATTCTTAGGGGCTTTTCCTAATTTTTGATGGCTCAATTTTGCCCCTTTCAGGCTGTCTGAAGCATGAGTCTGCCTGTCTGTCATCTGACTTGATGGATGGGAATGCCTGTTCCATGGGGAGGGAAGAGCCACCCCAGCACCCAGCACTGCCTCTCCCCAGCTGATGGAGCAGATGAGGGATGCAGGGAGTTACATAAAAATGTAGGAAGCAGAAACTTAATGAAATGGCTCTAAATGTGACAGCATTCATGAAAAGATTAATTACCAGGAGTAAAGGGGGAAGGATGCCAGGAATTGATAGGATTGGTACCAATACCAAAAGCCTGCTGTGCTAGTAGAGCCATAATATGCAGTCCTAATCTGAGGGCCTATTGTTTTTCTTACAGAAACAACAGGCTCCAGCCAATGAGACAAAAGGGGCTACATTACAGTTTCTGCAGGAAAAACAACAACAGCCATTAGAAATAATTATCTTAAGACAAATCGTCAAGCAGAGTGTGGCACACACAAATATCCTCCCAAGCATGAGGCTCTGGGAAGAGAGGAGCTGTTGCTGTATTTATCCCAGTGGTTGCACGAATGAAGGGAGAGAATTAGAAAGTGGGAGAGAGTGAGGAGCAAAAGGAGATGGGGGAAAGAAAGAGGGAGAGATAAAAATGCAGGTTTTCCCATCAGTGACCAGTCAGGGCTCTCATCCCTGGCATGGGCATGTCCAAGGATGTGGTCCCTATGTGCAATTCCAGCAGAAAAGAGGGAATATGTGCTCATCTGGATTTGCTGCTCAGGCCCTCAATTTGCCAGGGTGTAATTAACTGTGAGGAAGGGCAGCAAAGAATCCAACCCAGAAAGTCTCTCAAATGAGATCATTATTACTGTTCCCTACAAAGACCTGCTCTCCCTACTTCCCCCGAAGCAAAGGAGGCTATATTTTTAATTTGTTCTTCCCCATCTCCTCTCCTTGGCAGAATTGATGTATCTGACATATGAAATCACAAACTAACCCGTGGCAGGATGAAAATGAAAAAGCTCCATTTTGCAGTGGGATTAGACGACCACATTTGACTAATGGCAATTTCCTGCTGCATTTTATGTTGGCTGTGATTGTCCAAAAACTTTAAACTGAAATTTCAGATGACTGGAGACACTGAGAACGTTGTATTAACTCCCCATACAATGAGGTTTTACAGGATGCTGCCAAATATATCCTTAGACAGCATTTCCCTCTGAATTTTGGGTTATTTGTATGTGTAAATCTATCACATATTTTGATGTGTGCATGCCTTTTCTGTTTGATTGGTGTGTGTACTGATCAGTATTGTACTTTAGCTGTAATAATATCATATAAAATACACATAAACCCATCACAATTTTATTGGTACAAATCCAAATGGCTCTGTAAACAAGGACCACATCTGTATGGGTGTCTGCATACAAATAGATCCTGGCAGAGCAATTCTCTAAAGTCATCTTCCACCACCCCTAATGGAGACTACTTTATGTAAAGGAAAGCATTGAAAAGGACATATCTATACCTATCTCACTTGAAACAAAAAATCCACAACATTCTGTAACCTCTGCAGTGTTAATACATAACATATGGTGTCTGTTTCACATGCTAATAGTGACTTTTTAATTTGAAGTCAGCCCCAATGAATCTAAATCCATGCTGTCTCCAGGATTAATTATGAGTACTAGACTGTGATACCAAGCCTCTCTTCTTGATAAGCTTTATAACCAGGTTTGCACACAGGATAAAACAGCTCCTGAGAGCTGCCATATTTAACCTATGTGTGACCTGCTGGTGCATCTTTTGGAGAAAGAAAGCAGCTTGGTGAGGTGCTCGGTCCTGTTGTGAGGGCATTGGCACTGCCAAGGTGAGAAACACACCAGTGATGGGTGCTGACATGAATTACTGAGCCACAGACACCTATTTATCTTCATCCAATACACAAACACCCATTGGAAAGCAGGGAATGGGTCCAAGTGGAGCGACGCATTCAGAGGTCCACGGCTCACAGGTTAACCAAAATCTTCTGCATCTCAGCTACTTCTCCTGCCCACAGCCCTGTGTGTTTGGGAGCTCCTCCTAGTGCTCCTTTCTGGGCTGAGGATGGGGTGGAAACCTCAGGGACAGGAGAACACAAGTGATCACTCCCAGCTTGGCCTGAAGGTCCATCTAGTAGAGGCGCTTAGAGAAAAACCATAAAAACGAGGTCAGCCCTCCCCCTTATCACCTCCATTCCTTGCAGCACTGAGCTTCTGAGTCAGAGGCTGTATCTTTTTTGCTCAAATAGCCCTGGCTGGTGCTCACTGCATGAATTTGTCTGTAGCTCAACCTGTTTGTGCCTCGATTCCCACAGCGGAGCGCGCGGCCAGCGAGGGCTCTCCCTGGCCCAAGGTAATTTCATAGCAGCACAAAACCCTTAATGTCACTTTAAATAGGTTTAGGTGCAAAGATCAGAGCCTATCCTAAGCACTGCTATAATGTTTCTCCTTGGAGAAAACAGCTTCTTGATGCCCAGAGGATGCTGCTGTGGCGAAGACATTAGAAGTGGTTTTCTCTGAAATGCATGTGCTTGGATGCTCAGGTGGCTGCAAGTTCATCTTCCCTTCCTTGACAAATAGGCCTGCTTAAAGAATTGAGGCTTCCTTTCTTTCTCTGAATCTTTTTTATTAACCTCAGGTTTTTAAATTACTGCAAAATACATTTAAAGTGGTTTTCAAGGTCACTGGAAAACTACATTTTCGAAGTGTCAGTAGAAAATAACCAACTTTCGGACCACGAAAACGATGATATTTATTTTTGAACCTGCAAACCCGGTGATAAACCCAAGCTGTTTACATTAGTTTGAAATCTGTTTTCCTGGTTCTGGCCAGCCATGGCCCTGCTGCAGCTACTTTTCCCTCCAGATAATTTGCCATTCCCACTGCAGCGTAAATTCTTCCCCAGACAGTAATGCTGTGGCTGCCAGCCCTGCCACCAAAATGGCCCTGTCTCACAAGCTAAGTCGGATCAGCCTGAGACAGGATTTTCCTGACACAAACTGTCTGTCAGGGCTGTGGAACTGGGGGAGTGGGGCTCTTTTTGGCGGTGGCATCCACGTCTGTGGCTCGATATGAAGCTGTCACCCCACAGTCAGCGCCTGGTGCTGTGGTATTGCCTGCAACCACCTCCCAGAGAAACAGGAACAATTATTTGTAATAATTAACAATCCCAGAAGACTTTTCAGGAGAACTGATGTGTTTATCTGCCATGCCTTGGCTAAATTCCAGCAAGGACTGCATGATACTGCCTCTGCCATTGTATCTCATCCACCTAAATTCTCCCGCAGTTTTGATCAGGATGGAGAGCCTTTGTTATTCCTCCTCCAGCAGCTCTTGCACTGGATTCCTGCATTTGGAAATAGCTGCTGAGCCAAATACATTTCAGTTACAAGTGATCAGTACTGCAAATTCTTCTGATTTTGTAATCAGTCTTAGGATTTTTGGCATTTTTTTCCGAAAGCCTGAGCTGTTGGAGTCCTTATGAAGCACCAGGATCTCCGTTTTCATGGTTTTAAGTAAGTGGCTCACCCTTGCAGTTGAAAACACGAGGCATGTTTACCCTAGAGGCTGAGAAGCCAGATGGTGGATAAAGAAAATGCAACAATTTGGGGTTTTAATCTCGTGATTTTTTAAGCCAATCTCATAATTTTGGGGAGCTGGTTTGTGAATGTCCGCAGTTGGCATTAGCGAGTGATCATATTTTACGAGGAGTGCTTAATTAATTGCTGATTTAATTTGTGTTTGCCAAAAGCTTTGAAATCCTTGGATTCATTGAGTTCCTTTTAGGACAGAATACAATTTCCAGTGCTAAATCTGCTCAGATCTGCTACTCTGGGAATCTTTCAGTGGCCAGCAGTTCAATTTAAGGGATGAAACGCATTTTGGTGGCATTTTCACCCTAAACACTTTGAAGGCCCCACTCCCTGGAGGCAGAGGGGTTGTACATGACCACAGGATGAGCAGTGTCTTCTAAAGGGTACAAAACAGACAATCCTCTGCGTCAGGCTCATCCTCAGTTTTGGGGAGATCACTCACCAGCCCCTAAGCAGGATAGTGAATTTTGTAGGAGTCTTCCAGTGCCACTGAAGGCCAGAAGAAGTCATGTTGTTCTGGGCATCCAGCCTTCAGGCTGTTGAAGGTCTCTGCTGACTACCAAGATTTCATAGAATCACAGAATGGTTTGGGTTGAGAGAGATCTTAAAGACCAGGCTGCTCCAAGCCCCATCCAACCTGGCCTTGAACACCTCCAGGGATGGCACAGCCCCATCTCCCTGACCCAAATGTGGGGCCTGGCAGCCAGGCAGACATTTCTGTGACACAAACCTGTCCCTACATTGAAAATGGTTGCATAAAATAGGTAGCTCCCTCTAACCCTCCACCAGACATCGTAGGGAAAGGCAAAACTCTGCTCAGAGTGGGATTGTTTCACCTCAGGGTCATTCAGGCAGCTGGGGCATGGAAAATGGTGTGTCATGCAGTAAAATAAGGTGCCTCGTGCTAGGCCTGGTGAGAATGTCTTTTAAGCCAAAATAATGCTGGGTCTTATTTACTTGACAGCTCAGACATTAATTTAAGACAGGCACAAATGAATCACCAGCCATGTTACAGTTGCCTCGTTGGAATCCCTCTGCTATAATCTCACAGTTTTTTCACCTAATTAATTTCCCCTTTCCTTGCACCAGTGTTTCATGAGTGTATCTTGTTTGGAGGAGATTAAGAGTCACACACTTCATTAGCAAGGTGTAAATTATCAGAGAGACCCTCTCCATCCACCTGCTTAATTGGGTTAATGAAGCGTCTCTGTGGGCCCTGGTAAGACAGCACTGCTCTCTGCTCCCTGCAGGCGTTACCAGGGCTGTTTGGAAAATAAATGGAGACCTTAAAGTTCCCACCTTGGTGCCTTTTGAGACTTTTGGGTATTTAATTTATTTTTAAAAAGGAAATAAAAAGAGCTAAAGTTGACATGAATTGCAAGATAAAGCATTCCTGCCTGTGAAATTACAGACATAATATTGCTCGAATCATTCCACATCAGAACTAATTCCTAATTAATACTAACTTCTCATTTTTTCTCCACCTTAAGCAGCCAGATTGCATTAATATAACACACACAGAGATACTATTAATGCTCAGTTAAATGGTTGAACTGGTAGAAGTGCCACAGCAATGCAAGGGTAAAAATGGGGAGTGTGTGTTCAATCTCTGCAATGTGGGGTACAGACAGTCCTGGGCAATGAGTGGCCCTTGTACCTGCCAGACATGATCCCACATGGAAACCAGGTCCCTTTATCTCTGCACATCCCTGTCTCACCTCTCCTCAGGTTTTGGAGACTATTCTTGGAAGGGAAAGTGATAAAACCTCTATCAGGCGCATACATTACAGCACACCCACGGAACAGGAAATTTTGAGGTGATGTGAGAGATTATTTGCACTGCATGTCTGGGCTCAGGGAGTC
The DNA here is from genome assembly GCF_023055355.1 of Agelaius tricolor. Classification (NCBI taxonomy): domain Eukaryota; kingdom Metazoa; phylum Chordata; class Aves; order Passeriformes; family Icteridae; genus Agelaius; species Agelaius tricolor. The sequence goes on from NW_027269265.1 coordinate 4,249,670, forward strand.
ACTGCTCCTCCAGCCTGGAACTGAAACACGAGGGGATGACTCACAAGTGCTGATGTCACTTGTGGGGTGAGCTGGGCTCAGCCCAAAGCTGATCCTGAGCGAGGTCAAACCCCACAAACACCAAAGCTCTTCAAACATCCTCAGGCTCATGAGCAACGCATTGAACTCGCGCTCGTGCAGCCAGAAACAAATCCACCAGCAGCCCAGGGCCTCAGCCAGATGGACAATTTGTGGAGGCAAAATGAGGAGAAAGGCTGTGGGTAAATTATTTGTCACAAAATATTCGCCTGGCTCTACCTGACAGAGCAGAGTCCCGCGTTTGATCTCTGTGAGCGACTGTCGCGGGAATCAAAGGGAGTTTTGTCAGGGGATTAAGTGCAGAAGTTGTCGTCAAGAACTACATTAAAGATAAGAAATCCAGAGTGTGGCCCAAAGTGCCTAATCCCAGCACAACTAGTGAATTATTAAGTTGGTCATTTGACAGAAGGAGGAGGAAAAAAAAATCCAACTGTTTTTGAGACTGCCTAAAAAAGAGGTTTCTATTAAAATACAGTGGTTGCATAATGAGAACACAACGTGCAGTTCCAACATGAGAGCTGGGCTCTTGCACCAGTCCCTGCAGCTATGGAGTGAGGGCAGAAAACAGCAGCTTCCAAGGGCTGCCTCTTTTTTCCAGGCGTAGGCTTTGGACCTCCAGCTCTGACTGATGGGGAAAATGCAAATTTCTGAGGTATGAGCAGTAGCTCACCTTTGGAGACTTGAGATGTGCCTGAGATACCTGGCTGATCCCAAACAGAGTCCACAGGCACCCAGTCCTGCCTACAGAGTGTCCATGCCTTGGTGGTGAACCAGGAACACTGAGGTGTCCATCTCCACCAGGAGCACAGAGCTGCTCTGTCACTTCTGCATCCAGCCCTGGGGGTCCCAGCATGAGAGGGGTTTGGAGACCCTGGAGTGAGTCCAGAGGAGGCCACAGAGCTGCTCCAAGGGCTGGAGCCAGGCTGGGAGAGCTGGGGGTGCTCACCTGGAGAGGAGGAGGCTCCAGGGAGAGCTCAGAGCCCCTGGCAGGGCCTGAAGGGGCCCCAGGAGAGCTGGAGAGGGACTGGGGACAAGGGATGGAGGGACAGGAGCCAGGGAATGGCTCCCAGTGCCAGAGGGCAGGGATGGGGGGGAGATTGGGAAAAAAATTCTTCCCTGTGAAGGTGCTGAGGCCCTGGCACAGGGTGCCCAGAGAAGCTGTGGCTGCCCCTGGATCCCTGGAAGTGCCCAAGGCCAGGTTGGACAGGGCTTGGATCCACCTGGGATGGTGGAAGGTGTCCCTGCAGGGGACAATCCCATGGCAGGGGATTGGAACCTTAAAAATGGTTTTTAATGTCCCTTTCAACACAAACCACATTGTGATTCTATGATAATGACAGACAGGAAAACACCCAGCAGCTAGAGAAGAAAGCAAAGTGGAAATGCTGGATTTGTGGATAAACAAGAAGGAAACATCTGCACAGGCAGCTGACCACGGGGGTGAATGTGAGAAAACAGAAATCTTAACAGGCTCATGGGGAAAAGAGTAGAGGTGTGAGTGAAGCAGCATCTCCAGGAATCCTGCCAGGGACAAAGGTGTTTGAGGAGCTGTGGGACCCCAGCAGAACGAGACACTGTTTGTTACACAAAACCAAGAGGAGGTGTTTGCATTATTGAGGTGGGAACTCTGCCTTGCAGGCCCCACAGGGACAGGCTCATCCGTGAGGGCTGGGACTGGGTGTGGAGGGGCAGAAGGAATCCCACAGCAATGCCTCCAGCTAGGGAGGGCAGCACCAGGGGCCTGTGTATGACACAGGGAGCAGAAAGCAAAAATTCTCCCCCAGGGTCACTTTAACAGCTCAATGCCACCACTGCTGGGAAATGGGAATGAGGACACAAAGAAGATGGTGTCACTCCAAGATATGACACCCCAAGATCATCTCTGCTGTCCCTGGTCCAGGGCAGTGTGATGGGAATCTCTGGAACACCCTTGCAGATGTCCCAGAGAACTCCCAGACACCATGAAGGACCATCAGGAAGTTTGGTGTGGGTGCAAGAGGACAGTGCCCAGCAGCAGCTGCCAGAGCAGCGGGCTGGAGGGGATGTCCCTGCCAGGGGACACTCTGTGGGATTGCCCAAAGGGGCTGCACAAACCAGAACAGAGCAAAGAGCACCTGGTCCTACCTGTGCACGCACCTGGCTCTGCCATGAGCCCTTAATTCCTATATCCAGCCAGGAATCAGGGCTGGAGTTGGAAAGGGCCTTAAAGATTGTGTGGTTCCACATTTCTGGGGGTTGGAACCACGTGATCTTCCAGGCCCCTTCCAACACAAACCATCCCAGGATTCTGTGATTCCAAGGGGATTTCTGTGGTTGGCACAAAGCAGGAGAGAGCAGTGCTTGAGGGAGCTGGGGTAAATGATCCCTCACTCAGCTGCAGCTGTGGGCTCATGCAGGAGGGGACAGGGATCCCTCAGGCTCCCTCTCCATCACAGACACCAGACAGGTAAAAACTCTCCTCTCTGTGAGCCAAGTCCCCAGACAGGGAGCAGAGAGCCTAAGAGGAATCTCCATCCACATTCTTGACCAAAGCAATGTGATTTAACCTTGAAGTTTTCTCTACTTTGCGCAGGATCTAGGACTGGAGACCCACAAAGGTCCCTTCAGGCTTGAATTGTTTTAACTTTTTCATTCTTTGACTATCCAGTTTATGCAGAATACTGCCTGACAAGAGGCAGCCAATGTGAATTTGTCAAGAGCAAATCTGCCCAGAGCAGAGAGCCACTACAATGTGGTGGGCTGCTCCATCCCAGGGGAGATGTGGTTGCCTGTTCCCTGGGTATTTCTGTTCCCTCAGAGACCTTCTGGCCCAGCTATGCATACATTTGGTCTTGATTCTGTCAGAGTCACTCAGGCTGCTAAAATGCTTCCATTAAAAAGACATGCATGTGGGAGAGACACAACTTGAGCATGAGGAGCCTCTGTGGCTGCTGCAGGCTGCTGCCAACCTGTGAAAACACATCCAGGAGACACTGAAAAGGGGAGGTGGGAAGGACCTCAGGACCCTCTTTGTCAAAGCAGAGCAATGAACAGCTCTGCTGAAAGGTGAACCAGCTTGAGTTTGTTTGCTGACACCTGCCTGCTTGGCTCCTCAAAGCTTGCAATCCCCTGCCACCCTTTGGCAATAGCACAGTCCTGTCTGCCTTGCATCCCTCTCCTTTATCTTTCTTTCTTTTTTTTTTTTTTTTGTTTTGTCACTCAGCTGACAAGAAACTCTTCCAAAACAATGGCACACTTGTGCCTGTCCTCACCGAAAGCAAATGATTTACAAATAAGCTCAACACCCCACCAGGTCAGGGTGAGGATCTGTAAATCATCACACTCTGCACCAAGATTTGTTCTGGTGAAAGTTCTGGTGAAAGATGAATCCTGCTGGCTTCAAATTAACTGAAGCACTGTCCTTGACTCAGAATCTATCAGCTGCTCTTGCCAAGCAAGGGGTGGAAATATTGGAGAATCACTTTCTTCCAACACTGAACTAACATGGAAAATGGATCACAGAACCACAGAATATCCTGAGCTGGGAGGGACCCACAAGGATCATCAAACTCAACTCCTGAAAGACCTTTAGACATCTTTTTTCAGCCCTCCGTTTTTCCTTTATGGCTGAAAATAAACCAGTTTGTGTTTATCTCTCTGCATCCCGTCCTGATGACATCTGGAAGAGGCTTCCAGCCACCTCAGGTAGTGGGGGCACCACCGGCCACATCCCCTGGGATGCAATCAGGAGGAGGAGATGTGCTGTAAACAGCAGCAGCAGCCTGCCTGGGGTTTGTGTTTTAATGGGTGCAAGAATCGGTGTTAGCATATGCTAACCACTCTTTGCAGGGTGATCATTATGCAAATGCCTACGGTAAACAGGTAGGAAATTAGATCTAATCAGGACACCCCCCCTCCCTCCCCTCTCTCCTGACACAGGAAAGTTGACTCAGGGTGCAAACCAAAAAAAAAAAAAGTAAAAAAAGTCGGAATTCCAGCCGGAACGCCGAGTTTTCCATTCGTCCTTTTGTTCTCGTGTGTTTGGTTTCTTGCGTAAGGAAAGCGAAGGGCAGCCTTGTGACTGCTTTAATTTTAAAGCTCCCAGAACAGGCTGGTATGGCTGGATCCAGAATTAACCCCGTTGTGGATTTCCGTGATCTGAAGGCAAATAAAAGCTGAGCACATCACGCCTGTGAGTAATTTGACTCCGTGTAATATCGCTGCCTGTTGAAGAGCCTGGCTGTTAATTCTGATGGGGACAGATCCCCAGGATGAGCCCAGGAGCATCCCAGGGTTCTGTGGTTATCAGGAGACCTTCGGTGCTGCCCGGGGGTGTCACACAGCTGATTTCTGTCTCACACCCCGTGTCCCCATGCGGCTCAGCCCATCTCCTTGCAACACCTCGAATCCCCTGTGCCCAAGTGCCAGACACAGCTGGTCCCCTGCCCATGGCAGGGGGGCTGGGGCTGGATGAGCTTTAAGGTCCCTTCCAGCCCAAACCACTCCAGGATTCTGTGATTTGCCCCCCTCGAGGGGCTCTGTCTGGCACAGGGCCACCAACCTCCCTGCTTGTCCCCATCCCAGCAAGGCCAAGGACACCCTCAGCTCCTGGATTTAGGAAATCCCAGCCTCCCAGAAACCTGACAAAGGACCAGACACCTTCTTGCAGCAAATATTAAAGGCTGTGGCCAAGTAATAACAACTGTTTGCTGCAGTGTCTGTGCAAAGGTTGAGGCAATTATGGCTCTGCAGGCAGAAGCATAAAAGCCACAGAGGCACCTCCTGAGCCATGAGGACCCTCCTGAATTGTGTAGAGAGCAGAGGACAGGGGTGTGAGGAGTGGGTGCTGCAGAGCCACCCTGGCAGAGAGGGACCTGAACATTCCTTGGAATCCCAGGGTGCTGCTCAGTGCTGTTCTGGGTTTGGTTCTTGCAGCCTGACCCAAAGGTGGGTGGTGACTGGAGCCTCACTGGCCAGCAATGCCATCAAAATAAAAAAGGAAATGTCAGAGATTGGGATTTTCCCTGGCATATTAGCCATCTAGGGGCTATTTTAATGTGGTTCTAATTCTGGTTCTAATTCTGGTTTCAGTTTTATAGGGACCAGTGTAATGCCATAGGGTGACCTCTGCATCTGCACAGTCGTTCCCAACAAATTCCAAATAGCCCCAGCACTGTTATTCATTTTTAATCAATCCACCACCTTCCCTTTCAACATCACAGTCTTGCAGCAGGCTTGGATGACCCATTCAAGCCCTGGTACCCTGGAACATGCTGGAGGCATGCCCCAAAACAGAGGGAAAGAGACTCATCTGTCCCTGCCGTGCCCCTTTTTGCAGTCACCTCTCTGCCATTGGTATGGGAGTCAGGAAGGAGCTTTGGCAGCCCTCAGCAGCGTGGGCTGCCCCTGGCAGGACCTGCCAAAGAAGGCAGAGAGTTTGCACACCTGGAGAGGTTGGCACTGTGTCCTCAGTCCCTCTGGCAGGGGGGCAGAGGGAGACAGGGAAGGAGGGGCAGAGAGAGGGAGAGCGGCCAAAGGAAACCAAAACGAGCAGAGGCGCAGCACAGAGCTGAGCCACACTGCTCCAGGAAACCCTGGCAAGATGTTTCCCCATGCTGGGTTACCTGAGGGATCCCAGCATTGGGATGGGACAGTGCCCCTGCTCCACTGCAGATGGGAAAGGTTGGACACCAATGTTTGTCCTGGATGAGGCATTAGCCTGGAGGTGCTCCCAAAGCACAGATCCCAGCAGCACAGGCCACCTGCAGCCCTGGTGCCCTGATTCCTGGTGCCCAGCTCTCAGTCCTCTCCTGCACCAGCCCTGTTTGATTTTCCATGGCCAGACATGATCCAGATGCAAATTTCCCCAGGAACCATCTGGCGAGCACTCCATCCTCTGAAAAGCCCTGAAACAGCAGAGTAACCTGCATGGTTACCATAAAGGATGTGACATCTTGTATTTTGAGTAATTATGGACAAGGGCAAGTACCTCCTGTGTGGCTTTAGAAAGGCACATGGGTGTTTGTTACACTTAAAAATGCAGAGCTTCCCTGCCCTCAGGGAATTTGTTTCGGCTTCTAATTTTTATTTTTCTCAAATGGCCAGTTTGGATTATTCTTATTTTAATTTGTCAACCTGGATACTCCTGTGAAATGGGCAAGGACATGGTTTTGTCTTCCAGGCAATATCCTGCCCTCACTAAATATACTCACACCATTTCAACCTTCCCTTGGATAACTCATTTATGGACAGAACACCCCCAAGCGGGTTTGTGCCTCCTGGAGTTGCTTTCCTGGCTCTTCCTGAACCTTTCCTAATCCTCCCCTTTCAGTTCCAAAGCCAGGACCTGAGGCTGGACAACACCATTGCAGTAGAGGTCTCCTCTCCCACATGATTTGGGGTGGATTCCAGAGTTTCAGGGGCAACAGCCCAGCCCTTATTCCCCACTGATCCAGGGCTGATGCTGTTTGGGTTCCCAGCAGACTCCATCACCCTTCTCAGCATTCCATCACCCCAGATCCTGCGACCTCACAGCTGTCAGGGGGCTCAGGGCTCCTGCCTCCTCTGCACAACAGTGAAGGAACCTCCTCACAACCCAACAAACACCCTCACAACACCATGAACACCCTCACGACTCAAGGAACACCCTCACAACTCAATGAACACCTTCACAATACCACGAACACCCTCACGACTCAAGGAACACCCTCATAACCCAACAAACACCCTCACAACACCATGAACACCCTCACGACTCAAGGAACACCCTCACAACCCAACAAACACCCTCACAACACCATGAACACCCTCATAACTCAAAAAACACCCTCACAACACCATGAACACCCTCACGACTCAAGGAACACCCTCCCAACACAATGAACACCCTCACAACTCAATGAACACCTTCACAACACCATGAACACCCTCATAACCCAACAAAACCCCTCACAACACCATTAACACCCTCACAACTCACCACATTCCTGGTTTTCAGCCCCTCAGCCCCTGGGCAAACACCCTCAGCTGAATCAGCCTGCAGTAACTCCACAGCCACTCCCCACAGGGTGGCTCTGCATATTTTCCTAATGGAGAGGAGCCTGATTATCCCAAGGGGTAAAACCTGCAGCCCCACATCCTGGAGAGGAGCCAGAGTGACCTATGGGGTCTCCAAAACTCCATGAGAAGAGGGCACAGTCACCTGCCCTCCCACAGCTGTGGCATGGAGAGACCAACTTGGGCCTGAGGGACACTTTGCTTTTCACAGCAACACCAGGGGATAAATCAGCTTCACCTCTGCTTGAATCTGCCTGAAAGCAAGAGTGATTTGTGTCTTGTGAAGGGAGTGAGGATGCAGGAGGAGCCAGCTTTGCTCTCCCCTCTGGCAGGAGAAGGTTGAGAAAGGCAGCCCAGTGTGGGCACCTCCCCTGCATCCCTAGGGTGGTGCTTGGAAACTCAAGGAATGTGCCAAGCCTCGCCAAAAACTCACAAGTGCACCACAGCAGGCCAGCAGGAAAGTTCTTCTGCTTGGCACTGACATCCGAGCCTCACAACCTCCTTTAGGAAAGCCTAAAATGCTCCAGGTCTTGAAGACTTTCCTTCAGCCAAGTGGAAGTTAATTCATGCCCCAGCAGGCCATGAGCTGCTGTCAGTGGTGATGGTCCCTGTGGGGAAGGTTACAGCCCAGAAGAGACTTTTAAAATCTATTTTTAAAGCTGCCCTGCTTGCTCCCTCATGTCAGAACCCAGGACATCCCTCTGGCTGTCCTGAGCAGCCCAGACCCTGCCAGGGGGCTCAGAGACCCTGGCACAGAGCCCAAGATGCCCCTGTGGGTTTGATTATCACCCATGGAGCAAGTTACCAACTTTAGATGAAGATCTGCAAGCCACGACAGTTTGAGTAGAATGATACTGAATTTATCACAAGGTGAAAAAGGAGATTTTGGGGTTTTTGGAATAAAAGTTCTAGAAGCAAGACAAAGAGATCTAGGTGTGTCCAGCCTTTCTCCTTCTTCTTCTTAACCTCCATCTTCTGCTGTGATGGTGGCACTTTTAGATTAGAGTAGAAGCTCACAGTCTAACATAAGTGTTAAGTATTAGAAAGTAATTGTAAACATTGTATATGTAACTTTTAGTATAAAGACATAACACTGCCCCAAAAGCAAGCAGAGTGCCCTAGACTGTCTTGCTGAGTGGACCTCAGCTAGACAAGAAAAAATATTTTATAGATAAAGAACAATAAAAAACCTTGAGACCGAGAACTGAAGAGCTCTGACTCCTTCTTCAAGCACCGGGCTGGGAAAAGAGACTTGCTAACATTTCCTGAAGTCACTCTGAGCAGTGAGAGGCCCTGAGACCCTCATGCCTCTCCTCCCTGCCCAGCCTGGTCCCAGACCCTCCCAGTGCACAGGACTCCCAGACTGGTTACATGGTGCATTTTCATCAGCAGGTCTCAGTGCCAGCACCCACACAGGAATAAACACCAGGGTCCTGTGAGCAGGTGAGGAGAAGCACAGAGAGAACCAGCTCCCCCTTGGAAACAGAAAACAGCAGATTTCCAGTCCAGTTTTCCCAGGAATTGGCTCTGTGGGGAGCTCTGGTTCCTGGTCTCGTGGAGGAACCTCCTCTCCTCTATCTCTCTTTAATGATTCCGCCTCAGCTCTCCAAATTTAATTACCAGGTAATTATACATCACATTCAGTGGTTTGGTCCTGGCAAGGGCTGAGTGTCACCAGTGTTGAGACCAAGAAAAGTGTTTGCTCTGTGCACTGGGAGCCTGAAACCCCTCTGGTACCTCCAGCTCTGCATCTCTTACAGGAAAACCCAGAAACCAGGGACAAGCCCCGTGACAGAGTGGGGACATCATTGCCACAGGGCATCCTATGGTCCTTAGACCACGGGATGCCATTCCCAAACCTGTCTGAAGGAAGGATGGGGAAGGGAGCACCTCGAGGAAGGCACTTTCTTTTCAACACATCCCTCACTAAGAGGTATTTGCTGATAAGCTGATAATCAGGTGGCCTGGCCACCCCCAGGACGTTAGACCTTGGTGCTTAGAGAATATTTGATCATACAATATCTCCATTAGGAGTTTGTAATCCGCTATCACAGCATTTGAGAGCCATCTGACTATAAGGAGATTTTTATTAATGGTTCATGAGCCTAAAAGTCAAAACTGACTCTCAGAGCAGATTTTAACAGTTTGTGTGGGATTTATATATTTATCTATCTCTTCACCACCTCTTCTCCCCCTGCCCCCACCCCTGCCATCACCTCCCTCTGCTCTGCCCCAGCAGTGCAGCAGCAGTAACAGCAACAGGGAGAGACCAGGCAGCTGGAAAGGGCATTTCTCCTTCCCTTCTGTCTTCCTTTGTCTTCTCTCTTTCCCCTTCCCTTCCCTTCCCTTCCCTTCCCTTCCCTTCCCTTCCCTTCCCTTCCCTTCCCTTCCCTTCCTCCATCCTTTTCTCCCCTTCCTCCCTCCTCCTTTCCCTCTTTCCTTCTTTCCCTCCTTCTTTTCCTCCCCTTCCATTTCCTTACTTCCCTTCTTTTCCTTCCCTTCCATTTCCTTCCCACTCCTGACACCTCCCCACACCCAGCCCAGCCCTCACACCACGCCCTGAGCCTCGGGAATCCCATCCCATCCCTTCACCCCAGCCCAGCCCCTCATCCCAATCCTCCCTTTCTAACCTCCCCAAACCCAAACCCATCCCTAACCCATCATCCTTACCCCCAAAATCCCAGGTGAACAGCGGTGCCAGGGGTGTGAGGGGGAGTGTGGGGTGTTCCTGTGCCACTCCACCCAGCACCAGGAGCTGAAGCTCCACTGCCCGTCCCTAAATCCTCCTTTTGTCAGCAAATCTCCCCGGTCTCCTTGGAAACTGGCAGTGCTCCCCATCCCGGGGTCCTCCTGCCAGTGCAGCGCCCCAAAAGTTGTCCCCATTTCGGGGCTTCCTGGGCTGGTTCAGGCTGGGGTGGAGCAGGGATGCTCTGGGTGCTGGGGAGCACTGGGAAATGTGAGCTGGTGCTGGTGGGGAGCAGGCAGGGAGGGGATGGGAATATTGGGCAGGGTGTGAGCAGGCAAATGGAGAGGGAATCAAACAAGGAGACAGAGCAGGAGCAGGAGGGGCTGGGACCAGGATGGGCAGGGAGCAGGCAGAGGTGCAGGAACCGGAATTCCAGGTAGTTCCATTATGGTTACACTCAGGATTTCCCTCCTGTTTTTCTGCTTTTCCAGTTTTAGGGATTTTTTTTTCCCCCCTCTAGTGGGAAATGTCACATTGCAGAGCAGGCAGAGGATTTGCCTGTATGTGTATTTTGGGGGGCTGGGCAGGACACCTCAAATCAAACACCCTCCTAATCAGCTCTTTGCCCCCAAATCCAGCTTTCCAACACTAAAGTGGTCTCCCCAGCTTTTCTCCAGATTTTATTGGATCCAGGATTGCCTACTGCAGCCTGAGTTCAGAGGAAATGAATTCTACCAGGAGATGTAAAACATTAAAAATTAAAAAGGAGTTAAAACACTCTTTACAGAATATTTTGTGTTTGCCAGCTCACCTTGGGATTTTGCCCTTTGCCCACGCATGTGCCCATTTAAATTAAACTCAGAAACGAACAGGGAGAGAAAAACGTGGAAAGTACAAAAAGCCAGGGAAAAATCAGAGAAACTCCTGCCATGAATTAGCTTTTTCTGATAAAAACAAGCACTGGCTGGAGGAGCTCATCCCTGACAGACAGGGAAATACTCAGGAAAGAAAAGTAGAAGATGGGGAAAGCTAAATGCAAAAAGAGGTTTTAAAGAGGCTTTAGAAAAAAATTAATAATCAAAAGCTCAGGAAACAAAGAGCTTTTCCAGGCAGGTGGGATGCTGTGCCCCAGTTCAGTAAGGACTTGGTTTTCTTGAGCATATTTTGCTCAGATTTTTTGGTGGGGGGGAGAAGTGAACTTTGTTGATTTGAAGCAAATCAGTGGACAAATGAAACTTTCCATCCTGCTGCTTGGGAGATGCCAGCGGCAGGGACACCGCTGGAGCTTCCCAAACCTCCCCTGCACGGATCCTCCCGTTCCACAAAAATAAATGAGAAAATCACCGACCGACACAGACACAGACACGCGCTACAGCGAGGCAGCACAAAAGCTCTCCCACAGAAGCTCTCCTTCCCCCAGAGTGGTTTATTTCAGAGGCTGCTCCCTGCCCTGGGGACACTCCTGGGAGGAGCAGGTTGCTGGTGCCCGTGGAAGGGGTGGTTTGGGATGGGGATGCAGAGCCCAGGGATGGCTGGAGAGGCACCGTGGCCGCGTCATCATCGCTCGGGCTCCGCTGTCCTGGGCACCGAGGCGTGGTGCTGGTGGCCAGGGGTGGCTCACAGGCTGCTGGTGACAAACCTGGGGGACAGCAGGTGACATGGTGTGGATGGTGCTGGGGGTTTTTCCCAGGTCTCCCCCTTTCCAGAGATCCATTATTTTGTGCTAGATCCAGCAGGGCTCCAGCAGCCCCGGCGCTGCACACGGGAAGGAGAGAGGGAGAAAGAGGGAGAGGGACAGAAAAAGAGCCAGCAAGAGGAGGGATACTTGGGAAAGGCCTGATCCTGCAACCTGGGGCTTCAGCTTGTGACACTGCAGCTCAAACACTTGTGCCTCTCCTTACCCAGCACCTCTGCTCAGAGCATCCTGCCTGATCCAGGTTCTCCTGCCTGGAAAGTTCTCCCCAAATACACACCTGGGGACTCCAGCCCCTGGGAAGCCACAGAGCAACCTCATCCCTCCCTGCCCACGAAGAGATTTGGCGAAGCTGGGGTAGGAAAGGTCACGTTAGCCAAGCTCTGCTTGTAATTAAAGTTTTTTGATTAAAGATTTCAAAAATAAAATAACTCCCCTCCTTGATTTTTTTTGCTTCCTTCACCTCGGGGAGCTGCCAGCAGAGCCCCTTTTGTCTCAACCCTGCAGAAGCAGCCAGACCCTCCTGGCCTCCCGTGCCCCTTCTCGGTCACTCGCCGGCTGTGATTAAAATGGAAGACAACCATCAAGTGTGCTAGAACCATTTTAATATAATTATACATATCTGCCAAATCCAGGAAAAAAAAAAAAAAGGTTTATGCATATATATCTTTTTTTTTTTCTTTTTTTTTCAGTTAACATCTGCAAGCATAAACGACAATGAATTTCTTGGTTTGAATTCATCCAGGTCAGAGCAACTGCCCAAAGTCCTGTCGGATTTGCCGGTTACTGCCAGCGTGGCCAGCAGTAAGTGAGCTCCAGAGGAGTTAAATGTCCTCAGGTGGGGTATTTTCGGTCTTTCCTCTTTCATTCAGAGACAGTTTGTTGTAAAAAGTTTCAGTGCAGTTCACCTCGGGTGAAAGGCGATCGTGTTTTTTGCGTTTTTTCTTTTTTTTTCTTTTTTATTATTTTTTAAATATATATTTTTAATTATTTTGTTTTTAAAGATGATAATAGGTAACTCAGTTGCTCTGAATTTCACTTATAATTATAACCTATTTAAATCACAGCAGAACTCCCGCTGGTGCAGAGTTCATAGTTGCATACAATACAGGAGATCACAGTTTTGAAGTCTAGCACAGATTAAAAACCACAGATGTACCATTTATATAAGACACACACTGATTGTCTCTTAAAAACTACATATTGACTCCTTATGAACATTATCTTTTTTTTTTTTCTTAATCTTTAAATAAAGTAGTGCAGCTAGGACAATCAGTCACACAACCCACACAGCCCTGAACCAAGTTCTCTGGGTGCCAACTTCAGCAAGTTGGGCATGAAACAGTTGGATGAGCTCGAGAGAGAGAAAGAAAGAGGGAGGGACAAAAAGAGGGAGAAAAAGAGAGATGTTGTCCATTCTGAATATTTTAACCGAGGGTTGGCTAACACATTGGAAACCTCTGGGTGAAGGATCATCTTTCCACGCACACACAAAAAAAAGAAATAAAAACCTAGACTCTTTTTTTTTTTTTTTTTTTTTTTAAAACTGGCCCGCAGGTGGGAAGATCACCCACCTCTTCCAAACAAAGGAACCCAACAATTGGCTAAAACTAGAAAGAACACAGATGGGTCTGTCTGGTTTCTGCTCACTAGATGATCTGTCCGTTTAAGGCCTTCCTCCTCCGTTTTTCCTCTTTATTATTCCTTTTCCAGAGCGTCTGAGCAGGAGATGAGTCTGAACGGGATCACACCAACACTGTCCCCCTCTTGTTGCCGTCAGTTTTTTTTTTTGTTTGTTCATTTGTTTGTCCGTGGAGTTATTTTTCTCTTTAATTTAACCAAGACCTGACTAAAACTGGAGCACTCAGCCCAGCCTGTTCGTTCTCGTCGCGGTTTCTCCGGGGTACCACAAAGGTTCTTCACAAAACCTGGAACTTCCATGACGACGTCTGGTCCTTATAATCCAAGCAGTCAGCATTGAAGTTTAACTTCCAGGAGGCCGTTTGGTCTTTATAATCCAAGCAATCGGTGGTGGAGTTAAAGCCCAAACTGGAGGCTCCATAGCCCTGGGTGGAGAGGGAGGCTGGAGACTGGTTGAGGTGGCTGGTGACCGCGTTGGCACCCATGGGACTCAGGGTGGCCCCCGGCCCGGGCAGCTGGTGGTGCATAGGGGTCAAGTAAGATCCACAGTCCATGCCTCCGAAATAGGAGGTCGATCCAGCGTATCCTTGGCTGTAGCCCGATGCCTGGGTGTAGGTCATGGGATAGGATCTCTGCATGCAGGAGGAAGAGGTGGACAGGGGGTCTGAGAGCGGGGAGATGGACGCCGGGCTCCAGATGGACACGGGGGCGCTGCTGCTGGAGATGGTGGGGACTGAGGTGCTGGAGGGGGGAGTGAACTGCCCGCTGGTCCCGCTCTCCGAGCTCACTTCCCGGGCTGGAGAATTCTTCTTCTTCGCCGGCCGCACCTTGTTCTGGCCCCCGTTCTGCTGCTGCTGCTGCTGCTGCCGGCACTTGGCTCGGCGGTTTTTAAACCACACCTTGAGGCACAGACACGAGGGAGGGAGAGAGAAAAAGCCTGGGGTTAGGAATGGGCAAACCCGAGGTGGGGAAGGGATGGGTGGCAGGGAGACCCAAAGCTGTCCCCCAGGAGCAGAGGGTTGCAGGCTGCTGCACAGAAAAGCTCCGGGGCTCCCCCTCCCTGAGATCATTAGCAGTAATAACAAGTGGAAATCACAAATCAAACTCCTTAATAAGGTCACTTTTGGGGGTGAAGGGGAAGCTCTTTGCTATTTGCCAGCCGGGGACCCCCAGGAATCACTGTGTAAGGCCTATTGAAGTTGAACCCTTAATTAGAAACAACAGAACATCAGAAAAGGAGGGAACAATTAGGGAAGGAGAGGTTCGGGATGGGGGTAAAGACATCTCATTTACCCTCCAAACAGGCACTCTGCTCTCACCCCCTGGGTCAGAATTGGCTCCTCAGCCCATCTCCCCTTCCCTTAGCAGGGCCCAAGGGGGCTGGCTGCTCTGGGGAGGTTTTTTGGGAAGGAGGATGGGGTTTGGCACGGGGATATCCCGATCCCAGCCACCACGCTCCACGGGAACACGGCACCGCACAGCCTCGGGAAGCCTCGTCAGAAGGCAAGGGGGAGGGATGGCTTTGGAGATGCCCTGCCTCTGCTGCTGGGGTGTTCTAGGTCCCAGAGGGGGCAGGACCCTCCTGCCCTGCCAGCAGCACCTCCAAAATGCTGCCTGGATGGGATCCTCCTGCAGAGCAGGACAGCCCAGCCCCAGGAGAGGGTTCCCTCCGCCGAGGCAGCCCCTCTCTCATCAAAGTCCCCTCAGAGGGGCAGGAAGCCCCCAGTCTGTACTGGTGTGAGCTGGGATCCCAGTCTGGCCCAGCTCCAGGGATGTGGTGATCCCTGGGGAAGGGGGGGATCCTTTGTGGCTTCTGCAGGGCCCCCAGATGTCCGCAGGACAAGCTGGGATTTGGGGGTGCTGGGGATGGGTGTGGAAGGTCCAAGAGCTGGGATCCAGGATCTGCACAACCCCCCCTCAGTGCAGAGGGAGAAAGGGGGGCACACTCCAGCCCTGGGGGTGCAAAATGCCACCACATCCCCTCAGTGAACCCCCACCCCTCTCTGAGCCTCCTTCACCCCACCAGGGCTTGAGTTGGCTCCAGGACTGGATCCATCCCCTGCACCCATCCCCTCGAGTCCCTCCCTGCCGGGCACAGGCCAGTCCCGGGTTCATTCGGTACGGAGGGCGAGGGCAGGCAGGGCTCTCCGCGTCCTACCTGCACTCTGGACTCGGGCAGGTTGATTTTCAGGGCCACCTCCTCCCGCATGAAGATGTCGGGGTAGCGGGTCTTGGCGAAAAGAGCCTCCAGCACATCCAGCTGCGCCCGGGTGAAGGTGGTGCGCTCCCGCCGCTGCTTCCGCGGGGTGGCTGCGATCGGAGCCAGAGGCCCTGGCTGTCAGTCAGCGGCCCCTTAGACCCCGATGTCCCTTCCAGCCCCTTCCCCAGGGGGACACCCACATTCCCTGCCCTCTCCCGGGGGTCCCTCAGCCGCCACAGCTCGGCAGTCCCAACTCAGCATCTCCCCCGCATCCTCGCAGCATCTTGGTCCCATCCCCAGCCCGGGGCTTTGCGCTGTTTGCAGCCCCTTTCGCCCATAAAAAGTTGGGGGTGAGGAAAAGGGAGACAGAAGGACCCCACGCCCTCACCCACCCAAGCCAGCGTGATCCCTGGGCATGTTTTGCCTCCCAAAATCCCAGCGGCTTCTCCTGCGTGGAGCCAAAAAAAAAAAAAAAAAATAGGGGGAGGGAAGAGGGAAGAAAAACGTGGCTTACCGGGATAACCGACGGACGGATGCAACAAATCCATGCCCGAGGTTGTGAGACTCAGGCCATTGACTGCGTAAGGTGGTTGCTTAAGATAAGACATCATGCTAAAGTTGTGGCGGGGAGGAGAGTTGGCCGAAATCCGGGCGAGGGGGAGCCGGCCGAGCGCCCTGCCTGCCCCGGGCGGTGCCTGCGGGAGCCGTCGGGCGTGGGGGGGCCGCCAGGTGCCTGCGCAGGAGGAAGAGGAGGGAGCAATGCAGGGATGAAGGGGGGGGGAGTCAGGCCAGATCGCTGCCCCCCCCCACACCCCGCTTTTATCCCCTCTGCCTCCCCCCCTCCCATCAATCCTCCCGCTCGGACCCCAGCCGGATTCGGGAGCTGGGAGAGACTGACCAGATAAACGCATCTCTCCCCAAAAAGGGCGAGGAGGGGAGGGAAGGGGGGCACATCCCAGCCAGTAATTACTGCCCGAACAAAACCCCCCCATGCCTTCAACTGCCCGCATTGTACGGCGGCCGGGGGCATTTGCATAGGATTCCCGGCCGGGCACCGGCTAATTGTCTCAAGCAAAACTTGATTGGGGCCATTGGCAGACACAAAGAACCCCTCGGCTAAATAAATAATGCAGATAACAAAGCCCAAGGGTGAGAAACAAAGAAACAATTCAAGAAACCTATCTCTCCACTAGTCTCTTGCAAGGACTTTAATTATCCCAGGTTTGGGCAACATTCAAACCTTCCCCCTTTCTCCCCCTTTTCCCCCTTCCCCCCGACGTTGCTGCATTTCAGAGCTCAAATGCCCGCTCGGGAAGAGCCAAACTTTTCTGCTCTCCCGCCATCAGTCCACGTCTGCAGTAATTTCCACCGGCCATTTGCACCTAATTAGTACTCCGGGTAATTAGATTTGGAGGCAAGTAACAGATTTATTAGGCTTTCAAGAAACTCTTGATGACGGAGCCGAAGCTAAACAAACACCTCGGTGGCGAGCGGCCCCGGGACAGCCCCGGCGGGCGAGCGGCTCCCCCGGACCCTGCTCGGGCTACCCCGACGGGACCGGGCAGCGAGGGGGGACCCAAACACCCGCCAAAAAAAAAAAGATAAAAAATTTTAAAAGTACGGCAATGGGTCAAATCGGGACTCCTAAAAAGGTTTAGGCTGTTTTTTTCCAGCTCTAAAATATTTTTTTTAAAAACGTCTTTTTGAGCAAACGCTCGCCCTTCCCTCCATTCCCAGCGGCCGTCGGGAAAACGAACTCCAGCAGAACTTTCTTCCCGAAACACCCCAAAACTCCGCGTTTCAGCCCAGCCGGCTCCCCGGGAGGGCCGAGCGCTGTCGGGGGGCTCCTGCCCCGCTCCACGCCCCCGGCAGCGCCGTCGGCGCGGGTTCTCCGCGGCGCGGAGCTTCCCCTTCTCCCCTCGGGAAGGGAATTGACCGCGCACGACCGCGCTGGGCGGCGGAGGGTGCGCGCATCCAGCGCGGGGTGCGCACGGTCGGGTCCCGAATTTCGCATCGCCCCCCGGGGGAGGCCGAACGGGGACGGTCCCGCCGAGGGGGGAGCCCCGTTCCGCCGAGGGGTTGGCAAAGCGGGAGCCCCGCAAAACGCGCGGGAGAGCAAAGCGCGGGGGTTGCTGCCCGCTCCAAAACGAGCGAACAAAAAAATTTAAAAAAGACAAAAAAAGATTAAAAAAAAAACAACAAAAAAGAAAAACACAGCAACAAAAAAAAAAAAAAAAAAAAAAAGCGCAAACACCTCCTCCCCCCGCCAAAAAAAAACCAACCCTAAAGCTCCGTTCGGTTAAATTCGGCGGCATCCTACCGAGGCGCCAGCCCGGCGCGGCCGCCCGCGGAGCCCCTCGGCCGCGGCCGCGCATCCCGGGGCGGCCCCGCAGCCCGCGGAGCAACGGCTCCGCTCGGCAATCTGTCACCTTTCCCCTCCTCCCGCCGCCCCCCCGCTCCGCGCACAGCCCGGCTACCAGTTGCTCTGCCCTCGCTCAATAATAATTACCCCGTCCGAGAATTAATTATAATAAATGTTTTCTTGATAAACTAACGAGATAATCCGGGCGGCACACGCTCCCTAATTACGAGCCACCGGCCCCGGCTCCGCGGCTCGCCCCGGTGATTAATGCGGGGCAGCGATCCGCGCCCGGGCGCGCAGCCTGCGCCCCTGCCCCGGCCGTGCTGCGGGGGGCAGGGGGAAAGGTGCCAAGGTAGAAAAGGGAATTTGTTCCCTTTTGTTTTGCAAACGACAGCCGCCTTCCCTGCGCTCCAACGAATTTCGGTCATTTTAAAAAATTCTAATTTATTTAATTTTTTTTTTTTTAAGCAAACCTTATTTTCCTTTTTTTTTTTTTTTTCGCTCTGGAGGGGCTGCTGTTTCGGGTGATATTTCCCGACATGCGAATTTCGCCCCGGTGCAGAGGCGGTGGGGATGGAGCCGTCACCGGCTCTGCCGGGCGGTCCCCAGCGCTTCGCCCTCGGAACCTCCGCGCTGCTCCGCGGCCGCGGCTCCTGCCCGGGACCGGGAGCGGCGGAGCCGGGCTCGGCGGGCAGCCACCTCCGCCTGGCCCGTCCCTGCCGGCCACCAGCACCCGGCCCTTTTTTAAAAAAGCATTTTTAAAGTGCTTTTCCCCCCACTTCTTTCTGGTTTTATTTTTTTTTTTTTAAACTAGAGTTGCACCTTTTCGAAATAAATAAATAATAAGCTTCAACTTCTCTAAGCAGCCGAAATCGAAATAAACCTCAGCAGCCAAGAAGGGTTTTAGTTCTAAAGAAACTTGTGCCGGTGCACAAGGACTTTTCCCGACTTTCTCTTTGTCAGCGCGGTGCGAATTCAGAGGAGAGGCCGGGGCGCGTTACTCGCGGCCGGTGCCTTTAGGAAGCGCTTTCCCAAGGCATAAAAAAATAAAAATAAACTAAAATGAGGGAGGTGGATACCAGCTCCAGCCCCTCTCCGACCTGGATGCCATTCCTGCCATCCGTTTCGCGCACACCAAATCGTGAAGCTCCGGCCCTAAATGCCTTGAAGATTTCTCTCCCTGCGCTCTCCAGCCCGGTTCTCCCGGGCCGTGAGTGCTCAGAAACACCTTTGCAAAATTACTTTGCTGAGTCTCCGCATCGCGAGGAAGAGGAGGAGGATGAAAGGGTTCTCAGGTAGGAGTCGGAAGAAGCGAGAAATTCCTCCCCGTTTGTTTTTTTGGTTTTTTTTTTTTTTTCCCCTAATTTTAAAAGTCCAGCTTGAGGTCAGGAAATAACTCCAGGCCAAAGGAATAGGCCGGAGAAAAATCGTGTAGCCAAGGGAAAGGCGGAGGAGCCCCGCGCCTGCCCGCGGAGAGAGCAGCGGCTCCGCTCCCGGCCGCGGGGCTCGGGGGGCTCGGGGGGCGATGGGGAGCGGCCCCGGCTTCTCGGTCCTGCCCTTCTCCCTCTCACCCTGCAGCTCCCGCTCCCTGCCCAGCGCCGAGCCCGCAGTGCCCGAGCCGGGGCCGCCTCCGCCCGGCCCGGCCCGGCCTCTCCCGGGCAGCTCCTGGCCACAGAGAGCCCCACCGCGCACCGGCGATTTAAAAATAATCATAATTTAAAAAAAAAATAATAATTATAATTTTAATGTCCCTCTCCCCGCGTTCCTGGCCGCCCAGCGATGCCCCCGAGGAAGGATGGAGCCAGAGGGTCGGACTTACCTGCGAGCCTCGGCGGAGCCGCGGGCAGGGCTGGGGGGCGAAGGGGGAAACCTGCTCCCGGATCCTCGCCAAATTCAGAGCTGGGGCTGAGCTGGGAGAGAAAGCACAAAGCGGGAGGTTAGAGAGCTCGCCGCATGCACATGCCCACGACATCGGGGGGAAAGGGGGGGGCGGAGGGGGGGTGGAGAAAAAAATGTTTGAAAAAGGAGAATAAATGGGGAAAAAGGGGAGGGGACGGTGCAGGAGAGGGATGCGGGGATGCGCGGGGTCTGGGCTCGGTACATACAGAGCTGGCCGGTGCTGGAGCTGGTCAAAGTGATTTTATTTTTAATAATAGTGGCAGGGTGCGTTGGAGCTGAAGGTCTCTACCTCTCTCGGGGAGCTTTGCTGAGAAAGCGCCTCTCTGGCAACTTTTTGACGCAAACTCTCCAACCAATGGCAGGGAGAGAGTGATTGACACATCTAAGCCAGGGGGAAAATAATAAAAACACACACAGGGGGAGGAAAAAACAGGCCGCTGCTGTACCGGGGGGACAATCCAGAGAGAAATAACAGCCACCGAAATGACACCAGAATATACATTAAAAGAACCTGCTCGGTTTAAAAATATACATTATGGAGTGGAGCGGATGAAGTCATTGTAGAAATTAACGTGATGGACAGCAGAGATGGAATTAGCGAATTGCCCGGGGAAGGAGAGGAAGGGGGGTCAGCAAAAGGCTGGGGGGCGGCCGTAATAATAACAACAACACCACCAACAAAAGATATTAATGTATAGAAGTAAATATTTGTGAAGGGGGGACACGGAGCCTAGCAGGAGCCCTGGGCTGAGCGGCAGGAGATGGGTGAGAGGAAACCCGCGGCACTCAAGGGGAGAATCCCCCCCAGCACAGACAGGGGTGCCCCAGCCCCGGGCCCCCCCAGCCGCACCCCCGGATCGGCCGCACCCCGATTCCACCTCCCAGGGGCCAAGTCAGCCCTGGAAGAAGAGGGGAAATGGAGTCACCTGGGGGGGCGACACGAATGCGTTTTAAATTTTATTTGTAAAGATCCATAGGGATGAGGGTGTGGAACGGGACTTGGCGGCGTCGCGTTGAATTTGCAGATGGGGACGTGCGCATGTTTTTAATGGAAATAATTCGGGAGCGGTGACGGGCTGAGGGTGAGGAGGGCCCAGGGGGTTCCCGATGCCGGGCACACCGGAGCATCGGGAACACTGGAGGGGTGTTCCCCAAGCACCTCCCGTCCTCGCTCAACTTCTCCCGGGTCCCAGCACCCCGAAAATAAAGCTCCGCCAAAAAGGCAGGAGGATGGAGGCGGCTGAGGTCGGAGCGAGGGAGCGCTCACAGACTTTCCTCACTTTGTGACAATGGGGGGAAAAAACCTGCAGCGCCTCGATCATTTTAACGGGGTGACCTATGTTAATGAAGTTATAGCAATTAATTCGCTTCTTTGTGGCTCTCTCCGAGCCTGGCTGCGTGCGATCCAACGTGCTTGTCCTTGGACTTTAGCGCCGGCGGTGCCGCCCGGGTTTGCAGGAGCAGGTTTGGGATGCTCGGGGCTGGGCTGGGCGGATGATGGGTGGTGTGGCTTGGTTTTGGGTTGGTGTTTTTCTTTTTTTTTGGTTTTTTTTTTTTTTTTTTTTTTAATCCTTTCCTCCCAGAAAGGAGGAGGAAGGAGGCGGCAGAAGGGAAGGAGGGAGGGGAGAGGAGGGGAAATAAAACAAACAAACAAACAAACAAACAAAATAGCCCCTCGCCCAGAACCGACGCAGCCCTGCCCGCCGGAGCCGCTCCCACTTTGGCCGCTGGGTTGTATTTGTTTGGAGCTTTTTTTGGTTTGGTTTTTTTCTTTTTTTTTTTTTAATTTTATTTTGCGAGGCGACTTCGTGGAAAGTTGGTACCCGGGGTACCCCCGGCGGGTCCCCCTGGCCCCACGGGACTCCCAAACCCCTGCCCTTCTTGGAGTTGTGTTTTGATTTATTTTTCCCTCCCAGACCCACGAGATTCTTTCGTGGGGACTTTTTTTTTTTTAATTATTATTATTTTGCGGGTTTGTTTGTCTAGTTGAGTTTGTTTTGTTTTTAATTGGTGTGGGTAAAGGAGGGGCAGCTGCAGCCGCCGTCCCTTTGCAGCATCCCCCGCTCTCTCGAGCCTTGCCCAGAGATCCGAGCGGGGCAAATCCTCCCCTCAGCTCCCCGCATGTCCGTGCCACCCCTCAGCAGAGCACCAGGAATAAATATCCCCACCGAACCCTTCCCCCCCCTCCGCCCCCTCCGCCTTTGCCATCGCCTCCCGCCCCCACATATTATTTAATAACCTTAATCCACCTCGGAAGAATGAGAGAGATAATTCGTTCCCGTGTATCCTGACCAGGAGGGTATTTTCGAGATCGATTAAAAATGAAGGGGGGAAAAATTAAAAAAATAAAAAAAAATTAAAAAAAAAGGAAGGGGAAAAAAAAGGGGAGAAAAAATTACAAAAAGGTGTGTCTGTGTGCTGGAGGCAGCCGGGCTGTGGCAGAGCGGGGCTGAGCAAGGCAGAGAAATAAAATTCAGTGCCTGAAGACAGAATGTGTGAGAGCAGGAGGGGAAGCAGAGGCAGGCCAGCCCCGGGCGCAGCTCCTGGCCCCGGGCAGAGCCGTGCCCCGCTGCCTGCATTCGGCCACGGCAGCAGCAGCGTCCCGGCCTCTGCCCCCTCCGGCCCGACCAGCCGGGAGTAATTCCCGCCGCCAATAAAACAAGTGGCAGAGATGGACAGTGTTACTTAAATAAACAAGGGTCTCTTTAAAATTCTCATCCACTTCAGATGTCTAAAGTAAGATTGTGATGATTTTGTCACGGTTTGGTAAATTTACCCCTTTAAGAGGCTTTCATAAATCCCAGAACACACCTTCAGCCAGATTTGAATATAGATTTAGGTTTTAAAACCCAGAAGCTGGGAACACCGCTTTATCAAAGAGAATTTCCCTTTAGCTTAGCAATGTGTCGGAATGGCTCTTGCAAAGATTGGATCTGAGAGGGGGAAAAAGGGGGAACCTTCTTTCCTGGAGCAATCCTGCACACACTTTGCAGCTGCCTCTGCCTTCAACCTTCTGCAGCTCGGGGAAAAGTTACCAAAA
This sequence comes from Agelaius tricolor, assembly GCF_023055355.1. Classification (NCBI taxonomy): domain Eukaryota; kingdom Metazoa; phylum Chordata; class Aves; order Passeriformes; family Icteridae; genus Agelaius; species Agelaius tricolor. Next base: position 4,272,304 of record NW_027269265.1, read on the forward strand.
ACAAATTTGATAATCATTGTTGCAGCTGTAGAATCTCGATTTTTAAAAAAAAAAAAAATTACGATTTTTTTCTAATTTTTTTTTTAAACTTTCCCATCTCTTCTGGTCCGTTTGGAGAGCGTTGCAGAGCAGGTACAGCCCCAGAGATCCAGCCTAGCTGGGGCTGACGGGGAGTGAGTGGAGATGTGTGATTTTCTGCCCTCTGAGAACTTTATGCTCAGAGAACCAAAATCAGCTTCTGGGATGAAAAGAAACTGTAACTTCTGCTTCTCAGTAAGTTCTCCAACTTTCCGATGCCAGTCGGGTTGCAAAGCCATTTTCTCTCTCTCTCTCTCTCTGCATCGCTGTCTCTCTTCTCTCCTTTTCTCCTTCTCCCTCTTCACTTTTTTCTCCTCCTGATTTAATTTCCGACTCTCCTCACTATCGCGACCGTTCCGCCCGGGCTTTTATCGCCGTGTGTGTCGCTCCCAGGGCTGAGCTGCTGCTGCCCGCGGTTGTGATGACCAAGGGTGGGGGGAGGAAAATAAGAAATTATTTATTCAGGTCGGGCGAAAGTTAAGGAAAAAAGCGGGGGGGGAAAAAAAAGAAAAAAAAAAGAAAAAAAAAAAAAAAAAAAGGAAAGCCCACCCCAAAATGAACCGATTTGTAATTTGTCATCTTTGTATCTCTGATGGGCTCCGGAAAGCGATGCACGCTACAGCTTTTAAGCTTTTCCCTCATCGGATTTGTGTCTAGTTAAAATATTCCAGACTTTCCTTGAAGTTTATCTGCAATTCAAGTGCTGGTTGGAGTTTATTTTAGTTTAGGGGTGTTTTTACGGTTTGTTTGTTTGTGGTTTTGTGGTTTTGGTTTGTGGGTTTTTGGTAAGTTCTAAGCTCCCCCTCACCCCAAAATCTCCATTTCTGGGGGTGCAAAGCCGGAGACATTGGTATATCTGTGTCAACTTCCAGAATGGGTCAGATTCGTTTTAAAATGCTGGAATCATTAAAAAAAAAATTATTTCCCTCCTTTTCCAAGCGTTGGGAGGGGATGGTGGGGCCGTCACCTCTTTTGGGAAAGGGGAAAAAAATGGAAAAAAAAATATATGAAGGCAGCATCTTTGCCTAGCTGAAACCGAGTTTCACAGTTGGGATGGGGGCCGGGCGGAGGAGAGGAGGGGATGGTGAGGGGATTTCGGGGCCATCTGAAATCCTAAAAAACGTCACCCCGAAAGCAGCGAAAGTGCGGTCAGGGCTTGCACCTGAGGGAGCGGCTCATGTGCAGCGGGGCGGGGGCGAAATAGCCCCCTTTAAAAAGAAAGAAAAAAAAAACCACCCAAAAAACCCCACCCAAATAAATGAAAGAGCAAGAAACGCTGGGTGTTAAATAAATTTAAATAAATGCAGCAGCGTTCGGGGGAGGCCGTGCGGGGAGGGGGCGTCCCCGGGGGCTGGGGCAGGGCTGTGGCCGAGTGCGGGGGGTGTGCGGGCATGAAAGGCGCTCATGCGGCCGGGTTTACATAATTTTTTCCTCTCCAGGCCATGAAGTTACCTTGATGAGCAGCTCGCTGCAGCAATCAGATTATAGCTCCCGAGCCAGATATTAAAATAACAGTTACAGTCCCGCGTCCCGCGTGTTGGCAAACTTGGGAGAAATGAAGGGGTCGGGGGAGCGGGGGGAGGGAGAGAAAGAGCCAGAAAAGGGGTTTTGTAAGAAAGAAGAAAAGAGAACCGCAGAGAAGCTTTAAACTAGTCTTTCGTTTGTAACCTTTTACAACCTTTATTTCCCGTATATGAAAAGCTCCTTTTATTGAGACCCAGAAAGAACTTTTATTTTTTTTTTCCCTCCCCCCAACCTTTGGATTTTTAATTAGAGCCCCTCAATCGCAGCCATATATATAGGAATCGATATAAAGTAATCCGCGGAGATGGGCTAAGGTTTTAATCGAAAATCTTCTTTGCCATTCTTTGCAGATCTTCTTTAGCCGCTGGCTGGTGGAGAAACAAATGTTCATTACAAAAATACCCCCCGAACCCCCCAAAGCAGCTTCTCCCCAACCAGACAAAGCCACAAGGCAGAAAGCTTGCAAAAGATCCCGAACCAACTGTTGTTACCATGTGAATAAGAAATTACTCCTATGCTTAACTTCATTCTCCCTTGCAGGCAGGTATTTTTCGTAATGAAAAAGTTTTAAACCGGCTCCCAATACCGCAGTTCATTGGTGTTTTTTTTTTCATTCTTAAAGGTGTCTGGGTGATGGTATTTGGTATTTTCCGTGCGGGAAGGGTCTGGCTTGTGCCGCGGGTGTCTGTCTGTCTGTCTGTCCGGCAACAAAGATCCCACACGTATAACACCGTGCTGAAATCCACATCCCGTCCTCTTGCAGCTTCTCAGACTCACAAATATCGCACTTTCTTGAATTATTTTTTTTTCCCCTTTCCTCTTAGCCTTTGGCTTCTTTCCCCCTTCTTTTATTATTTTTTTCTTTTTTCTGCAAGTGCTTTATATTATAGAAAATTTAACTCTTTGCTCCCCCGCCATGAAATATTTCTTTTCCTATGTAAAAAGAAAGGAAGAGAGAGAGAGGAGAAAAAAAATTTCCCAACTTCCCCCAAAGCTCCCCCAAGCTTCCTTCTTTCTAAAGAACTAGGGCTGTTTTTCTCCAGGGGAAGGAGAGGGGGGTGGAAGCTAAATATTAAACAATGCAGGCAGCTTCGGGGTTATTTTGGTAAATTAATTGTGAGACTATTCTGGCTCCTATGAGTTTCTGCATGATTAAACTGTGCTATTTGTTCCCCAAAGCTGCACATTAGCAGAAAGTGCAAGTCTATTTTAAAGCATCATCCTCAGGTTTAATGTAAGCAAACTGGGCTGAGTGAAAAGTTTACCCGAGTAATTGCAACTAAGAGTCCGCTGTAGTTGTTTTAATCATTATTTTCTATCTGATAAGTGCTTTTTAAAGAACAGACCCCGCATTTTTTTAATCTGAAGGAAGCGAATCTGGCCGTATTTGTACCCCAACCTCGCGTCTTATCTGTATGAAATTTCAATTTATTTAAAAGCCTGGTATTTAATACACGACACGGGCCACATTTAGTTTAGACAAACCCCCTCTTGTACTTTCTCCGTAATCACGCCTAATGAAAAACGTGGGATTTTCCCATTATTAAAAAAAAAAAAAAAAAAAAAAAGTGAAAATATAATGCATCTTCATTAGGAAAATTGACTGCTGTGCTCAAGACAGTTCTTAATTGAAAAGGCAACCTATTTTAATGGTGTGGTTGAGGAGAAGATTACATACTTTATCCAAACACAAAGACAATTAATAATGAGGAACAGGCTGCTGCCATTAACTCTAATGTAGTTACATCAATGTCAGTGCGAGTGCTCGTACCTGAGAGGTGCTGGGGGATGCGCCCGCGGCCCCTCCGCCCTGCCCGGCCCGGCTCGGCCCCTCCGCGCCGCCACAGCCCCGGCCCCGGCCGCTTTCAGCCTTACTTTTATTATTATTTTTAGTTTGAACGGCGGCTGGACCCCGAGGAGTTGTGCGAGCGCGGCTCGCCCCGGCCGCTTTGCTTTAAAGGGACTTTTCAGAGCTGCCTAATTCAGGATATTTAAGCGCAGGACAATGCGGGGTGGTGGGAGCGCTTAAGCTGCAGTTTGCAAACGAATCCGAGCCCCAGAGCCCAGGGAAAAGTCCCGTCCCCCCCGCTCGTCCCCGGCGCTGCCGAGCGCCAGCGCTCGCCCCAGCGACGCCTCCGCTTCGAGCATTTATTTGGACTTTAAAAATTTTTATTTTCTTTTTTAAGAAATAAAAATTCAACTTCCAGTCGCTCGATGCGCCGATCAGGTGTGTTTATACCGAGCGTTGGCTGCGGATGTTTTGCCTGGTATTTTTGTTTTTTTTTTTTTTTTTTTCCCCTTTCCCAGGAGGAGCGGCTGGGTGGGAGCCCCGCAGCCCCGCGGTCCTTGCGCGGCCGCGGAGCGGAGGAGGAGGAGGAGGAGGAGGGATGCGCGGAGCGCTGCGCGCCCCTTGCCCGAGTTAAACAAAGTCCTCTCCAAAGCCCCTTCCTCGGCAGTGAAGTCGATTAGATAATTAAAAAATAAAATAATGAAACCAGAGCAGCCCAATTTCTCCCCCCCCCCCCAATTAAATAAATAAATATCCCATAACTGATCCCTCCCTCCCAAAATTGCTCCCCCCCTCTCCCAGCTCCATCCCCGCCTGCAACTTTCCCGCAGATCTTTGTCCCGCACCGGGAAAGCGGGGCCGGTGCTCGGGGGGTCCCGGCCGCGTTTATCGGGGGGTGAGGAGCAGGATTGCCGGCCTGCACCCCGCATCTCCGGGCGGAGCCGGGCTGGGGGGCGGTGGGGGTTAAATTGGGGTTTTTTGGGGTGTCTGGGTGGGTGCGGGGACAATGCGGCCGGGGGGGCCCGGGGGCGGGCTCGGGCCTAATCCCGGCCGTGCCCCCTCCGGCAGTGTTTAATCTGCGCCGGGGGAGGAGAGGAGGAGGAGGAGGAGGAGGAAGGGGAAGGTGGAGGGCGGGCGGCGGGGCCGGTGCCCAGCGCTGCGGGCTGCCCGCCCCGGGCGCGGCCCCTGCCCGGCCCCGGGCCCGCCGCAGCCGCAGCTGCCGCCCCTGGCACGGAGGGAAGGAGGGAAGGGAAGGGAAGGGAAGGGAAGGGGGTGCGGCCCCGCAGCGGGCACGGCGGGGGCTCCAGAGGGCGGGACAGTGCCTGGCATCTCCCACGGACAGACAGACAGACGGACAGGGCAGTGCCCGGCATCTCCCACAGACAGACGGACGGACAGGGCAGTGCCCAGCATGGCTCATAGACAGACAGACAGGGCTGTGCCCGGCATCTCCCACAGACAGACGGACAGGCCTGTGCCCGCCATGGCTCACAGACAGACAGACGGACAGGGCAGTGCCCAGCATGGCTCATAGACAAACAGACAGACAGACGGACAGGGCTGTGCCTGGCGTCTCCCACAGACAGATAGACAGATGGACAGGACAGTGCCCAGCATCCCTTCACAGACAGATGGAGAGGACAGTGCCCAGCATGGCTCACAGACAGACAGATGGACAGGCCAGTGCCTGGCATCTCCCACAGACAGACAGACAGACAAGGCAGTGCCCAGCATCTCCCACAGACAGACAGACAGACAGATGGACAGGGCTGTGCCCAGCATCCCTTCACAGACAGACAGATGGACAGGGCTGTGCCTGGCATCTCCCACAGATAAGGCAGTGCCCACCCAGCATGGCTCACAGACAGACAGACAGACGGACAGGGCTGTGCCCAGCATGGTTCACAGACAGACAGACAGGGCAGTGCCCAGCACCCCTGTCACAGACAGAGCTGTGCCTAGCATGGCTCACAGACAGACAGACGGATGGACAGACAGGGCAGTGCCCAGCACCCCTGTCACAGACTGACGGACAGGGGGTGTACCCAGTGTACCCTCACAGACAGACAGAGCTGTGCCCAGCATCTTCTGACAGACAGACAAATGGATGCATCCCAGCATCCCTTCAGACAGATGGACAGTCAGACAGACAGATGGACGGACAGGGCTGTGCCCAGCATCCCCGCACAGCCAGCCACGGACAGACAGACAGACAGACAGACAGACATGGAGGTCGGATGGGCAGAGCAATGCCCATCCGCGTCTCCCAGACAGACAGACGGACAGACAGCTGTGACCCAGCAGCCCGCACAGAAGCGAGCTGCTCCGGCTGGGGCCGCCCTGGTGAGCGGAGCTGGGGGCAGCCCAGGTGGGGCCAGGCTAATCCCCAGGCAGACAGACAGACAGACAGACAGGCAGCCGGGGCCCTGCCCGCCTGGCGAGGGGATGCCCCGTTAAATCCCGGGCAGAGCAGGTGGAGCATGGCTAATCCCAATCCCTGGCAGTGCCAGCCAGGGCAACACCTGGACGGACAAACAGCCCCAGCGCCTCCAGCCCGGGTGCCGCAGGTGGGAAGCAGCTCTGGGCTCTGTGACCGTCCCGGTGTGGGATTTTCCACCTGCGCAAAAACCCCACGGATGGGATTTCCCTGCAGGGAGAGGCAGAGCAGCGGGCGCCGGGCTGGCTGTGGCCTTCAGGAGCTCCCCCGACATCCGCAATCGCAGATAAAAAGAAAGTTCCTGCTGCTTCCCTTCCAGACAAATGAGCCCGGCCGGCTCTCTTTGCTCTCGAGCAGCATCTGCCCACCCTCTGCACCTGATTTCTCGCAGGAAATCTTTCATCTCCCTGCCCTGCCTGCTCCCGGCTGCTCTGCCCGGGCTTTAATGGGACGGGAGGATGCGGAGAATCCCCCGGGATGGGGCTGTGGCCGCCTCCTCCCTGTCACCGCCACCGCCCGTGCCCTTCCCGCAGCTCCCGAGCAGCCTCGGTTGCCGATTGCAAAGGGAATTTTGACGGGAGGAGAGGAATTTCCGGGGCTTTCGGAGACAGCCCTGCTTGGGGCTGTCACCTTTGGTTTTCCCAAAGGTTGTCCCTGCAGAGGGGACATTGGGAACACACGGGTTTGTGGCTGTGTCTAGAAAGGAGGAATGAGAGGAATTTGTGTGGAATTGTGTCTTTTTGGCTGCTGTTGGTGTAGGTAAATCTGACAGCAACAGGTTGTTGAGAAGCAAAAAATCCCTCTTTTCGTGTGCACTCCCTGGGGTGAGGTCCCTTGGTGGCAGGTTTTTTGGGAGAAGAAATCCTTTCTGTGTGAATGTGGCCATTTCTCAGCCATATCCTGTCCCCACACATTGCTGTGGCACAGGGCTCAGGAAACACTGGGGTGAGGTCCCTTGGTGGCAGGTTTCATGGGAAAATAAATGCTTTCTGTATGAAATTTGGCCATCTCTCAGCCATGTCCTGTCCCCACACATTGCTGTGGCACAGGGCTCAGGAAACACTGGGGTGAAATCCTTTTGTGGCAAGTTTTTGGGAGAAGAAATGCTTTCTGTGTGAAATGTGGCCATTTCTCAGCCATGTCCTGTCCCCACACACTGCTGTGGCACAGGGCTCAGGTAACACTGGGGTGAAATCCTTTAGTGGCAGGTTTTTGGGAGAAGAAATGCTTTCTGTGTGAAATGTGGCCATTTCTCAGCCATGTCCCATCCCCACACATTGCTGTGGCACAGGGCTCAAAAAACACTGGGGTGAGGTCCCTCAGTGGCAGGTTTCATGGGAAAATAAATGCTTTCTGTATGGAATTTAGCAATTTCCCACCCTGTCCCGTCCCCACACATTGCTGTGGCACAGGGCTCAGGAAACACTGGGGTGAAATCCTTTTGTGGCAGGTTTTTGGGAGAAGAAATGCTTTCTGTGTGAAATTTGGCCATTTCTCAGCCACGTCCCATCCCCACACATTGCTGTGGCACAGGGCTCAGGAAACACTGGGGTGAGGTCCTTTTGTGGCTGGTTTCTTGGTAAATAAATGCTTTCTATGTGAAATTTGGCCATTTCTCAGCCATGTCACACTGCTGTGGCACAGGGCTCAGGAAACACTGGGGTGAGGTCCCTCAGTGGCAGGTTTCATGGGAAAATAAATGCTTTCTGTATGAAATTTGGCCATTTCTCAGCCATGTCCCATCCCCACACATTGCTGTGGCACAGGGCTTAGATCAGTTGCCTGCATGAGGTTGCCAGGAGCATCCAAAATGCCCTCAGGTCCCTGAGATCCCCACCCCAAAGGACTTGCAGGAGATCTGTGCCCCCCTGGCTCAGCAGTTTTATGCCAGAGGGACACCCAGAGACATCTCAGGTGCCAGTGGATGTCTGTATGTGGGCAGCAAAGCCACGTGCAGTGTCTGAGCTGCTCCAGCCTGTGACAGTCACTCCTTCAGGTCCTTTCTGCTGCAAGGTGACACCTCTGTCACAGTTTTGCACCCACAGGTGAAGTGCAGGAGCCTGTAGGTAACACAACCCTGCCCCAATGTTGTCCTGTGCTCACTGTCCATCTCTCAGTGCCTTGCTCTGGTGGACCAGTGGTGATTTGGCAACTTGACTGACACAGCAAGAGAGATCTGAGCTCAGGAGGTGCTGACAACCCAATTAGTGAGAGCAAAACCCTCCTGAGGCCCTTCAGCTTGGTCATCCAAAGTGTATTCCTGCTTATTTGTGCCTGCCTAGGGGGAATTTTGGATGTGTGGATGTACACAGATGAGATCTGGAGCATGTCCTCCAAACCCTGAGGTTCTTCCCTGACTGTGCTCAAACCCAGGGCCATCAGGATGAGGTGCTAAGATAACAGATAAAGCATGGTGATGGTTCATTTGCAGCTTGCTGTGCCAGGGATGGGTGAGGAGGGGAGGCTGCAGGTGTTCAGTGGAGGGGGAGGTCCAGGCCCAAAGCTCTGGCTCATTTTCTGCTCCACTTCTCTGGGATCAGTGGCTTGTGCAAAAGCAAACTTCTGGGAGAAGGGAAAGGGCTGAAACTGCTTCTACAGCCCTGCCTGTGGCTGAGAGGAGGAGGAAGATGGAGTAGGGATGGGGCTGGCAGGTGTGGCAGGGTGTGTGAGCAGGGGGATGGAGTTGGAGAGGCTCAGATTGGACATCAGGAACAATCCCTTCATGGGAAAGGCTTTTAAGCAGCGGAAGGAGCTGCCCAGAGGGGTGGTGGAGTCCCCATCCCTGCAGGTGTCCAAGGAAACACTGGATGTGGCACTCAGTGCTCTGGGCTGGGTGACAAGGGGGTGACAGTCACAGGTTGGACTGGATGATCTTGGGCATCTTTTCCGACCTCAGTAATTCTGTGGTGATTTTCACTTCATGCTCTTGTCTCTGGTGAAATGCAGGAAAGCTGCAGCTTCAGCCCATTTTGGTTCTTGCAGGACTTTTCAGCCCTGGCACATTTTTCCTGTATTGTACTTTGCTTTTGGAGTACCTGTTGGATTTTGGACCACTACTCCAGATTTCCTACCTGTGCATGGAGCTGGGAGTAGACTTCTGTAACTCCATAATCAGGACATTTGCTGTGATTTACTCCACAGAGTCCATAAATCCACGTCTGGTATCTGATGAGAAATTTGGAATAAGCTGCAGCATGTCTTTATGTAACACAGGCAGTCACAGGCTATGTCAGCAGCTGAAGTATTTCATTGAAATGCAACTTTCCAACATTTTTTGACACGAGCGTTATCAAGAAATGCAAATTATAGCCTAATAGTATAACAATATAATTGCTCAATTCCCCTTAACTCACTGCAGTTCTTTTCTGAAGGAACACTACAAAAGGAAGGAGGTTGATTCCTTTCACATAACTAAGGACTTTTAAACCTTTTTAAAGTGCATTTTTAATAAAATATTTTATTTTCATGCTATCCTCCTGCACTGCAGATAGTTTCAGCCTCTGTGCTCGGATTAATTGTTACAGGAGTTATTATATAAAGCCTATTAGATTAAAATAGAACTAATATAAACACCACTGGTTGTATTTTACCCTGCCCTTGCCATTCAAAAAAGCTTCCCAGTGGCTGATGGATGAATTATTATCGATGGAACACAGGACTTTTAACACTCCAGATTTTCTGTGTGCACTAAGATCACAAATCCAAGTCCATTTATTAAAGTAAATAGAAGTCCAAGGTGTTTCTCAAGCAGAAAAGTTAATTTTAAAGCCCAAGTGGGCCTTTATCTTGAGGAAAAAATATTTCTGAGGAAAAAAAATCCCATGAATATGCTTTTTTTTTGTGACACCAAGAATTGGAAGTTTGTATATTTTTTACTTCAAATGTGACCATTTCGTCAAATCTGTGAATTATTCAAAATCTTGAAGGAAAAATCAGTCTGGAATGGAAGTGGCAAAATGGTTTTGAGAAATGCAGTTGGACACCTTAGAAAAATGTGGACAAGGAAAAAAAAAAATGGTTTGGGAAAAAAAAAGTTGACCAATAATCAGGCATTTATGGTTGAGCCAGTAAGAGAAGGTCATGCTGAATGAAACTCTAATTATGACTCTGTATACTGTGAAACACTTCAATTATCATGAATTATTAATTTAATCTGGCATTGGAACTTCCTGCCAGTGCTAACGAATGGACTCTCACCACACCTGATGACACAGGGGTGTTTTCTCTCCAGTTTTCAAAGGAGGAGCTGCCCCTTAAGTGAAGGTCAAGCAAAGAGCTTGTGGGAGGACTGGTCTGGTTCCTCCATCCCTTTCCCAAGCTTCAAAATCCAATGAAGGAACACCCACAGCCTCTTCCAGAGGAGGAATTTCGAGTGATATTTCTACAGTCCTGGACAAAACATGATTTTTAGGTGTTTTGGAGCCAAATGGGCAGCTCCACATGGTGTCCCAGAGTGCTAAATTTCACTCAGGTTTAACCAAAGGATGTGTAAAAACTCATGTGGCTGCACATCTGAGGCAGATCAGGAGTGCAAAGGTGTTGGAACCCTGGGTGCTGAGAATTTTAGACTTTCTGTCCCTCAAGAGAACACTGCATTTGACCTGAGGCTGTAGAAAATTCTTTCAAAATTAATTAATAGCACTGAGATCACGGGTGTGTAGTTTAAATAGAAGTGTGTAATATCACAAGGTAGAAAACTCAGAGTTTAAGGCTTTAGAATTTAGCAAAATATATGAGGCAAGATGGAAGTTTTAAGGAAGTTTCCATCCTTAAAGCAATGGAAGCTTTAAGGAAGTTTTAAGAGGAATAAGGCAAGAAGGAAGTTTTACTATAGCAATATATATAAGGCAAGATGGAAGAATAACTAGTTGTTTTCCTTCACCTTCTTCTTCATAGGTTTGGGCAGTGTTATGTAATTAAACAGAAAAGTCCACATTGCAGAACATGAGTAATTAGTTATTAGGTTAAAAGTAAAAATAATTCAGATGTCATTTCCTAATTAGATAGTTTAGCCTTAAAAGACTTTGTAGAGAAAAAACAGTTCACTGAAAGGTACTTGTTCCAAAAGCCAGCCTCACAAACATTGCCAAGAGCTGCTTTTGAAGGCACTGTGGGGTTTTTGGGGCTGTCCTGTGCAGGGCCAGGAGCTGAACTCAATGATCCTTGTGGGTCCTTTCCAGCTCAGGACATTCCATGGGTCTGTGGTGAGCCCAGACTCTGAGGGAGCTCTGCCCCACATCCAGACCATGCAGCCTCATTTGGCTTAATTAGGGAACTTAATTAGGACCTCCCTGGGAACCAAAATGCAGATTCATACCCTGGAAACTTTTCACTTTACAAAAGGTGGGGGAATATTGAGGGACCTGCCCAGATTTGTTCCTGAGGATAACTGGGCATCCTCCTGCCTTAGGATCCAGCACACAGGATCTCTTGGGTTATAGGAATTATATGAACTTAGGATATCTTGGGTTAAATAAATTAAGAGCCTTGTGTGTTTTCTCCTTTCACTGAAATGTTTTAATTTTCTTTTTGTGCACTAAAATCCCTGTGAGAAAGTGGAAAAGGGCCTGGCTGCTGGTTTCTCAGGGGATATGGCAGCAGTGGAAGTGGCACTGGCTGTGCTTTCCTCTTAGAGGAAGGTTTTGCCCCTGTGTGTGGCTTGGGAAAGGAAAGGTGAGACCAAATTCCAAATTTGTTAATACCAACCCAAATATTGCAACATGGATCACACAACTCCAGTTGTTTGTCCCAAAGCAATACTTAGAAATCCATCAAATTTCAGTCGGCATTTTAATTATTCTGTGTTTCCTCACTCTTGTGGTAAAAGCAGCTTTTATACTTCCCTTTCCTTTTTTGTTAAAATATATATATATATATATATATTTTAAAATTATTTTTTCCCCTTTAAGGCAGCAAACCCTCCCTACTGAATCCTTATAAAGACCCTAAACCACCTGGGAATGGTTCTCACTTACAAAGTCCTCCCCATGTGGTGCCCCTGCGTGGTCCCCTGGCTGGCAGCTGGGGTTTCCCTTTTCTGGGCACACAACTTTCAGCCTGAACTTCCTCACAAACTCTTGTTTGGATCTTTCTTAGAAATCTCATCCAGTGCCAAGCCCTCCATCTTCTCTAGACCTGAATTTCCAATTTTTTGTTCTCTGCACTTGCAGAAGGGACTTGTCTGGCTGGTGGAAAGGTCGGTGCATTAATCCTAAATCCTTTGGTGGGGTTTTCAGCACCATGCACGTGGAGCTGGGGGGAAAATGTGTTTTCCTTTTGGTGACTGAAGCAGAAAACTGTCAGGATAAAAGTGGACTATACAGAGCTGAAAACAGATTTTTTTTTTCTCCCAGATTTTACAGGTAATCTAAAACCCCTTGGAAATGTGATTTTGAATCAGTCACAGACATTGTGCTTAGCTGACATGAAGTATTTTATTTTTAGGCCATTCAACTAGTTTAAAATCTCTATTTAGTTTCTTTTTTTTTTTTTTTTTTTTTGGTAGGAAACTGCTGTTTTAAAATAATAATTCCAAAAGGTTAATTTAGAAGAAGTAAAAAAAATCAACAAACTAAACGAGAAAACCACACACACAAACAATGGGCATTTTTGAAAGTAAGCCTTCCTTAAAAGAATATCCAGAGGAATGAAGACTTTCTTATTTCCCAAATTTCCCCCATACTCACAAATAGTTTTGAGTGGCATGACACTCAAATTTTCAGTGAACTTGCCCTCTATCAAGAAACAAAATAATAGCTTATTTCTCCCCACCTGCTGAGACTTCCCTTAATTCCTTAATTGCTTTAATATGAGCAGGTTTGGGGTGTGTTTATACTCAATTTTTTTTTTTAAATGTGGGATATTGTGCATGTCTGATTGTTTCATTGGTGGGGAGTGAGTCAAGGAGGAGGGGGGAGCAGGTGTGAGTAAAACTCATCCAGAAGCATCCCTGAAACCAGCACCACCTGCAGCAGTGCAGGGAAGGAGGGATTTACCTCCCTCAATGTGAACAGAAAAAGATTTTTTGGGGAAAAAAAAATTTAATTAACTAAATATTCATAGCAGCACCTGTGTTAAACATCAGGCAGGTTTTTGCTAATGCAGCATCCTGATGCTCGTCCTTAAATCCACAGGTCCCTCCCTTTGGCTCATCCTCCTGTGTGGGCCAGAGATGTGGAAAATTCAGAAATTCAGAAGTGCACTCATTTGATGGCAGCAGAAAGGGGGAAGCACGGGCAAGTGGAGGCTGCCAGCAATTAAAAACTGGGTTGAAAACCAGGGTTTGGGAGGGATATCCACATCCCCTCAAAGGCAAACCTAATTGAGACAAGGACAGAGCAACCCAGACAGCCCCTGGGCCCTTTTCCCACGTGGCAAAGCCAGGGGTGACCCAGATGTGATCCATGATCCTGTTCCACTTGCCAGGGAGGCAGATGCTGCTGCTTGGAAAACCCTGGGCCAAGCCTGAGCTGGGCTCCTGTGATTGCTGTCCAAGGAGTGTGGTGGGCTGGGATCACTGGGGTCCCAGTTCCCACCATCATCTCTCCCCCTCCTGATAAATTAAAGCAATAAAAACAGAAATAAAACCATCAAATACAGATTTTATGCCTCCCCTTGTTGTAATTAAACATCTTGAAGGCATAATAAAATCCATTATAATAGAATGAAAAAAATGCTGCAGAATTTTGAAGGCACCCTCTACAAACCCCAAACCTCTGTGCTTGTTCCTCTGGTGGCTGAACATTGAGATGAAACAAATCTTTTTCTTTCTGATGGCAGCAGTTAGGATGTGAGTAATGATGTTAATTAATCAGTTAAGGTAATAAAGCCATCCTCAGGTTGGCTCTAATGGGTGAGGGGGAGCCCCTGCTCATCACACTCCACTCAGTGGGACCACACTGAGAATATTTCCAGTGTTTTAAATTGCTGGAAAATGCTTTCAGAACAGTCTGACCTTGTGCATCCTTAACCAGAACTCTCTGGTTTCAGCTCTTGTGGAGTGACTTTTTGGCACTGTTGGGATTCTGGATGAGGTCTGGCAACACAAAGTTGAGTTTGAGTGTAAATTTAACTCTTTCAAAGCAGATCTCTGGCTCTGTTTGGAAAGGGCTGTGTTTGGCACATCAGGTCCAATTTTGCAGCAAAGCAGCAAAATTTGTGGAGTACACAGCCAAGGTGTATGTGGCTCCACAGCTGCTTTTCCATCACCTCCCATGTTATTTTTCCAGCTGTGGAGAGCTCAGCTACTCCTGTGGCTGACACACCTGGCCTTGCTCAGCCCTGGTTCTATTTTTAAGCTGAGCTGTACTTGCTGCGTGCTTGAAGAAAGGAAAGAAAAGGAAAAAAGCGCAAAGTTTGCTTGTGAGCAAGACAAACTTAATTCCACTTAAAACCTTTTTTAAGATAGCATTGAAACTAAAGCACAACATAAGGTGAAATTACTGTATGGTATTTTCAGGGTCCTCTGTGGCAGGAGGGAAATGATGAATCTGACTCCATGTTCTTAGGAGGCTAATTTATTATTTTATGTTACTGTATTATATTAAAGAATGCTATACTAAAACTATACTGAAGAATAGAGAAAGGATATTTACAGAAGGCTAAAAGATACTGTGGTTGGTCATTAAGTCAAAACAATTCACATGTTGGATAAACAATCTCCAACCACATTCCAAAGCAGCAAAACACAGGAGAAGCAATCAGGTAATTATTGTTTTCATTTTTCTCTGAGGCTTCTCAGCTTCCCAGGAGAAGAAATCCTGGTGAAGGGGTTTTTCAGAAAATGTGATGGTGACATTACTGCACTCATTGGATTTGCTGTTGTTGGGCTGCTACGTGCACACTCAGCCCAGCAGCTTTCTAAGCAAATCGTTGGCCAATTTTGAACAAACCCAGGATCCTTCTCTGTCATTATTTCTGCTGGGTTTGGTCATTGCTCAGCTCTGACTGTGCCTTTTGAAGCGCTGAACTTGTGGAAATGGCCAATGTCGAACCCGAGCTGTCGCCTATCTCCATCCTGTAAACTAAGAGAGAAAAGTGAAGGAGAATAAAACTCCAGCTGGCTTGGGAGGACTTGGAGCCTTTAAATGGAAGGAAGTGGTGAAAATTCCACTGTTTTCACCTGGAAGAAGTGCAGAGGTAGCTGTGAGAGAAGGCAGTGCTTGTTTTTGCAGGCAGTGAGTGCTCCTTGTCAGGCTGATTCCTTTGGTGCTTCAAGGTCTGCTCCCTGGGCTGTGACTTCGTTTTGGGGTCTCCTAAGCTATGCTGGACTGAGAAACTGCCTGGATTTATGGTTTATTACACCAACAGCCCTCTAGGTTCTATTTGTGTGGTAGATTTCAGTACCTCATACCCCTGGTTAGTGAGGCAAAACCATGAAGAATGGGAGCCATGGCCTGGAGGGGGAATGTTGCACATATTTATTTATGATCAGATGTGGGATGGGAGTATTACATTTAAAAGGAAATGGTTTGTGCTTTTAATAAGGCTCTTCACTCAGAGCTATTCTCATCTAACTCCTGCATTACTCACTGCTTTTTCCTCACACTGTTGTGGCTTTATGGTCTGCTGGCTCACAGACATGCATCTTCTTCATTACTTAAAAAACCTGATTGCTCTACAGCAATCTTTCTGCAGATACAAAGTGAATGTTATTTCCATTTGCTTTTATATTCCTATACATAGAATACAAAAGCATTGCTGTTATTAATTTAATATGGAGAACCTCTTAAAATGGCCCAAGCATCATCTGTTTTATTAGTGCCTGCTTGATAAAGCTTCCACATCCTACAGTTAGTTTGCTTCTGAGGATAAGACTTCACAATATGCACTGAGATTTTGATAAAATCTCATCAAAGCCTGCTAAAAGATCTTTATCTATTTTGATTGGCTTGATTACATTGATTAATGAAACACTGGAGGATTTTATGTGATGGGATTAAATAATGCAATTAGTTTTAATAATTTTTCTAAAAAATAGAATTAGGTGGGAACAAAAGGGAAAAAAGAGAGCAATGTTCTGCGTTCTGTGTTCATGATAAGTTGTAATTCTTTGCTTTACCCTTTGGAACAGTGGCATTTCACAGACCTCAGATGCAGGAATGCTCAAGAGGAAATACGAGTGAAGAGGTTAAAACTGGGGTGGATCTGAACTCAGCAGGTTTTTACAGGCTGGCTCTTGTACCAGTGTTAGGGAGGAGTTGTGGGCACCCTGAAGGTGTTGTTTTCCTGCATTGGCCTCCTCCTGATTCACCTCTGGTTGTTTACAGGAGAAATGGGGTTCTGGATGAGAAGAAAACTTGTACGATTTTAGTGGGTTAAGAATATTCAGGAACTCGCAGCAAAAATCCGAGGTTCTGTGTAGAGGTTCCACAAGGGAGCTGGAGAGGGACTTTGGGCAAGGGTGTGGAGTGACAGGACAGAGGGATGGCTTCACTGCCAGAGGGCAGGGATGGATGGGATACTGTGGGATATTGGGAAGGAATTGTTCCCTCTGAGGGTGGTGAGGCCCTGGCACAGGTGCCCAGAGCAGCTGTGGCTGCCCCTGGATCCCTGGCAGTGCCCAAGGCCAGGCTGGATGGGGCTTGGAGCAGCCTGGGATAGTGGAAGGTGTCCCTGCCCAGGCAGGGGGTTGGAATAGGGTAATCCTGAAGGTCCATTCCATGATTCTGTGAGGCTGGATGGTAACTCCTCAGCCACACCAGTGTTTGCACAGACACACTTTGTTAGCAAGACAGGGTGGAACAGCTCAGCCCCAAACTGCCTGTGACAGCCAGCCCTTAATTCCCAGCACAGGGAACGGGGAGAGGAAGTGACAATTTAGGAAAAGTCCTCATCATATCCTGTCTGAGGACAGAGCCCATCTCCTCTGCCTTCCCTCTGCTGGAGGTCTGAATTCCTTATCATTGTCTGGAACTTAAATGTTGCTGAAGGTGTTTAGGGAATAGAATCTCATGATGCTTTAGGTTAGAAGAGCCCTCTAAGATCTTCAAGTCCAACCAGCACTGCCAAGGCCACCATTAACCCCTGTCCCCAAGTGCCACATGCACTCCTCCTTCATAAATCCTTCAGGAATGGCACTCCACCACTGCCCTGGACACCCTGTTCCAATGTTTGACAATCCCTCTGGTGAAGAAATTTTTCTCAATATCCAATCTAAACCTCCTCTGGCACAACCTGAGGTGATTTCCTCCCCTCTTGTCCCTGTTCCCTGGGAGCAGAGCCCAATCCCCCCGGCTGTCCCCTCCTGTCAGGAGCTGTGCAGAGCCACAAGGTTCTCCAGGCTGAGCCCCTTCCAGCTGCCTCAGCTGTCCCTGGTGCTCCAGACCCTTCCCCAGCTCTGTTCCCTTTTCTGGACAATCTCCAGCCCCTCAATGTCCTTGTCCTGAGTGTCCCAAAACTGCCCCCAGGGCTGGAGGTGCCCCAGCAGTGCCAGCACAGGGGACAATCCCTGTCCTGGTCCCTCTGGCCACACCGCTGCTGACACGAGCCAGGACAACCCCAAGCGTCGGCACAGGAGGTGTAATCAGGGCTCCCCTTCCTTTGTTCCTCAATTCCCTGGCTCTACAGCAGCTGGGCTGATGTTTGCCTGGTATTTAAGGGTTCAGAGTTGTCAAACTGCCTTGTGTGATCCATGCTGGAGGTCTTGTGGGGCAGTGGCAACACGAATGCAGAGTGTCATTGCTGGGGTTTGAGGTCTTCCTGGCGTTTCCCACACCTAGAATATCAATCCTAATTGCCATTTATTTTTCTTCTCATCTAGCTCTATCTCTATATCTTGTTTACTGTCACTCTGCACTAAGCTGTTACTTCAAAGCATTTGCCTTGAATAATCACAATCAGTAAACTGCATAACAGCTTTGTTAAATACACTGCCTCTTCCCTCACAGTGTCATTCCTGGGAAGAAAAGACAAGCAGGAGCTGTGCATGTTGAATCCAGATCTGATTTCAGAGATAGCAGGCAGCTAAATTGTGTACACTCTTGTGCTAAGAGAAATTTGGGACTACATTTTTGTATTTGGGGTGGCCCTTGTTCAGAAGCAAGCCCTGAGTGAATCAGTGCCTGAATTCTGGCACCAGGCGATACAAAAAAACCTCACAATCCCTAAATAGGAGGGTGAAAATGATGTGGAATTTCTTTTCATAAGCAAAAGTTCTCTCAGCATGTGAAAAATTGGCTCTGTGCTGCAAACCCCACCACTTGCAGACTGCTAGAACAGGCTGAGAACAGACTCTGCAAGTGTCATCATTTTAGGGCTGTCAGTGAAGAAAGATATTCATCCCCTGAGGCTCTGTCACAGAGCAAATATATTAACTAGCAAAAATAAATCATATTCTTTCTAATAAAATATTCAATTGCTTGTTTGTTCTAACAAATACAAGAAATGGAGATTTAATCAAGGAAAACAAGACTTTCCATCAGACCACAAGGTATTCTTCTGCTAGAAGTCTGCTAATATGCTTGAATAATTCTGGTAATAGTAAAACTGAACCATCCAGAGAGGGCAGCTCTTATGCTGATTTAGAGTCACAGCATTTGGGGAGACAAAGAAATAGCCAAATTAGCTCCTCAAAATTATAATTTATGAAAGTTTTTGCTAGTGTCTCATCTTGGAGCCCAATAGAGATACGTTTCAGGTTTCTGCTCTGTTTCTTTGTTTGGAAAAGCAGACGTGGTGGTAATAAGCTGGTCAGTAATCAAAGCAGAAAGAGGACTCAACCTGGCTGGGAGTTCTCCTGATGATTGCTGTCTAGGAGAGCAATTTCCCTCCTTCCACATATCAGTGCTTCACATTTTCCCCATCTCACAGAATCCCTTTCATCCAGGCAGACCCACACGGACTCCCAGGCTGACAATTGGCACACACAGACACAAATTCCCTGTGTCTTTGCCCCCCCAAACCCCAATCCCCCACACCTTCCCCCTGCCAAACCCTGCATTGTTCCACCCCCTTGCTCAAACAGACTGGAAAGCCTCCACTGAAGTTTTCATGAATAACATTGCAATTTTTTGGAACCAATCCAGAGCCAGTTTGAAGATAATAGGAACACTGAGTACTAAATAACACACTGACAGAAGACATGACACCATGCTGGCAGAAGACATGTGTGCATGACTTTTGTAGTAACCAGGGCACTCATGGCTTGGGAGACAGGGAACAGCAAAGGAAACTTTTGGAAAAAAAATGGCCAAATTTTTATATCTCATGATTTTAGCTGGAGAAGATCATGTGCATCACAGGAGAGAGCTGGTGTCCTTTGCAAAAAGCCTCTGTGCAGAAACTGGAGCTGGGTCTCCCAGTTATTTGATATTCAGAAGTCATGTGGAGATTCCTGGTGTAGATATTGATAGGAAATTCTGAAAGGATCAGCTCTGAAAATTAACAATGATGTATAAAGGCAACTGATAGGCTTCAGAGTCATCACATGATGGAAAGAGAACCTGACCATCTCTACCTCTTCAAGCTTTTCAGAATGTCTGATTTCCCCCTATTTGTTAGTCTTTGATCTATAGTTCATGGGATTCTGCATGTGCCATTTCATAGCCAGAGAATATCCAAGCCATCTTCCAATGTGTTAGCTCAACCGAAATGTCAAGTTAAAGTAATTGTCCTGGAGGGTGTAAAATAAAAAAAGACTTATCCGTAGTGTTTTCTGAAATCTATCTCAACTCAGAAACCCTCAAGAGGAGCACAAGAGTTTAGAGCAAGCCCTTCCCAAAGCTTTTTATGTACTTCCAGATGAAGGAAGTACTTAAAAAGCTGGAGGCAGTGGCAGGTCAGAGATTGAGGTCATGTTCTTGATTTATGGCCTGGTCAGTGATTGCTTCATATTGTGTCTTCATAGGTAGGAGTTAAACAAGAGGGAAAAAAAAGGAAAAAAATATCTCAAATTTGTGGACTGTCAGTTCTCCTGTAGGAAAAATCCTAGGGCTGTGGCCAGGCTTGAACCTGGGCATTGCTCAAATACTCAGATGGATCTGGAAGGCTTTTCATGTTGCTAGGCCCAGACTAAACCAAGGGAAAGGCCTTGTTTTAAAACATCCCCTACTCCCAAACTCTGCATGCTGCCCCAGGAGAGGTGCTTTGTGATGCCCATGGTGCCAGCTGGGTTGTGATGGGGTGGGCCATGAGGAAGGAGTGTGTCCCACTGGTGTCCCTTTGCTGGCACTGACGGTGAGGGGGCCGAGGAGGGAGAGCACTTCACCGTGGCGTGGAGCCGCTTTATCTTTTATTGCTTGTACAGGATCAAGCACTTTCACTCCAACAGGAGATTATTTCTGTTTGAAGCCTTAACCATGCACTGTAACGCTTAGATACAAAAAGGGCATGGAAGGCAAGGCATGGAGGAATTAAATTATATATTATATATGCGTGCAACCGAACGAACCTTGCGTGAGCCCCGCGTTAGCTGTGAATATCTGTTCCACTTCATGAAAGCCCTTTCCTCTATTTATCACTATTTTCTAGTGATATCAGTGGGTGTTTGTGCACACTGTCTGGAAGAGGACTGAATTCTGCAGCGTTTTCCCAGGCAAAACCCCCAGCCAGGAGCAAAGGCTCTGATGACAGTCAGGAAAACGTCTCTATTCACAAGCACTCTTTACAGGTGATTGCTTATGTATTAGAGATGCAAATGAGGGTTTTGTTTCAAATGAGGTAAATCTAAGATTAAACTCCCATCGAAGAGTAAATGTTCCCTTTACCTTTCATGTGTAGTAGCTTGAAAGAGCCTACACAACAATAAATTGCATTACAGAAGCTCCCACTGACACGACCATATGTTAGCAGTCTCTGTTTTGAAGGGTTACAGCTCAGTTGTAGGAATTTGCTGTGGACTGAAATTTGGCAGTCTCTGCTGGGTAGTTAAATTTTAAAACAGAGCTACAAATACATCCCAGTTCCTCACGAGTCACCCCAGAAAGGGCAGAGTGGGAAAGACCAAAGCAGGTTGAATTTGAGTTTGGCCCTTACACGACTAAGAGTGATGTGTGGCGAAATGAAAATGTGTGTGGTGGTAACAACCACTCTGAGCACCTCTGCCCTCCAGGAAAATGGTAAAAAAATGAGCTGTAAACCACAAGGAGGGGAAGAGCTGCCTTCTGGCACTGCAGCCTCAGCAGGTTGCAGCTCCTGAGGCTGTGGGAAGACGATGACCTGTGGTATTTGGGAACATGATCAGCTTGCAATGAGAGCCCTGTGAAAAAGGGGGGGGTGAAAAGAGGAAGGCTCAAAGTTGAGGAGCAGACAGTTGTTGCTTGATGTTGGCTTTTTTTTCCATAAGTCCTGAGTCATGCTGCCTTTCCATTCTCAGTTCTTGGCTGAGAGGAAAATGGACAGGTTTCCCATCAGCAGCAGCTCCTGTTGGATGTCCATGGGGGAAGAAAGAATGGGGTAGAAGTTTGTAATCAAACTGCTTAAAGAGAGAGAGAAGCAAGGAACATCAATCTCTCTCTTTACTGCATTTATATTCATTATGGGGTTTTAGTGACTTTTTGGGTGACTGGGCTGCTGCTGATTTGAGATCAGGGAAGCTCAGCCCCTTCACTGGACAGGATGAATATTCACAACTGCACAGTGGGAATCTGTCTCCTCTTTTAGCCAAGCTGGATGTACTTATGAAATCATGGAAGATGGGGCTTGAAGAGATGTTAGGGAGGTGCCTGTTCCACCCTACTTACAGATCATAGAATCCTAAAAGGTTTGAGTTGGAAGGGATATTAAAGACCATCTAATTCCAAGTCCCCTGTCATGGTGTGCCTTCCACCATCCCAGATTGCTCCAAGCCCTGTCCAACCTGGCCTTGGACACTTCCAGGGATGGGTCAACCACAGCTTCTCTGGGCAGTCTGTGCCAAGGCCTCACCACTCTCACAGTGAAGAATTCTTTCCTGATATCCCATCTGAACTTACTCTTTGTCAGTTTAAGGCCACTCCTCTTTGTCCTATCAATCAGTTTTGAGTTTAGTCAGTGTTTTGGCAGGTATGAGTGAATATCTGGCAGGAAGGATTCTTTCTTGACAACCTTCTGAAGATACCATTTATCTTGGTCTTGCTCCTGCTTTTGGTCCAGAAAATCTGATTACTTGGTGCCATTTGGATATTCCTAGCTGGAAGGTTTTAAGAACCTCACAAACCTTCAGGCATGTGACCAAAGCAGCAAATTTTGCTCACATAGAGTCCCAGTAGACCACTTCAAGCAGGGAACTGGAGAAAAAGGTCTGGAATATGTGTTTCAGGCTCTGGATAGGCTGATTTATCCTGTGGATGTGCTCCTTCCTGCCTTCTCAGAGGATGCAGAGAGACTCTTGTGTATCCTGCTTGGACAACTAAAACTGGGTAGGATGGGTCAAAATGTGAGCAAATTCTCTGAATCCATCTGAGAAGGCTGTACAGAGACATGAGCTGAAACTTTTGTGGCTGCCTTCACCAGAAACCCTGCTTTCCTCTGCTGAGCAGTCTCCTGAGCTGCTTTGCAGGGACAATCTAACATGTTGTATGAAAAGTAAAGAAATCAAATAGCAAGTGCTCCACTTGACCAAAAGGTCAAAGTCTCGGCGATTAAAACGCTTTGTTATTTTAAGATCAGGGAATGTCACATAACCATTATATATAAATGGCAAAGCTTCTGTGTGTGCTGACTGCTGAAGAGGCTTCCTCACCCTGTCCTTGGGGGTGCCAGATGAATCCTCTTTCCTGAAGCAGTTCCCACATCCTGCAAATAGTCCCGCATGGATGGCAGGCAAAGCAACCTGCACAGCCAGAGAGACTCAATGCACTTTGTAGTGATTTGTAGAATGCCAGAATGATTTGGGCTGGAAGGGACCTTAAAGACCATGCAGTTCCAACCCCCTGCCCTGGGCAGGGACACCAGCCACAGCTTCCCTTTCCCAGTTCTATGTGTGCAGTGCTGTAATTCTTGCACCTCTGTTCCTATAGTGTTCGGCGCTGTTTTAGCGTCTTGTTCCCTCTGAGTTAAAAATACCAAAATTCACATAAAATATATGGGCTTTATAATGGAAATTTTTGTTCTGGAAATGCCCCACTTCGTTCAAGTGGATGGGGCCATGCAGCTGTTGTGTTTCTCTCCTGGGTACTGCCCAGTTCAGTGTCCCCACCCTCTGAACCACGCCCTGCTCTCTCCTGCTCCCCTGCTTTCCCCTCCCTCTCTCCACTGTGGTGGGATGAGGAGGAGAATTGGAGGCACAAAAATAAAGATCATGGGTTGAGGTAAGAGCAATTTACTGAAGCAGCAATGAGATAAGAAAACAAGCATTAACACCAACAATACTAAAGAGAGAGGGCACAAGAAAAGACACAATTGCCACAGAAACCCCTCTGACAATAAACAATACTGGACAGTCCCCTCTGCCACGAGAGAGAACCTGTTCTCCTTGGAAGAGAATCCCTTTCTCCTGGCCCCATCAATGAGTGAGGTGGTACAGAATAACCTCTGGATCCTGGCCATGCCCCTCCTGTCTACTGCCCAAAATTAACCCTGTCCTGGCCAGAACCAGCACAACAGCAAACCCAAGACTGGCTTTGCCTTGATTTTCACTGGACTTTGCAGATCTGCTGAGCAGGGACTGAAATGTCTCTGACCCACACAGTGCTGGGATACAGCTGTGAGACATAAATAAATGCCCACAGAAAGCTGGGATGATATACTTAGCTTTTGCTTCTATCTTTCCACATCAGGGAAATAATAGGATGGGGTGTCAGTGGATTAATGAAGTATTTATTTTATTTGACAGTTTGCAAATATTGTTACACAAGTGGATCGTGCTGCTTTGGACTTTAGGTGGTGTTAGATTTGGCTTTAAATGATGAAGTCCAGGACACTGATGGATGAGAATGAGAAAAGGTCAGGAAGGTCATCTACAGTTAAAATAAATACCTTGAAGTTCAGATAATTCATAATCCTGGCCTGCAAATCCTGCCTGTTATAGAAATGTATTTAACAATAATACTGACCTGAAATAAACTCTTTGAATTAACTGCTTTTTTCAAGTGTGTCAGGCAGAGCTGGAAATACAGGGAGGATGAGGTCTGAGGTCCCAACAAAACAGTCTCTCTCTGCTGGCATCCCCTCACACACCCTGGGATGTCTTCTTTTAATGATAAAATGCTTCTTTTTCAATTCTACATGCATTTCTTCTCCAATGGATTCTTGAAATTGAACTTAATCTTCTGCTGTGAAGAAGATATCAGAAGGGTCAAAGGAAAGAAGTGAAAAATTATATTTTCACTTGCATTTTTTAAAAAATATGAATAAACACGTACAAAGCTTTATAGCCTGGCCAGAATAGAGCTGTGGGGAGATGCTGAACTCTCCTCCTTTCCCTCTGCATTCCCATCCCACGCTTCATTTTCCCTTCTGCTTAGGGGGAAGAGATGCAAAAAGAGCAATTTGTCCTCTGCATGCTGTTTTGAGAGTTGAGGGAGTGTCTTGACTCGCTCACAAAATGATGAATTATAGATTCATTGAGCAATAGGGCTGGAAGATACCTCGGAGACCTCCAGTGCTGGAAATTGCAGCGTCTCACCAGATAATCTGTTCCAGCGTGTCACCATCCATCTGTTAAGCAGAGGATCACAGCATCAGCTTTTGCCTTGGGCCTTCAGTGTTGGGCAGGCCAGGGCTGCTCTCTGCTGAGCAGGAGATTGGTGAACCTGCTTTGCTCCTTGCACACGGATTATTTGTATTTTGGCACTTGCGCAGGGCAGAGGCTCCTGGCCAGGCCCT
This sequence comes from Agelaius tricolor, assembly GCF_023055355.1. Taxonomy (NCBI): domain Eukaryota; kingdom Metazoa; phylum Chordata; class Aves; order Passeriformes; family Icteridae; genus Agelaius; species Agelaius tricolor. The sequence goes on from NW_027269265.1 coordinate 4,296,876, forward strand.
TGGTATTCACAGCTGACATAAAGAGAGCACAGAAAGTGTATTAGAGAGCCTTCTTCTTCCTCTTCCTCCTCGTGATGGGGCTCAGGAGATGCGGGTGGGATGTTTCAGTCTGAGGAGGAGCAATGAGGGAGCTGGGAAGGGGCTGAGCCTGGAGAAAAGGAGGCTCAGGAGGGACCCTGTGGCTCTGCACAGCTCCTGACAGGAGGGGACAGCCAGGGGGGAACAGTCTCTGCTCCCAGGAACAGGGACAGGAGGAGAGAAAACAGCCACAAGTGGTACCAGGGGAGATTTAGATGGGATATGAAGGAAAATTTCTTCACCAGAAGGGTGGTCAGCCCCGGCACAGCTGCCCAGGGCAGTGGTGGAGCCCCCATCCCTGGGGGCATTTAGGAGCCCTGTGGACGTGACACTTGGGGACATGTGTGAGTGGTGGCCTTGGCAGTGCTGGTTCAGCAGGTAGATCCAATGGCCTGGGAGGTCTTTCCCAACCTAAATGATTCCTTGATTCCATTGTCTTTGTCCTTGATGTCCGAGATGATGCTGTGTCCCTGAGCTGTGTCACCTGCCCTGAACTCCTGTCCCCTGAGCTGTGTCACCTGGTGGGGCAGAAGCTGCCTGGGTTTGGGTCACTTGGAAGGCTGTGGCTCCTTCTGTGGTTTGTGCTCCTTCTTCTCTGGCTGCACCTCATCGCCAGGTCCAAAGGAACATGGATTTCCACCTGCTTTATCTAGTGAGAAAGCTCTATCTAGAGAAAATATATTGGCACCAACCTGCCCGCCATGGTGGCTCCACAATGAGCTTAGGGCTCTGCAAAGAAAAGGCTTCTCCAGAAAAAGAAAATTTATCTTTCCTTATTGCCTTCTATCCCAACACAAAGCATTATTCCAACACAGAACATGTGGGACTCACCCCAGCTGCCTGCTCCCCGTGCAGATTGTGCACTATTTATACATTACACACACATGCTATTTAACGTACTTTTCATTTTTTTTTTAAGAGCAGCCAAAGAATCTTTTGCTAACACAAATCTTATTTTCACATGTGGCTTTGTATAATGAATTTTTCAAAGATTTCCACACCTACTCTAAGTGAAATTATATCTTGAGGAAAGTATAGCTTGATTGTTTATTCTGAACCATGTTGAAGCTCCTGCCTTTCCTGTTCTAATCTAAATTGCTCTTTTGAATGTGTTTTATATTAGAATTTGGAAACAGATACAGTTCTTTTATTTTTATTTGTTCTCCTTTTTTTCAATTATTTTTTTTTCTTACACACAAGCTTGAATGCACATATATTATTATGGCTGTCTTTTTGCCATTTACAAAGGAAATATACACTCTGACAATATCGCGTGCACCAAATCAATGAAATATCCTGTGTTTTCTATTCATTAAGCCCCTAAAGCACTATGTGCAAATTCCCTCACTTTAATTACACACCTCAGGGATGTGCAGGCCAAAAAGGAGGCAGTCAGACAAAAAAGCCTGGTCTCTGCCAAAAGGAAAAAAAAAAAATTACTGGTAAACATTTATTTTCAGCGGGGAAATCTGCTATTAATTCATATAGTGACTATCCCCAGCTGAAATAATGAGGAAAGCCAAGTGAACCAAATGTTCACAGTGAGCAAACATGAACAGTAGGAAGTCAGCCCATCTTGTATTTACATGTTTATTCCATCAGCCTTTGAAGAACGTTTTCACAAATTTTTTTCTGTTTTTTTTTTTTTTTTTGGGTGTGTGTGTGTGTGTGTTGAGTGTCAACATTTACTCACAGTCCTGAGAGGGTGGGGGGTGACTCATTAACACTGAAAGGAACTGGATCTCAAAAAGGTGCCTGGATTCAGCCTGTCCCATCTGGAAGTGGGGTTTAAAATTGTAGTATAACAGAATAATAGAATGGTTTGGCTTGGAAGGGACATTAAGACCAATCTTGTTTCAACCCCCTGCCATGGGCAGGGACACCTTCCACTATCCCAGGTTGTCCAGCCTGGCCTTGGACACAGCCAGGGATGGGGCAGCTTCTCTGGGCACCCCATGCCAGGGCCTCCCCACCCTCACAGGGAAGGATTTCTTCCCAAAATCCCACCTGTCCCTGCCCTCGGGCAATATGAAGCCATTCCCCCTCTCCTGTCGCTCCATGCTCTTGCCCAAAGTCCCTCTCCAGCTCTGTTGTGGCCCATTTGGGTACTGGAAGGGACTCTCAGGCCTTCATCTTCTGCTGAAATACAGAAGTCTGAATGGGCTGCAGGAATATTTGGTCACCACACACCAGGCTGGAGGCTTCTGGAGCTGCTGGGGGCACAGCACTTCTCCCCTTACATATTGAAAACGCTCATGCCTCCTAATGTATTCCCTCTCCCTGCTGTGAGGACACTCCAGCAACCTTTACTTGGTTCCTTGGTTGGTAAAAGGCTTAACCCAGACCTCACTTACACACAAAAAAGAGCTGTATTTGGCAGTACATGAGCTAGACACAAAATGCTGCAGCCCATGAGTGCTTCAGCTCGTCAATGCCAGCAAGGCCTGGCTTTACAAAAGATGTGTGTGATGGTCAAAGCCTGTTTTAAAAACAAGAAGGAAACAAAATTCATCGTTGTTTGGACTGTCACCTTCTTCAAGCAGGGAAAATTCTTCTCTTTATTGGAGTGTGCTAATAAAATATCTTCCTGACTTTTGTTCCTCTTGGAAACCCCCAAGTCCACCAGGCTATTTTCCATAGCATTTTGTGATGTTTGTGATTCAGGCTGGGCAGAGATTCCTCAGATTGCAAGGGAAACCAGTTGTGTCTTCATTTTAAACTGCATTTTTAGTGTCACAGTGGCTCTTGATGGAGCTCTGGGTGCTCTGAGCCATGGGCAGAACACTCTGAGGTTTGCAGGCTGATGTGGCTGTTTATCCAGAGCAGGGAGGACAGTATTGGCATCCATGAGTTTTGTTTAGGCAGGGAGCATGCTCAGATATTTTCAGGACCTGTGATTAGTCATTTAAAAGATAATAAAGCAACTTAAGCAAATTTCTTCAAATTTTAAATTTTTTTAAAACTGGGTGGGTAGGCTTGTACAGTGGAACGGAGAAAGTTTGTGCAAGTTCTTCTACAAAAAACAGAAATATCAGAGAATATTCTGGCAGATATAGCTCAAGTGTCAGGTATCCACAGGCAAAAGAGTCAAAAACCTCTTGCAGGCACTAAAGCAGAGTGAGTTTAACTGTGGATGATAGTAAACAAATCTGTTTATGGGTTAGTGCCTGTGGAGATCCAGAGTATTAATGGCATTCCACTGAAGTGGCACATTTTAAAATTAAAATTTTGGATTTAAATGAAGACCATCAGAAAGGAAAAGATGCATCTGGGCAGAGATGTAGATGGGTGATGGTGTCTCTGGGCTGCAACTTCCTCGTGACGGGGTTTGAGATGATAGCAGGCTTTTCCTGCTGTTACTGGGAGGTTTTTATCCCTTAACCCCAGTAAGTATAAGCTAGCATCACTCCTTGAGTATTGCTTTTTTGGAATTAGCATCTACCAAAGCCCTCCCTAAATAAATTTTTAGCAGATACATCATTTTTGTTAGAGATGAATAAATGAATAAAATGTATGCGCGATCTCTCTCTTTTTCCTATTCTATAAGAAGAAGCAATGCCCTATTAATTTTGACAGACAACTTGGCATTAGCCACTTTAAAATCCAACGTGGGATAAAGTTCTGCATTACTAGTCTTTCTACATTTTTGTCAAGAGATGAGCATTTTGCCAGATTTTTTAATAATACGCCAAGAGCTTTGTCAGTCAGTTTGTTTAGCTCTGCGTGGTTATGCCAGTATTTTTCAGCTCTCCTGCTGTGTGTGCCACTGCCCTTCACTGCTTTTCTAGCTCCTCCCCTGCAATTAGACAAAGTCAACACAGCAGAGTCAGGCTGAGCAGCCCCGAGGTACCTGCAGCTCTCAACCATCCAGATTCACAGTCCGGAGAACGGGCTTTGCTTATTCACTGCATCACTACCTCAATTAGGACTTTTTATTATATCTCAGCTTTTTATCACGGGCACAACAGATGGAGCAGATAAGGCTAAACACGCTTTAAGTCCTCACCTAAGAAGCGGGGGGAGAAATTATCCAGAAAGAAACGGGAGCAAATGCAAAAGGCAGCTTGCAACCAGGAACCAGTTACCATGCCTACTGAAGCCTGTTCTAAAGAATGTGTTGGCTGACACACAGAACTCAATGAAAAGATGAAAAAAATGTGCAGGCAATACTAGTTTGGCAGGGATGGTGGGGAATCTGAGACAGAGCTGCTGGTATGGAAGGATCTCACTGCATGCAATTTGCAAACATGCCAATTCAATGGCATGTGATAGACACTAGATGGAATTTAAAGGTCTTGGGGTCTTAGAGAGCTGGAATGGCACAAGGAAACTGTGGGTATTAAAAATAGCAATCCTTTTCACCAAACCTTGTGCCTCAGATTTGAATTCAACACTGTTGAGAGAAATCCCTGCCATCTCTCCCAGGCACGCTTGAAAAATTGCCTGGATGTGCCTTAATTCTGCTGCATCTTTACATCCCAGTAAACACACAGCACCAGCACTGCTGCATTTCCAAAGAAACTCCCAGGGCTTCCTTTGTGTGTGTGTATATGTGTGTTTTGAAAGGGAACTGGCTGCCTAACAGGACTTACACAGCAACTTCAGGCAGTTAACTTTTATAGGATTTCTGAATTTTTCCTGGTGGGTGAGGAGAAAGCAGTCAGGCTGGGGAAGGGAGAGGAAGAATTACATGAGGGCTGAATTTTTGGAGGGGTGTGGTGCAGATGGTTGGGTTAAGTGCTTCACTATGAGTCCACTCTTACCTCCAAATAAAAATCTATACAAATTCCAGTGTACCATTTATAAAAGTCCTTTATGTTTTGTTACTCTGCTCATCCATTTATTTTTTTAATATATATGTATGCGTGTGTGTGTGTGGCATGTGATAAAGATTTGAAAAGTTGGGGCATCTTAGAAAAGATTTCTGTAGAAGGGGAGCAGAGTAGTCATTTCTCAGTGTCTACTTGGTGGCTTTTTTTCAGCCCAGCCAAGATGTTGACTTGGTTGAGGGCCAACTCCCAATTTCACAGTTTGGATTTAGCAGCAATATTTTTGGGAGCCATGGTGGTTGCAGGGGTTTAGGTCAGTCTGTTGCTGAGTAAGAGGCATACCACTGTTTTTGGTTTGTGCTGTATTTGAATTGGTAAAGCCAAGTTTGCTTGGTCCATGTTCATCTGTGCTGAAATTGAAGGGCAGATCTGTGTCTGGTGTGGGTGGATGCTCCTGCTGCACACAAAATATAATTTCACATCAGCTCTGCTGTCAGATCACATGGTGGGGCAAATTCCTGTGGCAGAAAGCCACATCCTCACCCAAACCTCCTGCCATCCTCATCAGGGCCCACGTGATGGACCTGATGGGTTTCTTTACAGGGAGGTTTCTGCCATCCCCCTTCCCACAGGAGGACTGTGAACAGGAGATGCTCAGGCTGATGAGGAGAGCACAGCTCAGGCTTCCTAAACACCAAGCTGTCCAGTTTATGTGTTCATCACTGCCATCTTTTGAACCCAGATTCATGAACATTTATCCGCTTTTCCTTGCCTATAAAAAGGGTGTGTGATTCTCAGAGGCCAAGTGAGAGATTTGGTGTCTTTTGGAGACCAGAGGTCTCAAGCCTTTCCTAACTGGCAGGCATCCCCTCCCAGCCAAAATGGACAATTTTTCATGGAACAGCACAGCTATTTGGGATCACATTTCACTCTTCTTTTGCTGTAGGCAGCCAAAATGCCTAATCTGACCTGAGGATGCCATCTCAACTCTGTGTTTGGAAATGGTGGGCACTGATGCATGGAAGGACTGTGTCTTAAGTTCTTAGGCTTAATGGAGTCAAATTTTCAAATATCTCCCATGGATGGGGAGGCATAGGTTGTCTGTGTGATGCTAATTGCTGCAAACTTGGTATTTTGGGAGATTTTGTGGAAGAGAATCTTTATGCCTGTGTTAGGTTGGGGTTACTCACTGGGAGAGTGAGGCTCTGTGGTATCTGGGTAGAAAAGGACTCACAGATTTAAAAACCAAAGGAACAACTGTTTTTGTTTAATCTGTCCTGCAATTTAATGCAGTCCAGAGGATTAATGTGTGTTTGGATTGGAGAATCTCACTTGGAAAAATGTCCAGCCTGGAGACTGCAATCTCCAGCAGTGGAAACACCACTGCAGCACTTGGCCACTTGTTCTGGTCATTAATTACTTCCCAGTCTGAGCTACCTGGCTTAGTGGAAGGTGCCCATGGCAGGGGGTTGGAATGAGATGGTCTTTAAGGGCCCTTCCAACCCAAACCGTTCTGGGATTCATTAATTTCCTCTTTGTCTCAATGGACCTTTTCCACCCCAGATCTTAGGCCTGGTGTCTTTGAGGGCCTTGAGCTATTCAGGGGGAAATGTAGAGAAGCTAAAGCAGCTCAGTGAGTCTAAATTCAGTTTTTTAGGTACTCGATTCCATTATTCATCTTCCAGCAGGGCCCTGATGGTCTCACTTCTTGTCATCTCCAACACCACCTAGCCAAGGAGCTTCTAATGATGTGTGAAGTAAAAGCCATTTATTCCAAATTTGTTTAGGAGTTGTAGATGGTCTGTGGAAGTACTTCAGCTGTGATAATAAACTGCATTTCACAGTCTTCTCCTTCCCCTGCTGGGTTTAAGGCTTGATGCTGGTGCTGGTGGCCCCACACTCCACAGTGTGGACCTGTCACAACTTCAAAATTGATCTTTCAGCTGAAAACAGCCACGAGATGTGGCAAACCCTGACACCCCCAGAAGAGGGGCAGCTGGGTGGTCAAGGGTCTGGTCAAACATGTTATCCCAGTGTGCTGAGGGGTCTGTGGGATGGCTGCCTCCAGCTGGAGAGCAGTGACCCAGCACAGCCCTTTACAGTGTTTCACTGTTTATTGGAGTGCCTCATCTTCTTCAGATTATTAATTCTTCCCTCACAGCCCACTGTTAGGTAGAAATTGATTTCTTTTTTGCAGATGGGGAATTCCCACCAGGGAAGTTGCAGGCTGTATGCACAGTATCTAATTTAGGCACTAACTTAAGCCCCTGGTGTAGTTATTGGGCAGAGGCAGAGACTTCCAGAGAACCTGAGGGAGGGAGGGAGGGAGGGAGTGCTTCCCCCAGCTGCCAAGCAGCATCATATGCATGCAGTCCTGTCTTATGCATCCAATGACATGGACAAATCTTCCCCAGAAGTTGCTGATTTTTCCTAGACCACACCAGTCAACACTGGCACATCCCAGACTGAAAGATGTGCAATTTATTTTGACCCTAAGAGCTATGGATCAGTCTCCCTTTGGATTTATTTTCTACTGGTTTCAGGAGTGTCTTCTGTGATTGGGATCAGGCATTTTTTCAGCAGGGATGTCTTCTCTGAAATGCCAAAATCACAGGCTGGGACTGCTGATAATAGAGAATATAAATAAAATGCAATGCAGTCAATGACAGTCAACAGTGATTTGTCAAGAACGCACAATTTGAAAACAGTGAGCCAATTGTTCACGGAAAATGCTGTAATTTGGATATGATATTGCTAGATAATGTCACCAGAAACAAGTTATCTGTAACCAATAAGCCACCACTGCAATTAATACTTGGACTCGATTATTTTGGAGGGGTTTTCCAACATCTCCAATTCTGTGGAGAGAAGATTGTCCTGCATGGAAGCCTTCAGGAGTTTGCCCTCTTTCTACCCAATGGAAGAGGGGGTGGTTACAGGTCACACAGTCTGGGGAGGATCAGAACTGAAAAGTGTTGGTGAATTTGGAGCAGGGAGCCATGAAGGGAGCGGTGACAGGAGTGGTCAAACATCTCCAAAACTGTTGTGAGGGGGCTGGCTCTGCCCTCCATGTCCAAGGGGTTTGGGTGAGAAGGAAAGGGCAGTGGCTGAAGCCCAGAGGTTAAGAAACACTTCCCATGAGGAGAGACAGAGCAGAACTGCCTGGAGGGGCAGTGAAGGCTTTTAACTGCATGTTAGAGAAACATCAGCCTGAAAAACACAGGTGACCCTGCCCTTGGGCAGACAACTGCATGGGTGGCTTCTTGATGTCATTTCCAGCCTTGTTTTTCTGTGGTTTCTTTGTATATTGCAAAATTATGTGGGTTTTGGATGTGCCTGCACAGAAACCTGCTCCATCCATCCCTTACATTCACCAGTATTACTAAGGGAAAGTGAACAGAACTCTTCAAATTCAGCCTGTTGTGCTTAAATGCCCCAAAATTTCATGGCTGAGATGTCAGGAGTTGCCTGTCAATACTTGGGAGCAGGGGATGAGGGTGTTGCATGGCCTATGTCTGTGCCTGGGCATAGCAGTTGGAGATTGAAAGCTTTATTTTCTTTCTAGTCCACTTCTTGGCTAACCATAAAACTCCTGACCCAGTCAGGTGAAACCTGGCTCTATTTTAAACAAGAATTTGTGGCACAAAAAAAAAGGCTTTTTTGGGGGTGTATTTAACTGTAAGCTTTGACAAAAAGGAGTATTCTGATACGAATCCATTTCAGTAACAGTCCTGGGCAGAAAAAAAACATTAATACTAAAGGCAAAATGGTAGAAATTCCCTTTTCCTTTCATGCAAGCCCTGATCCTACACCTGGGGATGCTGATGTGGGGAACCAGCTAAGGTGAGAAGTGTGCATCAGATTAGCTCTGGCTAGAAGACCACAATGGGGTGGATACCTCTGACCTCTGGGATATTTTTCTTAGCATGAAAATAACCTTACAGGGGTTTTGGTGTGAGGGAAGTGCAGGAACCCTCGGGTGTACCCCAGGTTTGAGGTGCCCAAGGCCTCCCAGACCACACATCAAGTACAAGGAGCCACCAGCAGCTCTGTGCTGAACAACTGCATGAGGTGTGGCCATGGTGGGGAGGAGAATCAATCTCTGGGAGTTTTGGGCATGTTTGGGAGAGATCAGGTCTTTGGTGGCCATCTTCTCCTTGCACCCAACTATTCACTGTGCCCCACACAGCAGTGTTCCTGTGGAACCAGTGGGACAGTCCCCCTTTGCTGGGCACTGTATCTTGAATCCTGTGGTTGGGTTTTGGACCCAAAAGGGGGTTGGAGCATGTCCAGAGAAGGGAATTGAGCTGGGGAAGGGTCTGGAGCTCCAGAAGAGGCTGAGGGAGCTGGGAAGGGGCTCAGTCTGGAGCAAAGGAGGCTCGGGGGGGACCCTGTGGCTCTGCACAGCTCCTGCCAGGAGGGGACAGCTGGGGGGGCCGGGCTGTGCTCCAGGGAACAGGGACAGGACAAGGGGAAACCATCTCAAGGGAGGTTTAGATTGGGCACTAGGGGAGATTTCTTCAGGGAAAGGGTGGTCAGGCATTGGAACAGGGTGTCCAGGGCAATGGTGGAGTCTCCATTTCTGGAGGGATTTAAAAGCTGTGTGGATGTGAGACTTGGGGACAGGGGTTAGTGATGTACTTGGCAGTGCTGGTGAGACTCAATGATCTCAGAGGGGTGCTCCAGACTCAGTGATTCTATGAACTGTTTCAGGTAAATGATGTGAACTGAGTTAGGGAGCCAATCTGGGAATAAATGCTGCAGGAACATTCAGGATTTTCAATCCAGATCTTTATAAAAGTCCCATATGAATGGGGCAACACAGAAGGAAAGTGACAGGACTTCTGAAATATGCATTGCCAGACAAATGTGAACCTTAAATGTGTTTGAGGTTCATGGATTGACTGGTGAGTGCAGAGCCTGCCTGTGCTGTGGTATCTGCCACCAGACACCACTCTCTGTGTGCCATGGCAGAAAATGTCCCTGGAAATGGACATTTCCTTCCCTCTGACCACCTGGAGGATGTGCAGCCACAAACACTGGCCAGCACTGGGAGCAGCTTCAGAGTGCCTCAGCCACTGAAGTGAATGTGAACGATGCTGTTGACTTTAAAAAAAGCAGGATCAGACCCAAAGCCACCAGCTTTAAAAGCAGTTTGGATACAAAAAAATAGAAATATGCTTTGGGGAGAGGGGGTGGCGTCAGGAGGTCATTTTGAGTTAATTTCAGATTTCTTTTTGAGACCACAGCTGGGTGAGAACACTCTTTTGTGGAGAAACTGCACTTAAATTAACCTGGGATGGTAGCAGCAGATGTAGACGGGAAGCAAATGTATTAAACATCACTGTCTTGGACATCAGTTCTGAAACCAGCACTGATCACACTCCACTTCAAAGACACCCTCTACCAGGGGCTTGGCTGGGAAGATAAAGCCCTGGCTATTTACCTCCTGACCTTGGTTCAAGACTAAATTGAGAATCTAAATGAAAGTGGTTTGGTGGTCCCAGCTCAATCCCTGGTAGGGCCGCTGTCCCTATCACAAAAGCGCCATCCCCAGTTTAGCACAACCTGGCACGGCCTCTCCTCTCTGCTCAGGAGAGACCCTGGGCTAAATTAACACAGAGACTAAATTACATCTCATGTGCCATCGTGGAGATGGCAGTCTTCAGAATGGGGCCTTAGAATAGCAGCCTGTGTGGACGCTCTCCAAACTGGCTTCTGGATAAAGAAATCTGCTTTCAGAGCTGCCACTTTCAAGCCTATTGCTTAAGCCAAAAAGAAAAAAAAAAAAAAAGAAAATAAAAGCAAGTCACAACACAGGCTTTTTAGGAACTCCTACTTAGAACAAGGATGATGATCTTGGAGAGATTAAAACACACTTTCTGAATTTTTATTGAAATAACCGAAATCCGACGGATTATTTTATCTTATTAGAGCACCTCATGAGCCACAACCATAAATTGCCTCAATTAAATATATTTTACAATTTTTATTATTTCTTACTAGGAAAGCCAAAAGAAGAAATGCTGCCACACAAATGTGCAAGAAGGCATTTGCTAAGCATACATATTCATCATTTACTCATATCTATCTAATCAATCAAATAGATTTAATACCTGATACCATAAACAGCTACAGTCATGTTTAAATAGGAGCAATCAAAATATTTACATTTAAAAAACCTGTAAATATTGGTAGGACATGATTACCCAGTGTATGCTAGTATAGGATGGATATTTTGATATAGACAGCATGGCATAAATATCAGATTTAGAGCCTGCATGTGCTGTGTGCTGTGGAAGGTGCAGAAGCTCCAAGCAGAAAAAGCCCCACAAATCAATAACGAGGTCATTACCACGAGGGCTGAAAACAATGCAGGAAAACAATGTCATATCCTCAGTTTTACTCCAATTGTGGGATGCCTTCCGAGCGAGCTGAGGGGACAGATGGTGGAGCAGTTCCCATGCTCTGACTCCTGCTCACTTTCTGGCTCTTCCTCACTCTTTATGTCTGACTTTGCTTGCATTGCTTAGGCTGAATCTTAGTGTTTCTCAGTGCTTTGGGGCAGTAAAAATTAATAATTATAATTGCTGTTATTAGAGAGTCTGGGTGGGTGTTGGAAGTAGTCTGAAAACATCATTATAAGGCTCTTTCTGCCTTTCAGCCTCCAAAAGTAAAATAAATGTTTCATTTTTTATGGTGCCACTGGAAAGCCAGAGGTATCACTGCACACATGATGTGCCTGGGGAAACTGAGGCACGAGGCTGTAATTGTAATTACAAGTAAATCACTCCACACACGGAGGCTGTGGCTCAGCCCTCTGCACTTGCAATTAGAAAATCCTCCTTTTCCTCTTCCCAGAAATTCCATGGAAATAAGAGGGGAAAAAAAATTCTTCAGTGGTACAAGTAGTGAGGCAGCTGCTGTACTTAATCTGACAAGGTCAGGATGGAGTTGGAATAGGGGATGCTGGTAAAGGGCTGAAAATGAAGAGATGATACAAATTCATCAGGAAGGAATAGAAAAAATCCAGCTTTTTTTTTTGTATTTTTAATTTTTACATCAGACCAAACACACAACATCCACCTCGTGTGCTCAGGTGTCACAAACCCTTACACCTGGCAGCAGTTTTTTTTTGGTTTTTTTTTTTTTTTATTCCACCAGGAATATTCAGAAGCTTTCAGTCTCTCAAAGGCATAATTACTCTCAGCACTGGGATCCCAGCTTGTGACAGAAGCACTTCTCATGCCACTGGAAGAAAGGCCTTGCTCCAAATCCCACTGAAGGCGACAGGAGGGCTCTCATGCCAAGGCTTTGGAGCAGCCCCTGCCTTGGTAAAGAAGCATGATGTATTACACATTTAATTTTCAAAACTGGGTGGCATCTCTGGGCCTGATGGCAGAGCTGAATGCCCAGGAAGGATCAAAATGGCCCCAAGATGTAATTTGTGCACGTGGAGTTAAACTTTGTGTGGAGGGACCGTTTTGTGTGGTTTATTTTGCTAAGAAATGGTTCCAGCGCACCCCTCACTGGTCCCCATATGCCGTTCTAGACTGCTGTGTCACAAAAATCCCCCCTCGTGCTCACAGCAACAGTGACCCCACATAAACATATGCTCCCCAGACAGCCCCAGACTTTGCAGCATAATAAATGTGTTTGGGGAGAAGCTGTGCCCGGGCTGGTGGGGAGGAAGGATGCTCAGCCCCGGGCAGGATTGGGTCTTTTTGTACACATGGTGCTTTCACTGACATCAGTGAGGGTTGGGAGCTTGAATCCAAAGACATACATGGGGCTGGCAGGAGGCCGGGGCAGGGGTCTAATCTCCCCTGACTGTGCATGTGAAACCGCTATTAATCTTAATGGGAGTGCCACACACTCATCAAGGGAAGAATAGATGAAAGGCAGAATCACAATAGATCATTAGATTAAGCAAATAAATATAAATGAATATTCGTTTGGCCTTTAAAAATATTTTCCTTGACGGGTACTGCAAATATTGGGAATGTCCTTGCAAATATAAAGCCCCTTAGGATCATCACCTTCCTCCTGTGAGTAAGTGAGGAGTAAGAGAGGGAAATAACACCCCGTGCTCGTGTCTCTCTTGGGGCATTGAGGAAGACCCAGCTCTAAAGCGCTGAGGGCTTTTAACACACCACAGAAAAAATATTTTAATTTCTCCCAATATCCTATTTAAAAAAAAAAATATATGTTCCTATTTATGCCTTGAATAATTTTCCTTACAGAAAATGGATGACAGGATCCTTCCCCCCAGTTTGTGTCACTGCAGAAGGAGGAGGAGGAGGAGGAGGAGGATGAGGCATGGGGAGGTCTGGATGCGTGGCGGCCGAGAATCTCTCCTCCAAGGGGTTTTCATCCCTTCTCCTCTCCACAAAACTACCCAAAAAAGCCAGGGGAGGATCCTCTGAGTGACCCCCATCGTGGAGCAAACTGAGAATTTCCTCTCAGTTACCATTAGTTCTGTAACACAAAATGGGAGGGGGGACCTCTGCCTTTGCTTTGGCCTCTCTGAAATGATGTTAAGCATCATAAATCAATATAAGAGGGTTTTTCAGAACCAAAGTGTGGCCTGATCCTGTCCCTGGCTCTCTGGGATGGAGGCAGAAAGGAGCTGACTGCAGGCCTGGAGGGAATTGGGAATATTGTCCTGCGGGGACATTGAATCTATTTGCTTCTAAATCCAGCAAAGAGGAGCAGGTCTTATTTCCAACGCTGATAACCAGAAAGCAGCACGCGGGTTTTATAAAATTTCCGTGTCCTTATAACTCAGGGGAAGGGCAGGAGCCCATTCCTAGCCTTTCACAGTGCCCTGATATTAAGAAGTTAGCCACCATGGGCTGGCTCATATGGCTATTTTTTTAAAGCAAAAATCAATGAAGAACCCTGCCTAAAATCAATGGGATAATTTGCCACATTAATGTTGCTTTCGAGCTAACTCACAGCAGTCTAACAGGGCTTATTTCATTTAAAGACAACAACATTTTGGCCCAAGCAATGCTTGTAAGTCCTCCCCTTTCTTCTCATGTTATGGCACAGAACAAACGTGGTCTTTACTGGCTCAGAGGAAAGAAAACTCATGCAAAAATTTTAATGAATGGAAATGCTTTCCTGTGAGCAACGCTTTCCCCTTCGGATCCTCTACGGTGAAGTGCAACAACTCTCTGCTGAGAATCATTTTCGCCCGGTCCGCCGTCCCTTCCAAATTATTTACTACATGCAAAGTCAGCCAGAATTCAGAAGAAATTGGGCTTGTTGTGACGTAAGGAGAGATGTGTGGGAACAAAAGGGCATTCCTTTATCCTTGCCTGCAACCCGAGCTCGGCGGCTTTGAAAGCTTCTCAAGTCTTCCACCAAACTCCTACCCCCTCTATTTTTCTTTTTTTTTTTTTTTTTGTTCCCCTCTTTTTATTTTTTTTTCTTTCCCCTCTCTTTTCTTCCTCCTTCTGAAAAGTAATTAATATAATCTCATCAGCGGCCCTTACGCAACTGCTCACCTCAGCTTCTCTCTTAGGGGTTCTGCCAGGGGCCGTCAGCAGAGAGTCCCCGAAACGGCCACCCCAGCCCCAGCCCCAGCCCGGGAGGATGTTTTTAAAGGAGGATCAAGTTGTAAATGGCAGGGATTTCTTCCAGCAGCCCTTGTCGGGCTGGCAGAGCCTGGATTTACGCCCGTCCTCCCCGTCCTGCGTGGGGCTGGATGCTGGCTGCCCTCAATAGGGCTTTTGCAGGAGACGGGATTACTCACACGAGTAACAGCTTGTGGGGATTTGGCCTCCCCTTCCTGCTCGGAACCAGGATTTTTTTTTTTTTTTTAAGGATAATTAAAGTGCTGCTATAAGCACCGGCTATCTGGATGTGGCCTCTGGCATTTTCCACATTGCTCGGGTAAAATAATATCTCCCAGTTAATTTGAGGGGAGGGTTTGTGGCTGGTTTTGAGTGTCCCTAATGAGGCTCCCTAATAAGCAGAGGGGAGGGAAAAAAAAGAGAGGTTGTGGAAGAAGAAATTCAGGTTTCCTGTAGTCTCCTTTGGCCAGGATGACGTCGGGAATTCCCTCACCTTTTGGTACAGCATTAAAGGACGTGATAGGGAGCTGGTGTAATCCTTGTCAATAAATGCAATAGTCAGCGAGCAAAATTGCCACAGTGCACACAGAAATTCAGCCTTCACTCACCATATGGAACAGCTGGGAAGAGTTTCAAAACTTTTCCTCCTTCCCTCCCTTCTCTGTATTATGATTTTTCTTTTTTTCATGAATGCAGAAAACAAAAGAAATAAAACAACCTGACAACTTCGTGCGTTGTCTTGTGACTACAAAAAAAAAAAAAAAAGCAAAAAAAAAAAAAGCCTGTGAAGTATCACTGCTATGTTTTAGTCTAATGCTACTTCTATCTTTTATCCTTTTTAATTAGAAGGCAAATTCTCAGACCGCCAGGCCTAATCCCTACACAGTGGAACAAAGCCCAGCAAAGTCTTTGAACACTGCCCAGCCAGGCAGCACAAACCCTAGTAACTGTTGGCAGTAGGGCTGGGACTCTGACCCTCATCTTAGCCATTCTCTTCCAGCCCCTGATGCTCCCTGCCCTTCGAAACCTTGTCTGTTGTTCTTCTGTTTGGACTGAAAAGACAAAAGGGGAAACAATGTGGGAAACCTAGAGGATTGGCTAGGTGGGATGCGGGGGAGCTGGTGACGGGTAGGAGAAAGTAAATGGAGTTTCACGGGAATGGACACAGTGGGGAGAATTGGATCACCAGATTATGTCTTTAGGTTCAAGAAATTTCTTCATCCCTCACTAAATCTTTTCATGGACAATGCCACTTTTAAACAATTGTTGCATTTCCAATTACTACAGGAGTGTTCAAACAAATGGCAAAACCCTTAATGAAAAGTTTGCTCATATTTTAAACTTTGGAGATCAAAATCCATAAAACAAATAGCTTTTACATGAGTTTCGCTCAGACTCTTATGTCTCCAAATTATTTACACTTGTGATATTTCCAGTTGAGAGCATAATTTGTGCCTAGTCAAGCAAAACACACAAATACATATAGATACATGAATTTCCAGAGCTAGCGGGAGCACCGCAGAATAAACATTTTGTCTGAGATAGGCTCATGTCAAGCAAGCCAATATTAAAAAGCTCTGCCTGCTTTCTATTATTTTGGCTAACTGCAAATCATTAAGAGAGAAAACAACAGATGTGGCTATGAGCACTCAAATATCTTCCAAACTGTGACTGTGCACGTCGACATAAAAGCCTGAGTTACTGTGGTGTGCAGGGATGCTGCGAGCAGCAATGGGATTATTTCAATATATGGGGATCATATGGACCTACCATACCTAGGGAGGGAGTGGAAAAATAAAAATTGGCCACCAAAAAAGCAAACAAAACAAAAACCAAAAAGCTCTGCAAATAAAACCAACAAACAACAAAATAAAAGCCCCCAAAAAATAAAAAAAAAAAGCACAAACCCCCTGGAAACCTGGAGTTTCAGATAATTTTGCTTTCCCTTTAAAAATTTGAAGCAGGGCTTGGCGTTCCTCCAGCTGATGTATAATGGGAGATATCTCTCTAATTTACTCCATGGAGAACCTGACATTTTTCCCCCAATTTTTTTTTTTTGAGGGGGGAGACTTTTGGAGTAGCAGTTACAAAGGACAGTTTTTGATTTTGGAGAGCCTAAGTCTGTTTAGGGAAAAGGGGCATAAGCTCCTCAGATATTTAGGCACTTTTAACGACATTTACCCTAAATCCTTACACTCATAGGCACTCACTTTTGAAGGCTAAAGTGGCGGTGTGTTTTTAAAGCAATTTAGTTAAACCAGTGCAAAACTCTTTGTGGACATCATAAATCAATTTAAACCTGGCTTATACCGATTTAGCTTAGTTTAGCTACTAAGTGTCTTAAGCTAAATTGATAAGCCATTTTTAAACCCATTTAAGAATGTCTACACAGGGCTTTGTGCCAGTGAACTTAAATCAATTGAAAACCAATTTTAGCTGGTGCCATTTTGAGTGTGGACAAGATTAGGCATCTTTGAATGGGAATGTGTGCTGATCCCATGTTTTCCTTATAACACCTCTGATTCCCAGCACACGGGGCTGGGGCCGTGAGTGGCGTGACCAATTTTGTGCTGTGACTCTTGTGTTTGGTTTTGGCCGGGCTGAAATGGTGGCATTGATCTGCTGGGTGGCCACAATTAAAGGTTTCGGCTTTCTGCTTGGCAAAATGCTCATTGCAGCCTCTCCCTTGTTGGGTTTTGGCTCCACAGGAGGATGCAGAGGGGTCAGTGCTGTGCTGTAAGGCCATCCCAAAGGTCTCCTGACAGGTTTGCTGCTTGCCTGGGCTCTGGGGCGCTCCCCATGGGCAAAATTGCCTGCACAAGGGGTTTGGTGGGCAGGCAGGAGCAGGTATTTCCTTTGGAATGGTGGAAGTGAGGATTTTGCCTCACAAAGGCCACCCTGGTGTGGAGGATCAAGAGTAGAAGACCCCCCTGTGTAGAGGTCAGCTCAGAGACAGAAACAAGAGGGTGCTGGGGTCAGCTTGGCCTGCCTGCTGCAGGTCTCCTCTGGTTTGAAGTACTCAAAATGAGGAGAAGAAGGATTTTTCTGTTCTCCTGTGAGCAGAACTGCCTGGGGATGCTTTCCCTAAGATGGTACCAAAACCCCACTGATGTGGAACACAAGAGCTGTCTTAGAATCACGGGAACTGGATCACAGAAACACAGAAACACAGAATCCCAGAATCACAGAACGGTCTGGGTTGGAAGGGACATTAAAGACCATCGAGTTCCAACCCCCTGCCATGGGCAGGGACACCTTCCACTATCCCAGGCTGCTCCAAGCCCCATCCAACCCGGCCTGGAACACTTTCAGAGGGGGCAGCCACAGCTCCTGTGGGCACCCTGTGCTGGTGCAACCATGTCCTGGTGACATCTCACAAGGGTGAGGTGCTCAGATGACTGCAGACACCCATGGGAAAGGTGTGGCAGAACTCTCACACCACTCTCTCCACTTTTGTGTCCTGTATGGATCAGACAGGGAGCACCACACTCAGGGCAAGAGCCAGATGCAGGAAGAAATGAACCCAGATTTTAGGCTGGTGTGTGGGCTGAAGTGCAGTGCCATGACTCAAATTTGAGCTTGCCTCTAAATACCTCCCTGAGTTGAATCCAGCTGGACTTCTACTGTTAAAAATGAGTACTGCATGTTCAGACAGGGAGGTGTCAATGAAAAACAGAGTTGTTATCAGCCACGTGCATGAAGCCCTCTGGTTCAGCTCAGTGGAAATTCAGAGCAACTGAGGATGGTGAGGGTGAGGTGGCTTTGGGCAGTGTGGCTGTGGCCAGGAGGACATTGGGTGAGAGGTTGTGCAGTGTGAGCAGCCATGCCCATCCCATACATCCCTGACTCCATGTTGCTTTCAGGTGCTAAGAAAGGATTTTAAAATAATACCCAGTCAAAGACTGGGGTGGTTTTGTGCCTGTCACCAAATAGATTTTTAATTTTTTTTTTTTTGTTATTTTTTTATTTCTAATGAACCAATCAATTTAAGAAAAATCCCGCAAATTCTGACCAAATTCCAACCAGATTTAAACTCATGAAAAGAATTACTGCTTGTCCTACACTGGCCTGTTTTGTTCACTGCAGGTGGTGCTTTGGTGTCGTAAACAGGGTCTGTCACGTTGTCATCATGTGTTCAGTTTCTGTCTAGGTATAAACAAGCTGTTTGCCCAAGTGAAGGTGAATAGAGGCATTTCCAGTGTCTTTCATGAAAAAAAAAATAAAATAAATCCTACGTGATGGATAAAATTGATGTGATATCCTACAATGTTTAACTTTTTTATCTTTCTATCAGAGGCAATTATATTCCTTCTCCCCTCCTAGCCTCGGCATGACACCACGGCTGTGCCACTGTCCGTGCACACATGGTGGAGAGGAGCTGCAAGTCTCCCTTGTAATCTAACCACACACAAATTTCCAAGTGTTTTTCCGTGCCATTAATCTTAATATTGAGTGCCCTAATCTGTTTATAGTGCACAATACACGCTACCCCCTGATAAAAATCTTTTATACATGTCTGGGCAAACAGCATGAATAAATAATGGCCAATTTCCATACTGCCAAGCGCAAGGCTACTGTAAATTTATTTTTTATTTCCAGCCTCGCTGCATCCCTCATTGGGTGGAGCCTCCTCGCCCCGGAGTGAAAGGGATCAAAGATAACATTCTTCTCTGTCTGGGTGTACTTTGCGGACCTGCCTCCCAACCAAGGGATGAAAGGAACTTGCTAAACTGTTGCCATTTTGCAACATCTGCTATAATTCCCCTAAATCCAGATTTGTCTGACACAGAGAGCTCCTGTTCTTACATCATTGCCATGTGACAGTATAACACCAGTCACATCAAGCTTGAGGATTCCAGCTCCGGGCGATGATAATATGAAGAAAACCTTTTTTGCCTAGGGCAAAACACTTGTAGCAAAGTATTATTCATCTGGCCAATTTAAATCTTCTCTCAAAAAGGTACCCAGAAACATATGCAGCGTGCCTTTGTAAAAGGCTTGAGCTGCTCATAGGCAAATGACCTGAACCAAGAGTACAAAACCCAATGTCCTAATTAATTACTGCTAAGCAGCTCTGATACACAGAAAAGAAATGCTGGTACTAATCCTTAACCCCGTCCTACATTCTTAAAATAGCCAAAATATTGCTGACAGCTAGGAAAACAAAATTGCCTCTGATTTAAAGGTTTGGGACCCTGGCTTAAAAAGAAGATCAGAATAAAATATTTGAAAAGAGTGGTTTTGGACAAGTCCTGTTGCAGCACATAGCCTGGCTCTGCGGTGGTGTGGTCCCCTGTTTTGGGATGGAAACAGTGCCAGGAAAGCAAAGCTCAGCTTAAGCCTCTGGGTCTGTCTCCCCCCTTTGCTCTGCCCTGTGAGGTTCAGCTCCACAAGGTTGTGTTGTTTCTCCCACGAGCACACTTTGTCTGAACCCCACCCTCGACTTCTAACAGGGAAAAATAACATTAAAGTACATAAAAACTATGCCATTAGCATCCCACTTGCTGAAGCAGACACTTGGAGCACTTTTTGGGACTTAATCCTTCAGTTTGAAGGCAATGATGTTGAAAACAAGATTCAGTGCTCACAGCCACGTTTTCTTACCAGGTTTTTGGGAATCACAGCTTGCTCTAGCTAATGGGAAAATCCACATTTTGGTAGATTTGGTAATTATGTGTCTCCTGATGGAGCTGTTCAGTGTTGGGCAGAAAAGTGGACTTCTGGCATGGGGGACAGGCAGGAAGGAATCCATTTTAGGAAAGGAACAGAACATCAGCTGAAGGGATGTTGGCACCCAGGGGTGGAAGCCCACGAATAAAGGCTGCACCTTCCGTGGCATCAAGATATAAATTTATCATGAAGAGAAAGGAAAATCTCTTTCTTAGGTGCATCCCCACTCCCTGTATGTCTAATCCTGCAAACCGTGCTGTGATCCCATGGGCCACATGTGAAGGGACTTGGTTACTTCACATGAATCACCTGGCAAAAAGGAATTGGGCTCTGAATTTTTTCTCTGACAACCAGGCCAGGCCAGGAGACTCCAGTGGATTTACTGCCAGGGGGGAAGCCCAAGCCATTTGCACAGGAGTGTTTTCCTCCTGCCCATGCCCTCTCCCTGCAGGCTGTTGCTGTCCCAAAAGCCCTGGTTAAAGCTCCATGTTCCTGGTCAATAAGGTGGTGTCAGCAGGGCTTCGTCACCTTGCTATCATGAACTTAATGTCTGAGTGATGTCCTCAGCTTGGTGATGACATTGAGTGGGTAAGTGCTCATCCAGGGACCTGCAGCAGCTCCACTTTGGGAGTAATTCCCTGCCTGGTTTGTTTTTCCTGCCATGCACAGCACTGACTTCTGTTTCTGTAGGTGCATTTTAGAAGCAAGTGCCTGTGGAGGCTGGGAAATCCAGGGTGCTCTGGAGGAGAGAATGTTCCAGGGAGACTTCAGAGCCCTTTCCAGGGCCTAAAGGGGCTCCAAGAGAGTCAGAGAGGGACTTTGGATAAGGCCAAGGAGTGACAGGACATGGGGGAATGGCTTTAACTGCAGGACAGGGTTAGGTGGGATATTGGGAAGGAATTCTTTCCTGTGAGGATGCTGAGGCCCTGGAAATATTGCCCAGAGAAGCTGTGGCTGCTCCAACCCTGGAAGTGTCCAAGGCCAGGTTAGACAGGTCTTGGAGCAACCTGGAATGGTGGAAGGTGTTGCTGCCCATGGCAGGGGGATGGGAACAAGATGGTCTCAAAGCTCCCTTCCAACCCAAACCATTTTGGGATTCTGTGAAACCTCTCCACAGGCATTAAACACGTAGCTGGCTTTGATAATCCGGGTGTGTAGGACTGACAGGGCCCTGCAGATACCCTCCCATGGCTCTGCAGGTCACTGGGACTTCCAGCATCCCTGTCCTGCAAGACTGGCTCAGACTGGAGCCTGCGTTCAGCAGCTCATTAAAGAGGATATTTTTATTTTCGGAGCAGTTGCATATCAAGGAAATTATCAAGGCAAGTGCTTGTTTCTATAACCTGGATAATTGCATAACATCAGGATTTCTCTGCTCATTATTAGTATGATTTTAAAATTATTTGCAGGAAAATAAAAGTGGTGTCTGCAGTCGTGCTCATTTCCTAGACAAACATTCTTGTTAAATCCACATCCCCCATTTTAACTTCTCTTTTTCTTTTTCTTTTTTTTTTTCTTTTCTTTAAGCACTCTTGCGATCTTCCTAAATTTGGCTGTGCCACCGTTTCATTTTGCTAATACCCCTTGAAACTGTTAACACTTTTTCCTGAATACTTTCCTAGTGGATACGAAGCAAAAAGGAAGAAAGGCTACTGTCAAATTGATTAAGTGAAAGCTCATTAGAGAAAGTAACAAGAGGTAAAATCTGCATATGCATTGCAGAAATGTGTCTGATCTTGCTAAGTTGTGAAAAGACAAAATAAGCTCAAACCTCCTTGTGCTGTAAGTAGTTCTGGGGAGATGGGGGCTGGGGATGGGAAGGGCTCCCAAATGTGTGTTACATTAAGGATTCCTCCTTAGAAAGAGGCTGTGGGGCAGCCCCTGCTAACACCACTTCACTGAAGGGTTTGCCAGTCTTAACGACCAGCCCTGATTTACAGGGGGCTGTGCCATAAAAATTCTCAGTTCCTTGAGCCCTGACAAACAAGACCCCAACACAAAACCCCTGAACAGCAATCCACCAAAACTGCTTGAACGGTGGTTCCTTAAAAATAAAACACCATAGAAAGTCAGCAGTAATTACTCTGTGTGTTCTCAGGGCTCAAAATCACCTTTCTATGTCCTTTTTTTTTTTCCCCCAAGTGTGGTTAGGTAATTTTTTTTGGGCCTGAAATAGGGAAGATCTCCCTTCAGTTCAAACAAGCTAACTGGTTGAATTATGGACGTCTGAAAATGAGCCCTATCAGCTCATCCTGGGGAGACTTGGAGGGACAGGCATGAGCTGGACACGTCCTCTGCTGGGACCCCTTGGATGGGATCCAGATTTGTTCCTGCATGTTTCATCACGGTTGTTCATCACATCCACTCTGGGGCCAGGATGCTGCAGGGTCTGCAGATGAATTCCACCTTTCCCCCATGGTTTATTCCCCCATAACCAGGGATGTCTGGTTGCCCACGGGGATGCTTCACTCCAGTGCCTCATTTTGGGGCACCTTTCCCAGCTCAGCTGAGCACTGTGTGATGGCTGCAGATTAAATTGACCTCGATTTCTGACAATATAGATCAAAATTCGAAGGTGATTTTAAATATGGGCTGCACATCTTTTACAGGCTTTTATGTGAGAGGCAAAAGGGGCCAGCACCTAACCCCTGCTGCCTGTAGTAAATGCGTTACTAAAACCTTAAATAACTTTTCTCTTACACACACAATCTAGAAGACTTTATTTCTTCTACCTTAAAAAAAAAAAAAATATATATATATATATATATATCCCAATTAAAAGAAGCCAAAGAAGAGGAATACCAAAGTACCAAGCCAAAGTAATGTGATAACTTTGAACTTAATCCATAAAAGACAGATATTTTACGGTTCAGGCTGAAACTCAAGGCTGACATCTAACCTGACACAAATATGCTGTTGCATGTGAGAGCCCTTGTTAAAAAAAAAAATAAAAGTGCTGGGAATCTGCAAGCATAAGCCTGACAGTGCTAATTTAAATAGGAAAATGTGTCTGTTTGGGAGGTAGACTACACGTCTGAAAGTTATGAAAGCAAATGCCAATAATAACCATCTAAGGCTGAGCACGTTCCTTGGAATGTGGAAATTACTGTATTACAACAAAGCTGTTGTTTCCACCAGGGTGTTTTGTAGCCTGGCTCATAATATTATGTATTTTGGTAGATCCCGGTAATTACAAATTTAAGTCTTAAATCCTCAGCTTTTCTTTATGTTCTCAAAGTACCCCTATAGGTATCCTCACTCCAAGCTTAAATCAGACCCAAAATACAAGGTGAAATGGGGCTGGTTGAATTCCTGCACTTTATAATGATATTTATTAAGCCATTTTTGAAGGGAAATGTTGAGCCGAGCATTGTATTTAAATCCAATGGTACTCCAAAGCGCTCTGGAATTGTTTAATTAAAACCAAGGTGCACATTAATAAGAAAGGATATCATTTTGTCATTTATATATAATTCCTTGATTTTGTTAGGGGAATAAAAAATGAAGAAAGCCCCCCAAAATATAAAGAGAAGGAAGGACCAGTAAGCCTGATAATAGCCCTCCATGGAGAAGAAATAAGTATACAACAGAAGAAAAGCACAGTGAGGAACATAATGTTAGTAAAACACTCTTAATGCTACACAAGCTGTAGAAAATGCTACTTTGCATTTGGGCTGCAGCATCGTTAACTGTGGGCAATTGAGTAAAGAGTGCACCTTTTAAACTAATTCCTTGTGCTGGAGACACAGCCACATCCAGGAGCCTACCTCATTAATATGCTATAGTGGTCAAATAGGAGATTAATAACAAAGTCACCTGCTAAACCTACAAGGAACCTGTTGATTAACAATAAGCTCCAAAAATAAGATACCAGCCTGCAAAGCAAAATCGAGTCCAAGGGCAACAAGTGCTTCTGTAATTTATTCCTTCTTTACACAAGGGCATAAAGCTCCCTTTATAACCGTGTTTTCAAGGCCCTGCTGTGAACTGTAGGTGTGAGCTTTTCAGCTGATTTATTAATTTTAGTTTCAATCAAAGTGTCACCTGCAGACACAAAAATGTCGGCCTCACTACAGAAAATACAGCAAAAAAAAAAGGGGGGGGGGGAAGGAAACATAGACAGAGGAGAGAAAGAGAAAGACCAAAGGTTTTATTGTGAGAAACTCTGCCAGCAATTTTAAATTTTTTTTTTCTCTTTTGGTCACGTGAACACAGAACGGCCTATTCTCCACATAGCCCAAATAATTCCCAGCCACATAATTAAAAAAAAAAAAAAATTCCGAAATTAAACATTTTTGTCATACTTGGAAAGTCAGCCTCAGACCCGGGCAATGGCGCTAACCCGGCGGCTGCCAAAACAATCAGCCCCTGTTGTCAGTAGGGGGACATTCTCCCCAACCAACCGCCTGAACAACAAGTCCACTGAGCAAAATGTGCAAAAAATTCTCAATTAGTTGTCTTTATTTAGTGAACACTATGGGGTCCTCAACGGCGCTATAGAATTATGGCAGGAAAGCTGAGCTCTTCAGTGGCTTATTAGCATTCCCCGAGGGTTGGAGTGCTGCTGGTTGCAGACTGGTGCCTCCAGGAGCTGGTGGTGGGACCCCGGCCCTCCTTGGGTTTTGTCCTTTTGTCCTTCCCAGCCAGCAGGAAGTACGGCCCCATGTCCAGGGTATTCTGGGATATCTTCATCTCATTCACCGCCCGTGCCTTTGTCAGTGGCCATGAGCATCCTCCTAGCCTGGGAAGCAAAACCTCCTGGTTTGCCACTAAAAAAAGTGACCAACCCACGTGCAGAAAGTGGCTTTGCTGCCTCCTCCCTCCTCTCCCCAGCAGCAGCTTTCCCAAATGAACATCCCCCATCAATGGGCCAAAGGAGCTGAATGTTATGGTGCAGTCCTCTTAAATTACCTCAGATGCTATCGACACCCCGCTTCCATGTTAGGGAAAAAGGGGTAAATGGAAGCAGCTCCTTGTCCAATTCTTATCTTAATTTAAATGTAAAGTGAATGTCTTTTTTTCTTTTTTCTTTCTTTTTTTTTTTTTTTTAATAAAGGAGATGGGGAGGAAAAAAAAGTTGAGTAGCAAGTGCTAGAAATGTCTTTTCTGAGAAAGAGGGTATTTGCTGCTTTAGGGAAAACACTATCATTGACTAAATTAACAAGTTGTCTTATCAACTGCCATAAGCCTTGAAGTCTAATTAATTTAGTACTGATCAATAGCCTTGAATGAAGCATTGATTTCTGCAGCTTTCCAGGGCTGCAGCAGAAACACATTCCCTGCTCCTTGCATGCTCTTCTCATAGGCACCGAGCATTGTAGTAACATTTATGTTCCTCTCTTCAGCATCCAGCAAGCATTTTATGAATTAATTTCCATGAGAGATTCTAAAAAATACTTTAAAGAAAGAAAGTGGTACACAGGGGGTCCTGGGAAATCTCTCTTCTTGGAGTTACATTCTGCTTTAAGAATCTCTGCCTGAGAGGAAAAGGATTTGGTAGTAGATCAGGAAATGGTGGAAAGCTTGGCAGAACATAGAGGTATCCGTGGGGTTTTTCTCATTGATGTCCACCAAAGTGTTGACTTTGGACATATAAATGGGTTGAGCTGAAGAATCTGCTCTGTGTTAAAGGTAGAGACCTCTGAATAGAGCATTAAAAATGTTACAGAATCAACGAATCAACCCTCCACAGTCATTAGAAAAAGAGCAGAATCACTAAACACCAACAGATGGACCTGAAATTAATTGATCAGGTTGCTCAGCTGATGTGGGAATATCCAAGCTGACATCCAGAGATGTGCCATGGGAGCCCGTGGAAAACACTTCCATGGGGACAGGGAAGATGTAGAGGAGAGTGGTTTGAATTTCTTGGGAGGGACAAGGAGGCACCAAAGGAGTGCATGGCGCTGCTGAGAAGGCTCCCAAGAGCCCCAAAGTGCTGCTGTGCCCACACTGTGACAGGATGTGCAAACCCAGGACTCGAGGCCGCGCAGCTGCAGGAGGCACCATCAGCTGGGGCTCTTTTGTGCCATCCTTGCCCCGGGTGGATGTGGGCTGGTCTTCCCCAGGGAAAGGGGCTCATTATTTGTGTCTGCAAGCCTGGGGGAGAGTTTCCCATCTGGCAGGACGGGGTTAAATTCTGCCCTGGGCTATGTCCTGGCATCACATGCTGTGGATGATGCTCTGCCCTCTGCTTTCAGCACCAGAGCCAGAGCATGGGGCTTCCTCGCTTTGTCAGAATCACTCATGGCCAAATCCATCTGGATAAAATGAAGGAAGAAGACGAATTGGGAAGGCAGGAAGCACTTTGGCAGCACCAGCAGCTCTGCTGGGATGTAAGAGAGGTCGGAGTCAGGCCCTAAATGCTTACAAATTAGCTTAAATTCCAAACCTGTGCTAGCAGGAGTCAAGCATTGTGACAGGTCTCCTCCAAAGCCTTCACTTCTACCACCCTGCCTGGCTGAGGCACACAATTCACTTTATTTCTTTGCTCCACATGTTCTTCTAGGGAAAAAACCATGCAAACCTGAATCCTCTGGAAAAAAAAAAAAAAAAACAAAAGAGAAAAAAAAAAAGAAATGACAATAGTAAAAATTCGACACCCCAGGAGAATTACATTTAACCTTTACAAAATTTGGCCCTTTTAACTCCAGGCTAAAAAAAGAAACCAGAAAGCACCACCACAAAAGTCCCTCTCCTAGTCTGTTTGGGGGCCTCCATGAGTTTCCATAGCACTTTACAAAAGATCTTTATTGAAGAAAAGATTGGACAAACTTTCCTTATATGTGTGGCCCTAGTCATTAATTGCCCCTGTCTTCTTTACCAAGGCCTTATTCCTATGTAAATACCCTTGCATAATGTTACAGGCTATTGTCAGGCCAGCGCCAGTCAGTCGCCACTTATATGCATTTTTATTTCAATCCGCTGCGCCGCAGAATGAAAAGATGTCTGGACTTAAGCTGTTTACCAACTGGGCCAAAGCTGCAGTGTGGAAGAACTGAAGAAAGCACCAGGCAACTGCAGGAACAGGCTTGGACAATGCAAGCAGCCATTTTCAGTTGAGTTATTAACCTACCCTGAAACTCTTCTAATCTACGCCTTTTTTAAAGAACAAATGTACTGAACCAAACATGAATGAGCCAGGACTATTAAGAGAGAAATCCTCTAAAGGACTATTGAGTGCAACATAGGTTTGTAATCATTTTGTCTCAGTTGCCTGCTACCAACATTATCAATGATGAAAATGCTTGCTCAGTTGTGGGGGATTGTCTCGTAATTAAACGACAGCGCCGTACTGTAAAAGAACATGCAGGAACACAGGAGATACCGAGGGCTTTCAAACGAGCCGCCCCCAGAAAGGACTGGGAATGGGCATGGATTACAATCCAACTTGAAAAACTTGAATTAAGGACATCAGGGTCTTCCTTTTAAAACATAAGCACTTTTTTAGGCTCGTCGGGGAGGGAGAAGTCTCCAGAACGGGCCCTGGCATGCAGAACGCTTGGGATGAAAAGGAGTAAAGCATGTAGAGGAAATTTTTCCTGCTTTGGGTTGGGGGAAAAAAAGTGCAAAAATGGAAAACCAAACCCTCACATGCGCTCGCAGGAAAAGGAAAGAAAAAAACTTCTAAGTTTGCTGCAGGCTACATCTTTGTAGTGACTTAATGGCACTACAATCTACATAGTGTAGTATTAGCCTTAAGAAACTCTTGACTATTTGCATGCATATTAGAATCCAATGAGAGCTTAATAAGTGCATATATATGACAGAGGAAACATCTCATTGCATAGTTAAAGCTACAAAAAAACATTGAGGGAGGCAAAGTCTCAAGTTAATTACCATTACAATGCAATCAAGTACAGCAGTCATAGCTGAAATCCTTTTCTATTAAGACTGCTAGGCTCAACCTTGTCTCTGCAGGTCAGCTCCAGCACAGATAACCTTTCCAGCAGACAAATACATGTAAAATTGGCTCATCTAATTAAAAGCTCAGGGAGGTGTAGAAAAATACCAGCACATTGAGGCTGAGCAAATCACAGAGTACCCCCTCCAGCTGGATGAAGCTACAATATGTGGCTGCTGTTTGTTCTGGAAGGAAACTGAGTCACTTACCATTTCAATAGGTTAATCAATTGACAATTAAATGGAGAAATTGGTTAACTCTGCAACAATTAACATGACACTCTATTAAGTACACTTTCTAATTGCCACAGCTGCAAGTGAAAATTAACGTCTGTGTCAAAGAGGCTGCATGAGGTTGGGCTGCTCCTGGTGGTGGCAAGGTAATAAATGTAGCTTTAAAAGCCTGTTGTTCATTTTAGACCCTCAAGCACAGTGGGTAAAGGGCCCAGTGCTGAGCTCTATGGTTAGATACAGAGCACCACATGGGTTTATTGAGAGTATGTGGACCCACAGGGTACTAAATACATTTGTGTGTGTGCACACACATTCCTAGAATAATGCTTATCCCTTTAAAACAACTTTTAAAATCCATTGTAAACTTCTTGGAGTGTGAAAGGTCTGTAATACACATGTACGGTGAGCAAATAGGGTGTGTGTCATTAAAGGTACACATGGAAGCAAATTCCCTGGAAGTGTTCCCAGCCAGGTGGGACAGGGCTTGAGGTGACCTGGTCCAGTGGAAGGTGCCCCTGTCCATGGCAAGGAGTGGAGCTGGATGGGCTTCATGGTCCTTTTCAACCCAAACCATTCAGGGATTCTATGGAAATTCACATAATTGCACCCAAACTGCTCCCCCGAAGGAGGAAATAAAAGTAACCAAATGTTGTCTGATGTCTCTGGAACTGGTGATTTGGTGGCAGTTTGGAAAGCTTATGGTTTGGAAGAAATTTTTAATCATGGCCAGGAATCAGAGCAGATGCCAGCTGAGCCCTCCCAAACTCAATGGAGATATTGTCTTTGCTTTTTGAGGGACAGAAATATTTGGTTTACAGCAAAAGGTGCTGAGCTGTGCAGGTTCAGCTCCCAGCTCTGCCATGCAGCTCCTGGGTGCTTTACTGGAAATATAAGTGAGGTATAAAATACAAGTACCTGGCATGGGCAGTGCTCCTTGCTCCAGGACAATGGTGTGGATGCCTGTTCCTCCCACACTGTCCTACAGACTGTGAGTCCAGGGAAGATGTTCTGCAGTGGCCATTGAACACAGATCTCAGGTACATTTCAATATATATTTCAATATAAATAATCTGAATTTCTCACTTGGTGACCTTTAATCTCTGCTCATTCACATCACAAAAGCAGTAGTCCCCAGGTCCACCAGAACCCTTCTTCTGGTCAAAACACAGAAATCCAGGATCTGGAGGAGATGATCTTCTGGAGGAGGGCAACAAGCCCCAACTTCACTTGGGTGCCTTTTCTGGTGCTCAGCAATCTGCAGGAGTGAGGTTGCATTTTTGGGGATGTTTAGGGAAATTTGCTTTCTTGTGGATCCAGACTAGGATGAGCTGTGTCACACACAGGTGTGGAGGACAAGAGTGTGACACACCCTTGCACTTCACTGCTGCTCTCTGTGTTTTCTGCAAGTGTGGTGGGGTGGGAGAAAATTAGAATAGAATAGAATAGAATAGAATAGAATAGAATAGAATAGAATAGAATAGAATAGAATAGAATAGGAGTTCATGCTGGAACAATCTGTTATTTGGGACACCCATACAAGAAGCCCTACAGAGACTTGCAAGGACACAGTCAGGTTTTCCCAGAGTAAATTCTATTACTTCCAAGCTCTGCTGTGAAAGAAGCAAAGCTGTAAATCCTCAAAGCTAATAGTGCTATAACAGTAATTATTTGGGTTTTTTTGTTTGTTTGTATGTGGGGGTTTTTTGACCAACAAACCCAGGGAAAGACAAAAGGTTACATCAGTAGCTGTTGTTTAGAACCCAAACCATGAGAATTACAGATTTCTGCAATGAGATGAATTAAGCTAAAAGCCATACTAAGCAGTACTGCACATCTGCTGCATTTTTTAATTCCCTATGTGCCCTTGCTGCTTATTGTTAAACTTGTTGGGCTGATTGATAACATCAAGCTCTAACATTTTAACCAGACTGAATTCTCAACAGGCTTCAGAATTCCTTCCAGTTTGGCTTTCCAGAAACTCATCTCTGCCGACGGGATTGGATTTTTTAGGGACAGCCTAGAAGCTGCTTTGTTTCCTGGTGCTGGAGAATTTAGATTTGTGGCAGGCAGAAAACTCAGAGGGCTGGTGACTGTTTTTTTTCCTTCCAGAACAAAGTCTGTTGCAGCAGCAGGGAGGAGAACGAGGTCTGCCAGGATGCACCATCCAGCCCTGGGGTACCTGCAGCCACAGGGGGGGACTCCATGGGACACGGTGTGGATGTCTGATGTGCACAGAAATGTGTCACTTGAAGGGGCTGCTCGGCTGGCAGCTTCCCAGAGAGCCCAGCAGAGCTGGTGGCAGCAGTTCAGGCTAAATAAATAGTGAGGAGTGAGAGATCAGGGTGAAATCCCAGCTTGGAGGAGTCTGCTGCTGGCTTTGCCAGGCCAGCACTCCTCTGCTTAAAAAAAAAAAAACCCTCCTGGGTTTGGTTTTTACCCTTCCTTGGAGAAATATGCTGAGCAGACAGCACAAATCTTCGATGCAACACCTGGAGAAAGAGGAAAACCAAGAGTTTTCCCCTTTTATTTCATCAGTGTCTGTGCCGCCACCCCTGCCCGAGTGGAGGGGAGGTTTGTCCCCGAGTGCCATTGAACATATACTTCTAATTGCAGCTGCTTTCTCTCTAATTACAGCTCAGTTTGGTTAGGATTTTCCTCCAATCCCTCATTTCCCCTAAAGCAAACACCAGAGCACCAGAGTTGTAGCCCCAGCGGGGACATTTATTAATAACCCCCTTGGCAAATAGGGAAAAAAATCATTACGCTGTATTAGGCTCTAAAATATTTTCCCACTGCAAAGGCTAATTGATAAAACCAAGCAGATATTATGGGGCAATTAATGTTAAGATGAAAATAAACACAAGAGCAAAACAAAAACAGGCTGATGGAGAGAATTTTTTTTTTCCTGGCTTCCAGGAGTTTCTTGTGAGTTAGAAATGAGATGCTGGTAAATAATCTGAGATTACCTGCTTAGAAAAGAAGAGATTAAACAGGGAATTGAAGGAAGGGATTCTTGCACAGCCCTTTCAGTGAGAGTGGTTACAAGACTTAAGGGGTTTTGCATGTCTTTCAAAAAAACTTTCCATTTTGAATTGACTTTTCCCCCCACTTCCCAGAACAGCTCCATATTCTGCACTTCATTCTAAAAGTTGACCAACCCAATCTGAGATTTCAGTCCCAGAGCAAAGTCCTTAATGGTGTCAGTTTGAATAATTACAAAGGAGAAAAAGAGGGAAATATGATATTTTATCACCTGAACTATCCCCTGCTTCAGACTTAAAATAAAGATACTCAGGGAAAAGCAAAATCTGGCAAAACTCTGAACTTATTCTGGGGGGATTATCTTTCTATTTGCTGTTTGTACAGAGTCAAACACCTTCGGTCTTAACCTATGTCCAGAGCTTCCAGTTGTGAGCACAAATCAAACAGAGGATGACCAGCACAGGAGAGCAGACTGGTCCAGCCCCACAGTCCAGGCACTGACTCTGGCCTGGGGAAGGTGATAATGAAGACACAGGCAAACAAGACACTTCCTTCCTGATATTTTATTCATTCATCAAACAATATTACACATTCCCATCGATGCAGGCAGTGGGAATTTTGCGGGGCTGATTTAAGGCAATTGGAAGGGAAGAAGCAAAGTTAATTCTTTGCCAAGCAGCAGTTTTTATTTCAGCTAGGTTTGTAAATTTTTACTTGTTTTAGGTTAGCAAGGTTCTGTAGCAGCTCAGAATGCAGTGCAAGTCTTGTCTAAAGAGGTGGTGGAGGTAAGAAACCCTTCACTTTATTCTTGCCTGTCTAGGGTTCAGAAAAAGTCACAATACCACGTTTCTAAAAACAATAGTAACAATAATTAAAAAGTTGTATGTGTCCTGCTCCTATCTGAGGATTGCACACAGCCTGACAGAGAGGACTTTGCATATCACTGCAGGGGTTTTTGGGGGTTTCTTGGGAAAATTCCTCTTGTGTCTGCTGGGACAAACCACGTCATCTTCTAACCCTAGGAGAGCTCCAGTGGGTATTGTGGGTCAGGTCTGGATGTTGTTGCACTGCCAAGCAAGTCCTGAGGGACTTGTCCCTGCTGCACCCAAGGTGGGGCAGGAAATTTTAACCAGGCCCTTCTTGACCTGGAATGGGCAGCTGGCCACTCCTGGAGTCAGCAGGGAAATGGTCATTTAAGGGGACATCCCTGTTTAACAGGCTGTGTTCAGGAGGGGGTGACACCTCAGGCTGCCTAGGGGCAAACACGCCTCCCCATTTACCTGTGACCCAGCTGAGATTGTGCTTGGTTTCCTATCACATCTCAGGGGCAGCAGCTCAGAGCGGGGTGTGGGATGAAGATTTTTAAATTCAGAGTTGCTCACCAGCTTTTCCTTAACCTTTCTCAAAGGGGCTGTGGGAGCCTTGTCCCCCCTGGAATTTATGGACTGGTGGGCACAGCTGCATTCGTGGGAGGAGAACCTGCATGGAGAACCAAGGGCAAAGATGAAGGCAGGATTCAAGTCTTCCCTTCCCTCCACATGTGCTGCTCCAGCATCAAGGAGATGTCATGGTGGGAGCTCATCCCAGCTCTGGAAGAGATTTTGGGAGTCTCCAAGATGATCCTGATTCATGCTGGGGATCCAAATCATCCCTTACCCAGAGATCAGCTTGTGGGTGAGTATTAAAAGACACTCTTGTGTTGATAACATCAGCTGGAATCTGTGGTTGTGTGGCCTCAGATATTCTGAGTTTTCAGGGATTGGGACACAACAAGTGTTGGGAAGAGGTGGGAGAGAAAGAATCAGCTGCTCGTGGATGTTCCTCCCACCAAGCCAGTTGCAAATGGGCCATCTCAATGTCACATTGTTGATAAAAAGGACTAGAGATTTCCCTTGTTTTAGACATCTACAACCTGGGTGAGGTCTTCGTTCATATGGTTGGGGAAACGGGGAATCTATTGTTCCAGGCAAGGGAGAAATTGAGAGCGGATGAGCAGAGGAGCAGAGCAGGGATGTGTTGGGTATTTTTAGGTGTTGGGGGGTGACACCTCTGGGTGACCCCTCAGTCTCTGGCAGGCAGGGAGCTCTGCTCCTTTGTTTCTGCTCCTTCTCAAATTGACCCACCACATTTTGCAAAAAGCCCTGAAGTAATTATTGCAGAGTTAATCATGTTCCTAATTCCATGTTCATGGATCCCTTCATGTACAACCTTTTCAGCACCAGACTCCTTTCCCAATCTCCTTCTGCTTTACTGCCAAGTGCTCCTATTGCTGTTTTTTACACATCCATTTTCCCTCTTTTCCTTTTTCCTTTCATGTCTGCATTGCTGTGGCTTTCATGCTGCCCTTCACTATTGTTCAGCCCTCGTCATTCCAATCTGGACATTTCCCCCTCTTCTTCCTGGGATCCCCAGCAGGACCTGGAAGGAGTAACTGCAGAGAACCTGCCATGCTCTGCTGCTGCTTTTGCTGTGCAGGAGAAGAGCTCTGAGAGTGAGAACGCTTTCAGCTCTGCCCACAATGCAGGCAGCACATTTCCCACGTTGGAAATGAGCACAGCTCTGCTCAGACCTCCACCACGGGAGCTACAGATGGTGACCAGTGTTACCTCAAGCCTTGGGCAGTTTGTAGTTTCTAATTCACAGAACTGCAGAATGGTTTGGGTTGGCAGGGACCTTAAAGTTCATCTCACTCCACCCCATTCCATGGGTAGGGACATCTTTCACTATCCCAGGTTGCTCCAAGCTCTGTCCAACCTCCCCCGGGACACTTCCAGGGATCCAGGGGCAGCCCCAGCTTCTGTGGGCAATGAGTCTCTCCTTACTCTTTCTCAGCACTTTCTTCCACTCCTGGCTTTTCTGTTTCATCTGGCTCCTCCTGCAAACTCTGCCTCCCCTCTTTCTCCTTCACCACTTGCATCCCGCCACTTTCTGGCCTCTAGGACATCAGTTTCAATTTGTTTGTGCTGCCTGTTTTTTCCTGTGATCTTCCAAGCTCCAGCACGCTCCAGAGCAGAGAACAGAGGATCTAAGCAAGGCCAGGAAAGCACCTGCATTGCCACAAACACAATTTATTACGTAGCAATGGTGTCTCACAGCTAATACACAGCAGTCACCACTGTCCCTGCTCATTGCAGGGCAGTTGGAGCAAATGACCTTTAAAGGTTCCTTCCAACTCAATTTATTCCATGATCCTGTGACCCCCAAACTCTGCTTTCAAAAATCAGTGACCAATATATCTACAGTGATATAAATGTGAGAGCCTGCTCCATAAAAGACACGAATGTCCAGAGAGGAGTTTATGGGATGTGACTGGGGGTCCCTTGCCCCATGTCTGACTCATTCCCTCTGGTCCTGGACATCAGGGGGGCACCCTGGTGATGCAAAATCACCCTGGGCACAGGTGAGGGTGCCCTGCTGAGGGCTGGGGACAGCAGGAAGGTGCCTGCATTGCCTCTGACCACGTCCCTACACGTGGAGTGGGGATATTTGTGCTGCTTTGTCTGTGCCTGGGACACGAACCAAGAACCTTTTTAGGATGAGAATGGAAGTGGCAGAGTTTATTTAGCCAAGCTGTATTTTGGGGTATTTCTGTGCTGCCTTATCACCTCAAAAAGAGGCAGACTGCTTAAAATGCTCAATATTTAGAAAAGCTTGTTTCATCTCTCTTGTCTTATGTTATTGGTGTGGAATATTCCCTTCTTAAGCACACTGCAATAATATTAGATAATTACTTAGCTCATTTTTCTATATGGGTTTTGGTAATTCATAATTGTCTCAGAGCTGAGGAAATGTTTCCTTTAAGAAGGTTAAACAAAGAGTTTATTGACATTAGTGAAGATTGGTTAAAGAAAACATTATTAAATAAAAGGAGCTTTATTTAAACACTAAATTAATCATTTAAAGGCAAATTAGAGGTCGTAACTCCTCCTAAATAAATAATGTTAAACAATAATTAGATATCCATTTTAGATTACAGGCAAGCACTTGGGTTCAGTGGGCTGAAAAACAAGTTTCTTCTCATCTCTTCAAATTTGTTCAATATACATAATTAAAGCGAATCACTGCCCCGCTTAAATTTCCCATTCCGAGATTAAAAAAAGATTCCGTTTGTAACTGTGTGTCATATTCGCCATTAGATGATAAAACATCTTTAAAGCTCCACTTTCATGTAAACAGAATAAAAGATGAGAGCATCCGGAGAGATCCCCGGCAGTGGAAATCGATTCTCCTAAGCTACTGGTTACAGTTATCAATCTTATCAAACAGGCCGATGCATGAGTGCCCTCAGCCACTTGGATTTGTATGATCTCCCTGTGCCAGAGTTAACCTTCCCCACGTTCCAGCCTGAGCAAGAGGCACTATCTGGGCTATAATTACCCTCCCTTTCATTAGAGCTCTTACTCATCTCTTAAGTGTGAGATAAAAGTAAAGAAAACCCTTTTCCCCCTCTCGCTTCATTACGCCTTTTTTTTTTTAAATTATTATTATTTTATTTCATTTTTAAAAATTTTTTTATTTTTTGGTAGGCTCTGAGCAGCCTCGTTTCTGCTCTCCCATGAACGCCAGCCAACCTTCCCCCTTCTCATCCCCCTCTTTCAAAGAGGGATTCGGGACGGGGAGCCACAAACCCAGCACCCCACGTCTCGCCACCGCTGCGTTTGCATTAAACCTCCTCAAAATGACGACGGCTGCTGAGCGCTGACAGGGACCACACCACCACCAACCAACCACCACCCTCCAGAACCTTCCGTGGGCCCTGCTGGCCCCTTTTGCTGCACAAAAAGCTCCGGGAGTTTTTGCTGGCCGCGTTGAGGAGTTGGATTAATGAAAGCTGACGTTGGCGCTGATAAATAATGACACCACCGAAAGCAACCTCGGCGGTGGATGGCAACATCAAAAAGCCCAGCAGATTTCACTCTCTATTAAGGGATTGTCCTGCAAAGAAGCAGCAATGGTGGCGGGGGGAAAAGCTGGATGCTCTGGCAGGATTTTACACAAATCTGCCATCCGTGGGTCAGGGTTTTTTGCACCCTGCGCTTGCCTTTGCCACGTTTGATTTTAGGCTGATGCTGGGCTGTGTGAGGGAATATTGCCCTGCTAATTGCCACCCCTAATTGCACCCCCCTCGTTAGCCTTGCCTCCAGTTGTTTCCCACACCTCTGCCTGGCACCCAAGGCTCCTGCTCAGCCCTTCTGCATTACCATCCCTAAGGTGAACACAACTTTCACCTGGATCTAAATAAATATTTCACCCATTTTCTTGCTGCTTCCTTTTCTCTCATTTTAAAGTGAATGTGGCTGATGCTGGAGATGTTTTTAACCGCTGCAAATGCTATCTCACACCTCACACAGATCTTCAGGGTCCGCAGCAGTGGCAGGGATCACAGATTTCCTCTAAATCCATGTTCTAGGAAGAATAACCAGGAAAAGTTGTTTTGCACAACCCTGCTATCTCTCATTAGCTAGCGAACACAAAGGAATGGAACAAGACTTTTCTGATTATTTTGGTGGGGTTTTTTCCCCCTTAACTACTGAATTTACACACAAAAAAGAAAGGCACTTTGTATTTAAGGTTAATCAAGTTTCAGTACAATTTTTTACAAACTGGAATCACACTAATCTTTTTTTTCTTGCTCTAATGTGTGGCTGTTGAAATCCTTAGCTGTGATAAATTAAGCTACTTATTAATCTAATTATCGTACATTCATCCTAGAAACTTTCATGTGACTTGAAAAGGCTATTCAACCTTTTCCCTCCCCTCCTAGAAAGGGCTCAACCTTGCACCAATTAAGATCATTCTGAAGTAATGCTTTAAAAAAGCTTTCTTTAATCACCCAGTGGAACATGGGCTGATGGTAAGCAAACTAAAAGCTGTGAGAAAAGTTTACCTTACCTTTCAGTCTGGATATTTTTGAACTGGAAGAGGATGGTCTAATTGTGGTGTTCCCCCCTTCCTCCTCTTCTCTGCTCTCCTAAATAAATCTATGAAATTATTTAGCAAAAAAAGTTGTGACTGACACCGCTGGATTTTTTTTTGAGTGTAGCAAAGGACAAGATGGGAAGATTTATTTGAACAAAACACATGAAGTCTAATTCAGTATTGGGTTAATTGGAAGTTTTTGACTCCCAGAATATATATTAACCATCCAGATTTCATAGATACTGCTTTGTTTCAAAGCCTTATCTATCGACAGGAAAACATCCCCATTCCAAAAGTATCCCAGGGATTAAGAAAAGGAGAAATAAACCCCCAAGTACCGAGAAGAAATAGGTTGCAAGTGTCTCCTATCTTAAACATCCATTCATCGCCAAACGGTTTTGTTACTTTTTCTTAATAACCACATAAATGGAGCTATTTTATATTCAAATTAAACTAGGTATTAATTTGAATGCAAAGCAGCTCAGTTTGTGCCGTTTCAATGACAGGTTTACCCCCAGACAGAATTTATGAACAGCCCGATGTGGGGGAAGTCAGCTCCTGCTCCTCACCCCCTCTCCGTGCCTAGCAAACTTGCTAACTGTGAATAGTTTTTGAAGTGAAGATTAAAAGAGTGGAATTATAAAGTATAATTACATTTTATTGAAACTCTAGAAATCAGAAAAAAATTCAGCAGGAAACTTTTAGTGAAACATGATGTGTTGTCATTATCATTAAAAGATAAAAGTTCCATACTGTTTTTATCTGTTTATTTGGAAGAAATCCAGCCTTTGCAGTTACGCAGGAAACAAAAAACTGGAATGCAGGAGTAATTATTAAAACTGTGTGATTTGTTATCTCAGCTACTGTCTTTCCAAATGGTAATGCGATATCAGCAGCTGCAGACGGTCGCTGATTTCCTCTATTAGTAAACAAGTGCTTTGGAGACCTGTGTGAGGCACTTTAAGCCCACTACTCCCCGAAGTGCTGTCAGGCTTAACTACTAATCCATGGTATTTCAGAGCACTGGAAATTCATCTTTATAAAACCTGAACAAAAAAGGGAAAAAGCCTGGAGGGCAGGAGCTCCCTCTGGTGAGACAAATGACATGTTCATTTATTAATGAAACAATAACCCTGGAAAGAGGATCAAAGCACATTCCATCCTCACTTTACAATCCCCAATTTTCTCAGGCCATACCATTTAATTGAGCCATGACAATGGAATACTTAATTGTTGCGTTAAAGTTTGAAGAAGCGACTTCTTCAGAATCAATGTTCATTTCTGGATTATGACAGTATAATGTTGCCAGCTTGTAGCTGCTGGAATTTTATTTTCTCTCTTTATTTTATGCAGAGAGAGAGAGAGAGAGAGAGAAAGAGCTGATTTTATTCTTTTTCCAAAGGCTCCTTATCCTTCCCCAAAAGCAGGGATGAATTTACCTGTACTGAAGGTACTGGCCCAGCACTGAGGTTGTGCCCAGGGGGACAAGCCTGGGGGTGACTTCTGTGGCAGGAGGAGGAATGGAGGGAGTGCAGCACCTAGAAAAAGTAAAAAAAAAAAAAAAAGCCCAGATTTTGATTTAAGATTAAAGAAAAAGCTGAAACAGGGAGCTGGCCTCTGTAAGCTTGTGTTTCTGTAAGCACCAGAGAGGTTCCTGAGTTCTCCAAGGGATCCTCTGGACTGGAAGCTCTGCTCCCACATCACCATTTCCCTGACTCTGGCTACAGGCAGGTCCTTGTCCATCCTCATTCCCAGAGCCAGCATTGCTCAGTGCCTCCCCTCGTGTACCAGGTCTGTGATCACACTCCCAGCTCTGCCTCTGCTTTACTTTAGCCCAGTACTTCAAACACAAGGATGCCTCCATGCTTGGGAATGCTTAAAGGGCTTTTGATTCTCACCTTGATTCCAGATAAAGTCCTAGAGGAACCCCTGGTTCTTTCCTGGGAGCTCACATTGTCTGCCACCAAAGTTTTGAGGCAAAAGGAGCATCCTGCTGCTTTTGTGTCCAGTTGCTTCTGGGGTTCCCAATATTTTGAAAGGCCAGGAAGAAAATGGAGGTGCTGAAATTAAAAGCCCCATTTCCTAAAAGAAAATATCTTCTGAAATTAATATGTGTCACACATCTGTCTCTCTGAGTGTCCTTCCCCTGCCACCTGATTTGATCAAAGTTCTCATTAATGACTCATTTTATGTAATTGATATTTACTGACTCAGTACCCGGCAGTGATTGATTGCATTATTTTTCTTTAACCTGATTTTAACTTAAATGCCATTTTCTGGGTGCCTGCAAAGAAGCAGCTAGAAAGGCTATCATGCATGAGTGTCTGCTACCTTTAAATTAATGCTTTATTAATTCTTCCTGTGACATGTATTATAATACACTTGCATGTACATAGTGCCTATCGTATAAGAACCCTGAGACACTTACAAACATTAACTAAGCCTTACAATCTTCTTACTTTGGGTAAACAGGGACAGAGGGAGGTTAAATCTGTCATCCTGACAGCTCTGTGCAGAGCTGGGCTCCATCCTGACACCTTGCAGGCTCTGGGGAGCTCACAGTCCCTGTAGGGTGGCTAACACACCCCATAACGTGGCTAATGCACCCCATAGCATGGGTACTGCTCCCCATTGCTCCACATGAGTGGAAGTGGTTCCAGGACTGGGGAAATGGGTCAGGATCTCCAAGGAATCACAGTGATTTGCCTAAACTTAGCCATATTTCCCCTCCATCCTCACCTGACTCAAGCAGTGATCTGGGTATTGGCTATGAAAGAAATGAGCAAGCCCTGGTTGCTCAGCAGAAGTATAAATCACCCTTGAAATTATTTCAGAGAAAGACAGAGCTGTTGAGAAATCCACCTAAGCAACAGGTTAGCCTTGGGTAGTATAAGTGTGTCCTAAAGGCAATGAAATTTCTGTAGGATTTAATAGAAAATATGGCTCTTCCCCTTTTCCTGTTCTAAACATGAAGTGTTGAACTAGAAATAGGGTGGGGACGCTTTGGGACTACTTGAGCATCACAGGATGCATAATTCCCTTAAAGAAATACATCCCACTGTAGGGGGTAGCACAGGGAATCCCTCCATGTAGGTCAGGTGGAGTCCCACTGCATTCCTGACAGGGGAAGGAGCAGATGAGGAAGTCTGAGTGAATTAATTGTGTAGCAAAGCCCAAAAAGACTATTTTTATTTTTTTTTTCCTCTTGGAGTATTAAGAAATCTGTGAAAAATCCCCTGCCTTCTGCAGGGCACTGTGCGACAGGCACTGGGCTATTCCCAGTGTGCCTGCAAGCTGTGCTCCTTTTATTGCTTTTCTCCTGTGTGTGCTGCAGCAGGGTTTACCTGACCCAGCCCTCCTGGGGGAGTATCAGGACACCCCAAATACTCCAAAGGCAATGAAATCACCCTGGATCCCTCTGCATGGGCCATCAGAGCTGGTCCTGAGTCCTCCTATGGGAACTTCTGTGCTCCTGCCATGTCTCCTTGTACAGACCCTTCCACGCCTGGAATTCTCCCTCCACCAGCAGAACTTGCTTAGTTTTGCTCAAAAATCAAGAGGCAACACCAGCTTTGTAGACGAACACTAAAAAGAATGGGTTATCCCTTCCCTTTTTTGGGAAGGGTGAGTGTCTGGCACGGGAGCCACGGGGTTTGGAGAGGAGGATGGAGCCTGAGCAGCAGCACCAGGAGCGACGTCCTTCCGTGCCAGCTCCTGTAGGTGAACCTGCTCCTCCTGCCCTGCCCCTTACCTATTGAGTCCCTGGAAATCCGATTACTGATCCAGGCCAGCCAAGCAATTACATTGTTTTTCCTCCACTGCAGCTCGGCGGGTCCTGCGGGCCGAGGTTTACGGGGAAACGGAATTTTAAGACAAAAAAAAAAAGAAGCTCTTGATGATATTGGTATTACAGAGAGGCTTACAGAGCTGGATATTGCTGTTCTGCTTGGCAGTGATTAAGGGTTCCAGTTGAGACTGGATGGTTTATTATGTTTCACTGAAGTGGAGGAAGAGCTGGGAAATGAGGGGAATGGGAAGAGGCAGGGTGGAGTTGTGGGGATGTTACAGCTGAGGGGTGGGATGAGCAAATCCCTGGACCCACAAGGATGGAGCTCTGCCCGTGTGTTCATGCTCAACCCAGACCTTTCTATGATATGATTGATTATAATAATATAATATAATATAATATAATATAATATAATATAATATAATATGTATTATTGATATGATATTTCACATCCATCCTTGGCAATGACACAAAAGTTCAGCCAAGGTCATAGCACAGACAGTGATTATATTACATTATATAGGTTACGTTACGTTACGTTACGTTACATTACATTACATTATATTATATTATATTATATTATATTATATTATATTATTGATATGATATGACACGTCCATCCCTGGCAATGGCACACAAGTTCAGCCAAGGTCATAGCACAGACAGTGATTATATTACATTATATATGTATATTATATTATATTATATTATATTATATTATATTATATTATATTATATTATATTATATTATATTATAGATATGATATGACACGTCCATCCCTGGCAATGACACACAAGTTCAGCCAAGGTCATAGCACAGACACCCAGGCTCCACCCAGAGCATTCCCATCCTCCCTGGGCCACACCCCTGAGCTTTCCCAGCCTGGAATGGCTTTTAATGCTGTGCCCATTTGGGAGTTTTGGACAGCTGGCTTGGGAGCAGGGCATGGCAAAGGCATAACTTCCCATCAGGGAGCAGGAGAGCTTTTGGAACTGCCAAGGAAATGTTTTCTAGCACAAGTTTAAGATAATAAACTCAACTGAGTGAGCAGACACCAGGAAGAAATATTTAATTATCCTTCTCACCATTATGAGGAACTTCTGCCACTCTTCAGGTTATTATACAGTAAATAACCAGTTTTCTAAAGGACAGAGCTGTTTTAATTATATGACAATGAATGCATAATTATTATGTTTGTTAGGAATGAATCACAAGACAACAGACTTGATATGGCTGCTCTAGTTAGTGCATCTTAATTACTTTTTCATTTATTTTGCATATAAAAGCTATTTGCTAATTGTCTTTGCTGTAAATATGCAAAATATAATTAGTCATTCATAATTCTTTATGTGTTATCTAACTGTACATTTGTTACTGAGGAATGTATATTAAAGTTTGCATATTTAATGGGCTTTTGTGGCATAGAATATTTTCATACAAAGTTTTCAGGAAATATTAGAGACATCACTTAAACCTTCTTTTAACCCCCTTTTCCTATGCAAACTAATGTTTCCCAGAAAGACCAGATATTGATAAATTAAACCTCCTGGAAATCCATTTCTGTTTTCTAAGCATACAATATAAATCCTGTGCTGATGATATGAAATGCCTCTTGGTCTCAAACTGAAACCAGAGATTAGGGCCTGTTAAAAGTGTTGCAAGCTGGTCTCTGCAGTGAATTTAAACTGTAAGTACAGAAATACAGATGCATTTGAGTCCTATTGCAAGATCAAGTGCATTTATCTTGCTCTAGGTGAGTGAAAATGGTTATTTTTTCATCTGAGTACTGTGACAGGCAAGGCTGTGGTGCTGAAGAATCTGGTGGCAATATTTGGTTTAGGTGCTGTTGATCAGAGCAAGAGCTCACTGTTCCTGCTTATTGTCAGGCTATTGAGCTTCAGTCAAATAAAACATACCAGACTTGAAATCCTAATTTGTTTTAGTGTTAAAATGTTAATTTTATGTACTTTTGGCACTTGTTGGATCTCTCCTTTAGCCAGTTTGCTCGCCCTGGATTGGAAAACCACAGAAATTCTTCACACTTTTCTCTTCCTGAAGCTTAGGTCAGTTCCATCTGCAATTTCGCCTCTGCAAGGCCCACTGTTCCTGGAAAGTTTTACCTTTGGATTAAATCCACTGCAGAAATGGCCAGGTTCAGAGGGGCTGTGTGGT
This sequence comes from Agelaius tricolor, assembly GCF_023055355.1. NCBI lineage: Eukaryota > Metazoa > Chordata > Aves > Passeriformes > Icteridae > Agelaius > Agelaius tricolor. Next base: position 4,339,971 of record NW_027269265.1, read on the forward strand.
TTTGGGAGCTGAGGGCCAGCCCAGGTCTCAGGGAGCTCTGGTGGCAATATTCGGTTTAGGTGCTGTTGATCAGAGCAAGAGCTCACTGTTCTGCTTATTGTAAGGCTGTTGAGCTTTGGTCAAATAATAAAACACACCAGACATGAAATCTTAATTTTAGTGTTATTTTATTGTTAAAATCTTAATTTTATCTAGTTTTGGCACTTCTTTAAGTCCGGTTGCTCACCTCGGATTGGAAAACCACAGAAATTCTTCCTGCTTTTCTTTTCCTGAGGCTTAGGCCAGTTCCACCTGCAATCAGCCCTCTGCAAGGCCCACAGGTTTTACCTTGGGATTGTATCCACTGCAGAGATTGCCTGGTTCAGAGGGGCTGTGTGGTTTTGGGAGCTGAGGGCCAGCCCAGGTCTCAGGGAGCTCTGGTGGCAATATTCGGTTTAGGTGCTGTTGATCAGAGCAAGAGCTCACTGTTCTGCTTATTGTCAGGCTATTGAGCTTTGGTCAAATAATAAAACATACCAGACTTGAAATCTTAGTTTGTTTTAGTGTTAAAATGTTAATTTTATGTAGTTTTGGCACTTGTTAGATCTCTCTTTAAGTCAGGTTGCTCTCCCTGGATTGGAAAACCACAGAAATTCTTCCCGCTTTTCTTTTCCTGAGGCTTAGGCCAGTTCCATCTGCAATCAGCCCTCTGCAAGGCCCACGGGTTTTACCTTGGGATTGTATCCACTGCAGAGATTGCCTGGTTCAGAGGGGCTCTGTGGTTTTGGGAGCTGAGGGCCAGCCCAGGTCTCGGGGAGCCCGGCAGATAATCACACATCAGCTGCTCCCTCGGCAGCGCACGTCACATCCCGCATTCCTCCATCTCAAACATTTGATTTACTACCCGGCTCTACTGTTAATCCTATGTCATGACACTCCTATTCACTTCTGCTTTTCAGCTGAAAGCAGCTTCCTATGAAGATAAAGCTAGGTAAAATCTATTGTAGGGGGAAGAATAACTTGAATGCAGCTATCATATCGAAAAGAAAACACACTCCTCCACTCTTCACCCTTTAGATGCTCTGAATACTTTCCTTAATGATGAAGTCAAATAGAATAGCCACTGAGAATACAAGCCATGGTTATTTTTTTTTTCCCCCTCCCCTTCACAAGTAATCCTGCTCTGTGATTCTGTAATTGTTCTTATTTACATTGGGCAAATCTTTTTAAACTAACATATATAAAAAACAGAGTGACAGTCGGGTATGAATTAGGGGGAAAAAAAGCGCCAGCTAACATGCTTCAGTAAATTGTGAGATGAATAAATCATACATATCCCTACTTATCAAACAAGTATTTAGAAGGAAATTTAAATAATGCTGTTTAATGCTGGCACTTGCATAAACCCCCACAACTGTCAGTGATATTTTTTTCAAGCAGTTGACTACTTGAGCTATAGATTAAAAACCATACATTTTATGCATCTGGCACAAGTGCAAAAAAATCCCCCACCACCCAATATCTTTAAATGATGTTCCACTTCCACACAGAAGCTGTGCAACAGCGTTTAATCAACTGAGAGCTGAAAACTTTATATTTCACATCACAGGTGGGGTAATGCCTGTGTGAAAAGGGGAAAGTTATATAGGACAGGTGAAATTTTAGTTTCCAACCTGCACGGCCAGGAGATATTCTGTTGGAGGGAGGTGAATCCTAAATATATTCCTTTTCCTGCAAATAGGCCAGACATGGACATGCTATGAAAGGTAGATTGAGAGCATTTGAATATTTTTCTGCCCATTCAAGCTTTCTTAGCTTTTTGGAGGAAATGAGAGCAGCTACCCAGTGTGGCAGAGGTTCCTCCTGTGATCCACTGCCTCTGTCATGAGGGAAGGAGGGCTGTCAGTGCTGGGGTTAAAATCAATTACAACATACTAAAAAATCTGTGGAGAAAACCAAATCCTTTGGTACCAAATTTTCCTTTTGTCCTCGGCGTCAGGCAACTCAAATATGAAAACAAAATTTAGGGTTTAATGGCAGAAAAGACTTTTGAAAATAAATTCACAGGGGTAATAAATTGTGTGGGTTTCAAAATAATCTTTGTTATTATATGGGTGATGCTGAAGACATAAAGACTTGGAGGCAGTTTTGGGGAGAATTTTGTCTTTGAGCATTACAGAAGATTTTACATGTGCTTTTTGGAAGAATTCATTTAAAACTCAGTAGGAAGCAGGTAGGCTGCACATTTCCAGGGCAGGGAAGAGGCATTTATTTCTGTCCCATTTAAATGTCAGATTGGTGGGTCAGGATGTCAGCACAGATTCCCCCCAACTCCACCATGAAGATCTGTGGTCTCACAGGAATACAGCTCAGTTAGTCCAAATAAATCATCATGGAGATTTTTTTTTTCCATTGAGACAGTTGCAAAACAGCATTTCTCAACATAATTTTTCTTCTCTCATGGTGGAATCCTGGGCCATCAGCAAAGCCTGAATTTCTGCCTAGTTCTTTGGGGCCAAACCACTGGTTTGGGCAGTGCAAAGGGAATCAG